>NC_057864.1:373886990-374532407 GCF_019393635.1 Dromiciops gliroides
CAACAATAACTTAAAAACAGGAAAGGTGATTAAATATGAGGAAGCTTGCTTACAATCTGTTATTTTAAGGATTTTAAGAAACTTGAAAGGTGGGGGAAATGACTTCCTCAAAGATGTTAAAATTTCAAAACTTAAATGGAAAATAGTCAAGGTAGGAATGAATGAGGCAGTTTGACCTGACTCAGTACCATGGAAATAACTCTAAAGGTGAAATCCGGAGACTTGTTAAAACTCCAATTCTGTAAGTCATTTAATCTCTCTAAGCCTCAGTTTCCACATATGTAAAATGGAAAGTATACCTGCACCATCTACCTCATAGAACCAGTGCAAGGTTCAGGGCTTCTGTCACTATTAAGGAGCCGTATGACTGTGAGCTATCATTGTTCACTGATGAATGCTAAAGATCACCTTCTTTCCAAAGGCAGCATTTTGAAAACTAGAACAAACCTCTGAATGAAAGCAAAAACCAAACAAGTATTAATCTTAACTAGCTAGCTCCTATAATTATGTGCCCTTGAATCGGGAAAATAATTTATGACATTTAGCTGTTCCTTTATTATAGTCATTAAAAACCATTTTTTCCCCTCTCCACAAAGTGCAGGTCTTTTACATGACTAAAATGAAACTAAGTACCCTGACAGCAGGTAATCAAAGACATTTCTACCAGGGAAAATGTGATTTGTAAACCTTTCACAGCCTCATTGGAACACACCAGACAACCAGTCAGGGAGGGACAGCCTTAATTTAGGTGAAAAGGATGTTCACCATTTAGATCTAAAGTTAAAAAGAAGAACTGGACACTATATATCATTCATAGCACCTGGAGTTGCAAGGGATCCTAGAGAAAATCTAACTCAATTCCCTCATTTTACAAATAAGGAAACTGAGGTCCAGAGAATTTTGGTGATTTGTCCAAGGTCACCTAGTAGTAAAGAGGAGGAGGAGGAGTTGCACGGAGACTGGCATAAACTGCAATAAGCACTTTTTGGTTGACTGATGATTTAATCACCTTCCTCCTTTCTGAAGCTTCCTTTGAATTCACAAGCCAAGTTTTCTTACTACTTCTTGAGGCACTCTTTTTCTATCTCTTTTCAATTCTTCTTCCTCCCTAAATGTAGGTATCCCCCAATGTTCTGTTTTTGGTCCTACTCTCTCCTTTGGTAACCTCATTTTCTCCTTTTGCCTTCAACTATCGCTTCTTTGAAGATGGCTCCCAACTCTCTCTTTAACTTGACCTCACTTCCAAGACACATTTTTTCCAGTTGTTTGGTAGATATCTTCACTCAGATGTCCACCTTGTACTCAACGTTTCTAAAACTAAATTCACCATCCTTGCCCTAAAAACCTATTCCCCTCCCATGTCTCTGTCTGTGACCTTTGTAACCCAAACTTGAAACCTCAGTTTCATCCCATACAAGAAAAGCTCTTTGGGGATGGAAACAAAATCAGTTTTGGGTCCCTAGTTCCTAGCATAGTTTCTTGCACAAAGTAGACGTTTAAAGTTTGTTGACTTTTTCAATTAATTCTTTGACTTGTCTTTCTCACCTCCCCCACCTCCATCCAGACTTTATAATCCCAATGATTCTATTTCCACAATCTCTCTCAAATCCACCTTCCTTTCTCTATTACTTACACTACCACCACAGCTCAGGCATCATTACTTTTTTTTTGGTGAGGCAGTTGGGGTTAAGTGACTTTCCCAGCTAGTAAGTGTCAAATGTCTGAGGCCAGATTTGAACTCAGGTCTTCCTGAATCCAGGGCCAGTGCTCTATCTACTGAGCCACCTAGCTGTCCCCTCATTACTTCTTCTTCTTCTTCTTCTTTTTTTTGGTGAGGCAATTGAGGTTAAGTGACTTGCCCAGGGTAACACAGCTAGTAAGTGTCAACTGTCTGAGGCCGGGTTTGAACTTAGATCCTCCTGAATCCAGGGCTGGTGCTTTATCCCCTGCACCACCTAGCTGCCCCTCCTCATTACTTCTTCTTCTTTTTTTTTTTTTTTTTACTTTTTGTGCGCCAATGAAGGTTAAGTGACTTGCTCAAGGTCACACAACTAGTAAGTGTCAAGTGTCTGAGGCTGGATTTGAACTCAGGTCCTCCTGAATCCAGGGCCAGTGCTTTATCCACTGTGCCACCTAGCTGCCTCTCCTCATTACTTCTTGCTTAGACTTTTGTCACAACCTTATATTTGTTAGTCCCTCCCTACTGAAGGTCATTATATACACAGACATCGTTCCCATAACACACTTCATACTTTCACATTCTGTGTGTTTACCCTATTTCTCGTAATCCAGGATTATGAGTCCAGGACCAGTTCACATATCACCTCCTGAATGAAAAGCCTTGGTGATCACTGCCCTCTCCTTCCTCTAGCACCCTCCACCATACAGAAGTAATCTTTTTCTCCTCTGAATTGCCCTAAGCAATTTTTTTTTTTTTTTTTTTTTTTTTTTTTTTGCTGAGTCGCATGTAGAAAATAGGGCAGCTAGGTGGTGCAGTAGATAAAGCACTGGCCCTGGACTCAGGAGGACCTGAGTTCAAATCCAACTTTAGACACTTGACACTTACTAGCTGTGTGACTCTGGGCAAGTCACTTAACCCTAATTGCCCTGCAAAAAATAGAAAAGAAAAGAAAATATATATCATCACAGCTGCCATCCCTCCACTTCCCCCAAGTCATCTCTTCTTTAAGTTAAAAATCACTGGTTCCGGGGCGGCTAGGTGGCGCAGTGGATAAAGCACCGGCCCTGGAGTCAGGAGTACCTGAGTTCAAATCCGGTCTCAGACACTTAACACTTACTAGCTGTGTGACCCTGGGCAAGTCACTTAACCCCAATTGCCTCACTAAAAAAAAAAAAAATAATCACTGGTTCCTTTAACTTATCCTTACACAGCATGATCTCAAGGGCTTTCTCTATATGCTCAAACCAATGTTTGAATTTCTTCACTTGTGGCAAAATACTAAAAAGACATAATCTGACCAGTTCAGAGTATAGAGGGATGATTAACTCCCATATCTGGCCACCATTCCTCTCTCAAAACATGCTAAGATAGCATTAGCTTTTTTTTTTTTCCTTGACTGTCACATCACAACTTGGAATCATTTTGTTCTTAACTCTCAATTTTTTTCCCCAGAAGTACTTCTGTCTAGCCAAAGGTTGCCCTTCTTATATTTGTGAACTTGATTTTTTCAACCTATGCATAAAAATTTGCATTGATGCCTCTAAATTTCCTCTTTCTTAATTTTGTCCAATGTTCCAGCCTATTGAAATCTTTTCGGGCTTTGTGTCATAAGAAAATCTCATGAGATTTTCTCCAAATCCCTGATAAAAGGGTCAACCTCAGATCCACAGGATACTCCACCGGAGATTTCCTTCCAAAATGATATCATACTATTAATGGATACTCTTTGGGTATTCAATCAAGCATTTAATCAGTTTGGGTTTTACTGTTTTCTAGACCATATCTCTCTATTTTGTTGACAAAAATAGCAGGAATCGTTTTGCTATAATAAAAGTAAACTATATCTATAACATTCCTCCAAAGTACCAGTCTAGCAACCTTGTCAAGAAAAGGAAATTAGGTTAGTCTAGCACAACCAGCCTTCTTAAAGAAGTCAAAGGCTCTTTGTGATCACCATTCTTTTTTACATGCTAACAGTCCAGTTTTTCTAGTCCATTTTATTCTCACCATCTCTACATTCTAGCATTTTTCTAAGCATAAAAGTCAAGTTCGTCAGCCTACAGTTCACGTATTACATTTTCATACTTCGAAATTGGGACATGGTCCCTTTCACCAGTCCTACCATACCTCCCTTGGTCTCCATGTTTCTAAGATCAAGCTCAGAAAATATCATCTGCCAATCCTTTCCGCATCCTGAAATGTAGTTTACTTATGACTGATATCCTGAACTTAACCAAAGGCAGCTAGGTGCTCTTTTATTATCTTTGCATTTAAATGAGGTTACTAACTCCCTGTTAGTCATTTTTGCTTCAGCCTTTCTAGCCTAAAGAGCAATCTATTTGGCAAAGAAAACAGAGGCAAAACAAGCCTTGAGGAGCTCTGTATTCTCTCTGTTGACCATGATTGTCTGCAGGGGGTGGTGTTACCATTTCTTTACCCCAACATAGCAACCACAATTCTGGTTTTTCTTCCTTGGATTCCTGTATGCTCAGCCTACGCTGCTAGCACCCCTCACACTATGTTTAGTAGATTGGGCCCCATATCAGTATTCATGCCCTATTACCCAGCCTGGCTTTCATTCTATCTACATGTATTTTCAAAATCTAAGTTTGTCAGTGAGTCTCTTATATACATATAGACAAATATAGAGATTTCTTTAGACCAAAGGTAACATTTTTGAGTCACAGATTCCTCTGGCTATGTGGTAAAGCCAATGGACCTCTTCTTAGAATAAATTTTTTTTTTAATGCATAAGCCAATTAAATTGAAATGGTTATCAAATTCTTTTTTAAAGTTTATTAATCTTAGGTTTAAATGGCCCTGCTTCAGAGAATTTCACATGAACCTTTGCCTAATTCTTCTTTAAAACTATTTCTCTTTGTGCTTTCAAAAAGTCATTTTTGTAACTTCCCATCCCATCCCTACTAGGCTAACATGAATAAATGAATGAATGAATGAATGAATGAATGAATGAATGAATGAATGAATGAATGAATGAATGAAAGAAAGAAAGAGCATTTCTAACTTCTCATTATGTGCCAGGCATTGTGGTGAGCACTGGAAATAAAAAATGAAAACATAGAAAGTCAGTCCCTTTACTTAAGGCCCTTACATTTACATAGAGAAAGACAACCCATATAGTGGAAGCAGTTGGGAAGGTCCTGGGGTCTTGGGCTGTTTAGGAAATGGTACGGGGGCCTGGCTCTCAATAACAAAGGGTATAAGCTCACCTATTAGAGCCCAGGGTTCCAAAGGAGAGAAGCCTGGTTCTCGGAATAGAAGAAGATGGCCAGAGTGGCAGAGGCAATAGCTTGGGAATTGGACAAGAACTTTAGTTGATAGAATCCCACTCTCTTCCTTCCTTTGAACCTTTGGAAACCTCTTTGCCTAAATTCTTCATACACCTAAGACCATGCTAGGCTTTTCTCTCCCCTAGAACAAATTCTAAGATGAAATGTTCTCTTTATCTCCAAGTTCTTACCACTTAAACATCACAAACCAGTTCCTCACTGGTGAGAACCAAGTTAAGAATTGAAGGTCACCTTTTTTTTTGCTTGTTCTTCCTTTTAAAGGATAAAATTAATCTTGTGACAAGTCAATATATCACTAGCTTCTGGCAAAGAGATCACCAGATGTCCATGAATACTATATCATACTTCCATTCTTACTGTTTTACAATCTCTTAGCTAGGTAGTCTTAATTAAACTGTAATGATTATTATTCCTAATTCTGCTTCCACTAATCTTCACCTACGCTGTCTCCCTTTGTTCCCTGGATTTCCTCCTATTCTTTTTTTCCTCAATTGCATGGAAAAACAATTTTTAATATTTGTTTATAAATTTTTTTGAGCTCCAAATTCCCTCCCTCCTTCTTGAAAAAGCAAGTAATTTGATATACATTATACATGTGGAGGCATGCAAAATATTTTCATATTAGCCAAGTTGCAAAAGAAAACACAGACCAAAAAAAAGAAAAAAACAAGAAAAAACAAGAAAGTATGCTTTGATCTCCACATGAATGTATATTCTCTTCCCCCCCCCCCCCCCCCGCCCCCAACACACAATAAGGGTTAAGTGACTTGCCCAGGGTTACACAGCTGGTAAGTGTCAAGTGTCTGAGGCTAGATTTGAATTCAGGTCCTCCTGAATCCAGGGCCAGTGCTTTACCCACTGCGCCACCTAGCTTCTCCCCCATGAATATATATTCTTAAGAGAGAATCCTATCCCATCTGACCTTCCTTTTCCTATGCGATTCCTTTTGAATAAAGTACATCCTTTCATAGACACAGTCCATTCATGTTTCATTCCATCAAGTCTAAGCGAATTCTCTGACATCCAATTTGCATCTGTGCATTAAGATTTTTAGTTTGCCTTGTTACACAAAGTTTGTAAGCATGGAACTTCTTTTGATTTTATAATCCACTTAAATCTAAAACACGAAAGTCAAAAACCATGAGATATTCCCTCTGTTATGTAATTTGCTTCCTGAAAGTAAGCAACTTGTCTAGGAAGATGAATTATTTCTGAATAAAAGAATAGCATGTAGAACATTATTAGAAACATGAGACCAATGTATGCCACAAAAATAATCAAAACCATCTTCATCTCTTATGACTGCAAACTGAATGTTTGAAGTCAAAGGCTGTAGCTAACAGCAAACTATGATGTATGCTGAAAATTATCTTTAACATTTTTTCCTTCTTATATGATAGTTTCTTTAGAGTGATATAAAGTTGAAGAACATGGAAGATATAAATGATAAACAAATGTAGGGGAGCAAAAAACAACCTATAGTCTAAAAGGAAAGGACAAAGCTGATGAAATGTATTGGTGATGTCTCACTTCTCCAAAGGATAATCATTCAATGAACTAGTTAACGCCAATACCCCAAAAGGATCTGTGATCTCAGCAATATGGGTTTTCCCTCCAATGAGCTATGCCCACCTATTCTATGTGACTCTCATTTAAGACCTTCAACCCCTTAACTGAAGGAGATCCACTCAATATGTTCAAGGTCTTTTTGATTTCTCTTGCTACCAAAAGCATACAAATGAAGCATGATTAATTATCTGTGGACAATCCCTTACAATTGCCATGTGACCAACCTATCTTCTTCTTAATTCCTTTTTCCTTAATTCCTATACATTTTTGTGGTATCCTTTATACCACTTTCTTCACACAAATCCTTGTTCATATGTTATAGATTTCTCGCATCTTCCATCTACCTCTCCTTTCCCCTTTGAATTATTCTCAACTTAGATTTTGCAGATAATCTCGTTTTATGACCCAGAACCATGAATTAAAACATTGTAAAGATATTAGAATGTAAAAGACAGGCCTTAATTTCAAGGATAAGCTCAGGTCCACTAAAAGAACACACTTCTCAAAAGGAACCCAGTCAACTCTCTTTTTGCTTTTTAATTCTGGGCCTCACCCAGTGTGATAGCAGTGGCTATCCAAGATAGATAATTATGGATGAGTTTTTACAGGATGTCAAAACAACTGCATGTCAGTCAAGACAATAAGAATTTTTCATACGCTTAAGTTTTTCTTCTTTGGAGAGTTAATTTGAGTTATCATAGACCCATTTTGGATGGTTTCCAATGTTCCAAGGCTTAAAACAATCTACGCAATGTCTCTGTAAAGAAGAATAATTGCATGTAACTGGGGAAAAATAAAATTTATATACTGGAAAAAAATAAAGAGGAATAATTGGAGGGTCTCACTAGTTATAAGGAATCTGTCTTCAGCTTGAACTCTGTTCAAGATCTTCCCAATGACAATGGTTAAAATCTTTGCCAAGTATCTGTCTCTCTGTTTTGTCTTCTTTGATATTAATAGTCAGAGGGTGATCAAACACAGTTATCTTTTATGTATTTCAAGGCATATGATATGATTTTGACATATTCATGGACTGTATTTTGTTGGAGGATATTCCTGAAAGGTAACATTTTGCTTTAGTGAATCAACTACCTTTTAAATTTTTTTTTTTTTTTTGCTGAGGCAATTGAGGTTAAGTGACTTGCCCAGGGTCACACAGCTAGTAAGTATCAAGTGTCTGAGGTCAGATTTGAACTCAGGGCCTCCTGACTCCAGTGTCGGTGCTCTATCCACTGTGCCACCTAGCTGCCTCAATCAACTACCTTTTAATAGTCAGTATGCAATTAGTACAGCAGGATCTTATATTCACATCTTTTGGCAAACTGTGACAGTAACATGATCTATGATGGACTGTCACTTGCAAGTCTTTCTCAAGAGAAGAAAGCACTCAAAGAATACCTAGAAAAAATAACTCATAGATTAGAAAGTTGGAACATTAGTTGGTAGCTGTTGATGTTCTCTTGGTTGTCTTTGGGCGAGGGTGGGGTGGGGTGGATGAATAATAAGATCTAAGTTATTTTGCATATCTTTCATCCTTTCATCTTCTAAAGATACCTTGCCAAATGATATTTCAAAGCTTTATTGCCTCCAGGACAGACTTCTACTATATGTGTATACACACACACATATACACATGCGTGTATATTTGTATATATATATTTGATATTCTAGTATAACTGCTTTTCCTATATTTGATTCCTTCAATGTCTATCTATTCCCTCAAAGACTGTGATATTAAAGTCCAAATATGGCAATTCTACTATCCTTTTTTTTTTTTTTGGTGGGGCAATGGGGGTTAAGTGATTTACCCAGGGTCACACAGCTAATAAGTGTCAAGTGTCTGAGGCCAGATTTGAACTCAGGTCCTCCTGAATCCAGGGCTGGTGCTTTATCCACTGGGCCCCCTAGCTGCCCCAATTCTACTATTCTTGATGGTAAAAAGAAATTGTTCTAAAAATTCTTTATAAATATTTTCTACCTTTTTGTTGTTGTTATTGCTTCCATTTCATTCTTATATGCTCTCTGGATGACTTGCTTAACTGGGCGTCTTGGTAAGTTTTTAAATTGTTTTTTTCTCTTGCTACTTTTGGCTATTTTTGAGGCAGTGCTGATCGTAATCTTCTACTATCTATCAGATGATGTTATTAATTTATTTGTATTCTAAACCACTGTTATCCTTGCTTGCCACATTTCTCCACTTGGCAAGTACATAAGATTTTTGTGTACTGGAGTGGTTTTCAGGCTCTTTTGGTTTTCCAACATAGCGATTGAATTGTAGTGGTTATAATTCAATATGAATTTGTTAGCAGTGTTAATGTCCTTTTCTCCATCCATTTCTGATTCTAAATTACCAATAATTTTTTCAGTACATAGGTTGAAGTTGTTTTGACTGCATGCTATATATTTTTTCTCATTCTTATTCCTTTTTGTTGTTTTGTATGTATTTGACCTTTGCACCACTAAGCCAGTTGTCAGATAATTTACAGACTAGACCTTGTGTTCCAGTGTCATGGCCTTTGAGAATTCCAGGGCCATCTCCATACAATTATGAGACTCCACAGTAGGAATTTGAGAGATTATTCAACATATTTAGTAGATATCAAGTATGATGCTTTGTACACAGAAACAATAGGTAGGTAGAAGTGAAATAAAATATGTGGTCCATGAACTTCAGGAATTTACAATTCAATCGGGCAAAAGTCAAAGAGACATAAAAAGACATAAAGTGCTTACTATGTTCAAGGTTCTATGCAGGGCACTAAGGACATGATCGTGGCAAATAAAATGATCTCTACTCCTGTGGAGCTTATGTTTTATCATGAATGACTTCTATATCAGTTAATTACTATTAAAATATAACATATAATATATAATTTATATTATAATTATATTACATAAAATATATAAAGAAAGTATTTGGGATGCATAAGTATGAGGCTTCTGTGTACTCTGTAAGTCTTTGGTGTTTTTCATTCTTTACTTCCTTAATTTACAATGTTATCAACATTTTTTGGCCACTTTTGCATTGAGGTTAGCATGGATCAAAGTAGACACTGATTTAATTTCCATGTCATTAACAAATTCTTCATAGAATTTCTTTATCTCCTCATCTTCTGTGACATATGCTGGTACATAAGCTACAATTGTTTTATGATGGTCCTTTTGCAAATACTTAACAGTATCAAATACCGAAAAATGAGATGATTTGTTATGATACATTAGATGACTTTGGACATATAATAAAACCAACTCTGCTAATTCTTTCATATGCTTCTCCAAAAAAAAAAATCGCTCTTTTATTTAGCTGAAACTTTCTCTTGTCTTTTGGTTTTGTTTATAGTGAGAATGTTGGGATTGATAGAATTCAATTTTCCCAGAAGTATATATTCTGTTTACTCACTGGACAAGAATCTCACACTTACAGTATTAACATACATAGAAAATCATTCTCTATCCCATTTATGCCATTCTGCAACCATCACTGCAGACACAGAAGAGGGTCACAACAGACTGAATACTATTTTATATTTTGCTTTGTTTAGTGGGTTGTCACAGATAGGTAGAAAGGCAAACAAGCATTTACAATGCACTTACAATGTGCCAAGTACTATGCTAAGCACTGGGGGTATAATTCAAGGAAAAAGAAAGCTAGCTCCTGCCTTCAAAGAGCTTACATTTTAATGGGGATAGACAACACATAAGAGGGAGCTGAAAAAGTGTGGTGTCGAGGAGTAAAGAGGATAGGGGAATGGTGGGAAAGTCCAGAGACAGAAGCACAACTGGGAGAGGGATGAAGAATAGCTGTCCTGGGCCCATCCTCAAAATGGAAGAAATTTACCCAAAGTGAGAAGAGGGCCAGTGGGCATGGCAGAGGAATATTCCAAAGTAAGAAGACTCCTGGACTGTGGGAAGTTCCAGTGTGAGAAGGCAGTTGAATCATGGTGGCCAAATCTGGAGAAAGTCAGATGGATAGCCAGGAAGGGAATGAGGCACAGTCAGCCTTGGCTCATCTCCAAAATGGAACCCCCAGAGGGAACATTTTGCCATAGTCAAGTAATTAATGCCATGACCACTAATTAGTGATGCGTCTATCGATACTTGGACATGATTGACAAGACTATACTTAAAACCTTCCAACAAGACAGAACTTCCTACAGCTTTTATCACAAAGCCATAGTCTTTGAGAACTCTGGGCCGACCTCCATACAATGACGAGACATCATAGCAGGACTTACATTCAATATACAAATACCTAGTATGGTGCTTTCTACATCAAAACTATAGGAAGATAGAAGAGAAACAAAATGTGTAGTCTATGAACTTCAGGAATTTTACAGTCTAATTAGAGAGAATTCAAATGGACATGATAAGAGATAAGAATAAATAGAAATAAACAGTGTTAAGTATTTTACAAACTACATACCCAAGCAGAATAATGAAATATCTGGAAGAAGATGAAGTTAAGGAAGGATTCATGAATACAGTGAGCTTTCACTGTCCACATTTTAAGAGAAGAATAGATTCACTTATGAAGAAAAAAATTGGTCTTTCAAACATCAAAGCAATGTGTAAAATTTGTCTTCACTAATTCTTTTCTCTTTGATATTAAGGTTAGAGTATTAATTTTTCCATGCATTTTTTTTGCTTTTAAAAGATGCAAACTTTTCTTGCCCATGCATTTACTTATCAGTATTTCAAAGCAAAAGCTTTTAAGTCTTAGGACTTGCTTCCAAGTACTTGTCACCTGATCTCTTCAGAAAAATTAGTTCTAAGATCAATAAATAATCCTTAATTGCAAAGTGAATGAAGAAACCTTGATAGTCTACCCTTTGACAAGCTGTCATTACTTCTGTACTTGGAAGTTAAACCAAACCAAGTGGGCAAACTAATAAAATTAATATTTCTAGTAAAATACCACCTACAGCCTATCTAAAAGAATAGCAGAGATTGATTAATGCACATTCTAGTGAGCTAGATATCTTCCATGTCTCTGTGATATCAGCTGTGAAACTTGTATATACAAATAATTATATTAGAACTTCATAGGAGCAGTGGATAGAGCACCGGCCCTGGAGTCAGGAGGACCTAAGTTCAAATCTAGCCTCAGAAACTTGACACTTACTAGCTGTGTGACTCTGAGGAAGTCCAACTGACTTCCTTTACCCCTGCCAAAACAAAGAAGTTCATGGAACTTCATCTCTTTAGGGGTATTTCTGAAATCATCATTTATAAAATAATCCAGAATTAAGAGAAGAACATGAAATTCAAATTGCCAACTGGCAAGAACAAAGGTATTCAAAGTAAAATACACAACTGGAATTCTTACTCTGGGTTAGCTTTCATTTTCTATTACAAAATAAAACAAAACATTAATACGCTTGCAAAAGCCTTAAATGCTGGGCTAAAATGTCTGTACTTCATTCTGAACTCTTATAATACACTTAATTTTTTATCATCCTAAAGAATTCAATCTGGAGACCAAAGATCTCCCCAAAAGATGAATACTTGACTAGTGTACATATGAAAAGATTCACAGATTCAAAAACATAGATAAAATTTAAAAATATACATTAAAATTCTATAAGAATTACTATTATTCATCTCAATTGTATGTCATTTTCTTGATGTACCCAAAAAGATGACACCATTAGATCTTAGGACTTAACCTTTGCTAAGACTCTTCATTTGCAAAAGAAATAAATACATTTATATAGTGCGCATGTGTGCACATACACACGTGCGTGTATATGTATGTATGTTTATATAGGTATGTATATAGACACATATATACACACATATACACATATGAATAGATAATTTGGCCCCCACCCACAAGAAGCTATCACTAAACTGCTATTAATATTTTATTTTTCCCAAATTAAAAAAAAAGAATAATTATATGTAATAGGCATATTTACAAAATAAATCTATGCCCTTAATTAAGGGGGGGGCAAGAAATAGCTATAGCTATTTATATGTATGTATAGCTATTTATAGCTATACATTTCTTATCATGGGAAGACTTTCAATTTTCTTTTCAGTTCTATCAAATGTGTTAATAACCTCAAACTGGTATTCAGAAAACGAATTATTCAAAAATCCTGTCAATTTCAAGAACACTTTACAAACATAATAGGTAAAAAGCTAATAAGTTACTGTATTTCCAGATATACTTTACAAATATAGAACATTTTTCATTAAGATATGACTTATGCTGTTATTAAAATTAAAAGTTAAAAGGCAAGTTTTGAGTAAGAACTAAACCCAGTTATTTAGCTTGACAAACTTTGTCAAAAGATACTACGTTAAGTATGTTTAATTATTTGCATGAACAACATGGAAGATAGCTAGTTCACTGTAGCCATAGGAAGTTGGATAAAGTGAATCATGATCAATAAAATTAAAAAAAAACATTTATTAAGTGTATAAAACGTGTCAGGCGCTGTGCTTGGAATACAAGTACAAAGAATGAAACAATCCTTGTTCACAAGAAGGTCATGTTTTAATGAAGGAAATAAAAGTGCATATATAATACACATATACATATAAAGGGAATAATTACAAATACACAAAGTGGGTAGTTTAGTGATAAGGGTCCTTCCTTTCCAAAGATGTAGTCACTGTAACATATAGGAAACTGATTCAAATTTATAAGAGCCGTTCTCTGATTGAGAAATCAAAGGTTGAGTTGTCGGTTTTCAGAGAAAGAAATTCATACTACCAATAAGTACGTGAAAAAAATTTCCCCAATGGCTGACAATTAGAGAAATGCAAATTAAAGGCACCACCTTCCACCCATCAGATCTGCAAAGTTGACCAAAAAAAAAAAAAAAAAAAGGAAAATGACTGCTGGAGGGGCTGTGGGAAAACAAATACATGAAACACAATGTGTAATTATGCCCCCCAAAGTTATTAAACTGTGTATACCCTTTGACCCTGATACCACTACTAGGTCTACACCCCAAAGAGATCAAAGGGAAAGGAAAAGGACTCATTTGTACAAAAATATTTGTCATAGCTCTTTTCGTGGTGGCAAAGAACTGGAACCTTGAAAGGGTGCCCATTAGTTAAGGAATGGCTGAACAAGTTATGAATGTGCTAGAATACAATCGTGTTTTAAGAAATGACAGAAACAGACAGTATCAGAGAAAGCTGTAAAGACTTTTATGATCTGACACAGTGCAGTCAGTAGAACCAGGAGAACAATTAAAAAATAACAATACTACAAAAAATAAACAACTTTGGAACACTTAGGAACCCTGGCTAACTACAGTTCTAAAGTTGTTCATGATGAAACATGCTACCCCACTTAGATAGTGAGATATAGTCACTTTCTGGTAATAATGTACTCAAAGTGTAGGCTGAGACCTTTTTTTTTTTTCCCTTTCTGTACAAAGCCAAAGAAAGATTTTCTTTTCCTTGAGTATACATGTTTATATTTACACTCACTCTGAGCCATCAGAGCCCAAACAATGACCCAAGTAAGGCTTGGGCTGGGACCTATTGTTGGCCAATCAATGAGAGCCAGAGTGATTTGGGTTTAAGGAATGATCCTTAAAAAAGAAATCCAGGTTCTCCAACATTGATAGGTGTCAGGTGGTACCTCAGAGTTGTTTTAATTTGCATCTCTCTAATCAATAGTGATTTAGAACATTTTTTCATATGGCAATAGATAGCTTTGATTTCTTCATCAGAAAACTGCCTGTTGGGGCAGCTAGGTGGCACAGTGGATAGAGCACAGGCCCTGGAGTCAGGAGTACCTGAGTTCAAATCTGACCTCAGACACTTAACACTTACTAGCTGTGTGACCCTGGGCAAGTCACTTAACCCCAATTGCCTCACCAAAAAAAAAAAAAAAGAAAGAAAGAAAGAAAAGAAAACTGCCTGTTCATATCCGTTGACCATTTCTCAACTGGGGAATGACTTGGATTCTTATAAATTTGATTGGAACACTAATGCATTGTTGGTGGAGCTGTAAATTGATCCAACCATTCTGGAGAGCAGTTTGGAACTATGCCCAAAGGGCTATAAAGCTTTGCATACCCTTTGACCCAGCAATACCACTATTAGGTCTTTTTCCCAAAGAGATCATAAAAAAGGGAAAAGGACCCACATGTACAAAAATATTTATAGCTGCTCTTTTTGTGGTGGCAAGGAATTGGAAATTGAGGGATTGCCCATCAATTGGGGAATGACTGAACAAGTTGTGGTATATGAATGTAATGGAATACTATTGTGTTGTAAGAAACAATGAGCAGGAAGATTTCAGAGAAACTTGGAAGGACTTGCATGAACTGATGATGAGTGAGATGAGCAGAACCAGGAGAACAGTGTACACAGTATCAACAACATTGTGTATTGATCAACTGTGATAGACTTGATTCTTCTCAGCACTACAATGGTCCAAGATAGTTCCAAAGGACTCATGATGGAAAATGCTCTCCAAATCCAGAAAAAAAAAAAAACTGTTGAATCTGGATGCAGATCAAACCATACTATTTCTATTGTTTTTGTTGTTGTTTTTTTTTTGAGGTTTTTCCTTTTTGCTCTGATTCTTCTCTCATTACATGACTAATGCAGAAATATGTTTAATGTGATTGTACATATATAGCCTGTATCAGATTACTTGCTGTCTTGGGGAGGGGAGAGGGAGGGAGAAAAATCTTAAACTAGCTGAAATCTTATAAAAACAAATGTTGAAAACTCTCTCTACATGTAACTAGAAAATAATAAAATATTTATATGGGAAAAAGAAATCTAGGGGCAGCTAGATGGCACAGTGGATGGAGCACCAGCCCTGGAGTCAGGAGCACCTGAGTTCAAATTCAGTCTCAGACACTTAGCTAGCTGTGTGACCCTAGGCAAGTCACTTAACCCCAATTGCCTCACCAAACCAAACCAAACCAAACAAAAAGAAATCTAGCCTGTAAACCCCAAGATATCTCATGAGGTTTCAGTGACCAAAATTTACATTCCTTTGGGTAGAGCACCCATAATTAAGGGTATGATTCTCTATGTGGACAGAGAAAGAGGAGGGATGGATGGAAGGACAGAAGGACATATGGGAGGGAGGGAAAAAAGGAGGGAGAGAGGAAGGAATTGCATTACCCAACTGGAAACAGCTAGTTGGGTCCCTAGTGGGGCAAGCTGCTACTACTACTACTCATAGATCTTTGTTTGTCCTTCATTCCAGAACAGGACCATGATATCAGGAAGGTGGTGTCGTGACTGGCAAACAAATTGGATTTAAGTGAGGTAGGACTGTGTAAAGTCACCAGCCTCACTCTCTCCTCTGAAGCTATCTGGGTCCATTGGCAAGCTATAGATCAGCAAGATTGGAGATTGCCCTGGATGCAATGGGAGACTTTGTCCTTTATAAGGGACAGTCTTTCCCTGATCGGGTCTTCCCTTCCCAGATTGATTTTTTCCCCTTTTTTGACTAGGTAAAAGAGGCCATTCTTTGCCTCATTTCTTACCTAATCTTAATCACTGAATAGACATTGCTTCAAACTTTTTTACATGAAAAAAACTTTAATATGCTATATGCCCCCTTTTGCTGGTCGCTTTAAAAATTTTTAATTTTATTGATCTTATCTTTGATAAGTTTGATAAGAGTTTCTCTTTTGCTATTTAATATGAATTTTTCATTTGATGCTTTTCTTTTTTGTTGTTGTTGCATGATTAATTTATCATCTCTTCATCAGAAATGCTTCAATATTCTCTATTCCATTAAAGTTCCCCTTCTCTCCCCTCTCTCAAATTATGTTCAAGTCTTTGAGGGCAAATTATTCTTGGTTATAGGTCGTTATCTTTGTCATTTTGGAATATTATATTCCAAGATTTTCTCTTCTCTAAAATTGCTGCTACTAGGTTTTCTATGATTCTGACTGTTATTCCTTGGCACTTGAATTCTTTCTCTCTGGTTACTTGATATTTTTTTTTCCTCTGAGCCGAAAGCTCTGAATTTTGACCAAGATATTCCTGGGAGGTTTTATTTTGGGTTTCCCTTTAGGAGATGGATTCCTTCTGTTTTCACTTTCCCCTCTAGAATATATCCAGGCAATTTTCATTTCATTTAGAGGCAGCTGCTGGTACGATGAAAAGAGCACTGGGTTTGGAGTCGGAAGTCCTGAGTTCAAATCCAGCCTCAGACACTTCCTAGATGTTTAACTATGGGCAAGTCACTTAACCTCTGTTTGCCTGAGTTTCATCAACTGTAAAATGGAGATAATAACAGCATCTACCTTGCAGTGTTGTGAGGATCAAATGAGATATTTGTAAAAAGTGCCTGGAAATAGTGTCTGATACACAGAAAGCACTATATGAATGCCTATTCCTTCCCCTGCTCTTATATGATTTCCTAATATATGGTATTCAGGGTTTTTTTTGTCTGGTTATGTTTTTCAAGAAGATGGAAGATTCTTAAATTACTCCTCATTTTAGTTCTTATTATTATTGTATACTCTCTATTTCTTCTATTTTTACACTTTTTATTTTGTTCTAATATTTCTTGTTATCTCATGGAGTCATTGTATTTTTTGGACCATTTATATTTAGAGAGTCTGCTACTTCAATAAGGGTTGTCTACCTTCCTTCTGTCCTGAGTTATTTATTCTAATCTTTCCTCCTGGTCCCTTATTTTACTCCCAGTTCCATGTTTAATCTCTTCTTTTTCTTCTGGCTTTACCTCTTGGGTGATATTTGACCCATAATATTTCTTCACAGAGTTTAGCATCTTCTGTTTACTCATATCTCCAGCCTCAGTTTCTGATTTGGGATCTGGTCAGTCAAGTTTTATCACTTTTCACATTCTTGATAAGATATTTAAGCTCCACTTGGACCTAAACTCAGTTTTCTGGGGTTCTATTACTGACTTTCATCTCCCTTGTTGTGTGGGCCTGTGTCCAGAGCCCAGGAGTCTTAAGTGTCCTCCTTCCTTTGGTCCTCACAGAGCATCATCAGTCACAGACCGGCTATAATTTTCCATCCCAGGACTAACCTCAGCTGACCACTGCTTCGGGATTCTAGTTGGTTCAGCTGAACTCACACCAACTTGCCTTGACCCCTGGCCAATTCCAGTGCTATCTTTTTTCTAGCTATCTTTTTACACAATCCTGGGCTGGATGAAGAACTTTATTGATATTTTCCCTGATATTTCTTGATTATTATTCAGTCTGGTAGCCTTTTGAGATCATTGTTAGAGTATATTTGGGAGAGAGGAGCTCCTCTTTGACTTTCTATACCATCATATTAATCAGAAGTCAAACTACGATGATTTCTTTGCTTTTCTTTCTTTCTTTCTTTCTTTTTTTTTTGGGTGAGGCAATTGGGGTTAAGTGACTTGCCCAGGGTCACACAGCTAGTAAGTGTCATGTGTCTGAGGCCGAATTTGAACTCAGGTCCTCCTGAATCTAGGGCCGGTGCTCTATCCACTGTGCCACCTAGCTGCCCCGAACTACGATTATTTCAACATTGTTTTTGCTACACATGGATATGCTTTAATTCAGTGCTTTAAGCTTTGAAAAGTAGCCTCTGGTGGCTGTTTGTAGGAATCTGATATGTGTTAGCCAGTTAGGAAATTTCCACAATGTTCTGAAGTGAAATTTTGAATGTTCTTAAGTCTGGAAATTAAGCTGGTTATGCCATATCAGATCCTCATCCAGTCCATCTTCCACTCAATGTGTGCTTAAGGTCTTATGAAACTCTTGGGAACATAATGTTCTGTATATCATTATGCAAAAGGATTCTATGCACCCTCTGTTATGTCACTATACCTCAAGCCATGCAAATAGTATTCTCTCCTTTTATTAGCCATTAAGCACCCAGGTAGCTATGAGCTAGATGTCCCACACAGTTATGAAAGACTGTTCATGAATCCTAAAATAATTCAACTTAGACATAAAGGTAACATATAAGTATCAAAAGACTATAAAGACTTAAGTAGTCTTTTCTAAATTTGGTTGCCAAGGTAACAAATCATCAGAAATTAGGTCAATGGAATGGAGTTAGGAAGGGTCTTTTAAGAACAAGAATATAAAACCAGTAAGTCTGTTAACATAATGTAACACCACCCTCCCCTAATTTCTCATTGAAATCTTTAAAATCACAATAGATCTCTTAAAAATTTGAAAATCTTTTATAAAAAGAAATATGATCTATGGTCATCTCTGTTTCTCAGTAATAATATATCAATAATGCATTTCATTCTGGAAATAGAGGTGATTTTTTTATACCTACCAGTTTTATTTTAATGAAAAAAATAGATAACAGAAAAGAAGAAACTAGCTTTTACTTCTGTTTAAATATTGGTCTGTTATATAACTGTCCTAAGGTAAAGTCAAGGTCAGTTAATAATGTGAAAACTAAATTTTTATAATTAGGCACACAAAACTGTTTGAATAACATTGCCATTGACGTAAAAGAAAATTAATTGATAAGGTAAGACTCTCTGTTCTTTACCCAAGTTACTATGGAAAATATGAACACACAAATGTGCTAAAAACAAACTTTGTTCTCTCGGTTTCCTGGCTATGGGCCTTTGCCACACTCTATAACAGGAGGGCTATGATTATATTAATATTGGAGAGGACCCTAATCTGCCAATCCTTAAAATGACTTCAGATATTCCCATAAAAATGAGGGAATCATCTTTTGCAGAAACAGATCTGATCTCAAATGAATATCTGTTTCTCAATGATAATCCATCAGTGTAAAAACACACGACTATATTAATTGGAATAAGAAGGTCAACGTGTCTGGCTGCTGAGTATTTGGGTACATTGCTTTCCTCAGAAGCTTAGATAGTGAGATATAGAAAAAAGAGAATGAACAACATCTAGAAATGCTTTAGGAAAAGCTGAAGCTTACCATGAAGCTATGCTATAGTTTTAACATGCATAAATGGGACAAATACATAGAGAATCAGCATTTCGGTGTTAGCAGGGACTTCAAAGGCCATCTAAATTGAACTCATATTTAACAAGAACCACATCTACAAAACATCAGAAAACTAGTCATTCTGCCTTTGCCTGAAGACCTTGAGACAGAATCAGTGGTGGCCTAGTAAATGTTTAACAACCAATTCTCCAGAAACTTATGGCATATTTTCAAGTTTTACTTGTGTCCTTCACTTTCTTAAATCTAAACAAACAACAAAACAATAAATGAAGCCTTGATTTGTAGCATTTGATGATTTCCAAGGTGTCAATGCTCACGCTTAAAATTTTTCAATTGGCTCTTAGAAAGCCCATTTGAGCATACTCCAGCACAATCTTGGTTGGAACTGACTGCCTCCCAAGTGAAGCCATTCTTCTTTTGGAAATTTCTAATTATTAAGAAGCATTTTTTAAAAATCAAGACTAAATTTCTGCCTTCTGGAGCAAAGGAAAAAAAACAATCCCTCCTTTATGTGATAACCCTTCAAATATTTGATTACAGATCTGTGACTTAAGTCTTCACTTCTCTAGGCCAAATATTCTTCCAAGCCATCACCACTACCACTACCACCTGAAGCAATTCATTCAACCAGTACTTCCATGGAATAAACTCAAGGTCTTTCATCATTGTCTGCTCTCCTCTATGGATATCCTAAAGCTTATGAATGTCTTTCCTAAAATGTGATGCCTAAAAAAAATTTTAAAACAATTTTTAAAAATGTGATGCCTAGAAAAGAATGCACTATTCCAGATGTGATCACAACAGGGCAGAGTACAGTGGAACCATCACCTCCCTTAGATCCTTTCTTTTTTTTTCTTGCGGGGCAATGGGGGTTAAGTGACTTGCCCAAGGTCACACAGCTAGTAAGTGTCAAGTGTCTGAGACCGGATTTGAACTCAGGAACTCCTGAATCCAGGGCCGGTGCTTTATCCACTGCGCCACCTAGCCACCCCCTCTAGATCCTTTCTTAATGCAGCCTAAGATTATATTGCCTTTCTTGGGTTCCATATCGCATTGTCGACTCATACTGAGTTTACTGTCTCCTAAAGTCTCTAAAGGTCTTTCTTCCAATGCACTGCTGTACTTATGAAGTCAATTTTTGACCCTGTACAGCTGAATTTATGTCTAAATTTCTTCTTATTGGATTTAGGCAAAAGCTCAAGAAACATGAACTAATATGAACTACTGCAACTGGCTCCTGGCTCAAGTATCCCCCCATTCCAGTCTATCCTTTACTCAGCTGTCAAAATAATATTCCTGAAGCATAAGGTCATTCTCTACCTCCACACCCCAATTACCCCTGTAATAAACTACAGTGGCTCTTTATTACTTTCAAGATTAAATAAAATCCTCTATTTGGCTTTTAAAGCTATTCACAACCTGGCCCCTTCCTACCTTTTAAAAAATATATTACTCCCCTTGCACATACTATGAGGTGCAGGGACATTAGTCTCCTTGCAATTCCTTACAAATGTCCTTCCATCTCCTGACTCCAAACACCTTTTGGGGGGGGGGCGGGGCAATGAGGGTTAAGTGACTTGCCCAGGGTCACACAGCTAGTAAGTATCAAGTGTCTGAAGCTGGCTTTGAACTTAGGTCCTCCTGAATCCAGGGCTGGTGCTTTATCCACTGCACCACCTAGCTGCCCCTCCAAACATTTTTTTTGGGGGGTAAGGCAATTGGGGTTAAGTGACTTGCCCAGGATCACACAGCTAGTAAGTTGTCAAGTGTCTGAGGTCGGATTTGAACTCAGGTCTTCAAGACTCCAGGACCAGTGCTCTATCCACTGTGCTACCTAGCTGCCCCCTCCAAACACTTTCAATGGCTGTGCCCCATGCCTAGAATTCTCTTCTACCCCAGCAAAAATCCAACCTACTTAGAAGCCTTTCCTGATCCCCTTTAATGCTTGTGCCCTCCCCCTGTTGATTATCTCCAATTTATTCTGGATAGAACTTGTTTGAACAAAGTAGTTTCCATAATTTCCCCACTAGACTGTGAGGTACTTGGGGCAGGAACTTTTTTTTTTAACTTTCTTTGTATCCTCAGCATTTAGCACAATGCCTGACACATAATAACTTGACACCTTATTTCTAAAAATTATAAAATGTGTTCCTGTCTTAGCAAAGAATATATTTATGCATCATAAATATTTCTGTTTAATGGAACAGAAAAATAATTCACTCCCCCAAATAAGTCAGTCTCTAGTTCTACATATATAAATGTGACACATAACTAATGCTCTAAAAGTAGGTCACCATGAGTATGGACTCATAATTATTTCTGATTTAGCTTTTATGACTGGGAATTAAAATATTATGGAAAAACACTTTGTAAATTTAAATTCATCCAGTTCCCTTCACAACCAGGTGTAATACCAATGCAACATTTCCTCAGATAATTTCCCATTTTTCTAGTCACTCACTTCAAAAGCCTCCACTCCACTCTACCTGCAGGATTGGTGTCCAAGGTTCTTGGTTTAGAGAAGCTCAGATTTTAAATGGAAGCCAAAAATTCTTTTGAAAACTGGACTTATTCCTTTTCTCCTACCCTAGTTCTCCACTCTGCTATAAATGAAAATGTCCTTCAATATCAGGAGCATAAGGGAAAACATAGTTGTTAAATTATATAAAACCTATAAAACCAAACCAAATAATGTGGGCTCAAGATTCTTTAGGAGGCTGTAAAAACTTAACAGTCCAATTAAACTTTGTCATTTCCAAGGCAAGCCTCCTGAAAATGAAGGCTGATAGGACATTATTTTACTCCATAAGTTTAACTATAAAAACTGACATTATTACCTGAGCCAAAAATGCCTTTGCCTGAATCAGAAGCCTGAGTAAATAAAATAAGAAAATGACAGTGGCAAAACCAAAGGCTTTGGTTTTTAATATTCCTTTTTAATGGGTCATGAAACAAACTGCCACCGAGGCATTTTCTTCATGCCTCTAAGGTATTATAGGAATTTAGTTCCAGAATCATAGATTTAGATCTGGGAGGAACCCAAATCCAGTCTCATCTAACCTACCCTATAATTTTACAGATGGGGAAAATGAGTCCCAGAGAAATGAAAGTCACACTGCTAGTAAAGAACAAAGCTAGTATATGAAACGAGGTTTTCTTCCTCACTTTTGGGGGGGGGGGGGTGGCACTTAAACCTGTTGGCCTCAGTTTTCTCATCTGTAAAATGAGCCAGGGATGGAAACAGCAAACCACTCCAATATCTTTGTCAAAAAACCTCCAAAAAAGGGGTCACAAGGAGTCAGACATGACTAAAAATGACAGAACAACAAAAAAAGATTGCAGTAAAGAAAGTAAAGCAGTATGACCTCTAATTAAATTTACCCTAATCTTTAAACAAAGTTGGTTTGTTTTAGGTGAAAAATTCTGGCTTGCTGGTTTGATTTTTTTGGGTTATTTTATCCATAGGGGAACTGTCAGTATGAAAAACTTCCCTGTGAATGCAGTCTGACAACTCTTGCATATAACTCAACTTCAGTGAGTTGTCTCGGGAACTAAGGGATTAAATGACTTGCTTGTGATCACTAAGCATATGTATCAGAGGACTTGGATACAGATCTTCCTAAAGACTAGCCCTCCATCTTCAATAGCATACGTAGTGTTACATGTAATCAATTAATTAAAATTTAATTAATTAAAAATTAAAATTTAATTAATTAAAAAGCTCAGAGTGGGGCAGCTAGGTGGCACAGTGTGGATAGAGCATTGGCCCTGGAGTTGGGAGGATCTGAGTTCAAATCTGGACTCAGACACTTAACATTTACTGGCTGTGTGACCCTGGGCAAGTCACTTAACCCCAACTGCCTCACCAAAAAAAAAGAAAAGCTCAAAAATTCATTTCTCTAATAATGTCTACATTGTAGAAAAACTTGAGAATGATGGATACTTACCAGGAAGCTCCACGATCTCTGCTTTCTGTGTCTGTAAAATTGGAATCCAAAAACATATCCTTGTAGATTCGACCCACAAGACAATACATATCAGAAGCAACCTGGTCTTCACATTGCACCAGAGGAATCATAATATCAAGAGCTTTTTCTCTATCTCCAGGGAGATTTCGCCTGGTGGTTTAAAAAAAAAATGGTCATTTTGACATGAATCACAACAGTAATAGGCACAAGATATCTTTTTAAAACTTCATGTATCAATTACATGCAAATAAACTTTGATAGTATTTGGGTTGTTCAGCTATTGCATGCCCTGTCTAGCTTTTGAGTCTTTCTTATAAGCCCATTTTCCATCTTTTAAAAGTCCACCACAACAAAATGATCTTGCCATCCTTTATTTATGAAAGGGAATCACTAATGATGCCTTACTGAATTATAGGGGAGGCACTGAGTGTTCCTTTTCTCTTGGTGCTGATGAATTGGAACTGACCTGTCTGCATTCTTGCTCAGTGTCCTTTGGAAGCAACAGCATGCTTTTGCAAGATGGCTAGCTGAGATTGGGGGTACAGTTTGTGGCCTTGAGACAGAGCAAAGTTACCTTGGCCCCACTTGCTCCCTCTCACCACATGAGCTAACAACTAATAACAGACAGTTCTAATAGAGCATTTAAAACCCGAGACACAAAACGTTACAGCTAGAAAGGGCTTTAGAGGGTCCCCAGACCAACTGCCTCATTTTTCTATTTCTGTTCCTTTGCAGTGGCTTTCCTAGAACGTGCTCTTTCCTTCGTCTGGCCTTTTGGAGTCTTTAGTTTCCTTAAAAATTCAGCTCAAATGCCACCATCTGCAAAAGGCCTTTCTTATTCCCCTCAGCTGCCTATGTCTTTTCATCAAAGGTTACCTTATGCCTACTTTGTATGCGTCTTGTAAAATATGCACACACCCACTATGTATGTATGTATGTACATACCTACTATATATACATGTATATATAGTCTATAGTGTATATTGCAATAATATATAGTATATATGTGATATGCATATATTCTATATGCTTATCGTGTATTATATAGTATACATATATTGTGTAAATATATACTGTGTATTATAAAATATGTACATGCAATATGTATGCACATATTTTAATATATCTATACTATATATTATGTGTATATTATTTGTCTCAGTTTCACATTTGCAAAATGAGCTGGAGAAGAAAATGGCAAACTACTCCAGCATCTTTTTTTGGGGGGGGGGGGCAGGTAATGAGGTTTAAGTGACTTGCCCAAGGTCACAATGCTAGTGTCAAGTGTCTGAGACTGGATTTGAACTCAGGTCTTCCTGAATCCAGGGCCAGTGTTTTATCCATTGTGCCACCTAGCTGCCCCCTACTCCAGTATCTTTTGTGTCTTTTTTCTTTTTTTGTGTGTGAGGCAATTGGAGTTAAGTGACTTGCCCAGGGTCACACAGCTAGTAATTATCAAGTGTCTGAGGCCAGATTTGAACTCAGGTCCTCCTGACTCCAGGGTTGGTGCTCTATCCACTGCACCACCTAGCTGCCCCTACTCCAGTATCTTTTGATGATAAACCCCCCAAAGGGGTCGTAAAGAGTTGAACATGCTTGGAAAATAACTAAACAACAACAAAATATAATTTATATGCATATGTCTCTCTACATACACAGACACACACATACATTCCAGCATAGTGCCTGGCACATAATAGGCATTTAATACTTATTGGCCAACTGACTGACTTATACATGTCCATGTTATCTCTGCCAATATAACATAAGCCCTTCTGAGGACAGGATATATTTCATTTTTCTCTTGTTTCCTCCAGCATGAAGCACAGGGCATGGCACAAAGCCAGCACTTAATCAATTTGTGTTGCCTGATTGAAGGGGAAAGTGTGGCCTAGCATGCTAGGCTTGAAATCACAAAGGACTGGGTTTAAATCTTGCCTCAGATACAACCCCATACCCTAAGCAGGTCTCTTAGCCTCTCTGATCTTCAATTTCCTCGTGGGAGAAGTGAGGATGTTATCTTTGACACCTATGCCCACAGGGTTGTCATGAGACTTAAATTAGAATAATGTATACAAAGTGCTTTGCACACTTTAAAAGCTGGTTGTTTTTACTATTATCTAGTAAACAGAAGCTGGAATTAGTACCTTATTCCAAGTTCAGTGAGTTCTCTTTCTTCCTATTTAACTACACTCTTCCTTAAGCAAGTTAATTAATATATGTCTTGAAAGAGTTCTCTCAATCTCTGAGTCACAAGCAATTTGTTTTGTTCTTGTTCAGTCATTTCAGTCGTGTCCAACTCATTGTGACCCCTTTTGGGGTTTCCTTGGCAAAGATACTGGAGTGGTTTGCCATTTCCTTCTCCAGCTCATTTTACAGATAAAGAAACTGAGGCAAACAGGGTCACACCAGTAGTAAGTATGTGAGGACAGATTTGAATGGAAGAGTTACTGACTCCAAGCCTGGTGCTCTATCCACTGAGCCGATTAGCTGCCCCAAGCAATTTGTTGCCAAAGAATTGCTATGTAATGTGTATAAAATTACGTAATTACATAATTTTATGTGGCTCTTAACTAGATTGTACATATGAAATTCTTGGACTGGAATGGGTAGCAATGTAATAAAGATATATAATTTCTATTCTTCAGTATGATTTTAGGTCTTAAAGGTAGGCTATTGGCCTCAGCACTGAACAGTGAGAATTCAGAACCCTGCTTTAAGCAAAAACTAAATTTACCCTTTCTTCATAATTTATATCAGAAGAAACCAGCTTTCAAACATTGATGAGTGAGAGAAGATACTGTAGATAAGTCTTTTTATGGACTTTGGCTTCCCCTTTGGAAAAATGAAAGTAACATAGTGCCTTCTATTTTTCTGCTGATTTAGATAATGTCTGCCTGCAGGTAGCAGTATAAAATCAACCATCTTTGGAGATTCCTTTAAGTTTTATGTTTCTTAGTAAGTAAACATTAAATGGATGGACCAAGAGTACAGGGGTTGGTTTCACGGGTAACATTAGGGAGTAATATGGTTGGTGAAGGATAGGGAGGTAGGGATTTGGGGGTGAAAGGTATGCTTTTATTTATTTTTTGGTAGGGCAATGGGGGTTAAGTGACTTGCCCAGGGTCACACAGCTAGTAAGTATCCAGTGTCTGAGGCTGGATTTGAACTCAGGTACTCCTGAATGCAAGGCCAGTGCTTTATCCACTATGCCACCTAGCTGCCCCTGGTATGCTATCTTTTTAGAGTCTTCATCCTTCATTTTATCATTATCTTCTTCCCTGAAATGGAAATGATTCAGCTGGTTCTCCCACAATGTAGATGATCAGTGACAAATAATTGAAAACAAGATAGTTCACTTGCTATTCCTCTTCACGAAAGTGAAGCAGGGGTAAGGGAAGAAGAGGGGAGTGTGGTGTGGAAGATGGTAGGGAAATTCATCTCTGCAGGGCCATTCCAGAGGCAAAATGGAGAGTGGCATTAGCATATGTAGAAGAACAGAGAGAAGGCTCCTGGGCTTATAACGGGCAGGAGAGAAGGGAAACTAGGTAATATTGGTGTCAGTTAGAATCTATGAAAATAATCCAAAATGAGAGTAATGAAGATTCAAGTTTAATCAAGAGTGCTTAGAGCAGTACTTGTGTGAATATTACCACTATTATCAAGACCCAAGAGTGGGCAACCATCAGTCATCATTACTCCTGCTTAGTTTCAGAATGCAATTCTGGGAATAGCTGTGGGTAGCTTGTTTTTCATTTGTTAAAGATACTTTTGTAATTACATAATTATAAAATATCAAACCATATGAAATAAAGGAAGTAGAATTACAAGAACTGAGATCCAGAAAAGATAAGAAGGACTTTCCAATGCACGCCTGGGTGGTTTAATAATTTGTTCACTGATAACAGTATTAAATTCTACTAGGGAATGGTTTCTCTGCTGCAATAAACATACTCCATGAAACAGCCTGCAAGTTAAACAATAATGAACTCCTGAGTAATAGGAAAAATATTCTTCTTACCTGTTCAGTGCAAATGCATAATGGAACTTCACATGATGATGGGAGGCCAAATCAAAGGTTGGCAGCTTTTCTAAAGTTTCTACCAGCTTCACAATAGAATCATAGTCCTTTTAAGCAAGAAAATGATATAGAATTAAATTTTTAAAGCAGTTTACTCCAACTATGAAAGTGTTATTGGCAGACAGGAAACTGAGAGCTAATTCTGAGAATGGTATTATCAAGGGGAATATTGAATAGTTGGTGAACTTTTAAAGAAATGGAAATCTTGAGAGATGTTACTCCCTAAAGAAATTAGCTTCTTTATAAAGAAACCCTATTGTGTAGGAAAGAATAAGAAGCATCTAAGAAATTACAGTTCTTGAATTAATAAAGAGCACAAACAATACATTAATTCTTTCTGTGAACCTGGATTCATTAAATTCTTTTGCATACCTGCAGACTGGTAAATACCTTTTATCCCATGGTCTGAGGAGTATTTAGTACCTAGGATGGATAGATTTCTAGTGCAATGACATTGCTTCATCCCATGAGGACAGTGTTGTCCGAGGTACAATATTCCTCTTTAAGGCTTTGGGCTATCTCTACACATAGTAGCTACATAGGCTCCTTTCTCTCTGTGTGTGTCTCTCTCTGTCTCCCCCCACCCTTTTTCCCTCTCCCTGTCACTCTCTCCCCCTTCATCCCATACTTGAAGATGGACACTAACTTGAGAGGTTAGGGGCTAGAAACTGGAGTCAAGAAGCCAATGAGGGAAGAATTTACTAAATCATTTACTTTT
This sequence comes from Dromiciops gliroides, assembly GCF_019393635.1. Taxonomy (NCBI): domain Eukaryota; kingdom Metazoa; phylum Chordata; class Mammalia; order Microbiotheria; family Microbiotheriidae; genus Dromiciops; species Dromiciops gliroides. The sequence continues at coordinate 373,915,216 of NC_057864.1, forward strand.
AGAGTCCAAAGACTCACAACATGGAAACAAAGGCCCAAGTCTTCAATTGTTTTTCAGAGGAATCATTGCTTTAGAACTAGAAGAGAACTGAAAGAGCATTTAGTCTAAGTCTCTCGTTTTATAGATTAGGAAACTGAAGTCCAGAGAGGTAGAAAACCCATGCTCCCTCAAGCAGTTAGTCAAAAATCTGGTCTTTGAACTAAGGTCCTCTGACTCCAGAGCCCATGTTCATTTCATGCTGCATTTTCTGTTACATTCCCTAATTTTAAGTTTTCTTGTCATTGTTCAGCCGTGTCCAACTCTTCATGACCTCATTTGGACTTTTCTTGGCAAAGATAGAGGAATGGTTTGCCATTTCCTTCAACAGATGAGGAAACTGAGGCAAAAAGTGTTAAGTGACTTACCCAGGGTCACACAGCTAGTAAATGTCTGAGGCATATTTAAACTCAGGAAAAGGAGTCTTTCTGACTTCAGGCCCATCACTCTATCCACTGTGCCACTTACTTGCCCATTAAATTTTGATACTAAATTAATGTGTAAAAATAAAATGAGTGACTATATTTTAATAAGGTTAATATATGTGTGTTGTGGTAAAAAACATAAGTTTTAGCTGAATCATTTGAGAGTTGAGTGCATGCTACTGAAGCGGCTTTTGAAGAGGAGACCGCAATGAACAGCAGTGCGCCTGCTGCTGCCCGGAGAGTGTGGTGAAGCACGCAGTACTTCCAGGACGCCAACTTAAAACCGAGAGTGGGAATGGAAGTTCGCTCTCTGGCTCACTCACTCTGGCTTCTCAGTTTAGCGGTGATGGCGCACGCATTTGGCTCTGGTTCTCGGCCTGGCAGGCAGTTTTGGGATTCGGTGAGTTTTATAAAAGAATATAGACTAATCTTAGATCTAAGATTATTTATTTGTATTTCTACTTTCCTATTTCTCTAATTGGTATCACCTGTTTGTTATCTAATTAATCCCCAAACAATAAAAACTAATCCCTCACTGATTAAAGCTCAGAGGCTTCTTTTCTTACTGGTCTGGGAGATATATAAGGGAAAAGTTAAAGAGGGAGTTTAATGCTTGTATATCCAATTTTAAATCTCACAGTGTGTTATTAAAAAAAACTATTCAAATAACTAACCAGTGATTTCTCTTGGCTTGTTGCTAGTTGGACTTGCTGTATCATTACCAGTTTCAAATACGGTAGATTTAAAAGACAAAGATTTGCTATGTAGGTTAACTGGCTATGAGATAACTTGAATAATTCTAAAAGCCAAAACATTTTGTAGCATTAAATACAAATCTTCAATTTAGGAAGTAGCAGCTGTGTGCCCAGAGAACTGGAATGGAGTAGCTAGATTATAATGAGGGTAGGTATGCTAACAGATTCCTCTTTTTTTTTTTTTGCTATTTTTACCCTTTCAGTAAGACCATTGCCATTAGAGACTTCATACCCATCCAAGGTGAGCTCCATCATTAAGAAAGAAAGCAAGGGAGGCCAGTAAGAAACAAAATGAAGGCAGGTAATATGAAATAACTATCCTTTAGTTATCCCTGGAATTTCTGACTAGCCAATCTCAGTGTATTCTTACCTGAATATCTCTGTAGGACAGGAGCAGATTTATAACAATATCTGCTGACAAGACTTCAATATTATCCACCCTCTGTCGGATTCTTTCCAGCTCAGCTGCCAATTCTTTACCTGTGTAGAGGTTGCGGGCTTTCCTGATATCGCTGAGTATAGACTCCCGGAAATACTGGCTAAAAGGAAAGCATAACTTCCAATAAGTTATCACTTTACTTCTTCAGGAAATCTTCACAGAAAAGTGCTAATTAAGTAAGGAAAGGAAGCAAAGTTCTCAAAAATAATATGGCTTTCAAATGATTAAGAAATGTAAAGGGACACCTCATTTTATCTGATATCTGTCATCCCTGAAAAATGAGATATTCTACATAAGTGAATTTTTCTGATAATTGTCAAAACTTTTCATTTTAACCATTTGGGATGAACATGTTTCTAAAATACATCGTGTACCTTTCTGCCTTCTTAAACAGAGCCTGCAGAACAAAATGTAGCCTTGATGATTCCAGTTCACAATTAGGAAGAATGACTACTATATATTATATATTATCTATAGTACTATATATTATATATATAGTACTATATATATTATATATTATCTATAGTACTATATATTATATATTACTTAGGCCACTGAAGCAATAATGTCCTTTTAAAGTTCATTGCACTACATTTATTTAGCCAACATTCATTTAGAATCACAGCATTTAAGAGTCAGAAGAGACTTTAGAGAATTGAAGTTACCTGTCCAAAGTCATTTAGATAGCAGGTATCAAGGTCAGAGAATCCAAGTCTAAGCCTCCTGTAACCTACCTAACTGGGTGATGGTGATATCACCCACTGTGGTAACTGATACATCTGTTAGGCACACCACAGTTTATCAAGCACATCAAAAAGGCATTATATTTCATCCGATCCTCATCAAAACCCTTAGAGGTAGAAAGGGCAGGTATGGTCAATGTAATTTTATCAAAGGAAGAATCTTTGGCTCAGAGAAATTCCATGACTGTTTAAGGACCAAGTCCTTGGTGGTGGAACCAGGAGTGGATAGAGAGCCATGGTTGAAGTCAGGAAGACTTGAGTACAAATATGGCCTTAGACACTATTAGTTGCACACACAATCCTGGGCAAGTCACTTGACTTTTGTCTGCCTCAGTTTCCTCATCTGTAAAAAAGGGGATAATAATGGCACCGCTCCCCCCCTCCAGAATGGTTATAAGAATAAAATGAGATAATATTTACAAAGTACTCTGTATACCTTAAAGCACCATATGAATGCTAGCTATTATTAGTGTTCCAAGGTTCTTTCATAACAGCATGTTTATAATAGATTACAGTTCTATTATAATCGATTCCAGCTGCCCTGTAATCAATCTTACTTGAATTGTACCTGAACAGATTCTGACCAGGGGTCTGAGAGGCAGATCTCTAATGAATAAGACACAGGATATTTCTGACTCCTGAGAGTCTATTTTCAGTTACTTCCTCCTTTTCAGTTGTGTTATGGATCACTGAAACTATTAGATAAGTGATCTATGTATAAATGAAGTTTCACTAAACCTTATTTCATGGTGATCAAGAACTGGGAAGAAAGGGAAAGGGGAGAAACACTTAAGCAGAATGCCCATTCATTAGAATTGTAATGATTGGAATGACGCCACCTACTGGAGACTGACTATAGGAAAGTTCTGCCATGAAGCTAAGGTCTTTGAGGGCAAGACCTGGAGTCTTTTCTTTGGCGTCAGGAAGTGACACTTGTGGGAGGAAGAAGAAAGAGACGGGGCTCTGTCTCACGCTTTTTCCTGAGGACACTGGTGAAGAAGGGAGCTAGAAGTGCGCTCTCCCTTTAATAGATAGGAATCTAGGCCTTTTCTTCTCTCTTTACCAAATTCTTATTCTCCTTAATAAATGCTTAAAAGTCTAACTCTTGCTAAAGCTTATAATTTATTGGCGACCACTCATTAGATATTTTAGACAGACTAGCTAGAATTTTAGCCCTTAACAGAATAAATAATAAATCTGTAAGTGCAGCTTTTGATCTAAAAGGAATTTTGCCAAATCATTTTCTTAACCTTATTTGGATTATTCAAAGGTAGTTGAAATAATTAGAATTATAATAATAATTACTTGCACTAGTGTATTTTTAAGAGGCTTCAGCTTCTTGGTCCTGATGAGTAAAAACAATCCTATTACTACTCCTAATTGGTCTAGGTTACTCAGGTCCAGTTTACTCACTGTGGGCAGGGTTCAGTGCATGGTACTATTGGATATACAGCATCGTTTCTGGAAAGTAGCTCAAACATCATCCCAAAGGTGACATGAAGGCAGTTGGAGCCATGGACCCTCAATACCTTCTGCCATACCAGATCAGTTTGCCCACCAGCACTAAAATCTATAGTCAGAGCAATGGAGTGTGGGCTCTGTCTCAGCACCTTAAGACTCTGGACAAGACTGAGTGTTATTTACATCATCAGAAATTTTACCTTGAATTAGCTTGTGCCACCTTCAAAAGTTGAATAAAACGGTCCACTAAAGGTAAACAGATAGGTCCAAGAAGTAGTTCGAAATTAGGCTGCATTAGTTCTGTCAATCCCTTCATAAAGCTGCTATCACAGCAGTAGACCTTGTTATGGGGGGTTATCATGTATGGAACAAACGTGTAGTTCCCAGTGCACATCTGTGGAGATAGAAAAGCATCAGCATGCGGTTAACAGGCATATAGGCTCACCAATTTTGGCTTTTAAAACTTTCCATTTGGGGCAGCTAGGTGGCACAGTGGATAGAGCACCGGCCCTGGATTCAGAAGGGCCCGAGTTCAAATCTGGCCTCAGACACTTAACAATTACCAGCTGTGTGACCCTGGGCAAGTCACTTAACCCCAATTGCCTCACCAAAAATAAAAAAATTAAAAAAACAAAAAAACCTTTCCATTTGCTAAACGCATAAAAACAAAACAAAAACAAACCAAAAAATAACCCCAACTGTTGAGATCTCTTCCATCTTCAGATCCTTCTGATTAACATTGCCATTGGTGTCTTATCAATCCAAACAGCTCAAAATTGTTTAAGTAGGAACTAAGATCACCTTCACCTCAAAACCCTCCAGGCTGCCCTTCCCAACAGTCTTCCTCTTTCCCATTCCTCTCAACTAAAGAATCTCCATCTAAACAAGGCCTCCTTCATCTAAAGATCCTTCTGGGCACCAGACCTCCTTTCTTCTCCTATGAACTATGACCTAAAGAGGTTCTATCTAGAGATGGAAACTGCTGAAGCCTCCTTCCTTTGATCATGCCATCCCTTAAGCTATCATCTTAAATCTCTCTTTCCTTCATACTCCACTCTCACTCTTTTTACTGCCTTATCTCCTTGCATTCTAAATTTCAAACCTATCATTACAATGTAATGGCTTTCTTAAGGCAATTAGGTGACTAAGAATAAAGTGTCGGAATTGGAGTAAGGAAGACCTAAATTCAAATCTGGCCTCAGATACTTCATAGCTGTGTGAAACTCTGAGCAAGTTACTTAATCACCCTCAGTCTCAATTTCCTCATCTATAAAATGGGGGTATTAGTAACACCTACTTCATACGGTTGTTTTAAGGATCAAATGTGATAATATACACATAAAGTGCTATAAGAGAAACGCTAGCTATTAGATTTATCTTAAGGGTTACCAATGACATTTTCATTGCCAAACTGGCAACGTCTTTCCTAATATTTTCTGTTTCTTACATCACCATCACATCACTTGTATCTGTCCCTCCTTGTGCTGCCTGAGAGCCATCCCATATGACAAATAATATTTTTTTAGAGAGGAAAAAAAAAAAAGGAGCACAACTGATCGAAACATTGAAAAAAAGTCTAAAAACACGTGCAATATGTAACATTTGTGGACCTCCCATTTCCACAAAAGGGTAGATTGGGGGTGTCTTCTCATAGTTCTTTATTCTAGTCCCATTTGATGTTTACAATTTTGCTACATTTACTTTTGATTTTTTGGTGTGTTGTTCTCTTGCTACACTGTTGTAGTCACTGTATAAATCGTTTTTTTGCCTCTGCTTACTTGACTCTGCATCAGTTCATATAGATCTTTCCATATTTCTCTGTGTTTATCACACATATGATTTCTTATGGCACAGTAGAATTCCATTACGTTCATGTACCACAATTTGTTTAGCCATGGGACTTCCCCATTGGCCAACTGGGCAACATCCACTTTAACCCTTCTGTATTTCTGACACCCTCTTCTCTCGGTTTCCACAACACTGAGGCCTTTCTGATTCTCCTGTCTGTACACTTCTTTATTAGTTCATTGTCAGTCCTTTAGTCCAGACTTATATTTGATAGGCTATCATGTACAATAGTGATTAAACTTACTCTGTTTGGCCCCAGAGGGGAAAACCAATAATTATCATAGTTACAAGGGGGCAACTTTCAACTTAATGTATGCAAAAAAATCTAATAATCAGAGCAAAAGAAAAGCATAATGCACTGCAGGGGGGTCATGGTTCCTCTTCACTGGAGGTCTTCAACCATAGGTTATATGGCTACTTATCAGGTATCTTTGGGGGGGGGGCAATGAGGGTTAAGTGACTTGACCAAGGTCACACAGCTAGTAAGTGTTAAGTGTCTGAGGCTGGATTTGAACTCAGGTCCTCCTGAATCCAGGGCCAGTGCTTTATCCACTGTGCCACCTAGCAGCCCCCCCTAGATATCTTTTTTTTTTTAAGCGAGGCAATTGGGGTTAAGTGACTTGCCCAGGGTCACACAGCTAGTAAGTGTCAAGTGTCTGAGGCCGGATTTGAACTCATGTCCTCCTGAATCCAGGGCCAGTGCTTTATCCACTGCGCCACCTAGCAGCCCCCCTGGATATCTTTTAATGGGGATTCTTATTAAGCTATGGGTTGGACTCTTTTGAAATGCCTTCAAATTCTAAAATTCTGTACTTCTCTCTAGGACCCTTTCCTCTTCTCTCTATATACCTCTTTTTTTTTGTGATCTCATCTGACCCCACTGGTTCAATGACCACTTCTTTATAAATAATCCACAAATATTTATACCCATCTCGAATCTCTTGAATTTTTGTCTTGTATCACCAGATGTACATCTCTACTTGGTTTACTCACCTCAAAAATCAACATTTCCAAAACTCAATGCACAAAGTGCTGGGCCTAGAGTCAGGAAGATCTGAGTTCAAGTGCAACCTCAGACTATTACTAGTTGGGTGACCCTGGACAAGTCACTTACCCTCTGTCCACCTCAGTTTCTTTGACTGTTTGGGGCGCTGTTTTGAGTATCAAATGAGATAACATTTTTAAAGCAGTGAGCATATTACTTTGGCACACTGGAGACAAATACCTAATTCCTTTTTTCCTTCCTTCCAACAAACTTCTCCTTTAAATTTTTTCCAATTTAATTGATGGCAACACCACCTTAAGTTGATCTAGTTTTGAAATCTTGGATTCATCCTTGACTCTTCCACCTCCTTCAATATCCACTGAACTGCCATGTCCTATTTAATTAGATCTCTACAACATCTTTCACACATGTTCCCTTATCTCTACCCACACGGTTACACCTTTATTCAGGCCCTCATCAAATCCATTGCAGACTACTTCAATAGCCTTCAGGTTAGTCTTTCTGCTTCTAAACTCTTCCTACTCTCCAATCCATCTTCTACCCGTACCCCCCACCCCCCAAAAAGAGTCTAAGACATAGGTTTGACCTATGATGTCACACCCCTGCTCAAAACTTTTACTGGCTCCTTATTACCTTTATGAAAAAAAAATACAAATTTCTTAGCTGGCAAAATGAAGTCCTCTATAATACAGCTGCAAAATGCCTATGGACACATTACTCTTCTTTAGACATTTTATGTTCTAGTCAAGCTGGAATGTCTTAATTTAATATGCTACCCCCTATTTCTGTGTATTTGTTCAAGATGGTTCCCTTCTACTGGACACACTTTCTTTTGATTTCTGCACTTCAGAATCCTTCTCTTCTTTCAAAGCTGAAGCTCAAATGCCACACCTTTGACGAGCAGCTTCCCCTAATCCTCCCAGGTAAAAGAGAGCTCTCCTTTCTCAAATTTTCCTAGATATGGATGTCTCCTTTTTTCCAGCATTCACTACCTAATATTATACCTGTTTGCATATGTGGCATATCCCTTCCTTTCTACCACCATACCCCTGTGGAATGTAAGCTCCTTTGTATTCTCCAGCAACTAGCAAAATGCCTTTCAATACGGCTGACGCTTAATACATGTCTGTTAATAAGTCAGTGAAAAACTTAGGTTCTACAGGAGAACATTGTACACAGTATCAACAACATTGTGTGTTGATCAACTGTGATAGACTTGACACTTCTCAGCAATACAATGGTCCAAGATTGTTCCAAAGGACTCATGATGGAAAATGCTCTCCAAATCCAGAAAAAAAAAAGAACTGGAATCTAGATGCAGATCAAATCATACTATTTCTATTATTTGTTGTTGTGGTGGTTTTTCCTTTTTGCTCTGATTCTTCTCTCATAACATGACTAATGCAGAAATATGTTTAATGTGATTGTACATATATAACCTGTATCAGATTACTTGCTATCTTGGGGAGGGGGGAGGGAGAAAAATCTGAAACCAGAAATCTTATAAAAACAAATGTTGAAAACTATCTCTACATGTAACTGGAAAATAATAAAATATTTATATGGAAAAAACTTAGGTTCTATAAGTTTCCATTCAAAACAAAATTCTATTTAATTCATTTTGTTTGACAAAGAATTCTGAATCATCACAACTTATGTAAGAATATAGAACAAATCTTAGCAACTAGATAATTACTGCATACTTACTGCATGCAAAGCACTGTCCAATGCATGGTACACACTAAAAAGAAATATAATAAGACATGTCCCCTGCCCTTAAAGGAGTTACAATCTAGTTGGAGAGAAAGAATTAAGTATGTGAACAGTTAAACAGTAATAGAAAAATTAGATAAGAATAAGACTACAGCATAATAGCTGCTAAAAGGCAATGCATGGCTATCAAATAATTGGCATGAGCAGTAAATACTTTGAATTCACAAGAGTCACTTAGTTGTGGGATGAAATATTATGAGAAGCCTTTATAAGAAGCGGGGACTTGAACTTTATTCTTTAGGCAATGGGGAGCAATTAAAAGTTTCTGAGTAGTGAGAAAACATTTTCACAATGGTACTTCCCAAAACTCAGCACTGGCAATGGTGTGTGCAAGATGGATTATAATGGGGAAAGACTAGAAGCTACTTGACCTGTTGGAAGGTAGAGATGATGTGAGCAACGCATAACATGCTGGGTCTGAAGTGATAAGACAAAAAAAAAATCTTTCAATAGTTCCTTATTGTTGATAGAGTCAGAGTCAAACCCGCTCTACCAGAGGAAAGATATATCCAGGAAACTTGAAGATAGGGGCTGAGAATCCAAGAAGAGGCTTGGGTTAGAGATATAGATTTAGGAGGCAGTTTTCTAAACAAGTTTCTACTATGGTGATAAGTAAAAGTATATGATATAGTCCCATTATAATAATGCTTTTTAAATAAAAAATAATACCTTTAATAGTGGTATTTTTTGGCTTTTTAAAAGCTTTGTTCAGCTTTCTAAAAAAAAAACTGACATATTTTATGTTTCTATCACATTCATTTCTTTTCTTTTCTTTTTTTTTTTGGTGAGGCAATTGGGGTTAAGTGACTTGGCCAGGGTCACACAGCCTCCTGACTCCAGGGCCGGTGCTCTATCCACTTCGTCACCTAGCTGCCCCACATTAATTTCTAAATATATGCCTCCCCTATCTCCTAACCAGTGATGAAGATTGTAAATACATATTATAACAAAGATTTCAAAAGACTATGAATGAAAAAGCATTTATAACATTTATAAAATTTTTAGAAGAGAAAAAAATTAAGCAAAATCGAATAACACACAAACCATATCTAAAAGTACATGCAATATTTTCTTTCCTGTGGAAGGAGGAAGGTGCATTTTCTCACATTTGGGTCATTATAAATTTATAACCATACAAGATTCAATTTTGTTTTATTCTTTCCAGTAATGTTGGAATCATTGTGTATATTGTTTTCCTGGTTCTGCTGACTTTATTCATATTAATTTATGCAAGTATTTCCCGTATTTCCCATATTTTTCTGATTTTTTGGTTCATTCTTTCTTCCTGTGTTGTAATATTCTGTCTTATTCATCAATGTAGTACTGAATTTAGATGTTTTAGCAGGAGAGAATTATTATGACTTACATGAGACATAGGGGACAGGGAGTCTAAATTTGGGCCAAAATAAAACTGAAACTAGGTTTGAGTTGTTGGGGGTTTTTTTTCTCCAAACTCCCTTCCTCCCCATTCTCTGAAATATCTTTGGTAAGCTATGTCTTCAAAGATTTAAAAGAACCCTAGTGGTACCAAAGTTTATATATGTCTAAAAAGACAGGCAATTTTTGTTTTCTTCCCAGTGAGAGATTTGTAGTGTTGGTTTATTTTAAATGTAATATTATTCAGGAGCTGGAGACAGGTAGGTAGGTAGGTAGACAGACAGACAGATACATATATACATAGCTTGACTGACAGAAATAGAGACATACAGAGAGAGAGAGAGAGAGAGAGAGAGAGAGAGAGAGAGAGGATTTAGAACTAGAAGGGACCTTTAGTAATAATTTTGTCCAACTCCCTCATTTTACAGTTGAAGAAACTTAGGCCCCCTGTAAGGTCAAGTGACTTGCCAATGGTGGCACAGATAACAAAAAGCAAAGCTTGAATTTGACCTGTCTCCATATTCAGTGCTATATGCACAGCAGACCCTTTCATATATCCAATAGAGATGAGTACATGTGTTTATATGTTGGCTTAGATATGCTGAGTAAATTCCTGGTATTCAATTACCAGTTTCTCTGCAATAGCTCTGCTTAAACTGCAGACCATGACAAATTACTGGTACAAATCAGTTTCTAAATCACAGCTTCGGCAGTAGTTCTTAGAGAAATGTATTAGCTTGGAAGAACAATGATCTAGACTTTCCCTTTCCCTTCTCCTGTTAGTGCATTTGGTTCTCTAAACCAGCCCTTCCATACGAGGTCACCACAACAGCCACATTTCATGTAGGAAATTATCTTCTCTGAGGCCCTGCCAGAAAATGACTGTAGAATGATATAATCCTTATGCAAGCCAGATGTACTGTACTGCCAAAGAAAGGAGAAGTACCAGGTTGCCTTGCTTAGGCAGATAGGTTTAAATGACTTTGATCTTAGATACTTTGAGGCATGCTTCAAAGTCAGGACAAGAAGCATACAGACTGAATTCCAATTAAAAATGTTAGAAGTCCCTCAAGATGGTGATAATTCAATAGGCAAATTGTCTCAATAAAACTGTTCTTTTCTATGATTTATTCTTCCTTCCTGGAACAAGGATCAGAACACTAACCTAGAAGAGGGAAAATAAACAGGTTCTACTTTAAACCAGGCTTTTAAAATCTTATTTTCCCTCCACTCCCCCCAAAAGGGGGACAGCTAGGTGGCAAAGTAGATAAAACATCCTGGAGGATCTGAGTTCAAATCTGACCTCAGACATTTGACACTTACTAGATGTGTGACCCTGGGCAAGTCGCTTAATCCTCATTGTCCCCCCCCCCAAAAAAAAATCTTATTCCATGTGACTCCTTCCTAATTTTGATCTCCAAATCATTTGCTAGAACTGAGGAAAAGCCAAGCACATCAAATAGTCTGCTTTCCTCAATCAGCGGGTTTGATAGCTGAGCTATGAAAGAAAAAGAGTACCCTAATACTTTTGGGTTCGATATGTAGTGTCACTCAAAACTACAAAACATAAAGTGCTAGTCACATAAATCATACAAAGACATATGAATGTGAATCCTATATACCAGGAGATGATAATAACAGTTTTAGACTATTATTTCTCTGCTCGATAGACACAGGTACATATATACTCTTTAGCTTAGCTTCTTACACTGTGGGTCACAACCCCATAAGGGGTCACATAACTGAATGTGGGGGTTGCAAAAAATTTGACAACAGTAAAGGGTCATGTGTATCTATTTTATATACCTATATACATAGGGTCACATAAAAATTTCTCCAAAAAAAAAAGGGGGGGGTCATGGGGCAGCTAGGTGTCGCCATGGATAAAGCACCAGCCCTGGATTCAGGAGGACCTGAGTTCAAATCTGCCCTCAGACACTTGACACTTACTAGCTGTGTGACCCTGGGAAAGTCACTTAACCCTCATTTCCCCGCCAAAAAAAGGGGGGGGGGTCACGAGTGGAAAAAGTTTAAGAAGCCCTGCTCTATAGTATATATGTATATCATATATAATATAGCACTATATATCAAAATTAGAAGTTGCCAACCATATTTACTTATACTCTACAAACACATTCAAAGTGTGGAAATTTATTTTGATTTGGAGATCCTACCTTTAGGCTGAGATTAGAAAGCCTTAGGCCCTCAGGGTCTCTCCCCCTCCTCCCTCAGCTTCAGCTGATCGGAAAAAGCCCCGTGGGCTATACAAGACGCCAGGTCAAACAGCTGGGGGGGGGGGGAAAGCCCCAGCTCCCTCCGACCTGAGCGGAGCTATCTGAAGGATAGCCTGTGCTGAGGCATGAGGCTCGAGACCATTCCCCCCCCCCCCCCAACTGCAGCTCTGGCTGGTGGATTAGCTTGGTCTGTGGGGATGAAGGAAGCCCCGAGATTTGAGTGGAGAGAAGAAAAGGTATTTCTAGACCTGGGAGTTAGACTAGAGAGGGGACAGACTAAGGAAGGAGCGGGGCTGAGGATGGATAGACAAGACTCAGGGGTTCGGACGGACAAGAAGAGGTCAAGAGGCGGCTGAGGAGACGGCAAAGATTGGAGACTGGAGACAGGGCTACAAGGACGCAGGAGAAGATGAGAAGGACTAGGAGTAGGCAAAAGAGAGGCCGAAGGGCAAACTGACAGAGCAGACAGACAGAAGGTTACAGGCCTTAATACAAACCAGGGAAAGTGTAACGTGCCCTGAGGCCGGAGGCAGCTAAGGCCCTTAATGTATTCAAGAAGTTCGAAGCGCAGCAGGTGGGAAAGAGATGCAGTGGAAAGAGACCGCAGGAAAGCCGTCAGGTTGTACTTTATTTCCCTGTATTCCTCATTTGAAATAGTATCTCATAAATAAACTCTGCTTGGATTATTTGGTTAAGAGGCTTCTTAATTTTTAGCCTATCAGTTTGGGAGCAGTGTGGTGGAACTTTATAAACGGCCCACATTAAATTAACGAAGTCAGATAGCCAAATAGTCAAAAGTCCCCAGTTTAGTCCTCCAGGCAGATTAGGCCCCCAAAATTAGGCTAGTCAAAGTCAAAAATATTTTACAAAAGCAATCCATTACTAATTACTTGGACTAACAGGGAAACATTTATTTTGGATATAACTGGTTCAATTCCAAAAAAGTAAAAAGAAAAAAATTATTTAATTTAAATAATAGTATTGCATGCCTACTATGTTGCAAAGCATTGAGCAAGGCATTAAATAAAATATAAAAGATGAATAAGACAATATTCTTGTCCTTAAGGGATTTATAAACTTGTGGAATTCATATAGAGTTTTTCTCCTCGGTCTCACAGAGTATAGAACTAAGGCAGGTAGCTTGAAGTTACAGAGTGCAATTTTTGCCCCACAAATGGAAAGACTTCCTGGCCATAAAGCTAATCAGAAACTAAAGGGGAAGGTGGTCATAAAAGAGTGAGTTCCTCATTAACGAAGGTCACCAAGCAGAAGTTCTAGAATCACTTGTTGGAGATATAGATAAGGGGACTTATGATTCAGGAAGCAGTTGGATTAGATCACCTTTGAGGTGTCTTCTAGCTCTGGGATTCTGAGATTCCGAGAGAGAGGGAGAGAGAGGGAGAGAGAGGGAGAGAGAGGGAGAGAGAGGGAGGGAGAGAGGGGGAGAGAGGGAGGGAGAGGGGGGGAGGGGGAGGGGAGAGGGGAGAGGGAGGGAGGGAGAGGGGGAGAGGGAGAGAGAGGGGGAGGGAGAGGGAGAGAGGGAGAGAGGGAGAGAGGGGGAGAGGGGGAGAGGGGGAGAGGGGGAGAGGGGGAGAGGGGGAGAGGGGGAGAGGGGGAGAGGGGGAGGGGGGGAGAGGGGGAGGGGGAGGGGGGGGAGAGGGGGAGGGGGAGGGGGAGGGGGAGGGGGAGGGGGAGGGGGAGGGGGAGGGATTTGCAGGTGTAAACATTTTAGCTGGGGGTGGGGACTGGGAGGGAAACATTAAGACGAAGAAAAATACATGTTTTACCAAAACAATGTGAAAATACATTAGAAAGGCACAAATAAAATCCCACAAGAATTCAAACAAAAGCAAAACTAAGTTAATATAAAAACCACTGGTTCGTCCAAACTTTCATTCTTATACCAAAAAACCACATTAAATAGACAGAACGAGGCAAGAAGCTTACTGAGGTTCCTGAAAGCATTAAAGAGACAAATACAGTAGCCAGTACTAACATAATAATATGATAGACTTTGTAAGTTTGCTTGTATCACCTCCTCCCTTCCTTCCCAACTCCCCCACCTCCATTAGGATTTATGATTTTATCAGGGTAATTAAGCTGCCATAAGGAAACACCTTCAAACAATGATTGTTCCACCACCTATAGTCTTAGAAAGTTGCCAAGGTCAAAAAGATGTTATATGTTATATATCTATTTATATGGACTTCCCATCACATTCTCCAGAGTGCTTCTTCCACACTTTTCCTTTCTCTTTCATCTACCAACCCTCACACTAGTAGATGACCCAGCCTTCTACTTCATTCATTATGAAGACAGTTTATCTGATGAGTTCCCTCTACTGCAGTCCTTCACCTTTGAAAACATTTCAATACTATTTCCTATTCTCTTTGACTTCTTTCTTTGTCATAGGAAGAGATATCTTTGTCAAAGCTGATCCTTTTCTATCTATGCCCCAGATCATACCTTTCCCTACCTTCCCTTCAGGACACTGTTCCTTTAGTCATATCCTCTCTCACTCATCTTCAATCTCTCCCTCTATAAAAGATCTTTCCCATCTGCCTATAAACATCCTCAGGTCTTCCTAGTTGTAAAAAGAACCTTCTCTTAATCCTCCTGCTCATCTTGTTAGTGTTCCATTTCTTTCCTTTTTTTCATGGCCAAATTTCTTGAAAAAGCAGTATATAGCTGATCTTTCTGCCTCCTTACCATTCACTCTATGTACTGTAAGAAAATAATGGGCTTTGTCAACGCCCAAAGGCCCCAGTTGGGATTGATTTGGACTGATTGGATTGACTGAGATTGAGTGACTTCTCTGATTAACATACTTAAAGTTAATTCAATTGAAACTACATCTGCCTGACTCTGAAGAGGGTGTGTTCTTAGAGACTGTGGACTTTGACCTCAACATGGGACCACCCTCAAGTCCAGTGAACCAATGGATTTGGGTGATGCTAGCCAATTAGCCTGAAGCAGTGTGGAAGGACTGCCTCTCCTTGGGAGGCAGAGGAAGCTTGGACTCTCAGTTCATGGCTTGAACAAGCTGGTGGTGGAGGAATTGAGGACTCTAGGCTAGACAGGTTTTTTTCTTGACTTTCTGACCCAGGTGTTCTCTTTTTCACTAATAAGTGCTTAATGCCAAAACTTGGTGCTAAAGCTTCTCATTTATAAGTAAACCCTAGCTAGTTTTCCCTACACTTGGGACAGGAATAATGCAACACACATATAGTTTTACACGTCACAGAATCAATTTTCCATCACAACTGCTCACAAATGCTGCTTTCAGATGTCACCAATGACCTTCTAATGGTCAAATCCAGTGATTTTCTTTCATTCAACATCCTTGAACTAACTCACTAGCATTCAACACTCCTAGCAACACATGCCTCTCATTTTTAAAAACACCAAACTCTAGTTCTCTTCCTACCTCTCTAACTAATCCTTCTCTATAGCCTTTGTTGTTCCACATTCTACCCTCAAAGGTCCTCTCTTCAATGCTTTTATGTTCCTTCTCTATGCCATCTCCCTTAGCAGCCATTAGCACACAGATTCAACTACCACATTTAAACAGATGATTTCCATATCTCTAACTTCAGCATCAACCTTCCTTCTGAGCTCCAGAATTATGTTTCCAACTACTTACCAAATATCATTTAGATATCCTGTTAGCAGCTCAAAGCCAATTCATTCAAAACTAAACTTATCTTTCCCCCTAAATCTCTCTGTCTTTTGCTGGATCCATTTTTTTTCTGTCAGTGGTAGCATGAATCTCCCAGTTTTCCATGCTCCATGTTCAAAACCCTGGTGTTGTCTTTGATTCTTCATCTCAGTGATTTTTATCTTCTATCCTCCGTATCCTAATGTCCACTCACCTGTAATACTACAGTAACTTCCTAAAAAGGCCTTACCAGGTAATAATGTCTTTTTTCCCATTCAACCTTCCCAATATTTCCAAATTCATCTTCCTTATGTCTTAGGATTTGTCAAAAGTCTCTAATGACTCCCTTTTGCCTACTGTGTAAAGTTCAAACTCCTTGGCCTGTCATTTAAGGACCTCTGCTACCTGGTACCAGTGGCAATAAAGTGCAATGGGAAAGGGCACTGCATTTGCTACCAGAGAGACCTTATACAAGTCACTTAATCCCTGTTGGTTTCAGTTTCCCTCTCTGTAGACTGAGAGGGCCATATTATACAGCCTCTAAAGTGTCTTTGAGCTCTAAATCTATGATCCCATGTTCAACTAGTTTAATCATTTAGTAATTACTGAGTATCTAAATAGAGTTTAATGAACTGTGCTGAGGAGAGCTATTAAAGCAAAAAGAAGTCAGCCCATCCTTAGGATGGAGTAAACTATATTAGGATACATATTTTCTTAAGGAATAAGGATTTGGGTCTCAGAAAGAAACTGAATAACACAAGGGTAAGATTTTTATCATTGTTAACAATGAGAAATATAATAGAAAAATATCTTCTTCTTTAGTTTGTTTTTAAGAGTGCAATTTATAATTTCCTTGGCCCAGATAGGACTCCATTCCTTGACTAGGCTTCAGGGAGAAACCAGAAACTGATAGGACAGTGTATGCCTTTAACTCGAAAGTCTAAATATGTTATTCTTTCTTTTTACCTCATACCATTCTCTCTTCAACCATCTCCAAATAGAAGTGGGTATGGGGGGGGGGAATTTAGAGGGGGAAAAACAAAAAAGAAGTCAAAATTGTCTCAAATATAGAGTTTCATTAAGCTTACATAATTCTTCTAAATAAACACCCCATATTTGGCAGCCAACAAAAAATTTACCAGCTTGCCTTCTCCCTAAGAGGTATAATCAACAAAATAAAAATTCTTTATTATTGTATAGCACAAATGAATAATCACACAGGATAAGTAAGTGAAAGGCAAAACTGAACTACAAAGTCAATAAAAGTACACATTTGCAAAAGATCATGTTCATGCTTCTACAAAGGCCACTCTCCAAATACAACATTGTACATGCATGCTCTCTATGGGATGATTGTAGTTGTAAGAATATACTTCAATTTTCATCAAAGGAATAAGTATTTGTGGGAATGAAAGCCATACTCTGAAGCACTTCCTTGGGATTAGATGAAGTTTTAAGAAATATAAAGAGCAAAGAAAGAATGAAAGTGAGAAGATAGAGTGGAAACACAGTGAAGAGATCAAGCCATATTCTTTCAATTCTCCTATTAGAGAAGGAATATCAAGGGTGGAATGAGGGGGAAAGGATGAAATAGCACCAAGCAGACAGGTCCCTGAAGAGGAATGACTTCATTATCCTTTAAACATTCATTCCCAGGATCCTTTTTCTTTGAGTCCAAATGGTAACACAGCTCAGTAAAGCATATCCTTTAGTATGGCCTATTTGGGCACTCCAGAGCCTCCCCTGGAGCAATGTCCTGTGGACATCACTGAGCCCCCAGTTTTTATTTTTTAAAAGCTTCCATTATTAATTCTTTTTTTTTTTTTTTGGTGGGGCAATGGAGGTTAAGTGACTTGCCCAGGGTCACACAGCTAGTAAGTGTCAAGTGTCTGAGGCTGGATTTGAACTCAGGTACTCCTGAATCCAGGGCCGGTGCTTTATCCACTGCGCCACCTAGCCGCCCTCCATTATTAATTCTACAGCATTCTGTAATCACTTAGCAGTAACTAAGTACTGTGGATAGGGTTTAAATTGTGGAGACAAAAAGGAAGGGCAACTACCTTTAAGAGATATATGATAATGACACTGAGGTCTATACTAAATATACTAAGGATCATCCAGGGGAAACCCTTGCAGCAGTTACAAAAAATAAAATAAAACTAAAAGAGAACTCAAAGATTTCTTTAACTTCTAAGCAAAGCCTTTTTAAATTTTCAAAATGATGAAGATGAATACTAAAGAAAGACTAGTTTTCTACATTAATTTCTACATTGTCTAGAGACATGGTTACTGCCAGTTTTCCACTTTCTACTATTTCCAGTTTGCTATGCAAACCACAATTAGAAATCGTTCAAGAAAAAAATTAATAATAATATGCACAAAATCAATTAGTGGCATGTAAATGTCAGCATCAATATCCTCTTTTGATGAGTAGCCATTCTGAAATATTGTTCCATATTTCTTTGATTAAAAAATGTGTACCACATTTCATTTTTCCCAGAGGCAAATAGCTCATTCTATTTTATTTTTCAAATTCAATATTATTTTCAGTTATGAATTTTCTTCCTTCCCTACTTCCCCATTAAGAAAGCAAGAAAGGGGCAGCTAGATGGCGCAGTGGTTAAAGCACAGGCCCTGGATTCAGGAGTACCTGAGTTCAAATCCAGCCTCAGACACTTGACACTTACTAGCTGTGTGACCCTGGGCAAGTCACTTAACCCCCATTGCCCTGCAAAAAAAAAAAAAGAAAAGAAAAGAAAGCAAGAAAAACAAAACCTATTAAGAAAAACAAATTCCAGCATTGGCCATGCTCTCTCACAAACAAACAAACAAACACCATAAGCTTCACTCTAAATTTATCACCTTACTATCTGGAAGTGGGTAGCCTGTTTCATCATGAGTCTTCTGGAATTCTGACTAGTTAGCAGGCTGATCAGAGTGTTTGAGACTTTCAAAGTTGTTTATCTTCACACTATTGTTGTTGTAGTATAAATCATTCTCTTGGTTTTGTTCTCTTCACCAGTTCATGAACAAGTCCTCCCAGATTTCGTGGAAACCATCCCTTTCCTCATTTCTTACAGTATGAGAAATAGTATTCCATCCAATTGATATACCATAATTTGTTCAGCCATTCCCCAATTGATGGGCATCCCCTCGGTTTCCAATTCTTTACCACAACAAAAAGAATTGCTTTAAATATTTTTGTATAGATCTGTCTTTTTTCCTCTTCCTTTGGTTTCTTTGAGGCTATAGACCCTGTAGAAATATCACTGGGTATTCCTTGTTTCTTGATGAAAACCTCCACACAATTCCTCCTTCAGTGTCTCAGGGTGGGATGGAAGTAATTCTGGTTTGTAAGATCATACTAATGAAGCTTAAGCTTTGGTAGAAGCTACCAAGTTTGAAAGATATTATTATAATTCTAGTGATAGCCTGAGTCTGCTATCTAAGGACCAGCCTAACTAAGTATGGAGAGCCTCAGTACCAAGTGAATTATCATTGCTCATGATAATTCATCAAAAGCATAAAAAATGGAAAATAACCTTCTGCCTGGTGTGGCATCTTTTAACTTCTTCAGTACAATGGTGGAAGAAAGTGAAGCAAATAGTCCTAAGTATCACACAGTTCTTTGTCCATCTACAAGCTCTTATTTTACTTCTGGTACTCTCCATGTGGGAGTCTTAGGTCATGACCAATGAGTTAACTAACCTATTACATAACAGTTTCCATATTAGCACCTCCCCCCCTCAATAAATGAAATCGCGTATTTCTATTTCTACTTCTAGAGGTCTTCTCAGTGTCCTCTTTCAATAGCTGAGTTCATTTAAGGAAGTACCCATGAATCCATATTAACTTCCAACCAGCCACAGCCCCAAAGTAACCCCCTTCCAACTCTTTTTATGGGTTGTTTTGCCCCATTAGAATGTAAACTCCTTGAGGGCAGGGACAGTTTTTCTTTTTACTTGCATTTGTGCTAAGCCAGACTTAGTACAGCACCTGGCATATAGTAAGTGCTTAATAAAAGCTATAGTTTATACCTTTATCTAATCCTAAAACCCAGCTCACCAATTTATGGACAGAGATACAAGTAAGTTACATGTTGATTCACTTTATACTCAAAGACTACAAGGAGTATCATTTCATAGGCAACATTTTGCTCCCATCGTGCTTGATGAGCAAAAGGAAACACTTGACACTTACTAGCTGTGTGACCCTGGGCAAGTCACTTAACCCCAATTGCCTCACCAAAAAAAAAAAAAAAAAGGTAACATATCCTGAATTTGTGACAGTAACTACAGCAGGGAATAAAAACATTCAATGAAGAATGTGTCAAGACCTTCCAAATTAAGTCAGCATGTAACTTTTTTTTTTTAACTTTTTAGGGCAATGAGGGTTAAGTGACTTGCCCAGGGTCACACAGCTAGTAAGTGTTAAGTGTCTGAGGCCGGATTTGAACTCAGGTACTCCTGAATCCAGGGCCGGTACTTTATCCACTGCGCCACCTAGCTGCACCCGTCAGCATGTAACTTGATATTTATCGTCTTCAACATGAAGGAAGGCAGAGCAAGATGACAAAAACCAGGTTGAAAAATATGGTTTAGCCATAATAAGTTAAAAAAATTTAAACAAAAGAAAACATGATTTGGAACCTAGATATGACATCAACCAAAGAAAGGGCTTGAACAAGTTATTTAACTTCCATGAGCCTCAGTCTCCTCGATTTGCAATATGACAGAGTTGGAGCAGACGTAGTCCTCTCTAGCTCCAAATCTATAAGCCTATGATCACTCATGAGGTCCACTCCTATATATCATGAATATTTTCCTAAAGGGAAGCGATCAAGATTTGGACAATGAACGTACTCAACAGAATCGATTTCATTTTTTAAAACTTAACAGAAAACGACTGGTCACCAGTGTGGGAGTCACTTCAGAAACAGTTGTCTATTTACAGTTAATCATTAAGTAGTGAGAAAAAGGTAAAAATAAATACCAAAGAAAAGAACAAACTGAGATTATAGCAGCTTCCACCTACCTACCTGTTTAAACAAGCTGTCAATAATGAAAAATGGGAAACACACAAATGTAAAGTCATTTCTTTTTTAAACTCAATTTTGTTTTATTTTCAGCTCTATATTCTCTCCCTCCCTCACCCACTGAAAAGATGAGAAAAACAAAACCTGTCACAAATCTGTATAGTCAGGTAAAACAAATTCCTGTATTAGCCATGTCAATAAAGAAAAAAGGAAGGAAGGAAGGAAAAAAAGAAAGGAAGAAAAGAAGGAAAAAATAAGGAAAGATGCCTCAGTCTATACTTTGAGTTCATCAGTTCTCTATTTGAGGTGGATAATATGTTTCATCATAAGTCCTTTAGAATTGTGACTGGTCATTGTGTTGGTCAGAGTTCCTAAGTCTTTCAAAGTTGTTACCTTTACAATATTGTTGCTACTATATAAATTTTTCTGGGCGGCTAGGCGGCGCAGTGAATAAAGCACCCGCCCTGGATTCAAGAGTACCTGAGTTCAAATCCGGCCTCAGACACTTGACACTTACTAGCTGTGTGACCCTGGGCAAATCACTTAACCCCTATTGCCCCGCTTAAAAAATTTTTTTTTCCCTCCTGCTTCTGTTCACTTCAGTGTGCATCAGTTCATACACATCTTCCCAGGTTTCTCTGAAACTATCCACTTCTTCATCATTTCTTATAATGCAATAGTATTCCATCACATTCAAATACCATAACTTGCTTATACTTCCCTCAATTGATGGGTACTCCCTCAGTTTCTGATTCCTGTCGCCACAAACATTGCTGTACATATTTTTGCATATATGGCTACTTTTCCTTTTTCTTTGGTCTCTTTTGGGTATATACCAGTAGTAGTGAGTGTGCACATTTTAATAGCTTCCCCCCTTATAGTTCCAAGTTGCTAGTAAAGGCATTTCTTAAATAACTTAAAATAGAAACAAACCATAAAGAAGAGACCCAAAAAGCACAAAAACTGCCTGAGGTTAGCAAACACTTGAACTCCTTCCCAAGCAGAAAGCCACAGCAGTAGGAATGACATCAATTTAAAGTATAAATTCATTCGCAAAATCTTGGAGGAGGGTGGCCAAAGCTCATGCATAGTATTGCTTCATACTAGGGAAAGCAGTTAGGAAAGAGAGAAGTCAGGAAAGATTTCGGTATGAGATCAAGTTTAATCAGGTTGTGACTAAAGGGATGACAAATAGATGTGAAATGAAGCAGATTTGCTAGCATTTTTATAGGGACCTATTCTTAGCGTTGATATCACTGAAGTTACCATATCTAATTCAATGTACCAGATGAGAATCTGGCAGAGATGCTGATGAAAAAGCTTATGAAGAAGAATTCAGATGAAAATGTTTAAGTGTCACCTTTTCTCTCAACTTCTTTCCCTTGTTTGTAAAATTAATGTGTATATCCCAAATATATGATATAATCTTTGTGTATTGTCTTCCCCAATCACCTCAAATGGGCAGCTACGTGGCACAGTAGATAGAGGGTCAGACCTGGAGTCAGGAAGACTCATCTTCCTGAGTTCAAATCTGGCCTTAGACACTTAATAGCTGTGTGACTCAGAATACCTCGCTTAACCCTGTTTACCTCAGTTTCTTCATTTGTCAAATGATCTAGAGAAGGAAATGACAAACCACTCCAGTATTTCTGCCAAGAAAACCCCAAACAGGGTCACAAAGAATCAGACATGACTGAAATGACTGAACAACACAGCACACAAAAGAGCTGCTAGAAATGGTTCTCTAAATATAGGTCCTTTGCTTTCCTTTAAAAAAAAAAACTCTATTAGGGGGCATCTAGGTGGCACAGTGGATAGAGCACCAGCTCTGGATTCAGGAGGTCCTGAGTTCAAATCCAGCCTCAGACACTTGACACTTACTAGCTGTGTGACCCTAGGCAAGTGACTTAAACCCAATTACCTCACAAAAAGAAAAAAGAAAAACACCTCTATTTACCGCACCACCTAGCTGCTAGAGTTGATCATATTGTTGTTGTTCAGTTGTGTCTGAGTCTTCGTGACTCCATGGACCATAGCACACCAGGCCCTTCTATCCTCCATTAACTCCTGAAGGCTGCCCAAGCTCATGTTCATTGCTTCTATGACACTATCTATCCATCTCATCCTTCTGTTCTCCTTTTGCCTTCAATCTTTCCCAATATCAAGGTCTTTTCCAATGAGTCCTGTCTTCTCATCATGTGGCTAAATTAATTTAAGCTGATCATGGGGGCAGCTAGGTGGTGCAGTGGATAAAGCACCGGCCCTGGATTTAGGAGGACCTGAGTTCAAATTTGGCCTCAGACACTTAACACTTACCAGCTGTGTGATCCTGAGCAAGTCACTTAACTCCAATTGCCTCACCAAAAAAAAATTATATTTACCCCTCACAGAGATGTAGGGAAAGCACAGTGCTAGTTTACAATGTGGCTGAGTAGACAAAAGTAGTTGATAGTTAAGTTCTGAACTATGTGATAGAGACTACGTACTTTAAGAGTTCAGACAGGAAAGGTCCACCTTGTTCTTAAAGAGTCAGAAAGAATTCATAAAGGAGGTAAGCTGGACCAAAGGCACAGGAAAAACAGGGGATAATAATGCCAGCCCCACTGGTGCAGAGGCTGAATGTGGAGAGTGGTACACCCTCAAAAAAGCACATTGTATTTAGAGTAAGAAGATTTTGAATTTAAAAAAAAAAATTTTTTTTAAAAAGGGGCGGCTAGGTGGCGCAGTGGATAAAGCACTGGCCATGGATTCAGGAGTACCTGAGTTCAAATCTGACCTCAGACACTTGACACTTACTAGCTGTGTGACCCTGGGCAAGTCACTTAACCCCCATTGCCCTGCAAAAAAATAAAAATTTTTTTTAAAAAATTTAAAAAAAGATTTTGTTCAAATCCCATCTCCACCATTAAGTACTTCTGTGACCTTGGGCAAATCATCACTTCTCTGGCTTCAGTTTCTACATGTGTAAAATGAGATTGAACTAGCTGACCTCTAAGGTTCTTTCCAGCTCTAAATGCTCCTTACAAATAAGTAATTGGGGAAAAGGTCAGATTCTGCAGTCCCTTTTAAAGCTAAGCAGAAGACTTTGTCCTCAGTGCAGGAATAGGTAAGAGGAATTATAGAGTTTTTGGAGCAGGGAGAAATAATGAAATTGGTGTTTGATTCCACAACTATCTCACTGTATGTAACCCAAAGGTCAACAGAAAAATAAACAAACCAAGTATACATACATATGTAAGTACGTATGCATGTGAATGATTGGGGGAATCAGAGAAGTGTCAAAGGATTGTAATTGAATGCTTTTATGAAGTGACATGGAGAGCATGTCCAAAAAAAAAAAAAGTAGATTTTTTTTAAAGTAATTTTAAGAATTTGAGGAAGCAATTACATCACACAGATGTAAATGTAAATGTAAATGTTCTTATTGTTCTTCCTCGGATGAGTTCTTTTGGGATCCCAATTCTGCCATTTAGAGTAAGAGAACCTGGGTTAAAATCCTGGTCCTTCAACCTTAGACAAGTCATTTGACCTCTCAGTTTCCCCATATATAAGATAAGGTTCTTAGACTTATTTGGCCTCAGATACTTTCTAGCTAATAATCCTGTATTCCCAGATTATCAAAAACAAAGAAAAAGGGAAAGGCTGTTTGTTTTCAAAAGTCTAAATGCAAATCCTTTTGATCAAAATCCTACTCTGATGTCTCTCACAGTACCCTGGAGGTGATGGGGCAACCTTGGCTGGATCAAGAGAATGCAAACTTTGGAAAGTTCTACTAAGCCCTAGAGACTTCATGACTATGCTCACTGACAGGCTGCATGTGTCTGCTGTCCAGGGTCCAGTCAAGCTAAATTTAGAAAGGCTCATCATCAGAAAGTTGGTCACAGGATGATGAATTCCCTTGGCCACAGAAAGTCAAGACCATCTATAAAGATATAAAGGGGCTGCCATTTGTCCGCATTAGTGGAAGGAACAGTTACACTAAAAACAATAATCCATAAAGCTGAAATGGCATGTACATCTCTTTTTTTCCCTTTCTGTCAGATGTGTTAGGGAATAAATGTAGTTTGTAACAATCCTGGGGATTTTTGACTCATCTTTATGTACTTTAGGAAGGGGGGAAAACACCCAAAAAAGGTGGACTGTAATATCAGCTCTTAGTCTCTATTTGAGTGAATTATAGCTACTTTTGTCATTTGCAGTTGCCCCCATTAATCACAGTAGTATAAATTGTCTACAAGGATCTTTTCACAGGGGATGGATAGGAGTGAACCTCCTGGGTCAGAAGTAGCTTTTGCCCCACAGAAGGATAAGAAGATCACACATACCCCCATAACCTCTTGGCATCATGGACATCTTTGGCAGCCTGGTGCAGCCTAAGGATTCCTCAGAATAATGTTTTGTTTTGTTTTTTTTTAAACAGGATCAGAAAGGAAAGAATTTATATTAAAATAAGTTATATTCATGGACTTCTTTAGAACCCCTGCTCTGCGGGTGAGTGTCCTGGGCAAGAAAACTGAAGGACTGAGGGGCACAAATAATAGTTTCATCACTACTATAAACAGAAAGGAAGGATCTTCACAAGGGATAAACAGAATAGGAGAAGAGAACAGCTATATAAGAAGATGGTGTCGGGAAATGAGATTTGTTCTAGAGACTCTGTGAAATGAAATAAAGCAGTGATGGGTTTCTAGCCATTCTAGGAACAAAATCCATCTCAAAAAGGAATCAAGAGAATGTATTTGGCTAGAAAATGGCAGATCTGAAAAGCAGTGGAAGGAGAAGCAATACAGAGGTGGATTTCTGTTGTTCAATGGGAACAACCATTATCAAAACCATAACAATAACTGTAGCATATTTCAGATGAGGAAAGAGAGAATTCTTAAGCATGACATGGGCTGGCAGCTTCTTCACCTTCTTAATACTTAAAATGGTCCAATGGTGGACAACAGGAAGAGAGAAATGAAGCAAAAGGCTTGAATAACTTGTGTTTGTTTCTACATAAATATTTGTATGCTTTGCCAACACACATACATGTTTTCCTAGAAATAATTTTAAAATTACGTAAACTGATCTGAACAAGCTTTGGCTAGATTAGAAGTACATATATCAGGGGCAGCTAGGTAGCGCAGTGGATAAAGCACCAGCCCTGGATTCAGGAGGACCTGAGTTCAAATCTAGCCTCAGATACTTACTTACTAGCTGTGTGACCCTGGCCAGGTCACTTAACCCTCATTACCTGGGGTGGGGGGCATATATCATCCACATTAAAAAATGAATGAATGAAAAAGCACTAAGTCAGTGTTTTCCATGGACCAGGAATGATGCTAATGGCTGGGGAAACAAATATTAATTTTTTTTTAAAAAAGGTCCCTTTCCGCAAGGAACCTAAATTCTAACAAGGCAAGAAAACCCGTATAAATAATGGGTGATGAGAGAAGAGTGTTGGGCACATGGCTGTGAGATAATATTGGTAAAGCACTTAGCACTGTGCTTGGCACATGCCCAAACAAATGACTGGTCCTCCTCATTTCCAAGAATGATCTGGTATCTGAGGCCAGCCAGATGCAGTTGGGCTAAGTTTTTGTTTTGTTTGTTTGTTTTTGCTCAGTTATCAAAACAATGGGTTGGGCCCTAGGGCAGGATCTCCAGCACTTAACACAATCCTCCAGGTGTGGCATACCCTGGTCAAAATACACAGAAACAACCACTCCTCTTAATCAGAGCATTATATACTTACTAATGTAACCTAATATTGCATTAGATTTTTGAACACTGTGTCACAGTGACCCTTTGAGTGTCCAGTGCCTAGAACATAACACTTAATAAAGCATGGTGATTGCTTAATTAATTAATTTCTTTGAGTTCATTAAAAACATTTTTCAAACAAACTGTTGTCCAGCCATGTTGTTCCTTCTCTGTAATTCTGCAGTTAATTTCTTGGGATCCCAATTATGTCATTCAATGTGCCGGCTAATCTGCCCCAGCTTTGTGTCATCTGCAAATTTGACAAGCATGGCATCTATGCCTTCAACCAAGTCATTGATAAAAAATGTTCAGATGGCTAGAGCCTAGTGACACTTCGTCAAGAATCCTCCCTCCATGGTGACATCAATCTATCAATTTCCACTTTTTCTATCAGGTCCTTCAAACAATTCCAAATGTACCTAAGGAAAATACCTCCTCCATATATCTCCATCATGTCCAGGCAAAGGTGGTATGCTCTGATCTGAAATTAGGGGCCTGAACTTTAATGAATACCAAATACCTCCTCTTCTTCCACCCACCACTGTCACTCACTCAGCACTGTGAAGATTAGGACTCCCCTAAAATTCCCTGGTCCCCAAACCAATTTGTAAAAGAAGCTGTGTTTCAACAAGATCTAAGTGATATGTCACTGTGAAAATTTAATTTTTTCTCAGAATAAATATTTTAAGCCAATTAACATCTTTGAAAAGTGCTACAAAAAGCTAAATAAAAGCAAAAAATGCATGGAAAAATAAAAATTTGTTACTTTTTTATGTTCAAGGGAGAAAGGTCAAGAATTTAAAACTTAATGAATGCCAAAAGGTTCTATATTATAAATGTTCTGATCATGGAGGTGTTGATCAACTGTGATAGACTTAACTCTTCTCAACAATACAATGGTCTAAAATAATTCCAAAGGACTCATGATGGAAAATGATCTCCAAATCCAGAAAAAAAAGAACTGTGGATTCTGAATGCAGATTGAACCATACTGTTTCTACTTTTTTGTTTTTCTTTTTTGAGGATTTTCTCTTTTGTTCTGATTCTTCTTTAACAACATGACCAATGCAGAAATATGTTTAATGGGATTATACATATATAACCTATATCAGATTATTTGCTGTCTTGGGGAGAGGGGAGGGAGGGAAAAAAATTTGGAACTAGAAATCTCATAAAAACAAATGTTGAAAACTATTCCTACATATAACTAGAAAATAATAAAATACTTTTATTATAAAAAAGAAAGCATTTATTAAGCACCTAATATGAGCCTGGCACTGTGCTAAGTGCTTTCTAGAAATTATATCATTTAATCCTCACAACAATCCTGGGAGATATATGCTATTAATTATCCCCATTTTTTTTTTTTTTGGTGAGGCAATTGGGGTTAAGTGACTTGCCCAGGGTCACACAGCTAGTAAGTGTTAAGTGTCTGAGGCTGGATTTGAACTCAGGTACTCCTGACTCCAGGGCCGTTGCTCTATCCACTGCGCCACCTAGCTGCCCCATAATTATCCCCAATTTTACACCTGAGGATCCTGAGGTAGACAGAGAGTTGCTCAGGGTCACATAGCTACTAAAAGTCTGAGGCCACATTTGAACACAGGACTTTCTGACTCCAGGTCCAGAGTGCTATCTACTGTGATAAAATAATAGGATTTGGCAGCCGCCCAGGGGCCCCACCTGAAAACTGATTTGGAATTGATTGAATTGGGTGAGACTAAGAAACTGACTGAGAACCTACCTAAGAATGATTAAATAGAGACCACACCTGGCTGGCCCTGAGTGGCATGTTATTCTCAGAGGCTATGGACTACAGACATCAAGAGGAGACCACCCTCAACCAATCAGCTTGAAGGATCTCCCTTTTCAGGGAGGGAGACAGAAAATAGGAAGGTGAGGGTGGCTTGCTGGATCTTTTGTTTTTTCATTCAGACTTTGGCTTGACGGCAGAACTTCACATGGACTGCTAGGAAAAGCAAGGGTTTCTCTCTGACTATACCGAATAGATCTAAGCTAGGGTTTTTCATGCTATAAGGGATCTGTTCTCAACCTCATTCTCTTCACTAACTACTAATACACTTTAATAAATACTTAAAAACCTAAACTCTTGCTGAATTTGTCAGTAAATCTTAGTTTCCCCCCCAAAACTGGGGGAGGGCAGGTTAGGACCCACATTAGATTTTAAACATTACACTATTGTACCACTAGCTGCTGCTAATCTCATACTCTTTCCACTATGACACATTGCTTTCTTTTTTTTTCTTTTTTTTCTTTTATAAGGTATTTTATTTTTCCATTACATGTAGAGATAGTTCTCAACTTTTGTTTATACAAGCTTTACAATTTCAGATTTTTCTCCCTCCCTCCCCTTCCTCCCCCCTACTCGAGACAGCAGGTAATCTGATATAGGTTATATGTATATATCTATATACATATATATAGATATATGTATACACACACACATATATACACATAATAACATTAATCCTATTTCTGCATTAGTCCTGTTATAAGAGAAAAAATCAGAGCAATGGTGAAAAACCTCAAAATAGAAAAAAACAACATTACCAAAAACAAAAGAAATAGTATGGTTCATTCAGCATCTATACTCCACAGTTTTTTTTTTCTTGGATTTGGAGATCCTCTTCTATCATGAGTTCCCTGGAACTCTTCTGTACCATTGCATTGGTGAGAAGAATATAGTCCATCACAGTAGATCAACACTCAATGTTGATGATACGACACATTGCTTTCTTATAGCACAAGTTTAATTATACCACTCCCCTGCTCAAAAATCTTTTAATGGCTCCCCATCTACAGAATTAAGTCTATATTCCTTAGCATGTTATCACATCCTGGTCCTAACCTGTCTTTTTATACTGACTTCCCACCCTTCCCCCATACACATCCTATACTGTCAACCAGTATGCCCTTCATCAAATACATCCTACACTTGTATGTCTTCTTGGAATGGACTCATGGCCATCTGCACCTGTCTAAAGCCTTACTAATCCTTCCAAAGTTCAGCTCAAACATCTGCTCCTTCCCTCTTAATGGATGTGAACTTTCATTTCTGTGAACCTCCAATAACCGTATTATTGCCCATACTCCTCTTGTGGCATTTAAGAGACTCACAGAATTTTAAGAGTTGGAAAAGACCTCAGAAGTTAACTCACAGCCAAAAAGGAATCTCTGACTATATGGAGAGAAGAGTAGAGAATAAGCATTAACAAAGCATCTACTAGGCACTACACGAAGCACTTTACAAATATTATCTCATTTTATCCTCCCAACAATGCTGTGAGGTCCTCATTTTAGAGTTGATGAGACTAAGGCAAACACAGGTTAAGTGACTTGCCCAGGGTCACACAGCTAGTGATTGAGGTCAGATTTGAATTCCTGTCTTGCTGACTTCTGGCTTAGCACTCTATCCACCATACTATCTAACTTATACATATTTCCTATAATAGATCAAGCAAGTGTTGCCTAGGTGCCACCTCTCCATGAAGGGAGTAGTTCTTACTATCCAAGGCAGCCCATTAAACTCTATTAGAACATCAAGCCTAAATTAGACTGTGAAACTCCCATTGACTGCTCCAGGTTCTCCCTCTGGGGCCAAGCAGAGCAAGTCTAATCACTTCTCCACATGACAGCCTCTCAAATACTTAAGTAGATTTATCATGCTTTTCCAGGCCAAATAACCCCAATCCCTATATAACATCTTAGTTATCCTCCATTGGACACTCTTTGTTGTTGTTCAGTTGTTTCAGTTGTGTCCAACTCTCTGTGATCCCCTTTGGGGTTTTCTTGGCAAAGATACTGGAGCGGTTTGCCATTTTCTTCTCCAGCTCATTTTACAGAGGAGGAAACTGAGACAGACAGGGGTGACTTGCCCAGGTTCACAGAATGTATGAGGTTGGATCTGAATTCAGCAATAGGAGTCTTCCTGATTCCAGGCCCAGCACTCTATCCACTGTACTCCCTAGCTGTCCATTTGGCCACTCTAGTTGATCAACATCCTTAAATTGTGCTCCTTCCTCCCAGAACTGAACATAAATGTGGTGTAGTCCCAGGCAAGAAAAACAGAGAGACTATTCACTTCCTATTCCTGGAAGCTATGCCTTTCTTAATACAACCCTCGATCAAATTAACTTTTTTTTTTGGCTGTTCTAACAAATTTTGCCTTGTATTATTATGTGTGTACTTGTCCTTCCCTACCAGACTACAAATCCCTTGAGGGTAGTGACTGGGTTGTTTTCACCCTTCCATGTTTGACAGTGTTCTCTCTGGGTTGTGGGTTTCCTTCATTTATAATGATGGGGTGGAACCAGAGGGCCCCCAAGGACTCTTCTAGCTCTAAATCCAAGGAGATACAGGTCAAAATTGATAATTACCTATCAAGTGCTGCAAAGGCATTCCTTGTGTATTTGCTTTTCCTTGCCTTTCTCAATGATTATGTCAGGAAGGGTCAGAATTAATCCTCTATGGTGGCCAGATACAAACACATAGTTCTTTCATTTGGCAGCCTATCTCAAAACTTACTCCCTTCCATTCACAGAATCTTTATTGCTCCTTATTTTTCCATTAGAACTATCCTGTCAGGCCTTTGGTGATCAGGGTAATTAATTTTTTTCCCTGGGGCAATGGGGGTTAGGTGACTTGCCCAGGGTCACACAGCTAGTAAGTATCAAGTGTCTGAAGCCAGATTTGAACTCAGGTACTCCTGAATCCAGGGCTGGTGCTCTATTCACTGTGCCACCTAGCTGCCCCCTGAGGGTAATTCTTGATGAAATAAGCCCCCTGTTTGGAAACATTAAAAAGTTTCTAAATCACTAAGGAAACAAGTTTGTCATATCAAACTGCTCACCTATGAATCAACCCAAAAGACAAATCGGCACCATCTAAATGAATTAGTCCAATATAATATTTTTACACTTAAAACACATTAATTGAATCCATAAATATGAGTCCAAGGGAATTTAAAGAAAGGTAGTGCTACTGAAAAGGGCAGGGGGGATGTGTGGAGAAAATATAAGCACATTTTCATGAAAAAGGAGAAATTAAGGAGAAAATGAAGCATATTTCATAAAAATGCTATATGCAACAATGTATTTTATACATATATACTTTGATATTAATATTTTGATGAAAATAATATTGTTAGCATCAAAATCTTCCCCCAGCATTCCTAATTCACATGATAGGTAATGTGTTCCATAGATGCCAATTTGAGAAGCAATGAATTAACAGGAATCTGACTACTTATGGTTTTTTGTTTTGAGGTGTTTTTTTTTGGGTGAGGCAATGAGAGTTAAGTGACTTGCCCAGGGTCACACAGCTAGTAAGTGTCAAGTGTCTAAGACCGGATTCAAACTCAGATCCTCCTGAATCCAGGCCCAGTGCTTTATCCAATGCACCACCTAGCTGTCCCCACTACTTATGTTATCTGAGAAACCAAGGTAATAAATAACTAGAAGATACAGTAAAGAATATTATGTTGTTTCTCATAGTCACATAAATTCAAGATCAAAGTAGAGCTTCTGAAACACAACTGCTATACTCAGAAAAGGCTTGTTGGAACATACCCAATAAGGCAGGCATAAAACGACAATTTTTCTATTGGCCCAGAGATACTAGACATAGTATTCAAAAACTATTTTTAAAACTATTATTTTAAGGGAGGATAAAG
Organism: Dromiciops gliroides; assembly: GCF_019393635.1. NCBI lineage: Eukaryota > Metazoa > Chordata > Mammalia > Microbiotheria > Microbiotheriidae > Dromiciops > Dromiciops gliroides. The sequence goes on from NC_057864.1 coordinate 373,947,443, forward strand.
CATGGAATAAAAATAGTAATTAAATGTTTATGAAAAAAGGGACAGTTCGTTTTCTCCAAAGAATCAATGACAGAAATTGCAAATTTGAAAATATACACACATATATATAATATACACAAATAAAATACTCACAGTATTCTTCTGACAAATGATATCCTGCAAAAAAGAGAATAATATACATTAAAACAAAGTCAAACATATTTAACACTTGGTAGAGAGAATATTATACTAAACTGAAATTTCAAAGGAAACAAAGTATGAAAGATAACACAAATAAAATCAAAGGTTTTATTAACATGCAAGACATTCAAGAGAGCATAATTGTGAAAACATGCACGCGCACACACACACACACACACACACTTCTGTGAACTGGGAATGTATTCTGTGACTAATGCTGCAGGGATAATGCTTTCCTTAGCTCTTCTCTTACATCACCAATTTTCTACTCCACGCTTCCAAATGGATGTCCTGTAGGCATGTTAAACTCAACATGTTCAAAACACTTTCCAATCCCCTCCCCCAAACTTTACCTTTGCTAACTCTCTGTTTTTACTGATCACCCAGCATCCTGCCAGTCAACAAGGTTCATGACCTCAGGGTCATCTTCAGTGAACTCTTCTATATCACTCACTCTCACATCCAATCAGCTAACAAGTATCGATAATTCCACCTCAATGACATATTTTACATTCATCTTTTTCTCTAGTAGCTTTTATCATTTCTCACTTGGACCTCTGTGGTAGCCTCCTAGTTGGTCTTTCTACCTCTACTCTCTTGAATTCCTTCTTCATATACTTGCTGAATTGATCTTCCTGACCATGCCATACTCCCTTGCTCAAGAAGATCCAGTGGGTCCCAATTCCCTCCATAATAAAATACAAATTCTTTTTTGTCATTTAAAGTCCTTTACAGATAGGCTCCAGAATATCTTTCTAGAATTTCTGAATATTACTCTCTTTCAATCACTCTACTTTCCAAGTCAAATGACCTTTTTGTTGTTACTTACAAATAATGCTCTACCCCCACATCTTCATGACTTTATATGGGCTGGTCTTTCTGAAGCCTAGAAGATACTACCACTTCCTTACTCCTGCTACACAGCATCCCTAGCTTCCTTCAAGGGTCAGCTCCAAAGAATAGATTTATTTATGTATTCAATAGTTTGTAAGATGCTTATATATATATATATATTTTAAAATACCTTTATTATTTATTTAATAATTTGAATAGACTCCAAAATACAAAGTCTATTCAGATTCCCACAGCTGCTATTAGCCTCACCCTGCTCTCCCTGCTCAGAAATTGCTTGGTAATTACCTCATATCTAGAGGCAGTGTGGAGTAATGATTAGAGAGCCAGCCTGAGAAGCAGTAAGAGAGAGGTTCAGATCCCTCCTTTGACAAATATTGGCTGTGTGAACCTGCGTAAGACACACAGCTTTCCAAGTGTTGTATCCCCACTGCCCAGCATGCACGTGACACAGAACAGGAGCTTAACGAATGCTTCCTGAACGGAAGGATAAAACAAGTTTCCATCCCCACTCCAGCTCCAGGTGAAATCCCACTTAAGCTCTGAGGCTCAACTCTGATAGAACTTCCTCACTGAAGCCCTCCCTGATCCCCTCCCATACGGAATGTGCTCAACCCCACAGCACTTTGTTTACAACTCTCTTAAAGTACTTTTCACCTTCTACTTCATATTATAATTTGTTGGAGAAATTCTTTTTTCAACCGTTCTCACCCTAGACGTTAAGCTCCTGTGATTCTATGAGCACGACAAAATTAAAAATTGAGACTTGAAATGCAATAATTAAGCTTAAGCTCTACCTTCTGAAGGAGGCTGTTCTGAGAACTCTCAGACGCTAATGCTTTCCCTTCTCCATCTGTCTTATGTCTGTTCTTATGGGTCTTGTTGGTGGTTGCCCTTAGTTCTCAAAGAAGACCAAAATGACATCACTATGTTGGGGTCAAGAAACAGTGCATCCATCTAATGGTGGCTGATCAGATCAATACGAGCTCAGAGGGGTTGGGCACAAAAAGTTCATATGAACATTTGGAATGGAGATGTCTCTAAATCTGCACATGTCATGTTTCTCTTGAGCTACTGCTCCCAGAGCACAGTGCCTTCTTTGATCCAGGCATGCCAAGATGGGCAGTCCTGAGCCAGTGTCTCCTTTGTCTCACAATGGATCCCAAAGTTCTTCAGAGAGAGAAATGGATCTTGTTTGTACCTAGTTATTGATAGGTCATTTCCTCCATTAGAATGCAGTCTGCTTAGGAGCACAGGATGTTCTCTGCTTTTTGTGTAGCACCAGCACTTATCAGAGTAGCCGGTACGTAAAGAAGTAGTTAGTAAATGCTCATTGACTAAAGGAGTAGGAAAGATACAAAATAATGGGAATGGCACGATATTGACCAAAGTGACTGTAACCAAGGAGAAATCTAAGAAGATTTTGTAGAGGTCAGGGTTACAATCTAGAAGAATACAGGAGGGTAAGATACGTGAAGACACCATGAAAAATATATAGTAATGTATTTGTAGCTCTTGGCCAGCACGTTTCTCTGGCTAAAAAGAATGCGACAAACAACATCTAATAAGGGAGAAGGTGGGAAAGAGATCATCTAGTCCAATTCCCTCCCTTTGTATATGAGGAAACTGAAGTACCTGCCAAGGTCACACAGGTAGTGACAGGGGCTATATATCTAAGCTCAGGCTCTCTGACTCCAAAGCCAACATTCTTTCTATTATTGGGCCTCATTGCCCAGTAGAAAGCTCTAAATGTGTGTAAATATATTTCTATTTCCATAATTCACGGATCCATGATTTAACTTGTGTGGAGGTTTCTTCTAAGTTTCAATAGATGGTCTTAATGAAGATCTAACTGAAAAAAAAAATCCATCACCTGGCAACTAACCTTCTGTTAATAAGGTTTGCCAAATTTAGCTAGGCTGGCTCTCGGATGACCTATATCATGGAGCCCATACTTGAAACTCTTCCAAGTTGGCAGGTCTATGTTTGGCTGGCACAGCCTTTGAAAACCCACAGTTATCTCCAGACCACAATGAGGCAGTAGAACAGGGCTTTAGATGAAATCCATCTACATGTGTTCATGAATATGGTACCAGGACCTAATATAAATCCTCTGGCTTTTAAAGCCCTTCATTACCTGGTCCATTTCTACCTCTCCAAGTTTTCTTACATGTTTCTATCCTCCATGTAATCTGAAATCCAATGGCATTACCCTCCTTGCTGTTCCTTGCACAAGACACATTCCCCACTCTATTCATTTGCATTAGCTGTTTCCCATCCCTCTCATCTCCATCACCTGGCATCCTACATTGGCTTACTTCAGGCCTCAGCTAAAACCCTACTGTCTACAAAGGGCTTTTTCTAATCTTCATGCCTCCCCTCTCTGGTTTGTACATATTCGTTTTCCCCCATTAGACTTTAAGCTCCTCGAGAACAGGGACTGTGTTGTTGTTTGCTTTTTTGTTTTGTGTTTTTGTATCCCCAGTGCTTACTGAAGTGCCTGGCATGCAGTAGGTGCTTTATAAATGCCTGTTGACTTGACTTGATTATAGGTGTGTATCATTCATACATATGTGTGGGTACATGATATCATTACTGCTTTTCTTTCTCCCTGCTGAACATTCTATTATGGTTTAACCATGGAGAATGCACAGACAGGTGGTCTCCCAGAGCCAGTGGACAGTGCTTTTTATTGTAAGGTAAGAGGTTCCCAAGTTTTCCCAAGCACACCATCTAATCTGCCACCACCTCCTGCTGAGGCAGAACCACAATGGAAGTGGGAGACACAGTAGCTTTGGTGATAAACAGGTGAGTTGAAACCAGTCCTTTGACCTACACCTGAGCTCAAATTCCTGGCACGCCCCGGGCAGAAAAAAAACAATTCCCCGCTGCAGCTGGTTAAATTTTAACATTTTCCTAAAGAATGACTAGGCTGAGATAACCCTCTTAGATCTCTCAGTTGTCTTTTTCCTGCCATTTTATGTCTTATAGAATGAAGAAAGTCTATTTAACCAATTCCCATCATAATAATCTACCAAATCAGAATCAAACTATAGTTAGGCTCTCTTACATCCTGGAAATGTTCAAAGGAAACACACTGTTCTCCTCAAGGCAGAGTTTATCAGCAGCTCTCGGTAGTACCTAAGAACATGGATATTCAGCAGCTCTTCCACTTACTGTGACATAATTAAAAATAGATAACACTCTGGGCAGTTTAACTTAGTATGAAAAGAAGTAGTCTGTGCTACAGAGCATGTCACCAAGACCTTAGAAAGAAAGTATATAAACTGCCCAAGGAGGAAAACAGGGTGAAGTTAATTGTGCTAATTAGCCAGAAAGAAAAGGAGGAGGAAGACATTAGAAGCATAAATGCTAGGCTTTCCAACACTGAATTGTATAAATAACCTAGAGCTAAGTAAAAGATCTCATAAAACCTGTTATCTAACAAGCCTATAAGTGAAAAGATAAAAACCATATATAGAAGTTACTTCCACAAATAACACTTGAGTGGTAGTGAATGAAAATTCATGTGCTGCCATAAAATCTGATTCATTCTCAAAGCATTCTTCCAAGACCTTCCTCCATAAAAAGGGTTAGAGTGAGAAACTACATCCAGTATAAGTCAAGGACAGGCATTTATTTACCAAGCAACTACTATGGGAGAGACACTGTATTAAACACTGAGCATAGAAAGAAAGGGTAGAAATCCTTTCCTAATCCCTCTTATCTAGTGTTAATTATTTCCTATTTATCTGCCCCCCCCCATGTTGTTGTTGTTGTTGAGTCTTCCAGACCTGGTGGATCACAATCAACAACCATTTCCTTCTCCATTAGATTAAGGCAAATAGAGGTTTAGTGACTTGCCCACGGTCACACAGCTAGTAAGTGTCTGAGGTCACATTTGAACTTAGATCCTCTTAACTCCTGGATCAGCACTCTGTACACTGAGCCACCTAGCTGCCCCCATCCTGTATATAGCTTGTGTGTGTGTGTCTGTGTGTGTGTGTGTACACACACATACATACATACATACATACATACATATTTGTTATCTCTCTCATTTGATTGAACTCCTTGAGGGCAGGGACCACCTTTGGGTTTTTTTTGGTTAATCCTTGGTGCTTAGCAAAGTGCCTGGCACTTAGTAGACACACTTAATAAATGTTCATTGACTAATAGAAAACAGTTCCTGTCCTCAAAGAGTTCACAGTCTAATGGGAGAGACAACATGCAAAGAAATACAAACAAACAAGCTAAATACAGGATAAAATGGAAATCATCAACAGAGGGGAGGTCCTAGCAGTTAGAAAGCTTGGAAAACCTTCCTGTAGAAGGTAGAATTTTAGTCAAGATGGAAGGGAAGCCAGGGATGGCAGGATCTGCAGATGAGGAAGGAGAGCATGCCAGGCATGAAGGACAGTCAGTGAAAATACTGGAGTGTCTTGGGCAAGGAACAGCATGGAGGCAGGTGTCATGACCCCTGGGTTGCCAGCTTGGGAGGACATTGGTACCGTTGACAGTAATTGGGAAATTAGGAAGAGGGGAGGGCTTGGAGCAGGAAACATACCGAGTTCAGTTTTAGACACGTTAGGTTTAAGAGGTCTACAGGATATCTAATTTGAGATACAGCTGGAGATGCAAGACTGCATCTAGGAGAGGTCAGGGCTATTATAAGTAGACCTGAGAAGTGTCAAATCAAGATAATAATTGAATCCATGAGAACTGATGGGATCACCGAGAAAAAACAGTACTGAGGAAGAAGAGATGACTTAGAATTAGGAGTTAGCTGCTGAAATGATGGGTTACCAGATGTGGATACATTTCACAGCTGCTCTAATCACAATCAAGGGTCAAGAACTGATCCATGAAACAAGCAATTGTTCATTAATGTCAAGTACAAAAAAAAACAAGCACTGAACAACAGAGTGCATCTCCTTCCTACTCCCTTTTACTTGGTTTTCATGGTAATAATTATATCTTTACTTGCATGTCATATAGCACTTTTCAAACTGGGGCTAGGACAAAAGGATGCAGTAGTTCTAAGAGGGGTGAGAGGGGACTGGGCATCACAGACAGGAAGTTAACAGAGCTTATTAATGGAACAACTTTCTCACTGTGACTAAGTCAAAATGATCAGTATTCACCTCTTTTTCATAAAGAGCATACTCTCCTCAGTGTTCTACATTATAATCCCTTATTATTACATCAGAGAGAGAAAGAGCATTCCAGGTGTGGGGAAGGCCAATGAAAATGTCGAGGGTCAGAAGAAACAGTATCTTGTTTGAGAATCAGCAAGGAAGCCAGTGTCCCTGGATTGCAATAAAGTGTAAGAATACTTGAAAGGTAAAGGGGAGAAGTTGCAAAGAGCTTTGAATACCAAACAGAGGGTTTTATAGTTGATCCTAGAAGTGACAGAGAGACCTGAACTTTAGGAAACACCACTTTATATACACAGACTGTCCAATTCCAAACCCTTTCTTATACTTCCATGATTTTATAACTGGAGAATCTACTAATGCTAAATAGATAGGCCAAATCTGTAACTTCTTATCTGCAGAGGGTGTCTTTGTATACCAGGGTATTCTTTACATATTTTTCTCTATATTTCTTTTCCACAAAGAGCTCATAAAGTAAGTAAAAGTCTGATCACCTCTATAATAAATATAATAAAGGAAAGACTATGTTTACTACTTACCAAGTGCTATGTTATAGTAATAACTATTAATATTATGGTAATAATTCAAGTAAATTGGCATGATAGTAATATTGAGAAATGAAGGCAAAGCCTGGGAAGCAATGAGACATATGAAAGGTGCAGCCCTGGTGATTAGTGAAAGGACCAAGTGATTCTGGGGTACCATCTGTAAAACCAATAAGAATTTAGTGACATCGTCATTGTTTTGGTTTTTTTTTGGTGTGGAGCAATGAGGGTTAAGTGCCTTGTCCAGGGTCACACAGCTAATAAGTGTCAAGTGTCTGAGGTCAGATTTGAACTCAGGTCCTCCTGAATTCAGGGCCGGTGCTTTATCTACTGGGCCACCTAGATGCCCCCTTAAAGTGATTTTCCATGCAGTGCTTGAAAAGAAAAATATATTGCTTGATTTCTGGAGTGAAGAATGATCTAATCTAATTATTGTACTGCAGTTCAGATTTAGTGACCACAAACTACTACACAATACTGATCTCCATGCAGAGAAGTAACCTGTGCTACATTTATACTGTAATGGATAAAAGGAACAAGGAATCTATTTAAATGTGGCAAGAGAGAATCAAATAAACTTTCCCTTACAGTTCATCTATACTACTCTCTCTAACTACTACTACAATCAATTAAGAAAAAGAGATGAAAACTATCTTGGGTTCATTAGTTAGCAATGTTATTTATGTCATCTTCATTGACAGAAGAGATATAGAAGCAGTTTTCAAACTTTATGGGTGTCTGATGATAGGAAGAGAGGGGGAAATCAGAAGGAAAGCAATTCCTTTTCCCCTTAAAACCCAAAGAAGGTCAAATGGAGAGTCATAAGGGGTTGAAGTTTAAAGCTTAAACCATTTTGTGTAGCAAAAAAAAAAAAGACTTATTAGTATAATTATCTCACTCTGACGGAAGCCCCTAGGTTACCATCTCTCAGAATTGCCTGCACCCATTTTTTCTTATTATCACATGCTTCTTTTGCACCTCATTTCATTAGCATCTAGTTTCTAGGGTCCCTCTCCAAAATTTTGACCTAATTTACATATTGGGGAAAACAAAGGGAAAAAAATTCTATTATCACTTTTCCTTTCTCGGCAAAGTGAAAATCCTGATTACTCTCCCAACTAATCTGTCCTTTCCCCCTCTTTCCCCCTTCCTCCTTCTTTCCTTCTTCCTTCTACACTTTATTGCCATTACACAATGGCACCCCCACTCCTTTGGTAGAAGGCAAATAATGTAAGAGAGCACTCAGAGGGAGCAGCTAGGTGGCGCAGTGGATAAAGCACTAGTCCTGGATTTGGGAGGACCTGAGTTCAAATCCTGCCTCAGACACCTGATACTTTCTAGCTGTGTGACCCTGGGCAAGTCACTTAACCCCTCATTGCCCTGCCAGAGAGAGAGAGCGCGCACTCAGGTTTGTCTAATGAAAAATTTAATAAACCATTATAATAGTACAATATGAAAATGATTCTCCTATAACATCAACTGCCTTCACACTGTTTAACAATTTGTACTTAGAGTTAAAAGACAACATGATGTGACTCAATTCAACAAGCATTTATTAAACACCTACTATGCACCAGGCACTGTACTGACAAAAACCTAAAAGCTTCCCCCCCCCATAAAACAGGATATAATATAGCACTTACAGTTTTAACACATGAATGTAAACTCTCTGTTAAAGGCATTAAATCCCTAATTCAGCACGTATGAGATTCAATAATGATTTAGCCACAAAACCATCCTCATTCTAAACATGCTTCAGATGCTTATTTTATATATACCCATATGCATCTCTTTGTGGTCCAGGCAATTGTTCCTCAAAAATTTGCAAACATTTTTCTTTTAAAAAATGCCAACTCCTCTGTGCATTCCCCCAGGGATTTTGCTGACACCGAGAATCCTTTCCTCCTCAGCACCAAGCAGTAGGTCAAAATGAAACCAGCCCAGCCTGGTTACATACATTCCAGGCTTTTCAGTAATCATCCTAAGTAAGGCTGGATACATATAATAGTGCAACTTTGGAGACTGTGGTTCTAATTCTGTCCTTGCCCTCATGGGAAGAGAAAGATAGTTGATGTTTGGGTTTATCTTTCTCATGTTTTTAGTTAACCATATCCTGTCAATAAAAAGCTGGTCTCTTTTCAGATCCCTCTGTAGTCCTCTGACCTACCACTAGATGGAAAGAAAACAAAAAGCCAGTCTATACCCAAATATGGCAAGAATAAAAAGAAGACTTCTTCTGAGAAGGCAAGCACAGTAGGGGTTGGGAGATGGGGGGTAGGGGTGGGGAACCCTTCTAAATATCAGCATATTACTACAACTCTCTCCAGTCTGGAACTTTAAAAGGTTAGAGTGCCACCCTTTTCAATGATTAATCAGACTTAATCAATATTGAACTGAATCATTGAGCAATCCAACTGATGAAAAAGTGAACATGTCAGTGGGAGGAAAAAAGAGGGGGAGAGAGAAGTGGTATACAAAAGGGAAGAAAAAGGAATATGAGGGTGCTCATGTTCACACAGCTAAGTGTCTGAGGCCAAATCCGAACTCTAGTCCTCTAGACTCCAGGTCTGAAATACTATAGGCACTGGACTACCTAGGTCAAGTCACAAAAAAACAAAAACAAAAAAATCCCCACTATAGTCTTTCCTAATTTCTCTTAATTTTATCCACCGAATTAGCTGGCTTGTGGCCAAACTAGGGAGGGTGGGAGGGTCCTTAAGGTCCCATCTGGGTCGCCAAACTGTGAGATTTAAAATTGGATATTAGATCATAAATCTCCCCTCTTTAACCTTTCCCTTAATTTATCTCCCAGACTAGTAAATGGAAGAAGCTTCTGATTTTCTAGTTAGAGCTTTTATTGTATGGTAGTCACAAGGTGATGTTGATTAGAAGGATAGGAAAGTAGAAATACAAAGCAAATCGTCTTAAGTCTAAGCTTGGTCTATATTCTGTATAAAACTCACCAAAAGCCGAAGGCCACCTTTGGGGAGAGAGAGAGAGACCGTGTCAAGCGCATGCTGCTGCTAACCGCGAGCCGGGTCCAGTCGAACTCTCGTCAGCATCAGCCTGTGCAGCGCAGTCAGGAGACCAGCAGAGCAAGAAAAAGCCCCACTTCCGTTCTTTCCTTGCCTTTTAAGCTCGCACCCCGGAAGTGGAGTGCTAGCAGGCAGTCTGATGTGCGCAGCAGGCGGACTGGCATGCCTAGCTCATGCCGTTGGTCTCCTCCCCGAAAGGGTGGTCCTTAAAAAAAACTGCTGTCTTTCAGTTATCCTAACCGACTGTTAAAAAACTTTCATTTTTTTTTTTTACCACAATTATTTCTTACTAATTCTGTATATAGCTTACTTGAGGGCAGAAACTGGCTTTTGATTTTCTTTGTATTCTTAGTGTTTACCACAGTGTCTGACACATAGTAGGCACTTAATAAATGCTTGTTGACAGACTGACTCAAAAGTTCTAAATGGATTTAGCCTTTGCATAGGAACTTATTAGCAGACATAGGTTATGAGGCACTAATAACTGATAATTTTTTGCAGGGGGTGGGGGGAACTAAAGATGTAAAGTTGTGAAAACATTGAGAAGTAGTTCTGTAAGGATCAGTACAAATTTGCTCAGAGGGAAGAGATCTTTTAATGGCTAATTTTCAAGAAACTGCTAAGGCAGTTAGATGATACCATGGATAGAGAGCTGCTGCACCTGGAGCCAGGAGCCTTAAGTTCAAATCCAACCTCAGACCTTTACTAGCAGTGAGATTCTGGGCATGTCACTTAATCTCTGCCTGCTTCAGTTTCATCATCTGTCGAATGGGGATAATAATAGCACCTACATTTCAGGACTGTTGTGAGCTTAAAATGAGGTAATACTTGTAAAGCACTTTGCAAACCTTAAAGTGTGAGTTGTTTGTCTTCCATTGACTTGTGTCAAGATTTAAGTGAGACAGTTGTGCAAAGTCGTCAGCCTCACTCTTCCTGAGTCATTGAAGTCTAGTGGCAAGACAAAAGTCAAGACAACTAGCTATGGCCCAGGATATAATAGATACCCCTGGCATCTTTGACATCTGACCAAGCACTTTTTTGCGGGGCAATGAGAGCTAAGTGACTTGCCCAGGGTCACACAGCTAGTAAGTGTCAAGTGTCTGAGGCTGGATTTAAACTCAGGTCCTCCTGAATCCAGGGCTGGTACTCTATCCACTGCTCCACCTAGCTGCCCCTCATAACCAAGCACTTATAAAATGTAATATATAAGCGGTAGTTATTATTATTATTGGGGGCAACTAGGTGGCACAGTGGATAGAGTGTCAGGCCTGGAGTCAGGAAGACATCTTCCTGAGTTCAAATCTGGCCTCAGATACTAGCTGTGTGACCCTGTTTGCCTCAGTTTGTTCATCTATAAAATGAGCCAGAGAAAGAAATAGCAAACCCCTCCAGTCTCTTTGCCAAGAAAACCCCAAGTGGCAGTCAGAAAGAGCTGGGTATGACTGAAAATGACTTGACAACAAGAATTATTAATAATCAATAAGCATTTATTTTCCTCGTTTATTTAGAATTTTATTTTTCCCCAAATTACATGTAAAAACAATTTTAATGCTGATTATTGAAACTTTGTGTTCCAAGTTCTCTTCCTCCCTGCCCCCCTTAAGAAAGCAAGCAATTCAATATAAGTTATACATGGGTTGTGAAAGAAAACAGACAAATTTTTAAAAATTATGCTTCAATCTTTATTCAGACGCCATCAGTTCTTTCTCTGGAGATGGACTGTATTTTTTCATAAGTCCTTCAGAGTTGTCTTAGATCACTGTATTGCTGAAAATAGCTAAGTCATTTACAGCTGATCATCTTACAATATTGCTGCTATTTTGTATACAGATCAACAAGCATTTATAAAGCATTTACTATGTACCAGGCACTGTCCTAAAGAGTAAGGATACAAAAAAGGGGCAAAAATAATCTCTGTCTTGCCCTCAAGGAGCTCACAGTCTAATGGGGGATGCAACATATAAATAATTACGTGTATCTAAGATATACAGTGGAGATGAGAGGTAATCTCAGAAGGAATGGCACTAGCAACTGGGGGACTGGGAAAGGCCTCTTACAGAGAGTGGAATTTAAGAAAACTAAGAAGGGAAGACGAGGAGAGTGCAAGCTTTCTAGGTATCCAGATGGAGCATGAAACACTGAGTGTGAGAATATCATGGAGTTCAGTGTAACCAGACCGTAGAGGGTATAGAGAGAAGTAAAATGTTCGAAAGCTTTAAATGCCAATCAGAAGATTTTATATTTGATTCTGGAAGTAACAAGGAGACACTGGAGTTTAGTGTGGAAGGTTTACGGAGGAGAAGATCTATGCTTTGGGAAAATTATTTTGCCAGCTGAGTGTAAGAAGGATTGAAGAGAGATTTGGGGCATGGATACCAATGAGAAGGCTATTTAATTGCCATACTCCAAGCCCATGATGATGGTTATGTAAGTACAGAAAAAAGGACATGTATGAAAGATGTTGTGAAGATGAAAACAACAGGACTTAATAACAAACTAGATATTCAGGGTGAGTGACAAATACTATCAACCTTAGGAAAAGCACTGGAGGATGTACTGGGATATAGGGACTGGCTTCCTATCGATCATCTTCCTTGTCTAAATCATTAGAAAGCAGTTGTTAATTCAGCATCTGTAAAAATCTATGAGGGGCAGCTAGATGGTGCAGTGGATAGAGCACCAGCCCTGGATTCAGGAGGACCTGAGTTCAAATCCGGCCTCAGGCCCTTGACACTTACTAGCTGTGTGACCCTGGGCAAGTCATTTAACCCCAATTGCCTCACCAAAAAACAAACAAACAAACAAAAAAAAACCAACCTATGGTACATGACCTGGATTATATTCTCCTGTAAGAAGCAAAGTCAAATTTACCATGTTTCATAATCATCCAATTGTTGATAACAATGTCCACCCAAAGGAAAAGAAGTCTTTCAGTGAAAAGTATTATTATTATTATTATTATTATTTATTTTTTTAAACTTCATAATTATTTATATTTTAAGAGAAAGGATCACATTTCCTAGACTTGGAGTTGGAATAGCTCTTAGAGGTCATCTGATAGGTCTGTCAGAGTCCAACAACCCTATTGAAAAGTATTATTAACTAGCATCAGATGCACCAAAAGAAGGAGGCCTCTTTAGTGGCTTCATATTTGGACCAAAACCTTTTCTATCCAACCAGCTTTTCTCTTCCATTAAGTTTCTTAATTAATTCCTCTGAGCAAAACCTTTTTTAGGTCCTATCACTCATTGGCCCCAAAGACTATTCTTCTAGATTTTTGTTTTTTTCTAGCCCTCAAACTTGTCTATTGGATATCCATATGAAACTTATACAAATAACAAATCACCTCTGCTTGAATGTCACACTGACAAAAGTCATGATTTTCACATACATCAGCTGCTGAGCTTTGGTGGGAAAGACAGGTACCAGTAAAATGTAAGGTATACAAACACTGAAATAGAGATGTACCTTCAATGACTGAAGAGAATCTGAATTGGTATCACAGTAGAGGATGATATTGTTGGCCATACTGAAGCTCTCCCTTACCCCAAGATGGTAAAACAAGGAAGGCTGGCGGAAAGCGTCACTCATCTCGACCACAGCGATATCTGAAAACAAAAAATAGATGAGCTACACAGTCTTGACAAGGGGTGGCATCAAATCATGCCTCACTGGCAGTTTCAACAACTCAGTATTTCAAAGAGGAAATGAAGAAATGATAGGGATTTCCCCCTTTATCTCTAAACTTTGAATGCAAAATTCTTTCAGGAAGTGGTTACCTGTTTCTTAAACAAGCCTACATTTCTTAAACAAGAAATTGTCACATATCACTGAAAAACAAAGAACAGATAATGGTAGAAAATGGGTACAAATCATCTTTTAGGGACAACACAGTGAAAAGCAATCAAATGTTATGTGAGGAAAGACAAAAGCCAAAACACTGCACAGAGAAATTATTGCAAAGTAGAAGAAGGCTTTTGGATTTTGGAAGCCATTTCATGGATGTACTGATGAAGTTAAAGGTAGCCCCAGTGATTGAGAAACAAATATGTAAAACAGGGGTTAAAGCTATGCCTGTGTAAACACCAGTCAAGAAGGACTGCAAGTTTACAAAAGCAAAGAAAAAGTGATTTTAAATTAATTGCATTTTTTTTCAATTGGAATTTAGAGGGGTTTTCTCTTTAAAGCGCAGATATGGAGTTTTCTTCTGGGGTCTACAACATTCCTATGTTGAAAATTAACACCAGAGAAATGACTCATTTTAGTTTTAACTGCACTCACCATCTGTCTCTTGCACCCACTTTATTTCTTCTTCCCACTGATATCAACCCCTCAGAGTCCATCAAAATGTTTAAAATTAAGAGACAACGCAAAACAGTGACTTAAAAAGCTAGTAAAATAGTAGCTGATGAAAAATAAGTGACAGATGTAAAGAAAAATGCAAACAAAAGCAAGAACAGTTTTTAAAAATCAAGAAGATGAGGGGTATTTCTCAAGAACTAATACTTAGAATTTTGTGCAAAATTAAGGCTTAGGGGGTGGTTCTGATTAAACATGATGACCGGGCCCTTAAAATAAACAATCTGACCCCCAAAATGACAGAGAGGTGTATTCATTAGTTTGGTACTTGCAAATGGGGAAGAAACATACTTTTTCTAAATGCTATATGACATCTAGAATACCAAAGAAACTCAACTGCTCATCTTTATAATTAAAACAACAATAACAACCCAGAGTTATGCAGTAACTCAAGAATCAGTTCTAAGTCACCAGTTCAGAAAAGACATTAGTTCTGATTGTTGTTCTTCTTTGTCCTTTGTTCTTGAAGAGGACCAGGACATTAGGTAGTGATGTCATGACTTGCAGTGAATTGGATTTAAGTGACAGAGGGCTGTGCAAGGTTACCAAACTCACTTTCTCCTCCATGTGAGATTTAAAATTGGATATTAGATCATAAATCTCCCCTACTTAACCCTTCCCTTAATTCATCTCCCAGACTAGTAAATGGAAGAAGCTTCTGGTTTTCTAGATAGAGCCTTTATTGTATATAAGGTGTTGTTGATTAGAAGGATAGGAAAACAGAAATACAGTACAAATCGTCTTAAATCTAGGCTGTCTATATTCCTTATAAAAACTCACCAAACCGATTTAGGCCACCTTTGGAGTGAGTCAGACCGTCTGTGCCGCGCCGCCCGGAGTCCCGCCAAGCCGGCAAAAAAGGCTACTCCCGTTCTCTCCACCCCGGAAGTCAAAAAAACCCGGCAGGCAGTCTGACATGCGCAGCAGGCGCACTGTACCTGGCAGGCAGTCTGACATGCGCAGCAGGCGGACTGTACCCGGCAGGCAGTCTGACATGCGCAGCAGGCAGACTGTTCATCTCCTCCCCAAAAGGGTGGTCCTTGAAAAACTGGCGTCTTTCACTTATCCTAACCGACTGTTAAAAACTTTCATATTTTACCACATTTCCCCCCTTTGCTTCCTCAAGAAACGGAATGTTTCCTTGATGGAACAGTAAAAAGAATATAATAACTTTTGCTGACTAATAATATGCGAACAACAATACAGAAAAGGAAGAGAGGAAAGTTTTGTCCAGAGGGGCGATTTTTTTTTTTTCCTCATGAACCGACGCTTTGACATTAGTCTTGCAAAGGGAGAGCCTCTGCAGAGAGTACATGTTACAGATAGTATATAACAGAAAGGAGATAGTAAAAGCTAATAAAGCAAAACAGTTCATATAAAGTCTCTGAGTTCTCTTGTCTTCTTGAAGTGGTAAGATGTCATCAGGAGGAAACTGGATTCTGGTCTGGAAAACTGGATTCTGGACTCTGGTCTGGAAAGCTGGATTATCTTCTTTAACTGTTTGAATTGCTGTATTTTTAAAACCTTAGCATAGCATTGTCAATGATCAAATTAATAAATTCCATTACATTCCCTCCTTTATATGGTTAGACTTGTAATAGAGGGTTGAGGTAGTTATGCAATGTGTAACACTTTTTACCACCATGTGTCTGGATCAAAGCCAAATTTAGTATGTGTTCATGACACCTGAAAATGTTATGGAAAGGTTATCATACCATATCTCATGGTTCTGAGACAGCCAGTGATTGTGCTAGGCCACAGGTGAATTCAACTGAGTGAGATAAAAAGATAAATAAGTTCAGTTAAATTAGGTTAAATTAGGAGGGAGAGAGGATGAATACTGGACTGTGCCTAGTAATTGTGCTCTACATAGTCACCATCATAAGCAAACCATGGACTTACGTATACCTGTCTCTCCTTTTGTTGCACATATATTCTCTCCAGGGCCTGCGTCAGAGTTCACAGCAAGTTAGTCTCTGAAATGATAAGTTTCCATATTTCTGAAATCTCATTAATTTCACCAAAGACAATATGATGGTAAAAATGTGTGCTATGCTGCATAACTGAGAATATATTAGTGATATATACAATAATTCCAAACCATACCCAGAGTATAATGACATATAAATAATAAACGAATGTAAATAGCTGATTATATTAGACATTGTTACATAATCTTCTTTTAGACATTATTACATAATCTTCTTTTAGCAAGTAGACCACATCATCTTATACATGAATTCTCTGGTATAACAGTAGCAGATACTTAAAGTGGTGATTAATTCATCAAAAAGAAATAAGACTTCAATTAGCAAGATTCAATATTCAATGTTTTCAGTGAGGTATCAGGCAATTTCTGGTACTTTTTAGTTAAACAGAACAACATACAAGAGAAAGGAGAAAAATAAATAAATAAAACAAAACTCATTAGAACTCATGGTTCTCTCAAAAAGAAAGAGTAAATAAAAAAAAAGAAGAATTCTGGTAGCTTCTGAGGCCCGATAGCCTCACCCACAGCATATACTTAAAATGTCTTTGAATAATCACTTAGTTTACAAAATTTAGTTTTAAAGAAAAGCAAAAGAAACAAAAGTAAAAAAAAAAACCAAAGCAAAACCAAAAATAAAAAATAAAAAGCAAAAGATTCGCTAAGCACCCTTTTGTGCTCTTAAAGAACTTAAAGGTGCAGTCAATTCCAGGTCTTTTCAGTGCCTTTCAAAAGTCAAAACAAAAACAAAAAAACCCAAAAATTAATAAAAAAAAAAAATAGTTGAGGTAGGCCAGAAAACTAGGCCATGTACTTCAGTGCTTTTGCCTGTAGAAGGAAATGCTTGTTAAATTATAAGGTATTTAAGCTGCTAGAGTTTGGGGTATGCCACATTGTTTTAACTGGTTCCCCAATTCTCTGCATGCCAAAGTGGCAGGGGTTTCTGAATTGTCATTGATCTTTCTAATGCTGTCATAATGTTCTTTATGGTAGAAAATGTGGAGTTCTGTAGCATCAGTTTTGTCTGTGCCACTGATTTTCAATAAAGGCTGATTTAATTGATGAACCACAACATTCAGCTGATGCTGCTTAGCAAATGCTACAATTGTATCATTTCCTCCCCACTTTCCAAATTTCTTTAATTCATCAACATATTCTTCAAAAGGGGAGTCATTTACTATAAAAGACTCAAACTCTTGTCTATGGTTAATCATATAAGAAGCAGCTTCTTGTCTGTGTCTGAGATGATTTCTACAGTGACCTTCTAGCTGGTCTGCTAAAGCCCTAAAAAGGCAATTTCCGTCTCCTGATACTTTACGAAGACTGAGTCCCAAAGCATTTAACTGATCAGTGGGATTCTTAAATGGGAACTTCCTGTTTCCTCTGAACTTTCTTTGCTCTTTAACAGTTGCTATCGTTAGGGTTTTTACCTCTTTAGCGTCTACCTCAGGTCTATCTGAAATCTCTTCACCTATGAATGGTGCAGGCTTTATATGAGAGCAATGAATCCATGAGTCTTTTTCACCAATTTTAATGGCGGTAGGAGTTGTCAATAATACCTGAAAAGGTCCTTCCCAGGCAGGTTGAGTTCCACTGGTTCTCTGAAAATTCTTTACATATATTTTATCTCCTGGGTTGAAGTTATGCAATGAAAAGTCTAATGGTCCTGCCTGGACCACAGCTCCTGCCTCATGGAGTTCACGTAGCCTGGTCTGTAATTCCTGTATATAGGAAGCAACAGAAGTATCACCTCCCACCAGTGATGTATAAACTGGGGAAAAAGTTTTAGCTTGGATAGGAGGGTGACCAAAAAGCATTTCATAAGGAGATATATGAAGTTCTCCTCTTGGTCTACTTCGTAGATAGAATAATGCCAATGGTAGAACATCAGGCCATTTCAAATGGGTTTCAGTACATAATTTGCCAATCATACTCTTAAGCTCTTTATTCATACGTTCGACTTGGCCTGAACTTTGTGGATGGTAGGGCGTGTGGAATTTTGGAGTCACTCCCAAGAAAGAGTAGATTTGGGATAAAATCGAATCAGTGAAATGTGTGCCTTTGTCAGAATCGATGCGGGCTGGTGGGCCAAAACGAGGTACTATCTCTTTAAGAAGAATTTTGGCAACAAAGGCAGCTGTGGCTCGGGGGCTGGGAAAGGCCTCCACCCACCGAGTGAGCTGATCAACTATAACAAGGCAAAATTTATAATGTCCTGCTTTTGGCATAGTAATATAATCAATTTGTAAGTGCTCAAAAGGTGTATATGCTAGAGGACGCCCTCCATAAGCTTTGACCTTAAAAGCATACTGATTATAAGACTGACATGTGGAGCAGCCCGAGCAGATTCGAGATGCTGTATTAGTCACACCTGGTGCTATCCAGGTTCTCTTAATAGAGTCTACAATGCCTTGTGTACCAAAATGGCCTTTTCTGTGAACAGAGAGGCATACCTGGTGGTAGAATTTCCGGGGAAGAAATGGCTTACCTTCCGGAGACACCCAGATGCCATTGATCTGTTTCGCCTTAAATTTCTTTTTCCACTTTTCTACTTCAGAATCGTCATAGGTTAGGTTGGAAGGAATATCCTCAGAAGGTGAAAGGTTAAATACATGTTCAGGAGCTTCTAATGCAGCAAGCTTGGCTGCAGAATCGGCTCGTGCATTTCCCTTTGAAACAGGATCACTATTCCCTGTGTGGGCAGGGCAATGTACAACGGCTAGGGAAGAAGGCAGTTTTAGGGCATCTAAGAGGTCCTTGATAAGGTCCCCATTGGCAATAGCCTTGCCCGAGGATGTTAGAAAGCCTCGTTGACGCCAAATCATACCAATAAAGTGGCATATGCCAAAGCCATATTTCGAGTCAGTAAAAATGGTGGCACTCTTATCTTTAGCTATATTACAGGCCTGTGTAAGAGCCACAAGTTCAGCAGCCTGTGCACTAAAATGGGAAGGCAGAGAAGCTGCCCAGAGGGTGTCATAATCAGAAACTACAGCAGCTCCAGTAAAACGGGTTCCCTCTCTCATAAATGAGGAACCATCTGTATAGAGGACAAGATCAGGATTTTCTAAAGGTGTATCAAAAAGATCATCACGGGGTTTTTCAGCCATATCAACTAAAGAAGCACAGTCATGCAACGGTTCCCCCGAGAATGGTAAGTTAGGGAGTAGTGTTGCTGGATTAAGAACTGTGCAGCGTTTTAAAGTGATATTCTCATTACCTAACAGGGTTATTTCATACTTAGCCAGCCTTTGATCTGAAAAGGCTTGTGTCCTGTGACGTAGTAAGAGAGCCTCCACTTCGTGAGGGCATTGCACAGTTAGAGGGTTACCTAGGACCAAATCAGAGGCTTTTTCTACCAAAAGCGCTGTGGCCGCCACTGCTCTAAGGCAAGGTGGCGCTCCAGCCGCTACAGGGTCCAGCTGAATTGAATAGTAGGCTATAGGACGTTGGTTAGGCCCCAGTGACTGAGTCAGGACTCCAGAAGCCACCCCCCTTTGTTCATGCACAAAGAGAGTGAAAGGCTTACTATAATCTGGCAGTCCTAGGGCAGGTGCTGATAACAAGGCCCGTTTTAATTCTTTTATGGCTGAGAGATGCTGGGGATCCAACTGTAAACTGTCTGGACATTGTTTCAGAAAGTATCTGCGTATTTCTGGCAGTGAATTATAAACAAATGTGTTGAGAATGATACAGGAATCTCTTAAATCTACTGGATCCAATCTGGTGTACTGTCTAGCGGCCTCACAAAGTCTATCATAAAATCTGTTTGGTCTTTCATTAGCCTCCTGAGGTAGGCTTAAAAATTTCTGCCAGTTTTCCGGTTTTCTAGAGCAAGATTCCATTCCCTTCAGAAGTGTTTCTCTAGCATCTTTTAATCTTTGGAAATCCCTATCATCATTATAATTCCACTCTGGATCCTTTAGAGGCCATTCCACATCGGCCTTACCTTTCGCAACAAGGGCATTTCCTGCTGAGATAATATCTGTAATCTCAGTTGGGGACAGTAAAGTTTCCAAAAGGCAAGTAACATCAGCCCAACTGGGTTGATATGCATTAAATATAGTCCTTAACTGTGAAATTACAGTGTTTGGATTTTTCTCAAAACTAGGGATGATTGATTTCCATGCGCTCAAGTCACTTGGTCTAAAGGGGCTATATTTTCTGACTTGAATTGGCACTCCCTTCTTACTATGTTCTATAGCTTCCTGCAGAGGGAGTAGTTTCTGCTGATCTGATTCTGAACTTGGATCATCTCTAGTAGAAACAGCCATTTTGAGGTCTCTCTCCATATGTGAGAGTTTCCCCCACATCATAACAATGATAATAACAAAAACAATGATAATAACAAAAACAAAAAAAAAACAACAAAAAAAAATAAAATCCTTAGTCGTATGAACTATGGATGTGGTATTAAAAGGTATTTCAATTGCAGGCATAAAATTTCTACTTATATTAAACGTATTTTCCCAAAGATTCTCACGTATACTATTATACAAAAAACTTTTTGCTGCCTGAATGAGGAAAAAACCAATAATGTTATGAAGGACCATTGAATAAACTATTCCTCTAAGTCGGGATGTTATGCTGTCCCAATACATTCCGATGAGAAAAATCAAAGGGATGGTAGAATATTCGAGCATCTTGCCCTTTAAACTGGGCTGGCTTTTCTGTTTAAAGCAAGACTTTTAGAGGCTTAAAGTCTTTAAGGGAGATTAGACAAAGGGAAAGTCCGCGGGGGGGGGGGGGGGGGGGGGGGGTATTTGGAAAATCCACCGAATTAGCCGGCTTATGGCCAAACTAGGGAGGGTGGGAGGGTCCTTAAGGTCCCTTCGGGGTCGCCAAACTGTGAGATTTAAAATTGGATATTAGATCATAAATCTCCCCTACTTAACCCTTCCCTTAATTCATCTCCCAGACTAGTAAATGGAAGAAGCTTCTGGTTTTCTAGATAGAGCCTTTATTGTATATAAGGTGTTGTTGATTAGAAGGATAGGAAAACAGAAATACAGTACAAATCGTCTTAAATCTAGGCTGTCTATATTCCTTATAAAAACTCACCAAACCGATTTAGGCCACCTTTGGAGTGAGTCAGACCGTCTGTGCCGCGCCGCCCGGAGTCCCGCCAAGCCGGCAAAAAAGGCTACTCCCGTTCTCTCCACCCCGGAAGTCAAAAAAACCCGGCAGGCAGTCTGACATGCGCAGCAGGCGCACTGTACCTGGCAGGCAGTCTGACATGCGCAGCAGGCGGACTGTACCCGGCAGGCAGTCTGACATGCGCAGCAGGCAGACTGTTCATCTCCTCCCCAAAAGGGTGGTCCTTGAAAAACTGGCGTCTTTCACTTATCCTAACCGACTGTTAAAAACTTTCATATTTTACCACATCCAGAACCATCTGGGTCCAGTAAAATATAGATATGGGCAACTGGAGATGGTCTTGTATGTTTAAGGCAATTGGGGCTAATTGACTTGCCCAGAATTACACACCTAGAAGTGTCTGAGGTGACATTTGAACTCAGGTCCTCTTGATTCCAGGGCCAGTGCTCCGAATTCTGATTAATTCTTTTGAAAATGAGGTATTTTATTGGCTTTGTTAAAGGAATGTTACAGCATCAGCCATATGTTTGGCTACTGCTACCTTTTCTGATATATTTTAAGAAGTCATGGAATGAAATAAATTGCTGCATATGACATAAGTCTTTCTAAAACAGGAATGGAGTTCTGCAAGCATTTATCAAAATATTTGCTTACCACTTTAAATAGAATTGCATGGTGAACAAAATAATATATTCAGGGGCTCTTTGGCAAATGAAGTTGACTAATATCAGCTTAAGTGAATAATGCATACTGGACATTAATCCAAAAATTCCCTATTTTCTAACATTACTGCCATCCCTTTATGAGAGGTTGCTAGATGGTGTAGTGGATAGAGGGTTGGACCTAGAATCAGGAAGGCCTAAGTTCAATCCTGTCTTGAGATATCAGCTGTGTGACCCTGGACACTTGGCCTCTGTTTGCTTCAGTTTCCTCGTGTAAATAGTAACAACAATACCTACCTTACAGGGTTATTGTGATGATCAAATGAGAGAATAACTCTAAAGCACTTAACACAGTACCTGGCCACAGCTATTATAGTAGATAGACCTCAGAACTTGGAATCAGGAAGATTTGAGTTTAAAACCAGCCTCAGTCACTTACTAGCTGTGTGACCATGGGCAAGTCACTTAACCTTCTTTACCTCATGAGCTGGAGAAGGAAATGGCAAACCATTCCAGTATTTTTGCCAAGAAAACCCCAAATGGGTTCATGAAGAATCAGAAATGACTGAAACAACTGAGCAACAACAAATTATTTTAATAATACAGTCTTCTAGCATAAAAGTACTTATGAAACTGACAAACACATTACCCTCAACTTTAAGCATCATAAATGAAAAAGAACCTTATCCTCTGAAGCCTGAACTAGTTAGTAAAACTCTATAATTTATTACCTTGGAGCTACTTAACTAAACACATTTCAGTGCAATTTCTTCCATTGGTTTGCTTTGTGCTCTTGGACAAGTAAGTGCCATTCCCCTGTGTGTATCTCCATGCCTTTAATTTTATATCTATGGAATAAGTTTAATGAAATTACCTATATCACAAGTCTACTGTGAAAATATGACCCTAAGTCATATTAGAATTGTATTAGATCTATCTAAAGCACATTGCAAATTTTATAACACTATATAAATGTCAGTTATTATTATTATTAATTATATTTTTATTTTTACATCACCTCCCTTTTACCCAATCCAAACACTCCATTTATTCCTGATATAGTTTAAGGTTGTCTTTTGTATCTTAAAATCCAACAGTAGACTACTTTATCATCCCTCTCCGGCTTTCTACTTAACATTTTATAATGTTCCTTCATTTAATTTAACCATTAAGTGTGCCAAAACTCTTTTGTGCAACAGTTTGCTCCACTTACTTCAGACTCATTACCTCTAAATGTTTCATGTCTAAGTGGAACAGAGATTTTTCTCCTGGCCCTCTCATTTCTTCTCTTTTTGGCTTTTAGAAGGACCAGAATTTAAGAATATCTTGAAAGACCAAGCTGTATCAACTGATACTGTGGATTTTTTCTTAATCCAAAAGGCAAAGAAAACAGATAAGAGGAAAAATTTTCATTTCAAAGTAAAATTATAATAAAATTTTTGTGTCAATTGATGCTCCTGGTCATTTTCTAGTGTTAATACTCTGTTGTTGCTTGTTCTTCATTCTCAAAGAGGACCATGACATCAGGAGGTGATGTCATGACTTGCAGTGAATTGTAAGGGAGGGCTGTGCAAAGTCACCAGCCCCACTCTCTCCTCCAGAGCCATATGGGTCCAGTGGCAAGATATAGATCAGGATGACTGAAAATAACCACAGATGTTTAAGGAACTTGGAGTCAAGTGACTTGCCCAGGGTCACAAAGTAGTAAGTGTCTGAGGTAAAATTTGAACTCGGTCCTCCCAACTTTAGGGTCAGTGCTCTATCCACTGCACTACCTAGCTGCCCTGTTAATACTCTACAATGAAACTATCCCAAGATATTTTGAAGAAAAGGCCACATACCAGGAAATTCCACTGTACGCTATGCTAACAGGAAGGGGATTTTTTTTCAATCAATGCATTTGTTTTTCAAAAATCAATAATATGCTTTTTTTTTTGGTATTGGAATAGTGCATGGAAAAGATATTCATAAAAAAGCTGTCTATGCACCAAAACCAAAACACTTTCTGTGGTTGGTATAAACATTTTTGCTTTTAAGGTACGATTACTGGCAAAACTGACATTTCCAGCTTAAAGCTGTCAGTACAGTCTGGTTCATATACAAAGACTTGTACATATTTTGAGGAGAGTCTAGCAGCAATCTTAACCTCAATTAGAGCAGAGTTGTCAATCACATGCCTTGATCAATAGCACATGACTTGGGCAACCCAAAGTGGTCATAGCCAGATAAAAATGTAATTGGAAATATTTAAGAAAAATAAAGAAAAATACAATAAAACATAGATAACATCCCAATTTTAAAACTAAGTTAACATGCCATTGGCAAAGATCCTTCTGTACAAATTAGTGATGCCTGTTTCTATTTGAGTTTTACACTACTATCTTAGCTTGCTAGGGCTGGGAGAGGTTAAATGAATTATCCAAGATCACACAGACCATAAGAGTCAACATTGAACACAGGTCTTCCTGACTCCAAGCCTAAACTATCCACTACACCATGCTACCTTTCACTTCTACATCCATCTTTGATTTTCACCTTGAGCAATGCTACTGTTTCTCTTGCCCCTGTTTATTAAATGATCAGTGAAGCATAAAATTAGGCTCTCTAGATAAGCAATTAGGGCATAATAAACCCTTAAAAGCTAATGATGGAAAACTGTAGTGACTAATTGCAACTTAGTCATAAAATGTCAGCAATGGGGAACCTTTACTTCCTCTCTGCTTCATTTTTTTCCCCTTCACAGTACACATCTGCTAGCAGGTAAATATTTCTAACCAACTAGAGCACTTCCAGTCCCTTTTCAACAACAGACTCATTTCTCTAGGATCATAAGCAGTGATTTATATTATCAAAAGTCAAAATGACTGGATCAAGGCTACAATTAGTATGACTCAGGATAATCTCCCACAATATGATATGATGAAAAGCTTGCTGGATCTAATGTCTGTAGACCTGGATTTGAATCCCAGTTCTACCAGCTTTGATCCTATAGGAGAAATCTTCAAAATCATTTCCTTTTAGAAATTATTGTGGAAGAGGAATATGTGTGACCTTGAGTAAGTCATTTCCTTCTCAGAGCTTCCATTATTATCATCTACAAAATGGGAGATGACTATTAAAGTCTTTTCTCTTGCAGTATCTGATTCTATTACCAATAAAATGCTGAAACTGACATCTAGCACCCTCATCAATACCAAGTAAAGAGTATACTGTATGTAGCTCATCATTTCTGAATCCCCTATAACCCCCTAATGCCTTTGCCCACACAGGAAAATTACAAGTATCATTTGCTTTGTTAAAAGAGGAGCTCCCAAGAATGTGAACTTCCTCCACCAGTGCAAATGGTCCATGCCTTTGTAGGTTCACTCTAGAGACCTGCCTGAAGCACACAATGACTTGATGACGGTCACACAGCTAATGTCACAGGTAGGCTATGATATGAGTCTTTGTACCTAAGCGCAACTGGGTACCCAAGTACAACTGGTGAGTTGAACTGAATTGTCTTGATCACAAGATGGACAGAGCAGAAGAGTGTGAATGGACTAAGGATAATGGATCCTTAGAAATCTTACAGCTGATGTAGATTTTCTAATATGCTTTTTATCAACCACCAAAAGATTAAAAGATGGGTAGGGGGATCTATTCTAAAATGTATCTTAAACTGCATCCATTAAATTCAAACAAAAAAGAAAGAGGTGTGGCAGGATGAAAGCATGCATACTTGGTGGTCACATAATCCTAATATCATACATTTGTATAGAACTTTATGGTTTTCAAAAAGCATTAGGTCAAGAAGCATTTAAGTGCCTTTTATGTACTAGGCATTGTGATAAGTGCTGGGGAACATTCACATTCATTATCTCATTTTAGTCCTTACACCAACCCATTGATTAAGGCTAAATGGCGATTAACATCCCTATTCTACAAATGATGGAAGGGGAAATTCAAAATAGTTGAGTGGCTTATCCAAAGTCACACAGCTGACAAGTGGCAGAACAGGAACTGGGACCCAAGATCTCTGATTCCCAGGAGCCTTTGATTTCACCCATGATGTCAAACTTAAAGAAAAACAGGAGCAACTAAACTGTACATAAGGACCCAGTGGGTGCATATGGACTTAGAAAAAATATATATTAATATTATCTATGAGGGGCAGCTAGGTGGCGCAGTGGATAAAGCACCGGCCCTGGATTCAGGAGTACCTGAGTTCAAATCCAGCCTCAGACACTTGATACTTACTAGCTGTGTGACCCTGGGCAAGTCACTTAATCCCGAATGCCCCGCAAAAAAACAAAAAATCATCTATGTTTTATTGTATTTTAATTTATCTTTTTAAATATTTTGCAATTACACCTTTGGATATAAAATCTTTACTAGAAAAACAAAATAATGCACATGGCTTTCACCTAGAGAGAGGCAGAGAGATCAGTAGCATCATTTTTGTACATACGGGAGATGCAGTGGAAAAAACTGATGGAATTGGAGTCAGAAGACCAGTGCTCAAATCTAAGCTGTTATTTCCTTCTATGACCTTGGATAAGTCACAAAAGTTACCCATTCCAGGACTCGTATTTTACAGATTAGGAAACTAAGGACCAGAGGGATTAAGTGATTTCCCTGAGGCCACACAATTAGTGCCAGAGGTAAAATTTGAACCCAGGTCTTAAGACTCCAAACCTAGTCCTCTTTCCAAAGCAACAGGCTTGTCAAATGTACCCTACAGATTTTTCTATTCCCTCAATTCAAAAAGCAGACTAACTGAATTATTTATATTTCTAAAGGGGAGAAAAACCATTAAATTGCATTATACTTAATTTTGCTGTCATTTTTTTCCCTTTCAGAACATAAGGCTTCCCCATCCCTGTTAAACAGCCAGAGAATTGTGTTCCTTCTGAAAACTTAGGGTGGAGGGTGGGAAGTGATATAAAAATGCAGAGAAAGAGTGAGAGAGAAGAGAGGACTAGATACCTCTAAGGTTCCTTCTCTCTCTCAATATATGACCCTGTGCCATGACTGTAACTCAACTCAAGAGTTTTTTTCAGGTGCACCTCCTATTGTAGGGATAGTCACCCAATGAGTACATAAGTCATACAGATTCATTCACTGATGGAGTTTTTGTTGTTGTTGGTTTTTGGTGAGGCAATTAGGCTTAAGTGACTTGCCCAGGGTCACATAGCTAGTAAGTGTCAAGTGTCTGAGGCTGGATTTGAACTCAGGTCCTCTTGACTCCAGGGTCGGTGCTTTATCCACTGTGCCACCTAGCTGCCCCTGGAGTTTTAAAGTGCTTATTATTAGCAAGGCACTGTCCGAGGTGCTGGGGAAGAGACAGATCATTTCCTCAAGGAGTTTAAGATCTGACTGGGGAAGGGGAGATAGTATACTAGGGAGAGTGAGATCAGAGAACCAGAAAAATAAAGGCAAAGTGCTCTGAAAAATATGAGAAGACCCCACTTTCTAAAATATTCATAGCAGCTCTCTTTGTGGTGGCAAAGAACTAGAAATTGCAAGGATGCCCATCAACTGAGGAATGGCTGAACAAGTTGTGGTATATGCTTGTAATGGAATACTACTGTACTTTAAGAAATGATGAGCTCAATGATCCTAGAAAAGCATGGACAGACTTCCATGAAATAATGAAGAGCAAAATGAGCAGAACCAAGAGAATGTTGTATACAGTAACAGAAATACTCTTTTAGGAGCAACTCTGAGAAAATTAATTATTTTGACTATTATAGATACCCAAATTAACTAAAAAAGGATATATCAAGGAAGGTGTTATCTGCATCCAGAGAAAGAGCTAATAAATAGATGTATAGAATGGTTTTATACACACACACACACACACACACATATTGGTGTCTAATGGTAGCTGTCTCTAGGGTGGGGAGGGAGAATAAAATTACAAGATAACATTAGTGTATATTTAAAAGGAATAGCAAGTTATACATAATAGATTTGTAATTTTGTGTGCAGTCATTTTTTAAAAATTCTGTTTCATTGTAGAAATGCTTGTTTAATTTCTTAAATTCAAAAAAAATAAGTAAAATTTTAAAAATTAAAGAAGAGGGGGCAGCTAGATGGCACAGTGGATAAAGCACTGGTCCTGGATTCAGGAGGACCTGAGTTCAAATCTGGCCTCAGACACTTAACACTTACTAACTGTGTGACCCTGGGCAAGTCACTTAACCCTCATTGCCCTGCAAAAAAAAATGAAAGAAGACCCCACTTTCAAGGTTAAGGAAGGGGGATGGTGAACTAGGTCAGCAAAGACTTCATGAAAGAGAAGCACTCCATAGACAGGCCCAAAAACATTCCCCACAGCACCTGTTCTAAACCTTTAGTCAGTTGTGAAACCTACTTCTTTCCTTTGATTTTAGCAGTTTGCCTTCCCTTCTACTTTACAAAAAAAAGACAAAACAAAACAACAAAAACAAGAGCTATTTCAACACCCTTCCTTCCACAGCTGAAATTCCCTGGGCATGTTCATTCATGTTCTCTTGTCTTAAATATATTAATAAGTCTTCCTTTTCATTGCTAAACTTCTGCAAAGACTAGTCTACATTCTCTGTCTTTAGTTTCTCACCCCTCACTTATTCCCTTTCTTCTTATGATATAGCTTTTGCTCCCACCACTCCTCTGAAACTGAAGGTCATCAGTAGCCTCCTAATGGGTAAATACAATTCTAAATTGCTCTCCAGAATGAGTGTGTCCATTAACAGGTCCACCAAGCCCATTTCCCAAAGCCCCTCCAGCATTATAATTTCCTATTATGTCATCTTTGTCAATCTGATGGGTATGAGGTGAAACATCAGAATTTCTTTGAGGTCCTTTTTAATTCTGTCCATCTCCTAAATTACAGAGTTCACTAAAGCTTATTAAACTCAAGTTCACTAAAGAGTCCTTGGATCTCTTCTGTTCTCTATTCTCTTACCTTATCTAATCTCACAATTTCAATTGCCATCCCACAAAAAGGACTCTGAAAATCTCTAATACCAACCCCAATATCTGCCCTGAATTTTAGTCCCCTATTCCCAATTTCTTTTTATAACTATATCGATCTGGACATAGAAATCATCTCCTTGGGGCAGCTAGGTGGTGCAGGGGATAGAGCACCGGCCCTGGAGTCAGGAGTACCTGAGTTCAAATCCGGCCTTAGACACTTAAATACTTACTAGCTGTGTGACCCTGGGCAAGTCACTTAACCCCAATTGCCTTACTAAAAAAAACAAAAACAAAAAGAAATCATCTCCTTGTTTTACATATGAGATAACTTTCCCCACAAAAGAACTGTTCATTCTAAGAAAGATAAACAGACAAAATGAGCCAACACCTTGACCACATCTATCAGTGTATGCAGCATTCTGCAACCAATTCATAGTCCACCTCTCTATCAAGAGAAGGAGAATACATTTCACTATCAGTCCTCTGGAATTAAAACTAGTCACTACATTAATCTGAACTCTCTTCATGTTATTATACATTGCGCTATTGAGCCATTATGTATATTATTCTCTTGGCCATGCTTTTCTTTACTCTGGATCTGTTCATTCAAGTCTTCACAAGTTTCTCTGAATTACTCATATTCATAGTTTCTTATGCTTCAATGATACTCTATTACATTCATAAATCACAGCTTGTTCAGCTATTCCTCAATTAATGGGTAACCCTCTAGTTTCATCATTTAGTTGTGTAAGGAATTAATTGTGATTTGGGGTTTTCATAACCCTATCTTTGCTTCATTATGGTCAGAATAAAAAAATATATAAGCTTGAAAAGCCTAAGAGAAGATGGGTGTGTACTTTGGGAGATAATTGAACAAACAAGAGGAACTCTGACTACAGGGAACATTTATTGAAACTAAGTAACAAAGCCTCCCCTAATAGCTCCTCCATGCCCACATGGGCCTGGCCAGAATATAATGGGGACAGCCCATGTGTGTGTGCTGATCCAATTGGAGACTCAGCATGACTAAGAACTGCCCCGTCCTGTGAGAGAGACAGTCAGACGCAGTTAGAATCTGAGGAGAGAGTGTTCTGAGAGAGATGGGGAAGGAAGAAAGGTAGAGCAGCTATTGGTGTTTAACCTTCGGAAAAAAAACAGAAGAGACTGCAAGCTAATTCTCCTTAGAGCTACAGATTGCAGGTGGGGGTGAGTTTGTGTTTTTGAGGCAAAGGGAGCTAGCTGGGCTGGAGGCAGGTTTGAGGTACCTGGGGCCTTTTTACCCCAGAGATTTAAATTCTTTCTCATTGTCCCTAGCTCTATTAATCTCACTTGTGTTTCCATTAATAAACCTGTTTTGGTTTTGAAAGAGGCTGTTTCTTTTCTTACCCCAATACTATGGTGAGCCACCCAATTAACTCTTCCCATACTAAATTTGGCCCTTACAGTGTTTTTTTTTTTAATAACTCAAAAAGTGTTGCTAAAAATATTCTAGTACATTTGGGAATTTTTCCTGTGTTTAACTTCCTTGAGGTCAATGCTAAGTAGTAGTAAAAATGGGTCCAAAGATATGAATATTTTATTCACTTTTCTTGAATAATTTCAAATTGTTTATCATAGTGGTAGGTTTACCACCAATTCACAGGTCCACCAACATGTAGGAATATGCCTGTGTTCCCATAGCCTCTCTGACACTGATTATTTCTTTCTTTTATTAGCTACCAAATAAGCACACTGAGTAGTAGATTCTCCTGAGGATTTATGGGAAATCACAGATAAAGGGGAGCTAGGTGATACAATGGATAAAGTGCCAGCCCCGGAATAAGGAGGACCTGAGTTCTGATGTCACCTCAGACATTTACTAGCTGTGTGACCCTGGGCAAGTCACTTAACCCTCTTTACCTCAGTTTCCTCATCTGTCAAATGAGCTGGAGAAGGAAATGGCAAATCATTCCAGTATCTTTGCCAAGAAAACCCCAAATGGGGTCAAGAAGAGTTGGACACAACTGAAATGAGTGAACAATAAACAAGTTAAAACTTGCATAGGAAAAGAAGGCATGAATAGTTTGTGATCTGCACCAAGGAGGGGATACCCACATTGGTGAAAGCAAAGATGTGTTCAAATATAACTATCCAGTTCAAAAATCAAATGAAGTTTAAAACTTTAGCCTGTCACTAAAAGCCTGACTGTTTTTTTGATCAATTGATAAGCTTGTATTAAGTACCTACTATGTTTTAGGCACTGAAAATAGAGACAAAAATGGAAAAAGTTCCTAGCTTCTCTCACACCCATCTTCATGCAACTCATCATCTAGGTAAAAGGGAGATGTTCTCCTCTAGGTTCTGGTACAGATACCTACTCACACCATTTTCCCTCATTACAAAGATGAAGTTTTTTATGTGCGTATGTGCATGCTCACCATTTGTTGCAAAGGTCATACACTGAGAGCTAGAAGGGGCCACAAAGGTTACCTAGTCCAGGACCCACATTTTACAGATTAGGAAAGTGAGGACCAGAGGGATTAAGTGACTTCCCTGAGGCCACACAATTAGTAAGTGCCAGAGGTAAAATCTGAACCCAGGTCTTATGACTCCAAACCTAGTTCTCTTTCCATAGCAACAAGCCTGTCAAATATGTGCTCTTACAGATTTTTCTTTTCACTTAATTCAAAAAGCAGACTAACTGAATTATTTATGTTTCTAAAGGGAAGAAAAACCATTAAATTGCATTATACTTAATTTTGCTTTCCATTTTTTTCCTTTCAGAACATAAGGCTTCCCCATACCTGTTAAACAGCCTGAGAACTGTGTTCCTTCTGAAAACTTAGGGTAGAGGGTGGGAGGTGATGTAAAAATGCAGAGAAAGAGTGAAGGAGAGGAAAAGGGAGAGGGAGAAAGAGAGGACATCAAACCTTCATCTAAAAAATAAAGAAAGTGTAAATTCTTCCTAATAAATCTCATACTCCACACCTTTAATTGTTAAATCTTACCTTTATTGTCAAATCATGGTCAATGGCTTTCATTGAGTTTAACACTGAAATTCCAATGTGAGAAAATTTCAAAATAAGAAAGATTTGGAAAAATTAGAAAAGCCACATCCATTTCATTTTCATATTTCAGAGTTTCAGTAATTGAAAAAGTGTTCTCTATAAAATGTACATCTACTGAATATTTTAACTGGTAGGATTTTAGGGAGACATGAGGTCCTGAAAATATTCAGAATTGAAAACGATCAAACAATATCATTGTGACAGACAACTCATTTTTAAAAAATAATTCCCTTGGGCCAGCTAGGTGGCACAGTTGATAGAGTACCAGCCCTGGAGTCAGGAGGACCTGAATTCAAATCCGGCCTCAGACACTTAACACTTACTAGCTGTGTGACCCTGGGCAAGTCACTGAACCCTAATTGACTCACCAAAAAAAAGAAAAAAAATAATAATTTCCTTGGGGTAGCTAAGTGGCACAGTGGATAAAGCACCAGCCCTGGATTCAGGCGGACCTGAATTCAAATCTGGCCTCAGACACTTGACACTTACTAGCTGTGTGACCCTGGGCAAGTCACTTAACCCTCACTGCCCTGCAAAATAATAATAATAATAATAATAATAATTTAAAAAATAAAACAATAATATCCTCCATCAGGAATTAATAACTAATTTATTAGTTTGCAAGGGTGTTTGGTTTGAATGTAAAGGTACAATCGACAGGTTTTGACAGTAGTGTATATGAATTAAAGAATAATAAAATGAAAACAATGACCCTATCATTTCATTCATTAATTTATTTAACAAACATCTACTAAAAACTTACTATTCGCCAGTCACTGCAGCACTATGTATTGTTTTTCAGTCATTTTCAGTCATGTCTAACTCTTCATGGCCCCATTTGAGGGTTTTTTTTTGGCAAAGATATTGGGGGTGGTTTGCCTTCTTCTTCTATAGCTCATTTGGCAGATGAGGAAACTGAGGCAAAGAAGGTTAAGTGTCACACAACTTAGTTAATACATAGCTAATAGCTCTTAATTTTTCTTATGTTTTTTAGGTCTATCTGGGTACAAGGGTAAAAACTGATTTGACATTGTATATATTTAAAGATTCAACTGCTCTTCTGGAGCTTATGCAGTCAAGAATGATTAATCTGTGTAATAAACTGATTACTACAGTCATTACGTATTTTTTTTTTAAAAGTGTCCCATGGTCACACAACTAATAAGTGCTTGAGGCCAGGTATTACAGAGACTAAAAAAAAAAAAAAAAAGAGGAAGGAGAAGCTCTCTTTTGCCCTCAGTTTTTCACTTTAATAGTCTGATGATGTGCTAGTGAACACTGGTTAACAGCTGCTTGTGCGCAATACAATGACCTATCTCCTACAAATAATGAGAAGATAAAAGGAGCCGGGTTCTTAGTTTCAAGAGTCTCAAGATTGCCCTTCAATGAAGGCAATGTTTCTATCTTGATGTTCCCAGAACCTGGCAGTGTTAGTGCATAATCAATGTTTGTTGATTTTGTTGAGATGAGTTATGATGCATCTTTGAAAGAAAAAGAATCATTTTAGATGAAATTTAGATGAAAGGCAGTATGAAATCTATTCATCTAGAGCTGACCTCTGAGTCAGAAAGACTTGGGTTCAAGTTCTGCCTCTGACAGACATTGGCTGTGTAGCCCTGGGGAAGAGAACCTCTATGCCCCAGGCAATGCTCTAAGACCATAAGGTTGTCCATGTAAAAGGAGTTTCCTCACCATGGTTTCCCTTCTTAGGTGAAGTCCCAGGAATGGATCAAAAACAATTGGGCAGGGGGGAGGCAGCTAGGTGGCGCAGTGGATAAAACACTGGCCCTGAATTCAGGAGGACCTGAGTTCAAATGTGACCTCAGACACTTGATACTTACTAGCTGTGTGACCCTGGGCAAGTCACTTAACCCTCATTGTCCCCCTTAAATTTGTAAATTTATTTTAAATGACTGCTCTGAGTCCTTCTTCTAAGTCCATTTGCCATTTAGATTAAAGGCCTGAAGAAAGATCTATTCATCCATGTTTGGCTCTGGCTGTTTGTTTCCAGAGTTTATTGTTTTCATTGTGTTTGAAGCGCATGTTAAATACAAAAACAAAATCTACCTCCTGTCCTCCACACAGTTTCATGTTTAATTAAACTGCCAATGTGCTTGCCTTCATTTAAGTTTCAGTGAAGAGTTCGAACAACAAGGGACAGAAGAGTTCTTTGTAACCACAGAGGTTTTACATATTTCTCTTCCTAAGACGCTATGGTCTGTCTCATTCAATTGGCACTTACATAATTGGAAGCAGAGTGCCAAAAATTGATTTGTGCCAGCTTTCTTAAAAAAAAAAAAAAAGCTCTGATGGTTTCTCACAGCTCTGGACGGGCAAGGAAAAGACTATTTGTTAACTGTCATTCAGTTTTCACACCTGATTTCACACAGGTACAATCAGGAAGTGCATAGGGTACAATCCAACATTATTTTACAGAGTTTAATGTCAGATATAGAGTGCTGTATTTACACACTGTCCTGGAAAGGTTACCCTCTTTCTCTCTTGGGGAGTTGTCACTGCATTATTGTTGCCTTCTCAATGGATAGAGCAATTTCCATTTCTACCGTCAGTAAAGGCAAAGTCCTCTAGTAATTATTGCAGGGTATCACTTCAATCCAATCCTTATTTTGAAATAAGTGAAACTGATCACTGTTGGCATGCCAAAGAATGTTCTACTTAACACAAGAAATTATTGACAGCTTGGTACAGTGAAAAGAATGCTAGCTCTGGAGGGGAAGGACCTGTATTCAAATTCTACCCATGTGATCTTGGACAAGGTAATGTCCTTCTCTGAAGCTCGGTTTTTTCATCTGTAAAATGGGGAGTGTGGACTAGATAAGCCCTAAAGTCTGTTCTAGATCTAAATTCGTGATCCTATGAATACATGAATCTATGGGGCATCTAGGTGGCTCAGTGGATAGAGTACTGAACTTGGAGTCAGGAAGACCTGCTTTCAAATCTGGTCCACACTTAGTGTCTGTACTTACTAGCTGTGTGACCTCATTTGCCTCTGTTTCTTCATCTGTCAAATAATCTGGAGAAGGAAATGGCAAACCACTCCAGTATTGTTGCAAAAAAAAAAAACCCTAAATGGGGTCATGAAGAGTCAGACAGAACCGAACAACAACAAAATTAAGCAAATACAAGTAAAAATGCATCAGCCCACAACAATTCTGTACTACCATGTCATCTCACTTGTTCCCCAACTAATTTGGCTATGGAAGATTTCTGCTTTCAAATACATGTAGAAACCCCATAGATACAGAGCTCTAAGCAATTCAACTCAACACAAATTAAGAAACTACTATATGTTGGGCAATGTACTAAGCAGTGGGGATACATAGATTAAAAAAAATGAAATGTACTCAAGGCACCAGAAGCCTGCATTCTATTAGGGGAAAAGAAACGTGATCAAAGCCAACTGTCGCTCAGGAGAAAGAGATGCTTTAATCTAGGTCAGAATTATCCAATATAAAAGGGATAAATGTTTGTGCAAGCAAATCCCAAAGGGTCAGGGCCTATGTTCTTTCTGCTTCAGATTGTCTTCTTATAGTTTGAGGGGAGCAGAGAGGCGAATCAGGTACGTAAGAAGGCTGGAAGGAGATTTCACAGCCCCTTGCAAGGGTTGCTAACAGAATTGGGCATGTCTCATCCCAGGCTGTGCCTCCCCTTATCAGATACCCTTTCCTTGAGGCACTAGGCAAGTATTTCTGGCATAGCTTCACCCCTCCTCAGATCAGAGAGCACTTCTTAAGTAGTGGAAAGAAGAAGCGACTCTTTTCGGTTTGTTCAGTGGTATCCAAGTTTTCTCTAGGAATCACTCACTGTTCCTCACTGGTGCAACACCGGGGTTCTACTAAGGAACAGAGTACAAATGAAATCAGTGCTGTTTAGGATTTTTCTGTTACAGATGGTTTCTTGCCCTAAGTGAGAAGACAGGTTTGAGGTCTGGATTTTCTTTTAACTCTTGCATTTTGGACTGTGCTCTCCTAGTAACACAAACCCGAATGGATCAAGTAAGTAAGCAGGGGTGCACTTTGACTCAATCCAAAGTGTTTAGGAGGATTTATTGGTAATTTAGCACCATGGTTCAGTTATTCAGTCATTTTTTGGTCATGTCTCACTCTTCATGACCGGATCCAGGGTTTTCTTGGCAAGGATACTGCAGTTCACTTGATGGATGAGGAAATGGAGGCAAACAGGGTTAAGTGACTTGTCCAAGGTCACACAGCTAGTAAGTATCTGAGGACAGATTTGAACTCATAAAGATGAGACTTCCTGACTTTAGACCTGGCACTCTATCCATCACAGTTAGAACTGGGGACCGTGAACTTTATATAAGGATCCCTGTGGGCTGCATGCTGACTTAAAAAAAACCATAAATTAACATCATGTTCCATCGTGTTTTTTATTTATTTTGTTAAATATTTCCTAATACCATTTTAATTTAGTGGGGATACTCAGGAGGATTGAGAACTGAGTGTTTTGACACCTCTCTGATTTAGCAAGTGGAAGCCTTTCATCAGAGCCAATATTCAACCTCTCCTCCAGAACAGCCCTGAAGCTTTTTTCACTGTCAATATGAAGTGAATAATGAGAGGGCCATCTAATGCATTGGGTTGTCTTTAAAATGCCATGTGTCTCCCAATGAGGCGATCAGTATTCTGTGGATGCAACCAATGTGAAGATGATTCTACTGGTAATTATTTCATTTCACTGGTTCATGTTTTAGCATTCCCTTTGAGGTCAAGATTCATTTTTCTGGAGCCTCAGGATCATCTTCTGGCTTTTGTTTCTGAGGCTAGGGTACATTCAGAGAAAATAGGTGAGCCTGGAGCTGTTCTCTAAATAAACATTTTGACTGAAAGATGACAGACCTCATTCCTGACCTTGCCTAGCAGTATAATGAAATACTGTATTGCTCCCCCCGCCCCCCACCATTCTTAAAACTACTGTTCAATCTGTCAGTCTTGAAATCTCCCAATAGTTTTCTAGGAAGGCTCTTTGGCTATTATTATTTTTAAATTCTCTGGTGTAACAGCATATAGCAATTTCTGTGTCTTTGGATAGATAACATGGTAGAAAGATGCCAGAAATTGATTGTAACTTTGGGCAGTTTGGATGGAAACCAAAATGGCCGTGGAAAAATGTCAGCATTCATAAAACAAGAATACTTATTAAAGCAAACACTAGCTACTGATATTAATATTTCAAAGGAGGCTTGGCTATTTTTGGCCTCAAAGATTCCCCTCCTGCTGCAGACAAGAGCACTAAAATGGTGTCATCCTTATTCATCTTTGATTCAGGTGCTATCATCTGTACACTGGGTGCCTCAAATGGGTGATTTTTATCCTATCTTCAAGGTCCAGAGGATGCTACACTAATGTCCTTGAAATCGGAAAAACACACATTTCCTCTTAACTTCTCTGCCCTTCCATATGAGATTTCTGAGCCAAGCCAGCAGCTGCTGGTTGGGTTTTATTCTGCCCGGTATTAAATGAGTTTTTTGGTTTGAGGATTAATACATATGTAAGAATACAAATAAATTATCTTCAAACAGATTACCCAGGACCTCCTCCATCATCCAGTAGGGCCCAAGCCACGAAAGAAAGAGTCATGCTGAGGAAAAAGCCAATGACCCATATGGAGAATGATAAATGTGTACAATTGTCTATCAAATTGCATTCTAATAGCAAGCCTTTTAAAATGATTGCTTGATTAGTATTATTCCTTTCCCTCCAGCCTTCCCTTTATATACTCAGCTCAGGACTATATAATTTTATATATTATTCTTGGCATCTCAATTAGACCCCACTTTGAATATCTTGATGTGTGTGTATACACACACATACATATCCCCAATTACATGTTAAAACAATTTTTAACATTTTATTTAAAGTTTTGAATTTCAAATTCTAATCCTCCCTGACTCTGTCCTTCCCCTCTCCCTTCCCTGAAGCAGTAAAGCAATCAGATATAGGTTATACATGTGCAATCTTGTAAAACATTTCCATATTAGTCATTTTGTACAAGAAGACTCAAATAAAAGAGAAAGAAAGAAAGAAAATGAAAAATAGCATGCTTCAGTCTGTATTCAAACAATATCAGTTCTTTCTCCAGAGGCGGACAGTATGCTTCATCATTAGTCCTTTGGGATTGTCTTGGATCCTTGTATTGCTGAGAATAGCTAAGTTATATTTTAAATATCTTTTTTGCAGCTGTCTGTACATTTAGCATGGTGGGGGAGGGGGAGGGAAAGATATGTACCCTTAACTCCTTGTACTTTGTCTTACAACCAGGGATTTCAGCTGCCAGCCGCATCCCTCCAAAGTCTTTTCACTAGTTTCAAAATCTCCTTCCTTCCAAAATCTGTTAGCCTACATCACAGTTATCTTTCATCTGGCCTGCAATTTTATTTTCTCATTTCTAGGACCGTCAATCTCTAATTATCTCTTTCTGCCATGGACCAGTGACTTTATCTTTCCCCTTACGTAGGAACCATTTCTTGTCAGGGCTCCCTAATGTTTCCCATCATCTTCTAGATCTTATTTTTTTTTGGAGGGGCAATGAGGGTTAAGTGACTTGCCCAAGGTCACACAGTTAGTAAGTGTCAAGTGTCTGAGGCCAAATTTGAACTCAGGTCCTCCTGAATTCAGGGCTGGTGCTTTATCCACTTTGCCACCTCCCTGCCCCCTCCCATCACCTTCTGAGCAGAATTCTTAGCACCTGTTTCAAATTCCTTCATCAGAGCCCCCTGCCTGGCCTCCCCAATAGCCCCCTCCCCCAATAGTTCTCCCTTTGTCTTGCCTCCCTTATGAGAGGCATATAGAGCAAAAACTTAGTCCTGGGAATACTCTTGGCTCTGAAGAGGCAAAATGTGTTTTGTAAGGAAGATTTTAATTTAGTCTCACCTAGAGATGCCTTTTCTCTTACCTGCTTCTCCCATCTCCTCTATCATAGCAACAGCTGGATGGTTCATGGAAACCCCATAGTTAAAAACTTCCATGGGAGAAATGTTATGTAGAACTAAGGTCACCTCATTAACTATACCTTTGGATCTCCCACAGTAGCCCTACAGTGTGGGGCACATAGTAGGGATTCAATAAAAAGATATTGATTGGTTAATTGCCATGAGTTTCATAAATAACAGAAAGGATTTTTTTTGTTTTAAATCTCTTCTACTCCTTAAATCCAGTGGAAGTCTCATCATCTTTCTCTTTCCTTCCAGGAGCAAATCGTTAGCTGAAAACAAACCCAAAAGAGGGGGACTAAGCCACACCTTTTCCCAACTCTCCCCATTCCCTAATAAACTTCTTTCTACAATGTTCTCAAAATTGGGGGGGTTTTCCTCCACCAACAAAACCTAAGGCTGTGAAGCTGAGTCCATGTTGGCATGAACTGGAGACCCAAAGAGTTTTCCTTGATTGGCAAGAGAAGTGACTCCCTGCCCCACTCCACCAATTACAGTAATGGACAATCATAATTGTAATAACTGTCATTTATAGAATGATTGGATATCTGCAAAGCACTTGGGATACATGATCTTGTTTGAGTCTCAGTGAGATTGGTATGACAGGTGTTCCTATGTGTTTAAGGATGAGGAAATTGAAGCTGAGAGAGATTAAGTGACTTGATCTTTACTAACCCAGAACCCAAGGCTCTTTCTACCACATCATTCTTTTTTTTTAATCATAAAAGTATTTTATTATTTTCTAGTTATATGTAGAGTTAGTTTTCAACATTTGTTTTTATGAAATTTCTAGTTCCAAATTTTTCTCCCTCCTTTCCCTCCCCTCTCCCCAACACAGCAAGTAATCTGATATAGGTTATATATGTACAATCACATAAAACATATTTCTGCATTAGTCATGTTGTGAAAGAAGATTCAGAACAAAAGGGAAAAACCTCAAAAAGGAAAAAACAAAACAAAAAAAGTAGAAACAGTATGGTTCAATCTGCATTCAGAATCCACAGTTCTTTTTTCTAGATGTGTAGAATATTTTCCATCATGAGTCTTTTGGAATTATCTTGGATAATTGCTGAGAAGAGTTAGTTCTATCACAATCGATGATCACACAATGTTGTTGATACTGTCAATGTTGTCCTGGTTCTGCTCATTTCACTCAGCATCAGTTCATGTAAGTCTTTCCAGGTTTTTCTGAAATCTTCCTGTTCATCATTTCTGACAGCACAACAGTATTCCATTACATTCATATACCACAACTTGTTCAGCCATTCCCTAAATTGATGGGCATCCCCTTGGATTTCCAATTCTTTGCCACCACAAAAAGAGCAGCTATAAATATTTGTGTACACAGGGGTCCTTTCCCCTTTTTTATGATCTTTTTGGGATAAAGACCTAATAGCTACCGCATCACTCTTGACATCTTTTCTGAAACCCAGTCTGGGTCATTAATACAGAAAGCAAGTCTGATACCTTACCTCTGCTTCTTAGTTTTCCTGGCTTCTTCCCACCTCCTCTAAGAGGTCTTTCTGGTTTTCTGCCCTACTTCCCCTACCCCCAAGCAGTTAATTCTTCCCCTCTTAGATTGTTGTTATTGTTCAGTCCTGTCAGGTCAGACTCCTTATGACCCCATTTGGGGTTTTTTTGGTAAGGATACTAGAGTGGTTTGCCATTTCCTTCTCCAACTCATTTGAGAGATGAGGAAACTGAGGCGAACAGGGTTTTTTATTTATATAAATTTATTTTATTTACATAAATTTGTTTATACAAATTCAAGAGTTCCCTTGGGTCACACAGATTAGTGTCTGAGGCCAGATTTGAACACAGGAAGATAAGTCTTCCTGACTCTCAGGCCTGGCACACTATCCACTGAGCCACCTAGTTGGCCCTATTTACTCGGTATACTTTTTGCATATACCTCAATATTTGCATGCCAACTCCCTTATTAAATTCCTTGTGGGCAGAGACCATGTTTGCCTTTCTTTTAATTCCCAGTGCTTAGTAGAGGGCTTAACACATACTGCGTCCTTAATAAAATGCTTTTTGATTGATTGTAACAGCATGGGATGGAATCTGTTTATAGTTTCTAAATGTGTAAAACATGAAGTACTTCTCTAAATTTTTTATAGGCTAAGAAAATGACAACAATTTTATCCCCGGGGACAGCTAGGTGACACAGTGGATAAAGCACCCGCCCTGGATTCAGGAGGAACTGAGTTCAAATTCGGCCTTAGACACTTGACACTTACTAGCTGTGTGACCCTGGGCAAGTCACTTAACCCCCATTGCCCAGCAACCCCCCCCCAAAAAAAAAACCCAAAACAATTTTATCCCCAACCACTTAGCATAGTTCCTGGCACACAGTAGGTCTGTTGATTGATTCAAGGAGTCTACATTCTATTAGGTGAGACAATACATTCACAAATAAATATATACAAAATCAATTTAAGGTAATTGTGGAGGCT
Organism: Dromiciops gliroides; assembly: GCF_019393635.1. NCBI lineage: Eukaryota > Metazoa > Chordata > Mammalia > Microbiotheria > Microbiotheriidae > Dromiciops > Dromiciops gliroides. The sequence goes on from NC_057864.1 coordinate 373,988,734, forward strand.
TGGCACTAATAATTTTAGGGATCAGGAAAGCAAACTATGAGGCACTGTAGATACAGCACCAGGTCTGGAGTCAGGAAGACCTGAATTCAAATCCAGCCTCAGACATGTACTAGCTGTGTGACTCTGGGCAAGTCACTTAATCTCTCTTTACCTCATCTTCTTCTTCTATAAAATGGGGATAATATAGCTCCTAACTCTCATGGTTGTTGTGAGGATCAAATGAAATAAGAATTACAAAGCAGTTGGCATAGTGCTTAGCACACATTAGGTACCATGTAAGTGTTAGCCATTACTATTAGCTCTTATAGAAACTGGGTCTTGAAAGAAATTAGGAGTTCTAAACGACAGAAGTGAAGACAGCATGAATTCTAGGCATGGGGGGAGGGGGGAAACGAGGGGAAGGAGTCAAATGCTATGTAGGAGGAACAGTAAGATGGCCAGATTGAAAGCCAGTTTGACCAGATGGTACAGCGTGTGCAGGGGAATAATGTATAAGGCTAGAAAGGTAGATCGGGGCCAGGTTGGGATGGGCTTTAAATACCAAACAGAGGAATTCATATTTGACCCAAAGGTAATAAGAAGCCACTGGTGTGTGTTGAGTAGGAGAATGACACAGCCAGGCTTGCATTTCCGGAAAATCATTTTGGAAACTGTGGAGAGGATGGATTGGGTTGGACAGAAGCTCGAGGCAAGGGAAATGATCTGGAAGCTACTGAAATAGGCTAGAGGAGAAGGGAAGATGGCCTGAACTAGGGTGGAGGCTGAGGGAGAGACAAGACTTAGTGATGAATTTGAAAATGAAATGAAGGGGAGCACAGTTTCAGTAACTTTCTCAAACTCTGAGTTCAAGTAAGGCACAGAGCAGGCAGGGCTTAAAATTCGGAAGAATTTCTAATAAAGTTCATTCCACTGAGAAGAAAGTAAAGGGAGGTGGCAGTGAAGGAGGATGAGTAGAAGGGCATTTCTTAATATTACTTAATATTCTTAATATTACTCTTTAAAATAAATGCACAGCTCTTTTTGCGGTGGCTAAGAACTAGAAATCAAAGGAATGCCTATCAATTGGGGAATGGCTAAACAAGCTGTAGTATATGATTGCGATGGATATTATTGTGCTGTAAGAAATGACAAGCAAGATGATTTCAGAAAGGCCTGAAAATACTTATATGAACTGATGCATAGTGAAGTGAGCAGAACCAAGAGAACATTGTGCACAATGACAGCAATACTGTTAGATGAAGAACTGTGAAAGACTTAACTATTCTCAACAATACAATAATCCAAAACAATCCCAAAGGGTTAATAATGAAGCATACTATCCACCTACAAAGAAAGAACTTATATTGTTTGAACACAGACTGAAGCATGCTATTTTTCATTTTCTTTTATTCACAATGACTAATACGGAAATGTTTTACATAATTGCAGATGTATAACCTATATTTGATTGCTTACTGCCTCAGGGAGGGTGGAGAAGGGGTGAGAAGAAGGGATAAAATCTGGAACTCAAAACTTTAAATAAAACTGTTTATTATTTTAAAATAAATAAATAAAACAAAATAAATGCACGTATTTTTAATGCTAGAAAATCCTGTTCCTCATGGCACGGGGGTAGTATTTACTTTCTGAAAAGTCCAAAGTCACATTTTATACAGGCAACTCTCCAGCAGACAGTAACATACTGGAGGCAATTTTCCTATCTTGCCTAAAGCAAATCAACACTTTCCTCCCCTCTCTTTCTGATTTTCCTTCTTTTACTCTTTTCTTCCTTTCTTCTCTTTACTCTCTCTCTCCCACCTTGAAATTTTGTATCCCCTTTTCTGTGATTTATGTCCGATCAAGTTCTTGTTGCTTACTTACCACTTCTTGCGGAAAATACCCATAGCAAAGGTCACATTTCTTTTGTTTGTTTGTTTGTTTGTTTGTTTGTTTTAGTGAGGCAATTGGGGTTAAGTGACTTGCCCAGGGTCACACAGCTAGTAAGTGTTAAGTATCTGAGGCTGGATTTGAACTCAGGTACTCCTGACTCCAAGGCCAGTGCTCTATCCACTGCGTCATCTAGCTGCCCCCACATTTCTTTTAAACTTCAACAAGCCTGTGCCAGCAAATGTCCCCTCTGTACTAGAGCAAAAGGTTCCCAAATGATGTCACTTAGGAATTCTACAGGCTTAAATTCAGGCCTCCAAAATGAAAAAGATTATTACCTTTTCCTGAACTTTATATATCCCCAAGTTATTAATTACACTGAGTTCTGAACAATTTCTAATATTGACTTGATTTTAGAAAAGGTAATTATCTTAAATCTTTTTTTTCCTCTTCCTTTCATCTTCCAGCTCCCCAATGACACAGTCTCTCTGAATACCCTCTCCAGCAACAGCTACACTTTCCCTCTGATTCACTGGTAGTGGTAAGGGGATTGGAATACTCCTTGCTCTCCATTGCCACTTCCAGGCTCTTCTTCTACCTTCATCACTCAGTAATCTCTCCTCTTTTGAGGCTCACTCAGCATCTAACTCCCAATCAAGATGTAGGTAGCTATTATCTACTACCTTGAAGGACCCACCCCTTCTTTCCTGGGTGAATTCAGTACTTGATTCAAATTCCTTCTCTCCTCCCCAACTCCTACCCTTATGCTAGGGGACATCAAAATACATACTGATACTCTGTCAAATAATCTAACCTCCCATTCCCTTAAGCTGCTCATTTCCCATGACCTATTTCCATCCCATCTCAGCTATACACAGAAATAGTTATCATCTTGATCTTGCCAACACCCACAAATATACCACTTCCATGTGTGTGAATTCTGAAATTTCCTTATCTGATCACGATCTGTTGTCCTTCTCTCAGTCTTGCAAACCTGAATCCTGTTCTTTGTCCTCATCATGTCCTTACGCACTCTGACCCCTCAGTTCTTTCCCATGCCATCACCCCTGCATTAGCTATACTCTTCTTCCTTCCTCATGTTGACCCCTTAATGAACTAGTTCCACTTTACACTGATATCTTTTCTTGAATCCCTTGCACCTTTATCCATAGTACCAATCTTGCCCTGCAAAGCTTCCCCCTCATTTATTCTCACCATCCATTGCCTTCACTCCTACTGACAGGCTGCTGAATAAATCTGGAGGAAAATCACAAAACTGTCTTGATGTGTCAGGTCAGACAAAAGGGTTCAATAAAAGGACCCCTTACCACCAGATCTAGTGGGATTAGCCAAAGCTAGTCTTTAAATCTTCGATAAATCACAGACCTCATCTAGTCCCTGGCTTCTTAAACTGTGGGTAGAGATCCCACATGGGGTCGAGTGTAGGGGGTCCTGAAAATCTGATAACAGTAAAATACATATTTTATATACCTATATCTCTAGGGTCACATAAAAATTTCTCAGGCAAAAAGGGGTCTCAAGTGGAAAAAGTTTAAGAAACCCCTAATGTAGTCCACGACACATCTAACAAGTTGTCAGTCATCCAGCCTTTGCCTGAAGAGTTGCAGGAATAAAAGGGGAAACCCACCACCTTCCAAGGCAGTCCATTTCATTTCTGGATAGCTGCAATTGTCATGAAGCTTCTGTTATATCAAGATTACATCTACCTCCATCCTTCTTCCCCAACTATCTCTGCCCCCTGTCCAATCTACCTCCATTCTGGGGGATGAGTGGTTGTATAGCCAGCTGCCTATCACTTCTTTCTTCTCCTACTTGGATTTTTGCTTTCTTTCCTATAGGTTTTCCTCTTTCTCTCAAGAGAACAAGACTGCTGTGAATCTTTCCAACACAACATATGCCCTAAGCCATGGAGAGAAAGAAATAGGTATCCAGTCCTCTGGCAGGCACCTGCCAGGATTGAAGCTTTGAGCTCCAAACTTTGAAAGGAAAGGCAATCCTAAATGTAAATAACACCTCCCAGTCACACCAGCAATGTCTTCACCGTCTTCCTCCCTCCCTCAATCACACAAACAGAAATAGAGCTTTGCTTAAAAAGCAGCCTTTCACACTAGGCAGTGAAGAACTGCTAAAGGGAGAGCTGCTAAGAGTTCAGGATCTAATTACCTCTCACCAGCTTTCACTAATAGTGGCAGCCGATTGCTGTGCAAGCCCAGGATGAATCACAGTATTTAGTAAGCGGGGTGAGAATTTCAAAGATAAACGAAAAAGCTGCCCTGGGTAGTAAAGGACTGAGAAAGCGGGGCTCACACAATACCCTCCAAACTCCACCCCCAAGCTAACATCCTGTTTAGCAACAACAACAAAAAAAGGGGAGTGGGGGAAAACAGAGACCAAATCATGCCAGTAAATGCAGCAAATTTCTTTTATTGATTTTGTGTTTTCACAAAGGGCACATCCCATCTTCATCGACAATTCCCCACCAGCCTTCACAGTACGGGGATTGCTCCTTTGCACTCATCACCCTGGGGAAATGTATTTTTAATGGTCATCTCTCATTGAGTTCCACTGGCAAAGTTTCCATCCTGCTGGATTTAGTAAAATTGTGTTTTCTATTCCTACATCTTCAAGAAAAACTTGGTTTTAGCCAAACTTTTCTAACGTATAGCATATCATTATACAGCTATGAGTAGCTGCATACTGTCCAAAAGGTTGTGAAGGTACATCCTTGGTAAAAAAAAAGAATACTGAAAAGAATGAAATTATGAATGACACCAGGATGATTTTCCACTCCTACCGTATGCTTCTGCTGAGCAATCTCTAAGCAAAATGGATTATACGAGATAGATGGATAACTAGGAAAAAGAAAAACAGCTGGGGGTGGCAGCTAGGTGGCGAAGTGGATAAAGCACCAGCCCTGGATTCAGGAGTACCTGAGTTCAAATCCAGTCTCAGACACTTGACACTTACTAGCTGTGGGACCCTGGGCAAGTCACTTAACCCCCATGGCCCCGCAAAAAAAAAGAAAAAAAGAAGAAAAAGAAAAACAGCTGGGTCAGTTGCATAAGGAAGGGTAATGGATAGGAAGACTGTGTGCTCTGCTAGCATCCACCAAATACCTTAGAATAAGACCCCCACCACACTGGGTGGACTCCTTGTGAAAAAATTTACACAGTCTTGGGATGACAGAGATGGATGGATTGCTATCAGGTTGCCAGAGAGAATGCCCATATTGATGAGATCACAGATTCAGCCAAGTATTACTTTTCCACCCACATCCTTGGGTCCAAGAACTACAGACCATTCTTAATACAGCATATGTTTTTCAATTTTCATTTATAGTCATGAGTTTGGATCTTGCCTTTGCCTTTTCCATTTTTCTGTAAGACTTCTGCACTGCTGTTTACCTTTTTTGTTCAATGTGGTGCAGGACAATAGGTTTACTTAAGAGTATTATTTAGAGAAGGCTGTCCAGAATGGTAAAGAACTCCATGAAATCACGCCACACTCAATCAACTGAAGAAACTTCAGAGAAGACTTTAGAGGACATTATGATCACCATCTTCAAGTATTTGAAGAGCTATTATATGGAACAAGGCCTAGGCTTGTCCTGTTTAGATTGACAACGGGTTAACTAGGAGCAATTTAATTCAAATAACAAAGAAATATTAAGCATTTACTATATGTAAGGTACCATGCTGGTGGTTGGAGATTTGTTGCTGTTGGGTCATTTCAGTTGTGTCCAAATCTTCGTGACCCCATCTGGGGTTTTCTTGGCAAAGTTACTGGAGTGGTTTGCTATTTCCTTCTCCAGCTCATTTTACAGATGAGGAACTGAGGCAAATAGGGTCAAATGACTTGCCCAGGGTCACACAGCTAGTAAGTATCTGAGGCTGAATTTGAGTCTTCCTGATTCCAAGCCCAGGGCTCTATCTAGTACCACCTAGCTACCAACACCCCCCCCACACACACACACAAAACAAAACAAATGACACGATCCTTGCTCTTGAGGAATTAAAATTTTTTTTTGAAGACAGAGATATGACATATTTGGAGAGAAGTAAAATAGAAGGTATAGGGAGGGGAGTGAGAGGGTTTCTTTGAGTTCAAATCCAGCCTCATACACTTGACCCTTACTAGCTGTGTGATCCCAACCAAGTCACTAAACCCCAACTGTCTAGCCAAAAAAAGAGTTAGAGAGGGTTTCTTGTGTGTGTGTTCTTTTGTAACATGACTAATATAGAAATATTTTTTGCATGATTTCATATGTATAATTGATACACTATTTCTTGCTTTCTCAAGGTGTGCGAGAGGGAATTTGGAACTCAAAATTTTTTAAAATGTATGTTAAAAATGTAATTGGGAAATATTTAACTAACTAAAAATATATGTATATATGTGTGTATGTGTGTGTACATATGTGTATGAATATATGTATATACATATATGTATATAAAGAAAGTGGGATTCAAATAATCCTGCTTGGTTCAGAGGGCATGAATAGGGCCAATGGATATAAGTTTCAAAGAAGTATATTTAGGCCTGATAAGGAAAAGTCTGCAGCTCTTATTGTTGGCCAAACAGGGAACAGACTGCCTTAACAAGTAGTGGGTTCTTTCCTCCATGAATGTAATTCTTTAAGCAAAGGCTGTCTCAGTCACTTTTCAGGGATGTCAGAAAAAGAATTCTTATTTAGGTATAGGTTGAACTAGATGGCCTTTGGGTTCCCTTCCAACTCTGAGATCATGTGCTGCTTCTGTGGTCACCTCATGTTTGTCAACCTCTGTGTATGTACCTTGTATACATGTTATCTGCCCTTCTTACATTTTTGATTAAATGTTTGCCTACTTGTCTTTATCTTATTTGCTTGACATCTTTCCACAGGAATATTATCTTTCTAAGCCAGTTAAGTTCCTAGAGGGGTGAAATCTTTTCACAAGTCACCTAAACTCATGAGTCAATTACTGGAAGGTGTATTTTTAAAAGGCTTCTGGTGGGGCAGCTAGGTGGCGCAGTGGATAGAGCACCGACCCTGGAGTCAGGAGGACCTGAGTTCAAATCCAGCATCAGACATTTAACACTTACTAGCCATGTGATCCTAGGCAAGTTACTTAACCCCAATTGCCTCACAAAAAAAAAAAAAAGGCTTCTGATGGTGATAGTTGTGTTTACAACTGCAAGTATAGTTTCTATATGTGCATAGTGTAGAACTGTGAGTGGATAAAGCTTCAGTTTCTTCTGTTACATCTGCCCATGGATGTTAGTCACCATGAGTAATGTTATCTTTAAAAACATATTTGTATATTTGCACACAAATATTTATTTGTAATGGGAAGTAATCACTGAAGGTGAGGCACTGCTCATATCCAGAAAGGAAAACGTTTTTCCCCTGGGCCAATTTATGCAAAAGTAAGAGAACTATGTGAGAAGGGAACGATAAGCATTTAAAGGCACCACAGAATGGTAGCTGGGGTTGGAGTCAAAGGACTCGTGCTTTTTAACACCAACTACTTGAATGACTTGGAAAAATTACTTAACTGCTGTGCCTGAGTTTCCTCATTTGTAAAATATGAGAGTTGGACTAAGTGACCACTAGGATTCCTTCCCCCCCTTAAATATATTTTGTTGTTGGTCAGTCATTTTCAGTTGTGTTTGACTCTTCATGACCCCACCCCATTTGAAATTTTCTTGGCAAAGATACTGGAATAGTGCGACATATCCTTCTCCAGCTCATTTGACAGATGAGGAAACTGAGGCACACAGAGTTAAGTGACTTGCCCAGGGTCACACAGCTAGTAAATGTCTGAGGCCCTATTTGAACTCAAAAAGATGAGTCTTCCTGACTGCAGGATCCAGTACTCTATCCACTGCATCACCTAGCTGCCGTGAAATGCAGAAGTAATACGAAATGGGACTGGAAAGAAAAGATGGTCCCAGATTGTGATGGGCCTCGAATGCTAGAATACAGAGTTTTAATTTTATCCTTTAAAGTATAAAAAGCCACTGAAGATCTTGAACACCAGGCTGAGTAGTTTGAAAGTTTTTCAGAAGGCAGCAGGAAGCCACTAATGGGTTTTGTGAAGGAGTAACATGACTAGATCTATGCCTGAAGAAAATTAATCTGCACTACAGTAGTGTCTGTGGGAATAACAGAGAGGAGTGGATGGATGTTAGAGATACTGTAGAGGCAAGATCAGCAAGACTCCGTAATTAACTTGATGAAATAGGAGCAGCACAAGGAGTAAAAAAAAAAAAAAAGGTTTCTAACACGTGAGACTGTTGGTATCACTGACAAAAATGAAACAATACAAAAAAGGGCCAGATTTTTAAGAAAAGAAGAGAAAATCCTGATTTTAGACATAGCGAGTTTAAGGTGCTATTGAAATGCCTAGGTAGGGAAATAGCTAGAAATAAAGGTCTGGAGCTTGAGAGAGGACTCAGGATTAGATAGAGAGGTTTGATATTCTATGGTGACAAATCTCCATCTCTGTATCCTTGTGCTGACTGTCACCCACTCCTGGGAAGCACTCCCTCCTCTCCTCTGCCTCCCAGAAGCCCAAATTTCTTCCAAGTTCCAGCTCAAGCACCATACCCTACAAGAGACCCTTTCTGACGACCCCAGCTGTTAAAATGTCCTCTCTCCCAATTATCTACACATACGTGTGTGTGCATGCACATATGCATATATTCTAAATACTACATGCATGCATATACATTTATATGTGAACATACTTATTAAATAAAGTATTAAATATTAAAAATAAATGTGCTATATTTATTGCACATATGTATGTATACACACATGTATATATGCAATACACATTTATATGTATACACACATATACATGTGCATATACTACTAAATGCCACATGTGTGTATTGTACATACATTGCATACTTAAATATGTAGTCAGATATGGGCATGTATACATATACCCCTATTCTAAGTACTACATGAATGTGTATATAACTATATGTACATACCCACTAAGCAATGCATATATGTGTGGTAAAAATTAGAGAAACGCCTGGTATGTGGGGTGGCAATGATATGATTGTAGCTTTTGCTAAACATAACCAGCTGAATGCAATCATTCATCAGTTGAATATGCCCCTATGGCAAATCTGTGGCACAGACAATGCCAATGCTAAAGAACTCCACATTTTCTACCATAGAGAACATTATGACAGCATTAGAAAAATCAATGACAATTCAGAAACCCCCGCCACTTTGGTGTGCAGAGAATTGGGGAACCAGTTAAAGCGATGTGGTATACCCCAAACTCTAGAAGCATAATAATTTACCTTTAACAAGCTTTTCCTTCTGCAGGTAAACCACTGAAGCACATGGCCTTGTTTTCTGGCCTACCTCAATCTCCCCCACTCCTTTCCCCTCCTCCTATTTAACCTTTGTTCCTTGAAACCGTCTTTTTGTTTTGTTTTTGAAAGGCATTGGAAAGGTGTGGAATTCACCACATCTTTAAGTTTCTTCATGAGCACAAAAGGGTGCTAAGCAAATCTTTTGCTTTTTTGTTTTTGTTTTGTTTTTGACTTTTGTTTCTTTTGCTTTCTTTTTAACTCAATTTTGTAAACTAAGTGAATTTTCAAAGACATTTTAAGTATATGCTGTGGGGCCATTGGGCCTCAGAAACTATCACAATTTTTTTTTTTTTTGAAGAGAACCATGGGTTTAATGAGTTTGTTTATGGGATTTTGTTGGGTTTTTTTTTTAAAAAGACTCTGGGTATGGTTTGGAATTATTGTAGATATTAGTAGTATATCCTCAGTTATGCAGCATAGCACGCATTTTTACCATCATACTGTCTTTGGTGAAATTAATATGAGATTAATTAATATGAATTATGGAAACTTCTAATTTCAGAGACTAACTGCTCTTACAATGAGTTTGATGCAGGTCCTGGAGAGAATATATGTACCACAGGAGGAGATATGGGTACACGTAAGTCCATGGTTTGCTTATGACGGCGACTATGTAGAAAAAAATTGCTGGACACAGTCCAGTTTCTTCCTCTCTCCCTCCTAAGAGTTTTCTTTTTCTTTCACTCAGTCTCATGGCATGGTCATAATCCATCCACCTGTGGCCTAGAACAATTGCTGAATGTCTTATAACCATGAGATATGGTATGGTAACCTTTCCATAACATTTTTAGGTGTCACAAACACATTACTAAATTTGGCCTTGATCCAGACACATGGTGGAAAGAAGTGTTGTAGATTGCATAACTACCTCAACCCTGTATTATATAAAGGAGGAGAATGTAATGGAATGTATTAATTTGATCATTGACAGTGCTATGCTAAGGCTTAGTAAAAATCCAGCAGTTCAACAGCTAAAGAAGTGAATCCAGCTTTCCAGACCAGAGTCCAGACCAGAGTCCAGCTTTCTAGACCAGAGACCAGACCAGAGTCCGGTTTTCTCCTGATGACATCTTACCACTCCAAGAAGACAAGAGCTCAGAGACTTTAAATGAACAGTTTTGTTTTGTTGTTTTTCCTTCTGTTATTATATATACCATCTGTGACATGTACTCTCTACAGAGGCCCTCCCTCTGCAGGTCAGTGTCAAAGCGCCGGTTCATGGGGAACCACCCCTCTGGACAAAACTTTCCTCTCTCCCTTTTCTATATTAATATTAATATATTGTTTTCTAGCATAGGGTATTATATTCTGTTATTTTTGGCTGTTTCATCGGCAAACCCATACGGGTTTTCCAAAGAAACTAAGGGGGGGAATGTGGTAAAAATTAGAGAAACGCTCCCTGAAGGGAGGTGAAGGGTGCTTCCGGAATGCTAGGCATCTTCCAGGACTGGGCTTTTTTGGTCTTGGCCCTTGTGGTGGTGGTGTGTGTTAGCTGTTCTGGCACGCAAGCAACTGTAGACTTTCAGGTTTGGTGAGTTAATTATGGAAAACCCTAAACTCCTTTGAACTAGCTTAACTGGAAGCAGTCTGAGGATTAAATAGGTTAAGCTTAGAGTTAAGAATATTTGTAATTCTATTTTCCTATTTCCTTATCTTTGATTTTTATTAGTTTCACCTTTGTTGTCTAATTAATTCCCAAGTAATAAAATGTGATCCTTTTGTGAACTAAAGCTTAAAGGCTCTCTTTTTATTGGCCTGGGAGAAATATTTTAAAAGGGCAGTTCAGAGGGGAAGGTGAACCTAAAAGGTCCCTCATATTTCCGGGACCCCAATATTACGGCGAGTCACCCAAATAACACTCCGTATATCAAATTTTGGCCCTCACATATGTATATGTACATGTATGTTTATGTACATAGTCACACAGCATATACATGTGAATTCTAGATTATACATATACATATATGTATATACATATACAAAGTACTACCTATTTGTTCACCTTATCTCTCAATAGAATGAAAGCTACTCGAGGGCAGGAACTATTTCATTTTCCTCTCCAGTTCCTAGCACAATGCTTAGCACAAAGTAAGCTCTCAATAACTGTTTATTGACTGACAGATTGAGTCCCCTATGTAGAGATGATAACTGAAGTTATGGAAGTAAAGGAGATTACTACGGAAGAAGGTTTAAAGAAAGAAGAATGAGTTAAGCTACCTAAGGGATAAGAAGAAAAAGGACTGAGGAAGAAAGAAAAGTTAGAGAAGCTAGATTAGTCGTATAGTAGAAAGAGTATTGAACCTGGGGTTCTGAATCTCTAGTCCCTGAACCTGAATTAGAATCCTGGCTCTACCCCACTAACAGCTGTGAAATTCAAATCACCTAACTGCTGTGGCCCTCAGTTTTCTTCATCTGTAAAACAAAGGGTAGATTATTTTAGGGTCCCTTCCTTCTCTAATGCATGATTCTAAAAGTATTATAACCAAGAGAATATGATGTCTGTGAAGTCACAATAAAATATTATCCAGAAGCATGTTATCAACACAGCAAAATGCTATAGAAGTCAAAAAGGATGAGAACTGTAAGGGAAAAAGAGACTGGATTTTTTTTTTTTAAAGTGAGGCAATTGGGGTTAAGTGACTTGCCCAGGGTCACACAGCTAGCGAGTGTGTGTGTTAAGTGTCTGAGGCCGGATTTGAACTCAGGCACTCCTGACTCCAGGGCCAGTGCTCTATCCACTGCACCACCTAGCTGCCCCAAGAGACTGGATTTTGAGAGAATGTTACTTGTGATCTTTGGAAGGGGGCATTTTCAGTAGAGAGGCAGGAACAGAGGTAGCAATTACAGTCAGATTGAGAGATGTTGAAGAGAAAGTGGATGGTGAGCAAGGGGGACACACGGGTCAGATTTTTTTTTTTCCAAAAAAAAAAAAATCAAGCTCCAATGAGAAGAGGTGCCAAAAGAAGGAATCTAAGTCACCATTATTTTTAGAAACTAGAAAAAAAATTTTTGTAGTTAAGTCATGTCCAACTCTTTGTGACCCCATTTGGAGTTTTCTTGGCAAAGATACTGGAGAGGTTTGCCATTTCCTTCTCCAGCTCATCTAAAAGATGAGGAACTGAAGCAAACAGGGTTAAGTGACTTGCCCAGGGTCACACAGCTAGTAAGTGTCTGAGGCCAGATTTCAACTGAGGAAGATGAGATTTCCTGATTCCATGCCCAGGGCTCTATCCACTGCACCACCTAGCTTTACTTTATATATTCAGGGTGGGCCAAAAATCAAAGTCACAAAAAGGTTTCAATATTTAATAATGCCTTTATTTTTTGTTTTTAATTTATAATACCATAACATCATATACAGTATATATAGGAAATATATATATGAAATAAAGAAAAAATAATTTTCAAAAAAGTTATTAAAACACCAGACCTCTTTGTGACTTCTGGCTCACACTGTAGTGGGTGCTTAATAAATGCTTATATATATAAAAGCTACTTTGTCTTAATGTGTTATTAATATAACTTGAGAAAATACAAATGATTATCATGTAGAAATTTGCAGAATGATCTGCAAAAATCTTAAAGGAGCTTAATGCTGAAAAAGATTGGAAACTACTACATTATATGCTTTTTGACCTCTTCAAGTAGTCAAATAACAAAACCACATATTTTGGGTTATAGACTTTGAAAAGAAAATATAAGTAACCACCCTTTTCTCTAGGAATTTATAGGCTAAAACTTTTCTTTCTTTCTTTCTTTCTTTCTTTCTTTCTTTCTTTCTTTCTTTCTTTCTTTCTTTCTTTCTTTCTTCCTTCCTTCCTTCCTTCCTTCCTTCCTTCCTTCCTTCCTTCCTTCCTTTCTTTCTTTCTTTCTTTCCAGTGCAGTGAGGATTAGGTGACTTGCCCAGGGTCACACAGCTTGTAAGTTGTCAAGTGTCTGAGGCCAGATTTGAACTCAGGTCCTCCTGAATCCAGGGCCGGTGCTTTATCCACTGCGTTACCTAGCTGCCCCCCAAAACATTTTTTTTTAAATAAAGTTGATGATCATATAAAACTTTTGGCCATTATGGCTTTTTACAATAGCAAGCAAAAATAGGTGTAAAAAAAAAAGAAAAAAGAAAGAAAGAAAAGCAGAAATAATCTTTGATCTCAAGGAACTTACATCCTAATGGGAAAAAATAATTCATATGCCACTAAATAGCTTAGCAGATAAGATGCTGGGCCTAGAGTCAGGAAAACCTGAGTTCAAATCCAACCTTATACTAACTATGTAACCCTAGTCAAGTCACTTAATCTGTTTGCCTAGGAGGCAGCTAGGTGACTCAGTGGATAGAGCTCTAGGCCCAGAGTCTGGAATGTTTCTTAAGTACAGCTATACTCTATTTGACAGAGAGTATATCTTATTTTGTTTTAAATATTTTATTGATGCATTTTTTCTTTTTTATACATTACTATCACTTCCCATCGCAAAAAACAAAAACCCTTATAAATAAATATAGTCAAGGAAAACAAATAACATTTATCATTTCTGAAAATACATGCCTCCTTGTGTACTCACATTCTACTGCTTCTTTGCCAAGAAGCGAGAAGCATGTGCCACGATCAGCACTCTGAAGCTACAACTGGATAATGCATTGGTGATCTTAAGTTTTCCAGTGCATACTTCCTTTGCATCACTATAGTCAACAAATAAATTGTTCTCTAGGTTTCACTTACTCCAATCTGCATTAGTTCTTCTAAGTCATTCCATGTTTCTCTGAGTTCTTCATAGTCAGCATTTCTTATGGCATGACAATGTTCCATTATATTTACATACCCTCATTTGTTCAGTTATTCCCTAATCACTGGACATCCAATTTCTTTCTAATTTTTTGTTTCTACCTCCCCAAAATGCTGCAATAAATATTTTAGCATATGCTGGGCCTTTCCCTCTGTCTTTAACCTCTTCAGTACTATTGCTGAGTCAAAAAGTATGTACTATTCCAGGAATGAAAATGCAGTCTCACCAAAGAACAATCAGCTCCATTTTCTGTTTGTCATTGCGGATACCTCATCTTACAAATAGTTAAGTTTGTTACTCTTAGTAAGTTCTACTATTACTAAGTAGACTAAAGTTCTGCTATCTGAAGCCCCTCATTGTAGCTACCCTACTTTAAGGTATGAGTACCTGACCAGCCCCACCCTCAGTTTACACTTTCCCAAAGTACTTACTTTCCCTCCCTATACTCAATCTTCCCTTTCACTGAGTACAGTTACTTCAGCTGGCTGAATGAATAAGCACTGTGCTGAGCATTAGGGATAACCACAGAAAAGCAAAAATAGTCCTTACTCTCAGGTAGCTCACAATCTAATGGGGAAAATAATTCATGGGCAGCTAAATGACTCAGTGGATAGAGAGCTGGGCCTGGAGTAAGAAGACCTGAGTTCGAAATTGGTCTTAGACATTTACTAGCTGTGTGACCTTGCTCAAGACATTTAATCTCTGTTTGCCTTGGAGGCAGTTAAGTGTCTCAATGGATAGACCACCGTGCCCGGAGTATGAAAGACCTGAGTTCAAATATGGCCTCACTTACTATGTAGGAAAGTCACTTTTAACTTCCATTTGCTGTAATCCACTGGAGAAGAAAATGGCAAATCACTCTAGTATCTTTCCCAAGAAAACCCCATGGACAGTACTGATCCACAAGGTCATGAAAAGTCAAACATGACTGAACAAGAAGTTTTAGCTACAAGTCAGATAAGTCCCATAGCCTTTAGAGTGCAGCAGCAAAGCAGATGTTCCTGTATCTTCTTTAATTTCTACTGAAAAGGGCATATTGTTTCTGATGTTGAACCAGTTGAACTAGTGCCAAGGCCTCTGGTGGTGAGAACTTCCTTTTCTAGATGCAACAGAAGCATTTTGCCAGGTAGCCATTCCACAGGGGTTGCTTCCCAGGTGGATTGTTATAGAGCTTAGGCTGAAAATAGGACCAGTGGTTGGATGGGATGGAGGGGGGGATATTGCTACTCTTGAGGATATTGGATTTATATGCCTTCCCAGTGGGAGTTAGTGTTGTTGGCAAGTAAGATGGGCCAGTTCTCTGCAGCAATTGCTCCCCTCAGTGATGGCTGCAGGACCTGGGTTGGAATCAGGATCAGTAGTAGACAGGAGCCTGAGGGGAGTGGCTCTTGGGTTCAAGATCTTGAGCTATCTTCATTGGCATATGAGAGGAGGTGGTGGTTGGGGTGATGAGAGTTGGTGGTTTGACTTGCTTGGCATACACTGCTTCCCATCTTTCTTTCAGGTGATTGGTTAGAGAAAAACAATCTAATTAAAGTAGTTCAATTATCTGTATGATTGAAGGAGCTTTAGCTTTCCTAGAGATGTGAATAAGAATTTTTTTTAAAAGGATATGTTATCTGGAGGAGGGGAGGAGAGGGAGAGAGAGGGAGGGAGAAAGAGAAAGAGAGAGAGAGAGAGAGAGAGAGAGAGAGAGAGAGAGAGAGAGAGAGAGAGAGAGAGAAAACGCGCAGCAAGTGAGAACACTAACTTGTGTCTAAGTCAAGAAGGCCTGGTTTCAAGTTACACTTCTGACTCTATTGGACAAATCACTTAATCATTCAATCCCCAGAAGAAAGTCTTTAAGATTATAAACTGGAGAGCAGGTGACAACAGCACTGACAACAGAAGTCAGAAGTCTCTTCCAGAAGCTCTCTGCTCTGATAAAATCAGGGGTTTTGTTTAAAACAAAACAAAACAAAACAAAACCCATCTCATCCTAAATGAATTACTATTTGGTGGAAATTATGGCAGCATTATAGAATGAAACGAAATGGGGGGACAGTCTCGGGACATTTGGGGACACAGTAGATTCCTTCAAAGTTCTGACACATTACATTCAAATAGTCCATTATTCTCATTAAATTGTTATTTACAATAATAGTTCAAATGACGTCAAGTCAAAAGGTATTTATTAAGCACTTAACCCTGTTTGACTCAGTTTCCTCATCTGTAACATGAGCTAGAAAAGGAAAACGGCAAACTTCTCTAGTATCTTTGCCAAAAAAAAAAAACCCAAATGGGGTCACAAAGTGTTGGACACGACTCAACAACAACAATAACAATAATTGGGAGGATGTTTGGAATGGGGTCTGGAAGGCACGGATCATAGGGGCAGGGCCCATCTGCCCGATATCTTTTTATTTAAGTTGTATTTGTTCTTTTGATCCACTTCCAAAGTTAGAGAGTTCTAAAAGGTCCCAAGTCTTCTCACAAATATTCTGGCATTGATGATAGAACCTGTGGGAGAGGAGTAGGTGGTTCTGAATAGTGGAGAGGGAGTTCTAATGAATCCCAAGTTGTTATAAAAACATGAATTACCTGCCTGTATTAAATACCTCTATCCCAAGCAAATATTTCATTTTAAAATCCTAAATTTATAAGCTAAGGACCATTCAACCACCATCTCTTATCTTTTAAGTGTTGATCTATTTAACCAAGGGTTTGTAATTACCCAAAGGTTAGTAACTGGCACTACTTGAAGGGCATTTGCTATCTGATCTGTTTGAAACAAAAACAAAAACAAAACAAAACTGCTTTCATTTCAGCTCTCCCTGTAGATCTAGCCCTATCCTGTGGTGTGGCAGAGGATTAATTTAAAACAGGGATACTTAACCTTTTTTGTGTAATGGACCCCTTCTTAGAATAATGATTTTAAATGCATAAAATAAAATACATAGGATAGCAACGGGAACCAAATATATTGAAATAAAAATATTGGGGGAGGGTTCCTATCCAGATTCACAGACTGCTCTGAAATCTATCCACAGACCCACTGGTATTTGTAACTTCAGGAATTAGCACACTGTGTTTGTTTCCTTCTTTCCTATCTTCTTTCTTTCATTCCTTCCTCTTCTGAAACACAAGAATTGAAGATTCCTTCAAATTTCTGACACATTCCATTCAAATAAATACATTATTCTTATACTCTTATGTGCAATGAAGTCAAGTCAACAGGCATTTATTAAGTATTTATTACATGCCAGGTATTGTACTAAGGGGCAGCTAGGTGACACATTGGATAGTGTGCCCAGCCTGGAGTCAGGAAGACTCATTTGGCCTCAGACACTTAGTAGCTGTGTGACCTTGGGAAAGTCACGTAACCCTTTTTGCCTCAGTTTCCTTATCTCTTAATTGAGCTAAAGAAGGAAATGGGAAACCACTTCAGTCTCTTTGCCAAGAAAACTCCAAATGTGGTCGTGAAAAATTGGACATGACTGAAAAATGACTGAACAAAAACAACATTGTGCTACGTGCTGGGAATACAAAGAAAGCAAGCAAAAACAGTCCCTTCAGACATATCACTTTCTAATGGATACTGGGGTAAATAATGCTCAAACAAGATAGATACAGATATATGTATTTATATATGCATATAGACACACACAGGGAAAAGTGAAGATAATCTCAGAAGGAAGGTACTAGCACTGGCATGTAGGGTTTTGCTATAAAAAGCAGCTAAGAGATTATCTAGACCTACGCCTCAATTTTACAAATGAGAAAACCAAAGTTCTGAGAAGTTGTAACTTCCCCATCAGGTAGCAGAGTTGTGAGACAAACTCCAGTCCTGTGATCCCAAATCCCAACGTTTCTTTCCACTATATCAATACTGCAAAACTATGTTTACCAAAAAAAGATAGATAGTATTGGATTTATTAAGTTTGATGTTCACATTGAGCCATCCAGATTTGCACCCGCAATTTTAGATTCATCTTATATCCTTTCTTTCTTTTTCTTCCTTCCTTCCTTCCTTTCTTTCTTTTTTGGTGAGGTAATTGGGGTTAAGTGATTTGCCCAGGGTCACACGGCTAGTAATTGTTAAGTGTCTGAGGCTCGATTTGAACTCAAGTCCTCCTGAATCCAGGGCCGGTGCTCTATCCACTGTGCCACCTAGCTGCCCCCCTATATCCTTTCCTTAACTGGTGTAGTTGGCTTTTTCTCCCTAAGCAAATTTGTCTTTATTGGATTTCATTTTGCTTATATCACTCCCTGATCTAATTTACTGAGAGTCATTTTGAAATTTATTCAAGTGGGACTACCAGATTTAATGAATTCTTTCCTTTCCATCTAAATCATCAATAAAAATGCTGAACTATCTTGGATCTAGGCCTCCCTAAGGAAATTGTCTTACTATAGCCACCACTCTCTTCCCCCAGCTTTTTAGATGACAATAAGTGATTTATTTCTGTTCTCTGGGAGGATCCACTGTGGTGGGAATCTCCACCAATAGAGATCACAGCCCTTCTATGACTCAGAGAGTCACTATGACCAACAATTTGTAATCACTGAAGATGGAGCTGTTCCAAACTTACTAGGCCAGTTTCCACGCACGACAGACAAAGGGACCTGTGGGTTCCATCCCTTAAGCCCTTCTAACTTGGCAGAGCTTGCTGTGCTTTGGATTTAAGGAAATGTTATTATAAATTGAAATGGCTTACAAGAAAGTAGTTTTCAAATGATGAATAACTGGACAAGCATCAGAGTATCAGGATCATTATCATTAATGCCTTTAGTACTAATGATAGCAGGCCAATGAGCACAAAACTCAAACCAAGAAGACAAAATAACATCAAAGTCTTCTTCCTCCATGCAAGCTGCTTTGTGAATTGTCAGAGACAACTGTTTAGGAATAAAAATAGCTCACAACAATGTTGTTGTTAGACTGTACGAGTTATCAGTATCCTCTTTTTTAAAAAAAATCAAATAAGCAAACAGACTTAGTGAGATTAAGTGATTTACTCAGAGCCAGGAAGGACTGGATTAACGATTTTCCCATAACTGGACCTCAAACCCGAGATACGACTGTAAGTCTAGAGCTCTTTCCCGTAACTTGTGGGTGTGTTTACACTCTGTGCTTTGCTTCATCAGGAAAATAATAAAGTATTTTTTATTAGTAAAGTCATTTCCTAAGAGCCTGATACATCACGATACATTTATTAATGGAAAGGGACTCCTTTGTGAGTGTTTTTTGACAGAGAACTGAAAGAAGCCTAGCTGCAGACACAATTTACTATTAAGGTTCTGTGGGGCATAGTGTCTAGCATGCTGGTCTAGCAGCCAGGAAGACCTGGGTTTTAGTTTCACCTTTTAATCACAGTGGTTGGGTGATTTGGCCTAGTCTGTAAGTTTCAGAGAAGGCACCAATCTGCACAGATAGAGGGAGTTTCTTCTAATGAGAAATTCCTGTATAAATGAAATCACAAACCTTAAGGCACTATATAAATGCTATAATAATAATTATTACTACTACATTAACAAAGAGAATAGAAGGCATCATAATTAAGTTCCAACAAAGCAAAAAAAAAAAAGTGGTCCCTGCTTAGTGCTGAGGATATGAGGATACCATTCAAAGGGATCATAGCTGGAATACAGTTGGAATATACATAGGTATCCTAGTGTCTGGAATGTTACATAAACACAGAGCACTAGAATTTTTTAAAAAGTCTGTTTATTTCTGGAAGAAATCTCAAGGTTAAAAAAAAGAAATCTCAAGAAGGCACGTGAAAATAACAACAAATGCCTATATTGTAAGATGATGACTTTATAATCACTGTTTGGAAAAGAGCTAAATTTACACTGCTGTATACTAGGATTGGCAGGCAATGGTGGAATTATGTAAATGAGCTTGACCAGATACTGCCTGTGCAATAAATAGGCTCTCAGAAAATGTCACAGCTAGAAAGTCCTTAGGGGTCATCTATTTTATATCATTAAACAAATGGAGGAAATGGAGGCTTATTTACTCCTCCTAATATCTAAATTAAGCCCTTCCATTTTCCTCCAAAAGAGGAGGGGAAAAATTCACTATTTTAGAACATCCAGTCTGAATTATCTGTTCTGGAAATCACATTCCATGCTGTGTCTGAATGGTAGAGTGATGAGGTACTATGGGTGAGGTAGCTTCTCAGGAACAGCCTCATGAATAACAATGTAAATATTATCTCCAAAGGATCTCTTGCAGCTTGGGTCAATGCTATAAGATGTTTTTGACAAAAGTCTTATAAAGGAAGTAATTAGTGGCTGCCCCAGGAAGTTTAGTCAGGTATTTCTTCTTCTCTGAAATAATGAGTCAAATTCTCTTTTAATTAGTCAAATTAGTCAAACTGCTTGATCCCTAGGGTCATTTATCATTGTCACTATCAGAAAATATCCTTCTTCAAATTTCGAGCTAGGCTTGCCTAGATCTGAAAGATTTTCTAACTTTTACATATTTGGCATGCATCAGGAATTCCTTTACCTCCAGGGCTCAGTTTCTTTATCTGCAAAGTGATTGGGTAGAATATAGGATCTCTAACTTCTAGAGATTCTTGGATTCTCTGATCTGACTAAACCAAACATAAATTTCTGCACCCAGAACAGTGCTTCACATTGGGGTTCAGGGTGGGGGTGGGTGGGATTAGGGGATCTGTGATTTTATTGGTGTGAGAACTCCCAGATGAAGAACCTCTCTCTACCGACACAAACCTACAACTGCTCTGCCACTTTTGTAGTCTTAGAGAGTTGTCTGGGACCCAGAGAGGCAAGGTAATTTGCTCAAGGTCACACAGCCAATATGGTAGAGGAAGGACTTGACTCTACATGTTCCTAATTCCGAGTGGCTAGCTATCTACTATGCAACAGTGTCCCTTGTCTTGCATACGTGTTAAATAATAGTATGATCAATTGAATTGGCATTCTGATGCCTTTATAACAGTAGATATCTCACATTATAGAACAAATAAACCTAACTAAATCAACAGTAAATTAGTTTCTACCCCTAAACCTTCATTATACTGCATATATAATGAAAGTGCATTTCTATGGGAAGATGCCTGATCCAGACCAAATGGTTTGACCAGCTCTACTAATTATTTAACCTTTGGGACCTTGCATAAGTCACTATATCTCTTGATTTCCACATCTGCAAAACTGGGGGGAGGGGGGTTGGAGTAGATGATAAAAAAACCCTTCTAATTAAAAAGCATTTCCTATAAAGACCCTATACTGGGTACTGTTGATAATCAGTAGCCCAACATCTACTAAGAAATTCCCATTTTCAAAGATCAAAAAATGGTCCTGAGTGTTACAGACAAGGAAGGTTTCTTTTTCTGGAGAACTTTGGAACTCCCTCTACCACCACTGCAGTCACCGCTGATCACCTCTGATCACCTCATGATTGGGGATATCCTACAGCTGCATTTGCAGCATCTAAGTCTAGAATCCTCACTTTATTCTAATAGTGTCAGCATGGTAGAGTGGATAAAGGGCTGACCTTGGAGATAGAAACAGATGGGTTCAAGTCCTATTCCTGAACTATACTATCTATCAGACCATGGGCAAATCACTTCATATCTCACACCTCAGTCTCAAAGAAGATATGTTATGAATGAGTTGCAAATCTGCACTGGTGGATGAAGCTTCCAGTGAGACAGACAGCATCCTATCCATACCTTTTCATGTAAAACAGTTATGCCCAGGTCTCTCAGAAAATTTTGGGGGGTATTTAATCAATGTATGGGGGAAGGGAGCCACACTTTGTATAATTATCTTGGCATTATCTGGGAATCAATAAAGGCTATTTTTTATCACTGTCATTACAGGATCGGTCCACCTCCTCTTCCAGTCATTCATCTTTCTTAGAGAATACTTTTTACTCTACTGC
Organism: Dromiciops gliroides; assembly: GCF_019393635.1. Taxonomy (NCBI): domain Eukaryota; kingdom Metazoa; phylum Chordata; class Mammalia; order Microbiotheria; family Microbiotheriidae; genus Dromiciops; species Dromiciops gliroides. The sequence continues at coordinate 374,010,677 of NC_057864.1, forward strand.
TTATGCCCATTTCATCACTAGTAATATGTTACAACCTATTTATGCTCACCATTGGCGCCATGTGTCTCCCCAGTGCCCTTCGGTAATCCACAATTTTGAATCTTCAGAGACTGTGATATTCTATGATTTGTAGCCACAGGCATCACCAGAAGAATACTAATACTCTAGAGATGGACTTTTATTTCAGGGAGAAGATCAGGGTCATTGAAAGTGTTACACAATTTCCAAGACCCTATTGAGCTTATTCTCTTACTGGGCTCAACTCTTTTTTATGTGTGGTATTTATCCAAGATTGGGTGTATGTGTGTGTGTGTGTGTCTTGTTTTTTCATGATATAAAAATAATATGTATATATGTGTGTATGTCTATATATACACATACACACATATATGTATGTCTATGTGTGTGTATATATATTGTATCATGAAATAACTATATATATATATATATTCAGGAAATAACAAAAATAGATGCATATACATATCTACATATAAATACACACTGATGAAGCAACTCTATAAGTCACCTACAGACTTTATGGTCTGGGCAATAGGTATTTTTCATCTACTTGGGTTTTTTCTATTTCTTTTCTGTAGTTTGTTAGGAGAAATTGTTTTGGGTGATTATGGATCTCACTTGGGAGGTTTTACATTAATGCAGTACTTCACAGACTCAGCATGGTATCACCCAGAAACAGGAAGAATATATCATTTATAGAGAATCTGAATCTCTTCCATTTGAACTTTCCATTGGATGCTCTCTATGACACTGGTCAAGATGTCTGACTACAATACATCTCCTGGTTTTTTGTCTTGCTTGTTGAGAGTAATTAGAGGGTGAGCCAACAAATGTATCTATGTTGTTAAGATTGTGTCATGATTACTAGAAGTAAGAATAGGATTTACTTTGTTGGAAGAGTGACTTTAAGGCTTCATTTTATTGCTTTTTTTAAAAAAAGGCAATAAACAATAAAAACAATAGGAACTTATGGTCTCTACACCTTTTAAATCAGTTGTATAACTTTAAAGAGAAGGCCTACCATAAAACATTTTTGTTAAAGCCTTGCTGTTCCTTTTTCAAGCCTCCATCAAGAATGGTCTAAATATGGGGGCACCTAGATGGTACAGTGGATAAAGCACTGGCCCTGGATTCAGAAGGACCTGAGTTCAAATCTGGCCTCAGACACTTGACACTTACTAGCTGTGTGACCCTAGGCAAGTCACCTAACCCTCATTGCCCCACCAAAAAAGAATTTTTTTTAAAGGAGGCAGCTAGGTGGCACTGTAAATAAAGCACTGGCCCTGTATTCAGGAGGACCTGAGTTCAAATCCGGCCTCAGACAGTTGACACTAGCTGTGTGACCCTGGGCAGTTCACTTAACCCTCATTGCCCCCCTCCCCCAAAAGAATAGTCTTAATATATGTGTAAATTAATCTAAAAAAGCTTTGTAGAGATAGTGTTACTTTCTAAAAGTTCTGCAATTGTGTGCCATCTTGAGAGTGAAGTCACAGAAGACAGAAATCCCAACAAAGTAAATTTCTTATGAATTAACACCAGAGAACTGAATATTTTGTGTGCTTACTGAGAGCCTTCCTCTATGTACCCACAACACCAAGAACAACCCACCTAGTGCCTGGGGCACATGTTGGGATTTAAATACCACAAGATTATTCTGAAGTCACAAGAAATCACAGGAAGAAATTAAAATGTTCCAGAAAGAAACGATCTTAAGGTAAAATCCAAAATGATACCTACAAATCTGAATTAAATTATCAATGAAAAAAAGATAAACTAACAAAAGAGAGTCATTTGATGCTTTTCGGTAGGAGGTGAAGGGTGGGTGGGATGAAGTAGAGAATATATGACTTTTAAGTACCCCTTACAGAAGTACAAGAAAAGTAACTGAGTACAAATATAAAGAAAAGAATAGATCAAAATCAATTATCTATCTTTTTTCTTATTGTTATTTTTTTTAAAAAAGAGAAAACTATTGACTTATGAGGAAAAAGAAAGAAAAAAGAGGGGCCATGAAGGATCTATTTATCTATTTCTTTATCTATCTTCATTCATTTGTTCATTTGTCTATCTACCTATTTATATATTCATTCATTCATTGATCTATTTGTTCATTTATTCATTCATTTATCTATCACTCTATTATCTATCTATCTATCTTGCTGGGCAGTGAGGGTTAAGTGACTTGCCCAGGGTCACACAGCTAGTAAATGCCAAGTGTCTGAGGCCAGATTTGAACTCAGGTCCTCCTGAAGCCAGGGCTAGTGCTTTTTCTACCACACCACCTAGCTGCCACCCATGTAGGTTTTTTATAAAAAGATATAAGGGGGGGGGCAGCTAGGTGGCACAGTGGATAAAGCACTGGCCCTGGATTCAGGAGGACCTGAGTTCAAATCCAGTCTCAGACACTTGACACTTACTAGCTGTGTGACCCTGGGCAAGTCACTTAACCCCCACTGCCCCGCAAAAACAAAAACAAAAAAACAAGAATTTTGGGGCAGCTAGATGGCACAGTGAATAGAACACCAGCCCTGGATTCAGGAGTACCTGAGTTCAAATCCAACCTCAGACACTTAACACTTACTAGCTGTGTGTCCCTGGACAAGTCACTTAACCCCAATTGCCTCCAAAAAAAAAAAAAGATATAAGGGGACTTAAATGGAATCTAAGAGCTCAGGAGACCCAAAGGCATTAAGCGGAGGTGAAGCATTATGAACTAAATTCCCTGACCCCTCAATGTCTTTTGTGGGAAGTAGTTGTAGAGTTGGAGGTTGAATAAATGGGAGGATGGTGAACAGAGGAGAATGAAAAGAAAGGTACTGAGAGCAGATGACTGAAAAGGAGGTGGTGTCTCACACCAGGAGTTGGGAGGAGGGTTTCACTGAGAAGCATTCCAATGGGGAAAGTGTGTGTAGGCAGTCAAGAACCTGGATTTTGTCTTACCAAAACTTATCCAACATGCTTCTGTTTACCCCTAGCGACCAACAGAGTGTTCTGTATACAGCAGGTACTTAATAAATGTTTGTAAAATTTGTTTTTGTTGTAGGACTTGAAGTGTAGACCTTGTGTGTTGTCTGGTTAAAAAGAGAGTTGTATTTTTTGGATACCAGATACAGACCATAGGATTTATAGCTAGAAGGGACTCCTATCCTCTCACTTTGCAAATGAGGAAACCACATACCAAAAAAAGGTTATGTGATTTGCCTAAGAGTAAAAAGTAATAATCAACAGATTTTCAAGTCCAGGTCTTCTGAGTTTACATCCTGTGTCTTTCCACTATACTGTGCTGTATCATTTAGGAGGCATTTATTATTCTGTTATGAAAGCTGACAAATTACATTCATACTCCCCCAACCCAAACAGAAGGCCAACTCCCTTCATGGAGGGCACAGACCAAGGAGATGCTGGTAGGCATCAAAACATTTTTCTTAGAAAATCAATTTGCATTCTCTCAAGCTCTGAAAGGAACATTTGGTGAGAACTCAGAACTCTGAACCATATGCCACTGAAAAGCCAACTTCTGAGTAAAATATTTCCAGGGCCCACTAGGATATTACCTGTAAAATGTACTTCCAAATAGCTGAGTAAATTGACTGGATAAATCAGATTGGTCATGACTATCTTTTAAAACGCTGATGATTTTCTACTAAGTACAACTATTTTAGTTTTGATATAACTGATGCTCCTTTTTTTAACAGTGACTCACCAATAGGCACAGCTGCTTCTTAAAGCTACATCTAGTCAGAGAGTATAAAATGATATCTTCAGTATAGACAGTGCTTAAATTCATGCCGGTCACAAGATGACATCCAATTCCCTTAATAGCCATACCATTTCATTACGTATCTATTGAAAAGAAAAGAACTGTTGTTGAGTTATTTCAGTCATGTCCAATTCTTCATGACCTCATTTGAGCTCTTCTTGGCAAAGATACTGGAGTGGCTTGCCATTTCCTTCTCCAGCTCATTTTTTTACAGATGAGGAAACTAAGGCAAGCAGGGTTAAGTGACTTGACCAAGGTCACATAAGGGTCTGAGGCTACATTTAAACTCAGCTCTTCCTGACTCCAGGTGAGGTGTTCTATCCATTGCACCACCTAGCTACCCCCCAAAAAAGGATGCTAAAAGTTAATTCTAACATTTCTTCCAAATTTGGGAATGAATCTGAGATTAGGACTTTTTTTCCCCAAAGACCAGGTCTCTCCATCTTCTGAGGCTGAAAGTGCTACTTAAGGACCTACTCTCTTTCTCACATGGCCCAGCTCACACCACCACAGGTGCATTCATACTCATGCTGTACCCTAATGTAGCCACTTGATCAGCTGAGCTGACTGAGGCCCAGAACTCCCAAGTTCAGGAGACCCACCACTTCACCTTCCCCAGAAGTAGGGTCTGCAGGAGTGTACCACCACTCCCAGTTTGTGCCAACTGATTTATGTAGCTTTATTTCATGATATGGGTACTAGCCAAGACTCTATTATGAAGGTGGTTCATTCCAGAGCAGCAAGAAGCTACCCAGCATGCCCATCTCACGTACCCCTCAGGAAGATCACAAATCTCCTCCTTTATCACTGATGGCTGAATTCCAAATGGTGAAAGAAAATATCCTCTGACTTTCCTACTGCACCACCCGCCCATTACAGCAACTTGTAAAAAGCAGAAATATGAGACGAGTTCTTTGGGCAAGTTTAGAGGGTGAGGAAGTGAACGTAAGAAGATCTGTGAGTTACGGAATCACAGGATTTAATCTTGGATGGAATCTTAGAGATCATCTCACTCAGTCAGCAAGGATTTTAATAAGAGCTTACCATATGCCAGGCACTGGGGGTACAAAGAAAGGCAAAACCATTTCAATCCCTTCTCCTCTTCCCCAGTCTTATTTCCAGTGCTGGTCCTAGATTCAGGAGAACTAGGTTCAAATACTCTAACTGTGTTATCATGTGCAAATAACCTAACCCCTTAGGGGTTCCATTTCCTTATCTGTAATATGAGGAATGGAGAGCTAGGTGGTACAGCAGATAGAGCTCTAGGCTTGGAGTCAGAAAGATCTGAGTTCAAATCTGGACTCAGACACTTCTGTGTAACCCTAGGCAAGTCACTTAACCCCTATTTGCTTCAGTTCTTCATCTGTAAAATTGGGGGGGGGCACACTGGAGAAAGCATTGTGTTGAGGGCTAAAATTCTAGCTAGTCTGTCTAAACTATTTAATGAGTGGTCGCCAATAAATTATAAGCTTTAGCAAGAGTTAGACTTTTAAGCATTTATTAAGGAGAATAAGAATTTGGTAAAGAGAGAGAGAAAGGCCTAGATTCCTAACTATTAAAGGGAGAGCACATTTCTAGCTCCGCTCTCCACCAGCGTCCTCAGGAAAAAACGAGACTGAGCGCCAGTCTCTTCCTTCCTCCTCCCACTAGTCCGCGTCACTTCCTGATACCAAAGACAAGACTCCTGGTCTTGCCCTCAAAGACCTTCGCTTCATGGGCAGAACTCCTCTACAGTAAGTATCCAGCAGGTGGCGTTATTCCAATCGTTACAGTCCCCCCTGTTGTTCCTCAAGAAACAAAATGTTTCCTTGACGGAACAGTAAGCTAACTAATAATATGTGAACGACAATATAGAAAAGGAAGAGAGGAAAGTTTTGTCCAGAGGGGCGATTTTTTTTTTTTTTGTCCTCATGAACCGACGCTTTGACATTAGTCTTGCAAAGGGAGGGCCTCTGCAGAGAATACATGTTACAGATGGTGTATATTATAACAGAAAGAGAAAAAAAACAACAAAAACAACAAATCAAAACTGTTCATTTAAAGTCTCTGAAAGTCTTTTCTCAGATGTCCTCTAGGTGTAGTCGTAGAATGGAAGTCTCTTCAGGGGTTGATGTGTGGATGCTGGTAATCAGCCAGGAAAATTTCCTACAAAATTGAGCTTAACAGAACTTTAAAATAGCTTTGTCAATAATCAAATCAAACAATGAAAGTTCTCAAAAACATGTCTAAGGGAATTCAGAATCTTAGTTGTTACACATGAAACATATAATAAAACAAAAATTGAACCATTCTTTAAAATTATAATATTATTATAGTCCCCCTTTATGGAGGGTAATTGAGAAGACAATTGCTGCGATATTAATTTTTAAAAATAATTTTTATCTTTGTTTCATCACTTTTTGCATCATCTGCCTAATTATCCTCATGCCATTATGAGAAATTAGAAAATCTAATATAATTGGTAACAGGTGTCAAGGCCAAATTCAACACTGTATTTATCATGACACCTGAGATAATTATGGGGGTTACCATAAAAGAACAGAGAAATGATGGGATATGAGCATTCCCACACTTGAGCAATATATACTGCCCATACAGTATGCCAGGCTTAAAATAGGTGGATGGAATATACGTCCATGCCACCGAACATATTGGAGGAAACTGAGTCAGACTTAATCAGATCCATGGGATTAAGATGTCCATGGCATCAGGCATATAGGAGGGAGCATAGAAGCCAGGTGTAGAAGTGAGATGGGTGGGATCAATACTTCCAGCCATCCGTACAATATTGTGGGGAAAAATAAAATAAAATATTAAACCAAGAGAATCCAACCTCAACATTTGTCAAAAGCCGTTCCCTTGGCCATACCTTGACTTCATGCATGTCTCCCCTCATGTGACAGTTCAGTGTCTGCTCTTGCGTGTGTTCCTCTTGTGATTGGATGGCATCTTGGCCAACTGGCATCTGATAACTCAGAATAAAGGCAATTAATGTCTTAAATGATAAGTTCCCATAATCCAAGTCTCATATGGATTTAAAAATTGAGGATAATAAATGATTGCAAAAAATGTGAATACATCTTGACTCAGAATATTATATATAATTATGCAACAATTTCAAATAATACCCCTTTTTTTTACTTAGTATACAATTACTTTTGTGAAAAATCAGAACATATTTAAATACAAGTTAAAGCACAACAGAATCTCAAAACTTTTTTTTTTTGAAAAAAGAAAACTTTTACAAATGTTCCCCTCTTTTTTTTTTTTTTTTTGGAATATGCTTATCAAAAATAATACTTCTAGAATCAATTTACACTTGCCATGGCAAACAATTTGCCAGGGAAATGCTTTAAAGAGTTTGATCAAATAATCAGTTGAGAAAAAATAACAAAAACAAACAACTCAGAATATGGGAGCACAATACTCCTAGAATTAACATTGTATAATAAAATCAAAACCATCTTGCAATGTTTCAAAATTAGATAGACAAATGAATAGAAGAAAAAACACATGGAACAATAAAAGACAGTGAAATTCAAACTAAGGAAATCTAAATGAGCATGAACTTAATATTAATAAGAGTATTATAAAATATAAACTTGATTACATGACTAAAAAGCTTTTACAAATATTCTCCTTGTTTTAAAAACTAAGTATAAGACACAATCTCAAAAGCATGAAAATCTCTATGAAAATAAACCCATACCATTAATTTCAAAATGTATGTGTAATAGCATAGAAATCCTATGTAACCTCTGAACTGACATTATTACTCTGAGTGAATTCAGAACACTTTTGATTCAGATATCTAAAATCCCCAATACTCATATCAATACCTTGCTGCTGACTTCTACATTTCTGTAAAATATATACCCTTCCATGGCAAAAGAAGCAGAGTCTTGAACTATGTTGATTGTCATTCTTATTCAGCTTAAGTTTTTCTTCTTTGACCCCTCTATATTGTCTGTCGGGCTTTTCACCATACAAATGCTTTATAAGATTACTAATTAAAGACAAAAGCAGGTTAGCAAAATTATGAACAAAACAAGCATATCTGGAATTTAAAGGGCTTTCTAAGGTTGTCTCAGAAGCACAGCCAGGCTGGGGAAGAGCTGAGCCTGAAGCTGCAAATGTAGTTAGAGAAAGTTGAGCATGCGCATCAGTTCTCTGGACTTCCCAGGCAGGGGAAGCAATGGGCTTGGCCATGGGAGGAGTAGAGGGTGGGGTTTGGAGAGGAGGGGAGGGACCAGCACAATTTGAATCAGACTTGATTTTGAACTCAGGCCTGGATTCCTCTTCCCCCACTTTGCCTCCAGGTGCTAGGGGATTAAAAGCTTCTAGAGGGTGGGCCATTGCCTCCAGGCATGCAAAATTAGAGCAACAATTAGTGTTAGAATTGGGAAAAGCTGCAGGAATCTCTTCAGGTTTCTCTGAAAAAGCATGGTTGGGAGAGGGAGTGATATTTCCTTGTGTGAGTAAGTTGCTGGCTCTTTTAACAAAAATAAAAAGAAAAATAGAAAATCCACAAAAACAAAGCATTAACATGATCTTATCTCCCATTTGTCTGGTTAAACAGACTAAAATCAAAAATAGGGTAATTAGGGAGTTTAAAAGGTCCATTTGAAAAAATTTAAAGGGAAAACACAGCCAGTACGCCAGTACTTGGCAGTTAAAGGGAGAGGGTAGAGAAAATGCCTTACCCAACCAGAAGATCAGAAGACTGAGGTTTAGCTTTCCTCTTCGTGGTCAGCCATCTGTTAAGGGCTAAAATTCTAGCTAGTCTGTCTAAACTATTTAATGAGTGGTCGCCAATAAATTATAAGCTTTAGCAAGAGTTAGACTTTTAAGCATTTATTAAGGAGAATAAGAATTTGGTAAAGAGAGAGAGAAAGGCCTAGATTCCTAACTATTAAAGGGAGAGCACATTTCTAGCTCCGCTCTCCACCAGCGTCCTCAGGAAAAAACGAGACTGAGCGCCAGTCTCTTCCTTCCTCCTCCCACTAGTCCGCGTCACTTCCTGATACCAAAGACAAGACTCCTGGTCTTGCCCTCAAAGACCTTAGCTTCATGGGCAGAACTCCTCTACAGTAAGTATCCAGCAGGTGGCGTTATTCCAATCGTTACATTGGCAAACCACTCCAGTGGTTTCTTTGCCAAGAAAATATCATGGACAAAAGTCCATGAAGTTATGTAGAGTCTGAAAGGACTGAACAACAATTTGGGGGGTAATGCTGTATTTATTTCACAGGGTTGTTGTGAGGAGTGTTTTGAAAATCCCAAAACACTATATAAAAAAACTGAGAACCATAAGCTTAAGTGTCCTACACAATGTCATACAAATATGAGTGAAAATTGAAGCCATGGAAGTGGATGAAATCACCAAGGAGGAGAATGTAAATATGTAAGAAGATCAAGGTTTGAACTTTGGGGATATCCATGTTTAAGGAGAGTATATAGTTAACAAAGGAAATAGGGAAGAACAGGCCAGAGAGGTCAATGTAAAACCAGGAGATATCAGTATCTCCAAAGTCAAGGAAGAGGATATTAAAAGGGGAGTGGATCCTTGTTTTTCTTTCTTTCTTTCTTTCTTTCTTTCTTTCGGGAGGCAATTGGGGTTAAGTGACTTGTCCAGGGTCACACGGTTTAAAAAATGTCCGAGACCTAATTTGAACTCAGTTCTTCCTGACTCCAGGGCCAGTGTTTTTTCCAGTGTCACCTAGCTGCCCCATGATCCTGAATTTCAAATGCCATAGGGCAGTCAAGGAAAAAAAAATGCTGATAGATTAGAATTAGTCATGAGACATTAGTACATTAGTGACTTTAGATATAGTTGTTTTGATAAAGTAGTGGGGATAAAAGTCATATTGCAAGGAGGTAGGAAATGAATGAGGAAATGAGGACAAAGAAGATCGACTACTTCAAGAAGTATAGCAGGGAAGGGGAGGAGAGAGGACAATAGCTTGAGAAGATAGGATAAAGGGAAAGGTTTTTGTTTTATGTTTTGTTTTCCCTGGAAGAGTAGACCTTGTCATGTTTTTGGCTGAAGGAAAGGAACCAGTAGAAAGTCAGAAAGTGAATGTGTCAAAGAGAGGAGATAACTAATGGACTTGGTTCTCTTCCCTGACATTGGGGATGGGATGGAAGTATAAAAGGGATAAGTATTAGCAAGGAAGAGATGAGATCAGAGGAAAGGAGGAGAGAATAGGATAACATTTCTTCTGTTATCAACATTTATTAAGTTATTGGGGGTGGAAGGAAAAAAGAAATTTATACAATAACTTTATTATATAGTTAAAAAGAACCTGGAGTGGGGGTGAGAAGAGAATAGTTGTGGGGAAGGCTTCTTAGAGGAGCCAGTACCTGCGATGTAACTTGAAGACAAGGACAGATAAGTGCAGAGGTAAAGCAAGAATGCACTTCAGGTATGGGAAGATGGCTGGCATGAACACAGAAACGGATGACGGAATGCTGAATCCGGGGAACAGCCAAGCAGTCTGGTGTGCCTGGAATGTAGCACGTGAAGGGGAGCCGTGTGAAATAAGCCTGGAGGAGGTCACATTGGCTAGCCTAATGACCTAACAAAAGGAGGCAAGGTCAGGTGGCGAAAGGGAAGAAAGAAATTTGGCTTTTGGGTCGGGAGAAGGAGGTCTGGAATAACCATTGTGGAGTACTCTACAGGAAAGAAAGTCAATATGAAATCAGTAAATGAACTGTTATGCAATAGCGAGGGCGGAGCTGAATTCACTTAGCTTGTTTGTAGTAGCCCATGTTGGCATGATTTCATTCAGTGTTGGGCAGCAGTGGAGTAGGAGCAGACAAAGCCAGTGTTAGGAGCTACCCAGCTTCATAATTCAAGAAAAGAAGACCATGGGGTAGGGATCTGAGTAGGGAAAAGAGGGTCTCATTATTCAAGTGATTGACCACAGGGTCAAAATAAGTTAAGAAAGAGGATGAGGCCAGAACAGAGCTGAAAAACAAACCAAAAAAAAGTGGCACAGCGGATAGTGTGGGACTTAGAATATGTAAGTTCTGAGTTCAAATTCAATATCAGGTATTTACTAGCTATGTGACTCTGGGCAAGTCACTTAACCTCTGCCTCAGTTTCTGTAAGAGGAAATAAAAATAGTACTCATCAAGGGGCAGCTAGGTGGCACAGTGGATAGAGCACCGGCCCTGGATTCAGGAGTACCTGAGTTCAAATCCAGCCTCAGACACTTGACACTTACTAGCTATGTGACCCTGAGCAAGTCACTTAACCCCAATTGCCTCACCAAAAAAAAAAAAAAGTACTCATTTCCCAGGGTTGGTATGTGTATAAAAATGAGATGACATACATTAAGTGCTTTGCAAATCTTAAAAGTGCTTTATAAATGCTAACTAATATAATGGCTTTGTCAAATAAGGTATTTGGATAGTCCACAGAGGGAATGAGAGCATAGTGAAAGAACAGAAAGTGATATGTAAATCTAAGGGTTCTATACATAGCAATATTGTTATAAGTGTCACCTTACCAGTGAACTGCACATCAGGACTTGGGTCTCTTTAAGGGAGACAATGTCACCTATTAAGAGTGCCAGGTAAGAATGACAAAATTGGATAGAGCACTGGCCCTGGAGTCAGAAGGACCTAAGTTCAAATCTGGCCTCAGACACTTAACATTTATGAGCTGTGTGACCCTGGGCAAGTCACTTAACCCCAGTTGCCTTATCAACCTACAAATACCTATGTATGTCCATTCAGGAGATAGACTAGATGGAGAGTAATCTCAGAGGGAACTCTTGTGGGAAGAACAGGCGAGTCCAGGAAGTACATCTTACAGAAGGTGGGGTTTTAACTGAGTCTTAAGAAGAAGCCAGGGAAGTTGGTAGGTCCAGAGGTGAGGAAGGAGAGCCTTCTGGGCCTAGAGGAACAATCATTAAAAAGGCATAGTGTAGGGGCGGCTAGGTGGCGCAGTGGATAAAGCACCGGCCCTGGATTCAGGAGGACCTGAGTTCAAATCCAGCCTCAGACACTTGACACTTACCAGCTGTGTGACCCTGGGCAAGTCACTTAACCCCCATTGCCCCGCAAAAACAAAAAACAAACAAACAAAAAGGCATAGTGTAGGGGCAGCTAGGTGGTGCAGTGGATAAAGCATTGGACCTGGATTCAGGAGGACCTGAGTTCAAGTCCGGCCTCAGACACTTGACACTTACTAGCTGTGTGACCCTGGGCAAGTTACTTAACCCCAACTGCCTCACCAAAAAAACCAAGCTAGATTCTGGGGGCGGCTAGGTGGTGCAGTGGATAGAGCACTGGCCCTGGAGTCAGGAGTACCTGAGTTCAAATCTGGCCTCAGACACTTGACACTTATTAGCTGTGTGACCCTGGGCAAGTCACTTAAACCCCATTGCCCCGCAAAAAAACAAAAAAACAAAAAGAAAGAATTCAAGTACTGTGGAGCCCCAGTCAGGATAGCACAAAATCTAGCAGCTTCTACATTAAAGGACCGGAGGGCATGGAATATGACCTTCCAGAAGGCAAAAGAATTGGAATTACAACCAAGAATCACATATCCAGCAAAACTGATCGTAATCCTTCAGAGGAAAAAAATGGGACTTCAATGAAAAAGAGGAGTTTCAGGTATTCATGATGAAAAGACCTGAACTGAATGGCAAATTTGACTTTCAAATACAAGACCCTAGAGAACCATAAAATATTGGAGTTGGGGGACATACCTGGGGTTTTGCAATGGGTGACTGTCTTGTGCCTGAGGCCAGGTTTTGGCTGGGATCCCCCTGGGTCCAGGGTGGATGCTTTGTCCACTGTGTCACCTAGCTGTCCCATGATGACATCTTTAGGATTAAACTGAAGGGTGAGGGGAATGCACTGGGGGAGGGGAAGGGCAGAGGTAGCATGGGGTGAAATCCCACATGAAAGAAACTGGAAAGGGGTTATGGAGTGGGGGAAGAGATGGGGGAAGAGCAAGGCAGTAAATGAATTTTACACTCATCAGAACAGGCTCAAAGACCTTAATGTCATCTGAGTTGCCTCAAGGAGGGATTAATACATACACACACACTCAACTGGGTGGAGTAATCTCTTTAACCCTGAAGGAAAACAGATGGGGAAGGGGATAAAGAGAGAGGGGCAAAAGAAGGGAGGGCAGATTGGGGGAGGGGACAGACAGAAGCAAATCCCTTTTGAAGAGGGATAGGGTGAAAGAAGATGGATAATAGAGTAAATATCACGGGGAAGGGAATAGGACGGAGGGAAACAGTTAACAATAGTAATCATGAAAAAGAGAAAAGAGGGGGAAATTATATAAAAAATATTTATAGCAACTCTTTGTGGTGGCTAAGAATTGGGAATCAAGGGAATGTCCATCAATTGAGGAATGACTGAAGAAGCTGTGGAATATGATTGTAGTGGAATGGTCTTCTGCTATAGGAAATGACAAACAGAATGATCCCAGAAAAACCTAGAAAGACTTATAGGAACTGATGTATAGTGAAGTGAGCAGAACTGGGAGGACATTGTGCATAGTGACAGTAATATTGTTCAGTGAGCAATTGTGAATGACTTAACTACTCCCAGCAATACAATGATCCAAGACAATCCCAAGGGACTAATGAGGAAGCATACTATCCACTCCCATAGAAAGAACTGATAAAAAGAGCACTTGTGGATTGTACATATATAACCTGGTTGATATCTTGTGGAGGGGGAAGGAAAGGGAGGGAGGGAGAAAATTTGGAACTCTAAATCTTATGAAAATGAATATTGAAAACTACCCTTACATGTAATTGGAAAAAATAAAATAATGTTTGTTGTTGCAAAAAATAAAATAAAATAAAATAAAATAATCATTGGTGACTTTGGAGAAAGTAGTTTGAGCTGAATAGGAGCCAGAAACCACATGGCAAAAGGTTTAGAATCAATCAAGTGAGAGAAGGCACCAATTGTAGATGGCCTATTCAAGGAATTTAGCCAAGAAGAAGAGGAGAGAAAAGAGGACAAAAGTTATCAGGGCTGGTAGGATCAAGTGAAGATTCTTTTGAAGATGGAGAAATGTGGGGATGTTTTTAAGAGACAGGGATACAACTAGCAGAGAGGGAGATACTGAAGATTAGAGAGAGCTGGGGGGATGATAGAGGGAAATCTGTTGGAGAACACAAGGGGAGATGGGATCAAGGTTGCATGTTAAAAGGTTTGTACTTGTAATGAGAAGAATTGGTAAGAGGTAGGGATGAAAAAGGAGAAAATGGAGGAAGACATCAGAGTTATGTGAAATGAAGAGGAGGGAAGAAAAGAGAACTTTAGATGAATGGCCTCAAATTTTCAGCGAAGTATGAAGCAAAGTCCTCAGGTGAGAGGGTTGGGGGAGATGGTGCCATTGGAATTTGAGGAAGGATGAAAAGGTTTAGGGTAGCAGCTATGACAAGTAGGATAATAAGTCAATTAAAGAAGTGTTAAAGGGTTGCCTTGTTGGAGCAAGGGCCCAGGTGAGATTAACACAAATTTTTACTGGAACTCGTCAGCATGGTACCATGACTTTCTCCAGCTCTGTTTAAGGGTACATGAACAGGAATGAAGGCAGCAGATGGTGTGTGTAATACAACACTGGGGTTTGGCAAGGCATGATCTATAATTGGGACAAGTATGCCACTTGGCTGCCACAGTGACACAGTAATATACCAAAAACTGTCCACGGTTGGGTGATGTAGTAGAGTAATTATCAATTGCTATCCAATACTGCCAATTAATATATCAAGCATCTACCAACAGGCTCCTGACCAATGTAAACAATAACCAAAAATATTTTAAATTTCTGTTATTAAAAAAATAACAGGACTTAGTTTTGCTCCTATTGAATTATTCTAAAACTAAGTCTGATACTATTATTAATAGGAAAAAAAAATCAGAAAATTTCATATATTACTCTTTAATGTTATTTTAGGTTAAAAAAGAGTATAATAATACAGCAATAAAAGAAGCATTTCTAGTGTTGTGTAAGCATCCCAGGCCTGGATAAAAAGAGCAGCTGTAATATGAGGAAGTTGGAGGAGTCCTTTCCAGCTCCTAACACTCTAAGTTTCTATGTTCTTTTTATGACCATTTTAATACTCTTAAAGAATGGAAGACTTTGAAAATATAACATCTTTCATGCACAGGATCCCTTAGCAAATCAAGAACAAATAATATCTTAACCTTTTTATTTCACCAGAAAAACACTACAAATTAAAATCAGCACACATTCCAAAATTTCACAAGCATTGAGAAACTTCGAAGTATTTTTTAATAAGCTTCTTTTCCCAAGTAAAGGTTCTTCCCATGATATTCCAGAGTACCACAAAAAAGGACCTGATACTTTTAAAGGTTTTGATTAATGTATTGCCTAGTCATGATGACGTTATAAATTTGCTAATAGCATTGCCCTCATTTACTTGTGAGGAAACAGGAAACTGAGGCCAATGATTACATACCAAGTTGGTGGTAGTCATCTTTTGCATTTGTCTCATAGGGCAATCACAATTAATCCAAATCTGTGATTTCAGTAGAAAACAATTTAGTCTATCATTTTAAACTGAACTTTCACAGAATGTACAAAAAAAAAAAAGATGAAATAAAAGGGCAAAACAATAAGCAAATCCACAGACTGATATTCTGCTTATGCTTTTATAAATTCAGGCTAATAATCAATCACCTATCCACTTGTTTTAGTTAAAGTTATTCGTCACTGAGTAAAGTGAAACCCATGTTCATTTCATAATAGAATACAGGTCCAGCTAATTTTTTCAAAATTACTGACAAATCATTCCCCAAATAATAAATAAATGGGTCAAAGGATATGAACAGGCAATTTTCAGACAAAAAAATCAAAGCTATCTATAGTCATATAAAAATGCTCTAAATCACTATTGATCAGAGAAATGCAAATTAAAACAACTCTGACACATCTATCACATCTATCAGAGTGGATAATATAACAAAAAAGGGAAAATGTTCAATGCTGGAGGAGATGTGGGGAAACTAAGGTGCCAATCCACTGTTGGTGGAGTTGAGAACTGATCCAATCAAAGAGAGCAATTTGGAACTATGTCCAAAGACTATAAAATTGTGCATACTGTTTGATCTAGCAACACCACTGCTAGGTTCCTATTCCAAAGACATCCCAAAAAAGAGAAAAATACCTATTTGTACAAAAGTATTTACAGCAGCTCTTTTTGTGGTGGCTAAGAACTATGAATCAAAGGAATGCCCATCAGTTGGGAAAGGGCTAAACAAAATGTGGCATATGATTGTAATGGAATATTATTGTGCTACAGGAAATGACAAGAAGGATGATTTCAGAAAGGCTTGAAAAGACTTATATGAACTGATGAAGCATACAATCCACCTCCAAAGAAAGAACTAATATTGATTGAACACAAACTGAAGGATATTTTTTCACTTTCTTTCTTTCTTTTTTTTCTTTTGTTTGAGTTTTCTTATACAAAATGACTAATATAATGTTTTTACAAAATTGCATATGTATAACCTATATCTGATTGCTTACTGCCTCAGGGAGGGATCAGGGGAGAAAGGGAAGGAGGGATAGAATTTGAAACTCAAAACTTTAAATAAAAATGTTTATTAAAATTTAAAAAAACACAAAGGGGGAACAGAACCTACTCATAACTGAAAAAGACAAAAACAAATGACAAAAAAATACAAAATTACTGACAAATTATAATAGTTTTTTTTTCTTAAACAGAGGATCCTATAAAGGACAGAATAAATACAAAAGTAATCAAACCCCTTTATTCACAAATTTGCTAATTAGTCTGTCTTATTGATGTCAGCTGGTTGCCATAACAAATACACATCATTCCTGCATCATGAACAACATGGTCACAGGGAAAAAAAGTTTCTTAAAACAACCTTCTTGCTGGATAGAAAGCAAAGGTCAATTTTTCGGGATGTGTAGACTGTCAATACAACAATTACTACTATTTTCCAAAGAATTCTTCTCATCTTCTTTCTACTATCATTATTTTTAAGGTAATGATTTAAAAGAAAAAACTAAAATAATGTCTTTATATATATGCTATACAAAGTCTAACTCTTGGGATAAAAACAATTGACATAAGTCTTTACTTAATTTAATTTTATTTTGGAGAATCGCTTTTTTTTTTCTGTCCTCTTAAATACAGTGGGTGGGGAAAGGAAGGAAAAATCAACATGTAGCTTCTATATCCTGCTGCTCCTATGGAAACCAGAGGCAACAGATGGAAAACATAACAGACTGTTCAATTACTACTATACAATCTCATGGAAGGATAAAACATTATTTTTAATTTAACACTAACCAGGCTTTGCCCATGGCAATAACATGACAAGATCAGTGATTATGCAATCCATGCCTGCAAAACAATAAACAAACTGCATAATATCAACAGTCATTAAGCAAGGAGTTTCCTCCTAAACCTGGGAGAATGATATGGAGGTAGGCACAACAAAGAATCTGACACAATATCTTTAAGTTGTTGGTTTTTTGGTTTTACTTTAGACCTAGACCATGAACTACCTTTCCTAACTGTATTACATTTAGATCCACGGTTGTCCAGGGACAAACACAAAAAAAGGCTTTTATCTCAGTTCTTTAAAAAAAAAATTGTATTAAAAGAATAGCTATAGATTATTTAGTTCAATTACCAAGCATTTTTCCCCTCCCGTCTACCTCCCCTCACTAGCAGGAAGGAAGGAAGGAAGGAAGGGAGGGAGGAAAAGAAAGGAAGAAAGAAACATAGAGTTCTTACATCCTAAAAGCATAGTATATTCAAGGAAAATATTTCCACATTGATCATATCCAAAATATGTTTCCCATTCTGCCAGTTAGTTTATCATCTTTTTGTCATTAGGTGGACAGCATTCTACAATCAGCCCCCTGGAATCATGGTTAATTAGATTTCAAAGGTCTTTCAGAATTGTTCATTTTAGAGGATTTGCTTTATAGTACCAATTGTTGTCTTGGTTCTACTCACTTCATTTGCAACAATTCGTACAAGCTTTCTCAGGTCTCTCTGAAACCATCTCTTTTTTCATTTCTTAAAACACAGCAGTAGCCCACTGCATTCATACACCATACTTTGTTCAGCTATCCCCAATTAATGGGGAAATTTAGCTCTTTAAGGGGGTGACCAAACCTTTAGATGGCATATGATTAATTTCTTATTTCTTAACAAGAGCTATTTTCAAGCAATAATTGTCTCAGAATATAGAAAATGAAACATAACTTCCTCCTCTCAGAAGAGAGGCAGAGGACAGCATTTGATACAAACACATACATACATTGACAGTCACTGAATCATGTATTTTTGCTTAACTGTTTTTCTTTAGTATAAGAAAAGGTTCAATTCCAAGGGAATGGAGGTGGATGAAAGGAGGAATACTTCCAGAAATTACTATGATGTCAAAACAAAAAGCATCAATAAAACCTATTTATAAACAAAACTATAGCTTGTTTCTTGAAAACTAAAGAATGTTATGTTATTTTTCACTTTATAAACTTATGAAAGGACAAATTTCCAAAATAGATTCTCCTGTCTTACCAACTTAAAAACAACAATGAACTTATGTAAAGTTATACAAGTAATTTTTCTTTCTAATTTTAGCAGAGCAAGACACTATGAGTTTGGAGCAGTTGGCTAAAGTGGGATAGGAAGTTTGTACCTCTGATCATTCAATGGAAATTTAATAATTTAAAGGAAGGAAAGGAAGAAAAGAAAAAGATGGCCCACGTAAACCCTGAGGATCCTTAAACCAACAGTCACTCTCACAGATAATCTGGTTTCCTAGGGCTGGAATAGCTACATATTCTCCTCATGGTTCTAGCTGTACTCCTAAGAGAGGAAAAGGGTAATTCTCAAATATCATCTGATTGAGCCCCAGATGGTATGTTTCCCATCCAAGATTATCAATTCAGAATCACTTAGCCTGCATTAAGCAGCTTTTATAAAGATGTATTCACAAAGGTGGTAAAGTAATAATAATAATTTGGTACAAAATATCTCCCTAAAGGTCTATAATAAACTCTCTCACAAGTAAATATAGTCTAGAGAAAAGTGGGTTCAATCTTAGAAAGCACATGTGGAAAAAGAGGGTAACTCAGCTCCTTGTTCCTTTACTCCCATTTGTGGGGTGCAGAAGAAGGTCTCCTTAAGCATCGTGAATCTGTGTCCAAATATCCTTGGCCACTGCCACCAGCTGACTAAGAGACATCCCTAGGATTCCAGTGGAAAGAAGGGAAGTTCAACATTCTCCAAACTCTTTGAATCTGGATGGTCCTCAAAGGGCAGGGGAAAAGAAAGAAGACATGGCAGCAGCCTCTCCTTATTCTCCTCCCCAAAAGGTTTCTTCTTAAGAGATTCTGCTATAATTCCACATTGGTTCCAGTTTCTAGCATTTCCCCCATTCAAGCTAACTTAAAACCAGCATAATGAAATCCCACTGCCAATTGGAACAGATTTCTTCTCTGAGGTCATTTCACTTCATCCAATAGGTTGCAAAGACTTCCTTTCCCTTAGTTCCAAGGCCTATGAGTTACTGATAGATCAAAAGATGTTCTAGGTAACTAGTTAAAATATGAAGGCTAAAATTAAGTATAATGGTTTAAATTCCACTGTTACAAAAGGAAGAGGCATGGGAAAGTGAGACAAAGTGGTTTTTGTTTGTTTGTTGTTTTTTTAGTGAGGCAATTGGGGTTAAGTGACTTGCCCAGGGTCATACAGCTAGTAAGTGTTAAGTGTCTGAGGCCAGATTTGAACTCAGGTCCTCCTGACTCCAGGGCCGGCGCTCTATCCACTGCGCCATCTAGCTGCCCCCAGTGAGACAAAGTGTAAGAAAACTAGGCTTAATATTGAAAGCTGGAGACATTTTGTTCAGATCACTGAAGAATAAACTACGATACTGCACCAGGGCTATGATTTTCATTGGCATAAAGATCTCCCTGTGTGGAATACCACTCTACCAATGTAGAACTACAAGGGCTTTGTAACTGAGTCTCAGAAAGCTGCGTGGAGCATTGAGAGTTTAAGTGACCTCAACAGGGACACTCAACCACTGTGTATCAAAGGCAGGATTTAAACCTATGTCATCCTGAGTCTGAGGCCATTCTACTACCTCTTATACTGGGCTTTTTCCCCCCACCAAATATATATGTAATATAAATAGTACATTTGATAGCATATACAGTCAACCTCAGAAACCCACATGACTCTCAGGCATTCTGCTGGTATAGAACGAGGTTAGGTTTTGTCCCATTTGCTTTATATTTTTTTAAGTTATCTATAAATAGGGTTCTAAGT
The DNA here is from genome assembly GCF_019393635.1 of Dromiciops gliroides. Taxonomy (NCBI): domain Eukaryota; kingdom Metazoa; phylum Chordata; class Mammalia; order Microbiotheria; family Microbiotheriidae; genus Dromiciops; species Dromiciops gliroides. The sequence goes on from NC_057864.1 coordinate 374,030,786, forward strand.
AGAATAACGAAAGTGAGATCCTACTGCATGGGAAAAGTCTCACAAAAGATAAGGCTAGGTAAGGAGTTATCTGCACCCAGGTGAACCAAACAAAGTAAAATCAATGGGGTTCAGAAGATACAGTGTTAGATTTGCACCTGGAGGACCTGGGTTTAAATCCTGGCCCTGCTCATTTACCTATACGACACCAGATAAGTCACTTAACCTCTAAGGGGCCTCAGTTTCCTCATCAATAAAATGAAGAGGTTGGATTAAATGACCTCTAAGCACCCCTCTTGCTCTAAATCAACAATCCTTCTTTTCCCCATGCTCGATAGGAACCCTGAAATTTAGAATGGGTAACGAGAGTATAACTGCAGGAATACTGCTAGAACCCTGAGGGGAACATGTAGAAAGTCTAATTCTAGGAAACCAAAATATCTGTAAGAGTAGCGTTTTCTCTAAGCATCCTTAGGGCTTACATAGGTTACACTCTTTCTTTCTTTCTTTCTTTCTTTCTTTCTTTCTTTCTTTCTTTCTTTCTTTCTTTCTTTCTTTCTTTCTTTCTTTCTTTCTTTCTTTTTCCTTCCTTCCTCCCTCCCTCCCCCTCTCTCTTTTAATAAATTCCCAGTGAATGATTAGAGGTACCTGTTTCCCTTCTCATTTTAGCTAGCCGCTTCAAATCGACGGTGTCTCATTCTGCTAAAATTAGAAAGAAAAATCACTTGTATAACCTTATATAAGGTCATTGTTTTTAAATTGGCGAGACAGCATAATTTATTTTGGAAATATGTTCTTTCTTAAGTTTATAACTCAAGAACCACCTTAAGGACGCTCTCAAATGACTAATGGGGAACGTTTTCTTCCTCTTACCCACTTGTCTCCTATGTTTTTTGCTGTTATACTGTTGTTGCCCAGCCATCTCAGTAGCCCCTGACTCAATAATCAAGATGGCGACTTCTGCTGCATACTTTGACTTTGATTTTATTTTTTGCCTAGCCCACAAAATACAAGAAGGGTATGCACTGAACTCTTTACGTCTTGCTCAGTCGTCTAAAAGTTTCCAACTTTTTACTTAACTAGCTAAGGTGATGAGAAGACATAAACATCTTTGAAACATAAAGATGATACTTGTCAGATTTATTCACTCTTACTCCCCTAAACATTAGCCAAAAGTTGGCCTTTTACCCAGTGTAGATCCGGCTCTCTATTTATAACCTGCCTGACTACTCTCAATGAGAAAGAAAAATGATTCAAGGTTCGGGCAGACTTGATTTTGTTTGACCAAGGTCTTTTATTCCACTGCAGTCGAGATTCAGTCCTGTCATAGGACATTTCCTCCTTTATCTGCCTATAGAAACTAAAAGTTGGAGGGAACAATTACAACCTGGTTTTAAAACTCTGCTTTGCTGAATCTATTCAGACAATTTCAGAATTGTATCTCTATGGATGCCAGATGGAAAAGACATGGACCAGATAGCAACTGGACAACTAATTAGCTGTAGTGCTGCCTAGGGTGCATGCACTTACAGTCTGTCATACACAGATATCTAGGTAAAATCAGGTGCTTACATTTATTTAACAAGACAACCGACTCTCCTTTATCATGCAAGAGACAAAGCTACTTTCTCTTTCCATGTCTGACTGTGGAAGAGAATCTTGGTTTATTTCCACTCCTGAGAGCTCATTATCAGCAAAGTTTAAGTTAATTACAAATCAATGACCAATTATCCATGAGATAGTCCACATTCTGGATGCTCCCTACTAAAGGGTTGGATCACAGGGTTCCTGGATGTCAGAACCCAGTTTTGGTGCAGAAGGATACCAGAAGCCCTGGTTAATCAGGTTCATGATACCCTCACTCCATGGGTACTACATATTTATAAAAAGTACTACATATTTATAAAAAGTACTACATATTTATAAAAAGACCTCTATTGGTCATACTGCTTGCTGAATTCAAGCTTGAGTTCCCCTTTTTGGAAAAAAAGTCTATGAAGTAATCCAGAAATGGAATTTATCACATGGCCAAACTCTTGGATTACTTTCAAATTTAAAAAGGAAAACAGCTGCTTGATACCCATCAGTCCTATTAGCCAAGTAGGTCAGGGACATGGCCTGTCCAAACTCCACTGTCTTCTACACCTGTCTTCCCTAAACTGACCCATGACATTGTGGCCTGGTAGTAGACCAAGGTTGTTATTTTAATAATAAACATAACAGAAGAATTTGGGCACGTGGAGAACTTAGCTCAACGGATCAACGAATGTCATTTTTTTCTTTTTTTCACTATTTTGGCAAAAGGCCACTGCAAGGTTTACTGAGAGGGAGGAAAATCAGACACAGTGTGATCCCTAAGAGTAGTTATAGAGTTAGTATGAGTTTCTGAGCATGAAGATATGTAACATCAATCATAGGGGAAGCTCCACAAAACAAATAATCAGATGTATATATCACAAGCTGAGGGCTTCAAAGCTATCACCGCTGCTAACCAGAAAGACACTAAAACAACTCCCTGCTCTCTGGCTGATCTGATAATGACTTCTCCCACAGAAGCAAACTAGCAAAGCCATTACTGTGGGAAGATACTGCAAACATTCCTACAGGGAGACCACTTACAAGAAATTATAAAACAAACCCCTAGCTCAAAAAAGATATTTCAGATGTTATCTGAAAACCTATGAGATACTTTTGGGGGCTGTGATGGTGCGTACAAGCAGCATTCCAAACGCTATTCAGCAATTAGCACCTTCTAGTTGACATCTCTAAGAACCCATATGGAGATTGGGAAAAGATTATGAATATGAACTGACAGATACAATTTGTTTTCTGGGATCTTATGGAATGGGAAAATAAATTTTGTGATGACAGGTTGCTGTTGTTTTTTTAACCTTCTTGAAAAAATTTGAATAGTCTGTATTTTGCAATAAACCGGACTCTAAAAAGACAGTTCTTCAAGGCTTTTTATTGCTTAGTTGATTTCTCCCAAGTTGGTAAAGAAAAAAAACTGGTCAAGAAATTATTTTTTCATAGCAATTTACCCAACGATTAATATCCAAATCCTGAAAATGCTCCCTCAGCAGTTTATCTAGCCCATTTTATTCTATGGCATATAGGCAACCAACGTGTAAAAAAATCTGCACCCTAAAATTCTGAAACTTTGGCTCCTGATAGTAATATGGGACTACCTTTCCACCTCTGTGATGACTTTTTGAGAATCAGTTTCCCATAGTTTCTGTTGGAGCATATAGGGTCAAATTTAGAGCTGGCTTATTAGCATCTATAGGAAAACACCCATCTTATTAACAAGCACATCAAACCTTTTTTTAAACTAGTTTGAATATTCCAGTCTGGTTTAACCTTTCTTGAGTCTCTGTATCAATCTTATCACTTCTTATCTGTCCGGGGTTCCAGTTACCACAGGCTGCGCCATTTTCTTCTTCATTTTGGACCCAAAACAAAATTACCTAAATTTGGCAGAGATCATTAGTTCCAATGCAGAATCCCTGACGTGCCTTCCATCTCTTCCTCTTAAAAATGTTTACTAGGAATCCAGTTTGTGGAAAGCAGTGTTTGGCAATCTACTGCCTTCCATTATCAAGACTTTAGACAGTGGGTCGTTCTTTTGTTCACTAAATGGAGGAGCTTTTGCTCACTGGTACCAGTATTATAAACACTTACCAATCCTACTGTGATTTAATTTTGTGATTTGGGAAAACTCCCTCCCTCTGTGGGCCTTGGTTTCTTCATCCACATAATTAGGGCATTAGGGGAGATGACCTCCAAGCTTCCTTCCAGCTCTCTATGATGACTTCCACCTAGCCCTTTGAACCACTCTTGGTCCCCAATCAGCATCTACAATGCCTTTTTTTTTTTTTGGTGAGACAATTGGGGTTAAGTGACTTGCCCAGGGTCACACAGCTAGTAAGTGTCAAGTGTCTGAGGCTGGATTTGAACTCAGGTACTCCTGACTCCAGGGCCGGTGCTTTATCCACTGCGCCACCTAGCTGCCCCTACAATGCCTTTTTTTAAGGCCCTGTTTGATAAGGAATGTGGTAAGACAAGGGGAAAAAAATCTGAGGAACCATACACAACAAATCTGGGGTAAAAGAGAAGGGGATGCAATTATAAACCTATTCCATCCAGAACTGGAATTCTGACAATAGCAGAATGGGACAAACTCAGGAAGGATGGGGCTGGAAGTAGGCCTGGGTAGCCTGACAAAATCAAGGATAAGCTGAGGGAAGGAACCACAGAGCTCGGGGTCCTATGGGAGGTTCAAAAGTCAATTATTAAATGACAAGTGAGACATGAACACTATTTAAGTAATCAGGGTAAGAACAAAACCTGGGTAACTTATTCAAAAAGTCTTTTGGATGACACTTTCAAAGTATAAGGCAAAGAATTACTATACAAACTAGAAGGCTGGAAAATTATATATTAAGTAGATTATGGCCGAAGAGCACATAGAGCTCTCTTCCTGCACTACAGGAACCCTTCATGCATTTGGACTCGCCACATTTCAACAGTCAAGCTCCAGATGAAAGTGACCATGTACACAGCATCACTTCACTCACACAGTAACAAATTCAAAAGGAAGGGAGGAGAAAAGAAGGGGGAGGGAAAGGCAAGGTCCTAAAAAAGGAAGCAATGACAAAACTTTTCAGGAAGACCTGAAAGTTATGCATGACCTGATATGACTTGGTTGTTTTTGTTTAGCAAAAGGAAGAGCTCTGGGGTAAAGGCTATTTTTAAAAAGCTTAAGTTTTGCCAGGACACAGGTCAAGAGGTACAAGGGAAGTGGAGAGAGAGGACAGGTAAAGAGAAAAGAAAGGAGAAAATCAGAAGGAAGTGGGAAGAGAGGAGCAAATAACATAGCATCAGCAAAGGGAGGCAGGATGGTGCGGTGGTGAGAACAGTAGACTTTAGAGATGGCTAGCATTAGACCCAAATAGGTATATGGGGGAGGGTGTGAAAAAAAAAAGGGAAAAAATAAATTTACATGATAACTTTATTATATATTTTAAAGGAATAGCAAGTTGTCTATAGTTGATTTGTAGTTTCATGTATAATCAGCTTTTTTATTATGTTATGGAAATGTTTGTTTAATTCCATAAATTAAAAACAAAATAAATGTGTGTGTGTGGGGGGCGGAGAACAGTAGATTTTGACTAGGTTATTTTCAGTCCTGGATTGGAAAGAACTGAAAATCCTAGCTGTGTAACCCTGGGCAAGTCACTTTAACCTATGTGAGTCTCTTTTCCTGCAAAGTGGAAATGATGACCCTTAATCTGGAACAACTCATGGGGTTGTTGTGAGGAAAAATACTTTGCAAACCATAAAAAACTATATGAATATGGGAATATGGAGGGTTTCTTATTAACAAAAGCAGAATCAACTAGATATTGGACAAGCACAACAAGAAGATATATCAATTTAGTGTGAATTGACAGGGAAAAAAGAAAAAAAAAAAAAGCTAGCTGGCCAGAAAAAGAGACAGAAGATACTTAGAATGGCCCTGCAGGATGGGGAGGGGGGGGGAAGATACATTCCTAGCTGCCTCAGCATCACCTCTCAGCATCAGTGTTCTACACGAAAAATATCCTATCTGTAGGGATTCAGATCCAGTGCTTAACACAGTTCCTCGCATTTAGTAGGTACTTAATATATATTTAATGCCTGAGTGAAAGCATTTTGAGTCCTATGCACTTGAATAAATCCACACAATAACTGATGTTCAGCTTTGAGCTTAAGTAACGAAGGAAAGGAAAAATCATGTTCAGTATACTTTTTTTTAATAAAAGAGGACCAATTTATAAATACACTGAATAGTAAAGAGGCCATCTCATAATCTGACAGCAAGTATTATTTTAGGAAAGTTGATATTTGCCTATTTTTCCCACTTTTCCCACAAAATGTTTACTTCTGGCAAATGTGACTGGCACAGAACATATAAAGTTGTAAGCCAGCATGCAGAAAAAAGATTCAAGAGGGGATATTTTTGTCATTTAATTTTTTTATTTTACTTTTTTCTCAATTACATGTAAACAAAAACTTTTAACATTCATTTTTTTAAAATTTAAAATTCTAAATTATCTCCTTCTCTCCCTCCCATCCTGAGACGGTAAGCAACTTGAGATAGAATATACATGTTTGCAATCATGCAAAACATATTTCCCTATTAGCTATGTTGCAAAAGAAAAAACAGGACCCCCCCCCTCCAAAAAAACAAACAAACCACAAGAATAATTTTAAAAGTAAAAAAAGTATGCTTCAGTCTGCATTCTGACACGATCAGTTCTTTCTCTGGGGATGGATAGCATTTTCCACCAAAGATTCTTCAGAATTGTCTTTGATCACTCTGTTGCTGAGAACAGTTAAGTCATTCACTCAAAATTTACTTTTCCAAAACAGACAAAGAGTTTTTTTGGATTAACAAAGAGGCAGAACAATGAAGGAGATAGGATGATGGACCTCGACACAGAACACTTGGGCTCCAATTCTTCAGACACTTATTAGCTATGGGACCACAGGAAAATCACCTAATTCTTCTGAACTTCAATTTTCTCATCCATAAAATGAGAGCAATAAAAGCTGTGGTACTTAGCTGGAAGGGTTGTTGTGAGCCTCACATAGAGCATTTTGCAAACATTAAATTACTATAGAAATGTAATCATCATTATTAGTGGAGTGGTTAGCGATTCTCCAAACGTTTCTAAAATACTTTATTTTCCTTCACAATACCAGACATATCACTCATACCAACCATGAAGTTTGTGGAGTTTTTAAAAGTAAGGGTACTCTATAAATATAAGATTATTTCCAATAGTCAAAGGATAGCAACTAAGAGTTCTCAAAAGGAGTGTAAATTATTAACAATCATAAAAAAAGCTAACATTTATAGAGTGGTAACTATGTGCTGGGCATTGTGAAAGACGTCTCCATATTTTTAATAAGAGAAATGAAAATTAAAATAACTCCAGATTTTTCACGTGCCATAAACAGGATGTCAAAGGAAGAAAACAAATTAATGTTGGAAGGGCTGTGGGAAGACAGGTACACAAATTCACTGCTGGTAGAGCTGTAAATTGGTTAACCATTCTAGAAAACAATTTGGAAATATGTGAGAAAAGCTATCAAACTGCTCATAACTTTTTTCTTTTTTTTTTTCTTTTGCAGGGCAATGAGGGTTAAGTGACTTGCTCAGGGTCACACAGCTAGTTAAGTGTCAAGTGTCTGAGACCGAATTTGAACTCAGGTCCTCCTGAATCCAGGGCTGATCCTTTATCCAACACACCACCTAGCTGCTTCCCATTGTTTCATTTCTTGCCCAAATAACTGATTTTAAAAGGGGGGGGGAGGGTGAAGGACATAAAATGTAAGTATCAAATAATAATCATCCTGAAAGTCTATTTTTTAAAAAGTGAGATTTCTAAAACCTTGCTGCATTACATACTGGCATACTGATGTAAATACAGTAATAAAAATTCCATTTAAAAAATCCAACCCAAACCTAACTATTCTTTATAAACATACGCTATTAATTCTGCTTTTATCACTAAATCAGGATAAAGGTTGCTTCACAAATTGTAATTACTGAGATGCTGCTGGGATTTTCTTGACAAAGATACTAGAATAGTTTGCATTCCCTTCTCTAGCACATTTTACAAATGAGGAAACTGAGATAAACAGGGTTAAATGACTTGCCCAGAGTCACACAGATAGTAAGTGTTTGAGGCCAGATTTGAACTCAGGAAGGTGAGTCTTCCTGACTCCAGGCCCAATACTCTATCCACTGTGCTACCCAGCTGCCCCTATGAACTGATGAAGGATAAAATAAGCATGCACAATGATTATAATAATGTAAAATAAAATGTAAACAAAAAGGAATGTTGTTTTAAAATCAGTCAATGTATAACTGTAATGACCAATCTTGGGCTCGGATAAAAGGTAAGGAAATTTATCTCCATCTTAGATGATAACTAGGTGGCTTAATAGATAGCTGGATTCTGGAAGACCTGAGTTCAAAAGGTGAACACCTGTATGACCCTGGCCAAGTCACTTAAACTCTCTGGGTTTCAGTTTCTTCATCTGTTAAATGAAAAGACTGGGCTCTGTGACCTTTAAGGTCATTTCTGGCTCTAAATCTTATAAATCTTATGAATCTCTAAATCTTATGAAATATTATGCTTGCAGAAATGTTGCATACTCTGTTGAACATACTGCATCAGCTGATTTTGCTAGGTGTTTTCCTTTGTTAAACACAAATAGGATTAGAAGCTAAGCATGTCAGGAAGCAAGAATGAAACACTGAATCTCAATAGTAATGCCCAATTTGTATCTCCCATTTCAATTCAAGTTTGACAGAAAGCCTAGGTTAGTAGTCCTCAACCAACAAAATGTCTACAGGTGAATCCTGACACCTTTCCTAGTAAATCCCCCAAACATTTGCAGACAACTCTCCTGTTACCTTCTCTGCTACACACACACACACACACACACACACACACACACACAGTTTTCTCTGAAGTTACCCAATATTTATAAGGGAAGAAACATGAGGGCAAGGCAAGGGAGGGTAAAGGAGGAAGGAATGGAATAAGCTAATATGGGCACTGCCTTCTTCATTCTGCTTAAGGTCAATACAGACAACAATACCCCTGCAACTGCCTGCATGGGTGGGTTATTCCAGGATGCAGGGATATAAAGTATAGTTCCTTGACCACAATACCACGATGAATCCATGATCTCATTGGGATGGGTACTTCCTCAGTCACTGAAAATCAAAACCCATCCATTCCATTCTCATCCTTGAGCAATTTTTGTACATGTTTCCTCACAGATTCCCCCCTCTACAGAGGATTTACCCAACAGATTTAAAAACAACAGTTCTTGGCCTTTTTACATTATGTTGTGCCCAGTGTCATCTACTTATATTTAACTTTTCTTCTAATTTCATGCTAATTTTGACCTCTGCTCTATCTGGTCAATGGTGAGAGTGCACAGGCAGTTGATTCCTTGATCAGTATCAAGCTATTTCCAATCTGCTAAAATATAATTGATTTCACTTCTGGACATTCATTGTACTCCTTTTGCTTATGCTCATCACAAACACTACAAGAAAAAATGACCAAGTGGTCTACGCCATTATGTTTCTTGCTTTCTTTGGCCACTAACAACTTCCTCTTTCTATCCAAGGAGAACCTGGGAGTCATCGTTCCATTGCTGTTTTCTTTTATCATGAGAACTGTCAATATTGATGTTTCAATTCTTTCAATAATATGTCAATTCGGGGCAACTAGGTGGTGCAGTGGATAGAGCACCGGCCCTCAAATCCGGCCTCAGACACTTGACACTTACTAGCTGTGTGACCCTGGGCAAGTCACTTAACCCCAATTGCCTCACCAAAAAAAAATGTCAATTCGTTAATCATTTGGTGGTGATTTCATATTCATGGTACCAAAACATAAGGGAATAGACATCCTTAGCACCCTTAGAAGTCTGTTCTACAGCTCCCACCACCATCACCATGGAAACTAAAGGGGACTATAACCCTTTGTTTTTCTTTTTCCTTATTGTTTGCCATGGACAAAGGATTTATCACACAGTGGCCAACTTACTAGTGCAAAGCCTATCTCTACTTAAGTAATTCTGTCCTCAGGCTTAGATTCAATCTGACACTGAGACTATTCTCCAAGCCTATGAAGCCTGGTAAAACCTACAAAAACACAACCCTGCTAGCATAGACTCCCATACCATAATAACGACTCAGAGTACAATTTGTTTTGTCTACAGTACTAATGGATGTATTTCACGGCTTCTGTCTAATTTGTTTAACTCTTCTAGAAATAATCAGTCTTCTAAGATTGCCTATATTACTTAGCAAGAAGAAACACTTAACTTATAATTTTCCCCTAAGATAATTTCTCACAAGTCACTATTTATATCTTTAGAGATAACTGTGTCAAAAGTCTGAAAAAATGTAGTTCTCAGGTTCTATGAAAGGAAAGTTTTAGTTAAATTTTTGGTTTGGACCTATGATTTCATCTGTGTGGGGAATTTCCGGTTTGGAGACTCAATCCACTAACACTATCAACAACTCATCTTTAACTTAAGAGTCTTGGAGAGTTGCCTGGGGGTACTGAGAGGTTAAGTAATTTTCCCATAGTCATACAGTCAGTATGTGTCAGAAGAAGGAACTGAATCCAGGTATTGAGCTTCCTTCTATCCAGTATACCATACTATGTATGAAGAATGAGGTGCCTTCTGGTCAAACTTAAGATTAATTTTTTATATATTTATTATAAGTGTACAAATGCATATTTGACACAGAGGTCATTCCTACAATATATCATTGTACATTGGTAACAAACAGGTTGTGCTGGAGCCAGCTCCAATCAGAGAGTGGACTGTTAAATTTTCAGTTTAAGAATTTATGCCTCAGAAATAGGCAGTAGATAACAATAAGGGCTTAGTTTATTGCTCTGTTGATTTTTAGACTTAAGAAAACATTAATAATGCAGATTAAACTTAAAAGTGTGTGTGCGTACATTTTTCCCCTAGAGAACTGGTAGTTAAACATTTATCAGCTCACCCCTGTATTGCTCTGTAAACACTGCTTGAGCTCAGCAGGAGGACAGAGAAGGCTCAGAGAATGAAGTCATCACCAGACTGGAGACCTGGTGACTGCAGAATAATAATAATGATGATAATCACAATAATAACAAAATACACAAAATAACAATAATAGCAAAACAGTAACAACTGGCTTTATATAGTGCTTTAAAGGTTTACAAAGGGATTTTCATCTGTTATCCTGATTGAGTCTTACAATACCTCTACAAAATAAGCACCATACACAAGTATATTAAGGGTAACATTTCAAAGAGATTAACTGGATCTAGGTTCATTGCAAAATAACAACTAGAGTGAAAGTGATGGATTAAGGAGAGTTAAGTGATAATATAAATAAGAAAAGAAAAATCTAATCTGGACACCAGAGAGATTCTCTAATTGGAAACCAATTAAATAACTGTATTCTCTATGTGATGAAAGCTATGCCAGTTGAAAAATAAAACTGGATAAAACCATGCGAAACGCTCTGGAAAGGAACCCTCATAAAGTAAATAGAGGGATAAAACAAAGTCTCTCCACTCAAAAGGACCTTTGTTTGTGAGTTCATATATTCAATTTTTATGGTTTGTTTCCTCACTCTCCTGACAATATTATATATGACTGTGAATCACGGAATGCCACAATCTCAAAAGCCTGATAACTACAGGTGACCTAAAGGGTAACAGAAAGATGCCTGGTGGGTGTGTGTAGGCTCCAGCACACTGCTAACAATCACTCGTGAATAAAAGAAAAAAAAGTGATCTAATAGAGGCATCAGCGAGGATCAGTGCAATAAGGAAAGAAGATGAGCTGGTTAAGAATTGAGAATAAGAGAAAATAGATGGATGGTGCCTTCACCTCTGAGAGAATGACAGAACAAGGACAAGATATCCATGGAATGAGAAAGGGTGGAGAGGTCACAAGCCAAACAGAAGCAGACATGCCCATGTGGAGGACCACAGATCTATCAGAGTTGCTATGGTAGTGAAACTTGCTTTTAAATATCATGGAAAATAGTCAAACACACACATATACACACACACAAATATTTTTCCAAATGTCTGTCACCTTTACCAGCCACAAGAGCCATCTGGTATTAAAGTATAAGATATCTGAAAATCCAGAGCACCAGGAGTTACTAATTTTTAGTGTGTCGTGGACCCCTCTAGCCATCTGGTGAAGCCTTTGCAATATAACAGGCTTTGGGGCAGCTAGGTGGCGCAGTGAATAAAGCACCAACCCTGGATTCAGGAGGACCGGAGTTCAAATCCAGCCTTAGACACTTGACTCTTACTACCTGTGTGGCTCTGGGCAAGTCACTTAACTTTCATTGCCCTGCAAAATAAAAGGAAAAGGAAAGGAAAGAAAGAAATGAAATGAAATGAATGAAAATAAAGATGTCATGTTATCCCCCACTGGAGTTCAATCTATCTACAGACTCCCTGGGTGTCTGTGGACCCCAGGTTAAAAAGCCCTGATCTAGAAGGTAAAAAATGTCAGGGTCCTTTTCAGATTTTGATAAATGCCCTCATTTCTTCATTCAACAAAATACTATACTAAATGCCAGACACTGTATTAGGTACTGGGGAGACAAAGAAAATAAGTGAAAATTCCTGTTCTCAAGGAGCTTACATTCTATGGGGGACTAGGGGGACTCCATGAGCACAGATAAATAAAGGTATAATATACACAATGTAATTTCTAGGGTAAAGGGCACTACCAGCTAGGAAATCAGGAAAGCTCTCAATTTGCCTCAGTTTCTTTATCTGTCAAATGAGCTGGAGAAGGAAATGGCAAACCAGTCAAGAAAACCCCAAATGGGGTCATGAAGAGTTGAACACAACTGGAGTGACTGAATGACAACAGAGATAAGAGAAGAGGAGTCAAGTCAAGAAAGAAAAACATGGAGAGAGGGGGACATGGATGGTAATCCAGCAAAGGAAACTGAGGAGTGGCTGGACAGGTGAGATGAAAACCAAGAGAGAACCATGTCCTAAAAACCCAAGAAGGAAAGACTATCCCAGAGAAGTGAGCTATGAACAGTCTTACACACTGCAGAAAAGTCAAGGAGAACTCAGAAATGGTCATTGGACTTGACAGTTCAAAGATCATGGGTGGGGGCAGCTAGGTGGCAGGGGCAGCTAGGTGGCACAGTGGATAAAGCACTGGCCTTGGATTAGGAGTACCTGAGTTCAAATCCAGCCTCAGACACTTGACACTAGCTGTGTGACCCTGGGCAAGTCACTTAACCCTCACTGACCCCCCCCCCAAAAAAAAGATCATGGGTGACTTTGGAAAGAGAAGTTTCTTGCTAGGGATGAGGTCAGAAACCAGATTTCAAGAAGCTGAGAAGTGAGAGGAGAGGAAGTGAAGGCAACAGTAGGGAGCTTTAGCTAGCTGTGTGAAACTGCTGGGCAAGTCACTGAACTTCTCTGCCTCAGTATTATGCTCTATAAAATGAAGATTAAATAATAACACCTACTTCACATGATTGCTGTGAGGATAACATGATATAATGTGTAAAAGTTATTTTCAACCTTTAAATCATTATGTAAATGCTAAGTAGTTGAGTCATAGTAGTAATAGTAGAATTGAGAAAGAATAGAGAATGACCTAGGAAACACCTGAATTTAATTACCTGTACCTTTCCATTAAAATTCTTTAAATTGTTAGACCCATAACATTTTCATAGTAAATGTGAAAATTCCATCAGAAAAAAAAAGTGATGGTTTTTTAAAAGTATTTGGTTTCTAAGATCATTAAAAGTGAAGACTGTACTGTGCATAGCACATAGTAGGTGTCTACTACTTATTACATAATAAATATATAATTGATTGGTTGATATAAGAAATGGTCAGAAATAATCTAGTTGATTCACCTTTCCCTCCAGCCCAACCACCAACCGTCCAGCCATATTTAAATCTTCCCTGAACTTTTTACAGGAAAAAAATTTCCAGATGAAACCAAATCCTTTGATGGGCAAGAATCTCATCATGCCTCAGAGTCATCTTTATGAATTTGAATTATTACAAAACTTTAGAGTTGTAGGAGATTGATTTGAAGTTGATTTTTTAAAAACACACATGAGAATCACAGAATCTGAGAGCTTGGGAAAGGGTTTCAGCAACCATCCAGTTCTACCTATATACAAAAGGAACTCCTACTAGAACACAACTGAAAAGTGTTTATTTAGCCTCTGCTTAAAGACCTCTACTGAGGGAGGACTCACCACCTGCCAAGGCAGTTCATTCATTCCACTCTGGGATAGCAATTAGGAAGTTTTTCCTGACAACAAGCTTAAATGCGTCTCTTTGAAACTTCCACCCTTTGCTCCTTTAGGGCAGGGGAAGGTCTTTTACCTTTCCATCCCCAGCACTTAGCACAGTGCCTGACACAGTCGGCTCTTAATAAATAATAAATACTTATAGACTAAGTGCTCCTGGTTTTGCCCTGTGGGGCCAGAGTAAGTCTGATTCCACTTTCAAATACTTGAAAACACCTATTTCCTGAGTCTTCCTTCCCCCAGGCTTTTAAACACCTCCAGTTCTTTCAGCCAACATTCATGACATGGACTCGAGGTCCTTCACTACCCTGGTTGATCTCTGGACATTCCTCTGCTTAACAATTCTGGAATCATGACACACAGAACCTAAAACCACACTCCAGGTCATCTCTGAAGAGGGAAGAGTATATAAGACTACCACCTCCCTATTCCTTGAAGTTATTTCCCTCCAAATGCAGAAAGATATTTCCTTACCAAAACCCAATGAGCATTTTTTATCTGCTATATCCTGCCCACCACTGACTTATATTGAGCTTGGAGTTCCCTAAAGCTCCTATACCTCTTCCAGAAAAAAACACAAAAAACTGCCGTCTCTTCATGACACTCATCTTATATTTGTGAAGCTAACTTTTTGTACCCAAGTTCAAGACTCTGCATTAATTCCTAATGAATTTCATCTTCTTCGTTCAGCCCAATGCTCTAGCTTTTCCAGCTTAGTGCCATTTTGAAAATTTGATGAGGATGCCATCTACACCCATGTCCTAATCACTGATAAAGAGATTAAATATCACAAGGCCAAGCACAGATCCCAGCATCACTTCACTGTAGACTTAATGCTCACGTGTCACTGACAGGAAGTGATCTGGCAACATGACAATTTAAAGTGGAACTACAGGCCTTTAAAGAAGAAGCAAAAATGGACCAAAAGTTGCACGATAAGGAGGAATCTTATCAAAATTTTGAATCACTCCCACACCAACCCCTGGGATGCTAGCTGTGCTCTCCAGCACACAAGAGTTACTTAGTCATTGTTTGTTGAATGAGAGAAAAGAAACATTTCTATCAAGACTTGGGTCTAATGATAAAGCACATGTTTACATTCTAAGTGTACAATCTGCTGGAGTCAGGAAAGAATTTCCATGATGACAACATATTAGGTGTAGCATATGGCCCAAGAGTTGATTATACTTTTCTCTGAGGCTAAAGGGAAATTATCTGCCTTGCAAAGTCAATTAGCATAGATTTGCTGTGTGGTCAATGGACATTTGATGCCTAATATGAGTTAAAAATTAGAGTTTTAAAAAAAAAATTAGAGTTTTTAATTTTTTATACCAGCTGAAGGAAAATAAATCACAGACTGGAGCCTAAGGTTTTATAAGTGCCAGAGGGCAGGATATGAACTCAGGTCTTCCTGACTCCAGGCCTACCATCTGGCTGCCTCTATACTGACCTAGAGTCAAGAAGACCCAAATTCAAATTCTGCTTCAGACACTTAATAGCTGTGTGACTATGGACAAGTCACTTAATCTCTGCCTGCCTCAGTTTCTATTAATTAGGGATAACAATTAGCACCAACTTCCCCAGGGTTGTTAAGAGAATAAAATGAGATATTTGTAAAATTCTTTGAAAACCTTAAGAGACTACATAAATGCCAGCCAATCGTATTATTAATAATATTATCTAAAATAAAAGATGGGGACACAAAGGTATAGCAAAACATCACTTTCCTTAGGATTTAGAATTACAGAATATTAGGTCCAGATGGGCACCTTAGAGGAGGAAGTGGAGGGCTAGCAAGGTGAAATGATTTGCCCATAGTCACAGCTAAGACAAGTTCTTGTTGTTCAGTTGTGTCTAATTCTTTGTGACCCCATCTGGAATTTTCTTGGCAAAGATACTAGAGTGGTTTGCCATTTCCTTCTCTAGCTCATTTTACAGATGAGGAAACTAAGGCAAACAGGGTTAAGTGACTTACCCATGGTCCCACAGCTAGCAAGTGTCTGAGGCTGGATTTGAACTCAGGTGTTCTTGATTCCAGGCTCAGCGCTCTATACACTGCACCACACCTAGCTGCCCTAGCTAAGGCAAGAGTTAAGAATAAAATCCATATCTTGTGAATCCCAGACCCATGCTCTTTCCACTAGACAAATCTACCTTTATCACAATCTGTTAACACCATCTAGGTGAACAACTAATTTGTTTCTGGGACGGCCATGCTTCTGGGTGGGACATGGAACTGAAATCTTAGGGTGTCCTGTGGCTCTAATCAAGTTCAGGTGTTTGTAATAGTAGGGAATCAGATCATTAAATTTCTGTATAAAGTCCTGTCATAAATGGATTCAACCATGGAACAGAGCCACCAGATCAAACCAATCTGAAAGGATAAGATCTTTATGTAATAAAAGATGCAGACAGGTAGTTCGTTCCATTATTACCATTAAGGTAATAAAACCTGTATTAACTAAAATGAGATAACAAGATGTGAGAAAAAGTCACTTAAAATGTACCTTAGAATGTAAGTCAAAGAAAAACAAGTCTACAGAAGCTACAAGAGCTTCAAAATCCCAGTCAGTTCTCAAATACTTTTATCTACTTTGCACATTACCCAAGGCCAAATTTTTAATCCACAGACTGGCTGTTCCCCATTTACTGTGTCCCCATATTCCTGTATGCTTCCCTTTAGTGGAGCAATGTGCTACAGCAGAAAGAACACTATGAGCTAGAAAATTGGGTTCCAGTCCGAGCTCCAAATTGTATTTTCTGCGTGACTACAAACAAGGTGTCTACCATCTCCAAGGCATCTTCTCCTGCAAAATGGGATAAAAAGATTCCCACTGCCTATTTAAAAGGGCTGTTTGTAAGCAAAGCAGTTTGTAAGTACTGAAATACTACATAGATGAGTTTTTATCGTTAGTATTCATGTAGGGTCAACACATTAATTTTAATATTGTAATGGCTAAAATAATTATAGAAAAAAAACCTAATGAACAGGAATCTAATAATGTATTACAAAACCAAATATAAGTCTTTGGGGGTTTATTTGTTTTAGGTTATGTACATGCAATTGTTGTTGACGGGTCATTTTCAGTCATGTCTGACTCAAGGTCACCCAGCTTATAAGTGTCTGAGGTCACATTTGAACTCAGGAAGATGAGTCTCCAGGCCTGGAACTTTATTGCACTATCTAGCTACCCCACCAAAAAAAATTTGTTGTTCATTTATTTCAGTCGTGTCTGACTCTTCATGACCCCATTTGGGGTTTTCCTGCAAAGAGACTGGAGTGATTTGCCATTTCCTTCTCCAGCTCATTTGACAGATGAGGAAACTGAGGCAAACAAGGTTATATGACCTACCCAGGGTCACACGACTAGAAAGTGTCCGAGGTCAAATTTGAACTTCCTGACTACAGGCCCATCATTCTATCCACTGTACCACCTAGCTGCCCAATTATGTATTATGCTTGTTTTAGGTTATATACATGTAAATAGAGCTAGCAAAGCTCTCTCAGACCAGTAATGTTCACTTCCAGAAGGGATTCAACTTGCCTATGAGTCCCTGGATACCTGCCACCTGGAGAAAGGGACTGCACTGGCCCAAAAGCGTAGATTCTGGCTGGATGAAGTCTCTTGGGAGATATGTGAAGTGAAAAAGTTTGGAGTAGCGGTACTAGAGCCAAGGAAATAGGAATAAGGGAGAGAGATGGGGAGGGAGGAGAAACATCAGATCATCATCTCACTTCTACTGGGGAACATCAACTGAATGTGGTTATTGGGATACAAAACACAATTTTCCTTTCATTAATTACTGAGATAGACCATGCCTCCATAGTTATATATCTGAACCACTCAAGTTAAAAATATCAGATAATCATTAATAAAGACCACCGCCTCCATAGTTTGTATACCCCATTTACTCACATTAGTAGGTATTCAGTAATTTTTTTCATGATAAGGATGGAGATTTATAACTGACATGAGACTAGGGTAACTTTGCCATATCAAATTGGTCAATGTGCCCAGATACTTTAGGGAGAACTTCTAAACTCAGCTATTGCTACTTTTTTGCTCCGCTACTCCCCCTTTGAGAAAGGAGAGCTCTGAAATTCAAGAATAGATGAGGGCAGCAAAAATAAGAGAAGAAAGATTCTTGGAATGCCACATGACTCAAGGATTGTAAGGGCAGGAACTGAAGGTCTCAAAATTAGATGACAATCTGTAGGGCCCTACAAAAGATATTTTAAAATGGGGGAAAGATAATAACATCCTCATATTATTAATTCCCATCTTAAAATGCCATGCATAGGAGATTCGACCAAGGTGGGTAAGATAGACTATCTATCTCTCTATCTGTCTATCTATCTATCCATGCATGCGTGCATGCATCTATCCTATCCTATTTGTCTGTCTGTCTATCCATCTATCTATGACTATACAGACACACATATACTGTCAGGACTCAAGCTTGTCAAAGATTTCATAACTAAGTTGCTAAAAGACCCTAGGACAACACAGCTATCTGTGAAGTTGGATTGTTTATAAATGTGATAACTTACATACTCAGGCATGTACAAATTCTATAGCATAAAATTATATATTATTTGCCATAATAAACAAAGGATTATAAACCAAAGAACCATAATTACCTGGCGTCTCTAAATTTTTCATAAGCCCTCATCTTGTCACTGATTAACTTTTTCATTGAAAATATTTATAAATGTTAATAAGAAGTCAAATTTTTCACCATGCACTAAACTTACCTAACTATAATAACTCTTCCAACTCTGCTTCTGAACTCTTCAGAACTTTTGAAAAAAAATACATTTACTATTACCTTTTGGTTCCACTCCTAACCCACAATGCAATCAAATAACCAAAAATGAACAAAAATAATTGATAAGCACCACAATTTGAGAAATAGTAGGCAGACTATAATCCCAACCTACTAGTTTGCCCAGATTAAATATTCTCCAGACACCAGGAGTGTTAATGATACAGGAAAGCCTAACATGGACCATGCAAAGAACTCATAATGCCAAGTGATCTTAATTTTCAGATCTTAAAGACAATGTAAACAAGCAAGACTCACATTTATTAAGTCCCCCAAATCCAGGAGATTCCATCCCTGAACAGTTTTAATTTAATGACAATGAATTTTCTACAATCCTGGAAACAGAAGCTTCTGGAACAAGATTAATATGGTAAGCAAGCATTTCCTGCCCATTTCTGTTTTGGGTTTACCAATAATCAAATGCAATTTAGCTGCCCAAGATACTGGCAGTGCTGAGTTGCTTGGCAAGAAATTCAAGTCAAATAGGCATGTCCCAACTCACGTGCAAGATAGAACACTGTTCTCCAACTTCTAAGGGGTCTTGCCAAGGAAATTGGACCCCAAGCCTCTCAAACAAATATTTACTGTGGGCACTGAAAAAAATACATTTCATTGCACATGCAAACGCTAATATGTTTTCTGGAAAATGCAGTTTATTGCACATGCAACTGTTATCATCACTGAAAAAATGCATTTTATTACACAGCTGAAAAAATAAACATGAGCTATTTTAAAACCAAGTTGCCCCATTTTACATGTCCAGACCTTTCCCAGCTTTTCATAGATCAATAAACATTAGGCTCCAGTATCAGGAAATTAACTAGGAAGTAGCATTGCAGCCATAAAGTTCCACTGTCTTAACATTAAATTATTATCAAGTCAATGAAGCTCTTTATTTTCCTTGAAATACGTTCATGCAATAATATTAACAATTTATGCTGACATGGTACTCTAAAGTTTTCAAAATAGTTTACACTCATCCCGATGATCCTCAAAACAACCTTATGCAATAACTACTACAAATGTCATTGCCCATTTTAGAGTTGAGGAAACTGACTCAGAAAGATAAAATGACTTGCCTAAGGTCCACACAGGAAGTATCAAATGCAGCAGAACCCAGGTCTTCCTGGCACCAAGTCCAGTAATATTTTATCTACTATCCCATGCTATCTGTCCATGGAAAAACTCTTAGAAAACCTAATTCAGAGCTTCTTAAACTTTTTCCACTTACAACCCCTTTTCACATGAGAATTTTTTATATGACCCAGGGTATATAGGTATATGAAATAGGTATACACAACCTTTTGCTGTTGCCAAATTTTTCACATTCAGTTATGTGACCCCATATGTCATCACAACCCACAGTTTAAGAAGCTAGGATCTAAATTTCTGGAAAAAAAATCATCATTTATACAGATATACCATATATTTATATCGGCTCGAAAACTGTAGTTATGGTAGAAAGCTTTTATAAAATTGTGGCTTCAGGTTCTTTTATCAGTTTTAGGTCAAATAATTTCTGCAATGGCTCAGGTTTTGACTGTGCAATTTTCCCCACATTTTCGGGATAACACCAACACAAGAAGCAACAGAGTTTCATGATCAAATGTATGATTTGAAGAATACTGAGGAGTCAGAAAAAATAACATACCTTGCAAAACCAAGAAGAAATAAAAGACTGAAATAATCACTTCTAACATTGGGATCTGTAACAGGAAGAAAAAGGGAAAGAAAGCCTAGGTGCATGAGATTTTAGAGCTCATCTGGATTTTAGATCATACAGTGGTCATCTACCCCAAACCCTTCATTTTACAAATGAGGAGAGATTAAGTGAGTCGCTTAAGATCATAGAGGTAGAAAGTAGCGAAGCAGAGATTCCAAACCAGCTCTTCTACTAAATCCATGCCAACTGAAGTAATAGACTACCAATCTACAGAAATGAAAAATTGGTCTAATACCATTACAAGAAAAATAACTGCACAAGAATTCCAGGCATCACCCAACTCATTTCAAGTAACATTCAATAGCCCCAAATTCTAGTACAAGATGAAATCTGAAGACCTTCTGAAGGTTCATATGTAATGGCATCCGACCTGGAATCACACACCTTAATAGCAGTCTATGTGTATAATAGAAAATGTCTGAGCCATTACTTTCATATGTCAAACTAAATTGGAACAGAGGATCATAAACCTTTCATGTGGCACTTTACATTTTAAAGCCCCCTCACCATTGGACTCTCCATAGTAAGTAGCATCTGTTTTCGAAAAAGCATTCTTACTATGAAACTGTCTTTCCAAGAAGATGACATTCATGGGTATGCTGAAGACAGCTCAAATCAGCTCTAGAGAGGGCTGACTCTTAAATTTTTAGTGTGATGTTTACACTTCAGATATCAGTAAATATTACTTGATTTATTGTTTTGATGATTGTCTATGTGTAATGTAGAAAACATTAATAAGGCAGATTAAACTGAAAATGTGTTATGGGCACATTTTTGGTGATTGTTAAACCTGTCTACTCCTTATTATATTTTATTATAAATTCTTTGGTGGGGTGGGTAGGGAAGAATTTTCTATTTGGTTAATGTAACAGTTTAAGATGAAAGAAAGCAGGAATTCCATTCTTTTAACATAATTTTGTTCAGGTTTTATCAGGGTGTCTTATAGAATGTAAACACTCAATAAATGTTGATTTGGTCCAGATTGTTCCCTAGTGTTGTAAAAAAATGACAAAGATGGACTCCTGATTCTTTTTAATTTCAAAGGAGATTTTAGTCTGCTAAGCAATAGAAGTCATTGAGTTGAGTCTCATTACCTCTAAGGCTGGTTTTTTTGCATTTAAAGAGAATGTGACCAAACTTACAGAAACAGAACACTTTTGAGCCAAGACAAGGAATCTGTGCTGCCAGAGGCAAGTTTTAAAAATTATATCGCTTGAATGTTACTGTCCACTTGAGAGTTTGAGTCTTGGCTCCAAAATGTGACCTGGCCTGATTTGTCACAAAATAAATACTTGGACTCCACAGAGATCAGAATTTTCTGCCATTAAAAATATGGGCAGTCTTAAAGAATAAGAAGAAAAAGAGAGGTAGCATGGCATAGTGGATGGAGGGTCTATGTTGTAGTCAGGAATACCTGGGTTCCATCATATACTGACTGTGTGAACCTGGGCAAGTCACATAACCTCTTGGTAGCCCAGGTGCCACTCTAAAACTCTAAATTACAGAACAGTCACCAATCAGTACTGGTAGAAGGGGTTTCTTTACTGCGAATGAAATCAGGGAGCTGGAGTCTTTCACAACCCTAATCATAGAAAAGGGGGTTGGAAGATAAGACGTTTAACTAAAAACAGGGCATTGCCAGATGATCCCTTTACGAGGTTCCCATGAGAACAGAAAGGAAGCCACACCATAGGACCGGGAACAACAGGCCATACTTCCAGTTGACCTACAAAAATCAGGTCAGTGTTTCTAAGGGAGATTCAAAAAAGGAATTCAGTTCCTGCTAAGACTCACAGGAGCTGAGAGCCACATGGAGCTGGGATAGTCAAAATGTGAGGTAGCCTCCACAAAGGAAGAAGCCAAGACTCTGAGACTGAGGCTGCTTGGGCACATCAAGGTGCAGCTAGGTGGCACAATGGATAGAGTGCCAGTCCTGGAGCCAGGAAGATTCATCTTCATGAGTTCAAATCTGGCCTCAGACACTTATAAGCTGGGTGACCTTGGGCAAGTCATTTAACCCTGTTTACCTCAGTTTCCTCATCTGTAAAATGATCTGGAGAAGGTAATGGCAAACCACTCCAGTATTTTTGTCAAGAACACCCCAAATGGGGTCACCAATAGTCAAACATGACTGAACAAGAAGGGCACGTCGAGTACGGGGGTATAGGGAAAGAACCTGAATCAATGAAAGTCTCTGGACTATATACCTCAAGGTAGTAGGAACCTTTCTCCTTTCTTCCCTTGGGCCACCTCATCAAAGTCTGAAGCTTTTCCTTCTGAGGAAAGCCTGTGGAAGAAGGTCTGTCCTTTCCCCAATTAATAAATGGTCAAAGGATATGAACATGCAGTTTTCAGACAAAGAAATCACAGCTGTCTATAATCATATGAAAAAATGCTCTAGATCACTACTGATCAGAGAAATGCAAATTAAAACCAACTCTGAGGTATCACTTCACACCTATCAGAGTGGGCAAATATGACAAAAATGGAAATATTGGATGTTGGAGAGGATATGGAAAAGCTGGGACACCAATCCACTGTTGGTGGAGTTATGAAAAGATCCAACCATTCTGGAAAGCAATTTGGAACTATGCCCAAAGGGCTATAGAATTGTGCTTACCTTTTGATCCAGCAATACCACTGCTAGGTTTATATCCCAGAGACATCCCAAAAAAAGAGAAAAATATTTGTACAAAAATATTTATAGCAGTTCTTTTTGTGGTGGCTAAGAATTGGAAATCAAAGGAATGCCCATCAATTGGGGAATGGCTAAACAAACTGTGGTATATGATGGTGATGGAACATTATTGTGCTGTAAGAAATGACGAGCAGGATGACTTCAGAAGGGCCTGGAAAGACTTGTATGTAAATGATGTATGTGAAGTGAGCAGAACCAAGAGAACATTGTGCACAGAGACAGCAATATTGTTTGAAGAAAGTGAATGACTTGACTATTCTTGGCTTTACAATGACCCAAGAAAATCCCAAAGGACTATTGATGAAACATACTAACCACCCTCCAAAGAAAGAACTGATATTGATGGAACCAGACTTAAGCATGCTATTTTTCACTTTCTTTCATTTTTCTCTTTTAATCAAGGTTTCTTGTACAAAATGACAAATATAGTAACGTTTTTACATTATCATACATATATAATCCATACATTATTGTTTGCCACCTCAGGAAGGGGGGAGGGGAGGGAGGGAAAGAGGGATAAAAATTGGAACCCAAAACTATAAATTAAAATGGTTTATTACTTTTTTAAAAATAAAAGTCAGTACTTTGGGGGAAAAGGTTTGTCTTGCATATGTCCAGGTCTCCTGTAGATAATGGAGGCAGTCTGCTTTCCCAAGTTCCCATTTACACTTTTTCACCTTCCTTTGTTTTAAATGTTGACTCTGTCTCTATATACACTTAGTATAGCTATCTAGATAGAAAGATAGCTATACTTGGGGTGTGTGTATATGTATATATATATATTTATACATATACTATACTTGTATATGCATACATAAATACACATATGCATACTTACAAATACTTTGCTAGTTTGTGTCTATTAGCAATGCAGTTGTAATATGATAACTGAACAAAGAGGGCATGTCCCCAGAGAAGAAAGAGAGAGAATAATCATCTTAGATTCAAGGCTAGAAGGGATGTTAGAGGTCCGTCCATCTCGTCCACCTGCTTTGTTTTACAGAAGTAACTAAGAGACAGAGAGGTTAAGAAATTTGCCTAAGGTCACCTAGATCTAACAATAAGTTGTTTGTCAGTGCTGTCTCTTGCTTGGGGTTTGGAGGTAGAAAATAGAAAATTAAAGATCTTTGATACTACTTCCCAGAGCAGAGAAAGACCACTAATATCAGGAAATCCACTGAGGCAATGAGGGAAAACCATCTAACAGATAAATCAGTAACAGGAGGAGGAAGGGGCAAATAAGAGGAAACAAACAGTTCTGAAAATATTGAACTGACTCCACATCAATTCTTTAGAAAAGAAGAAGAAAAACATTCCTTACTTTCTACCACACATTTTTATCTAATCCCCTGCCTATCTTGCCTGCTCCTATTCTCAGCTCTGGCAGGACAATGCTTGAAGATGGTGCATTGACCCATCTACTCCCATTTCATCCCCTTGATTAATTAACAGAGTTGATACCAGTTGGCTAAAGCTATAGACATTCTGGGCCACTACAGCAGAGATTTCCTAACAGGGTGACTGACAGGAAGGAATCAAAACCCTGATCCTGGCCTCATTAGCTCTTACATACTGTTTCCCAACCAGGCATTTGATTATCACCTTGGCGTGTCACGACATCCTAGTTTTCCCTGTTCTTTTGCCAATTTTTTTTAAACTAAGAGAAGGTGAAGAATGAAGGTAGTGATTATTTAGAAACACCACTGGGACGCCAACAACCACTTCCACAGCTGAGCCCCCAAACCCTTTCCCCAAAAGTTTTTGTCTTTACCTCTCTTTTCCTCTATTCATACCAGCCTATCTTAGACACCAGTTGGAATGTGAAGATTGCCCTAATTGTCTGGGCTGAATATAAGCAAACTCCTCTCCTTTTAATTCAATGGGGAAAACAGCTAAAGTGAAAAACCTATACCAAAGAATTATGGGATATCTCTCCTCACTGCAGAGGCGAGAAAAGAAGAAGGGGAAAGGAGGGTTGATGAGGGGAGCTGAATGATGCATTCATCTGTTAGACACTGAGACTGTATTAAATTCTTTTTTTTTTTTTTTTTTTTGGTGAGGCAGTTGCGGTGAAGTGACTTGCCCAGGGTCACACAGTAGTAAGTGTTCAAGCGTCTGAGGCCGAATTTGAACTCAGGTCCTCCTGAATCCAGGGCCGGTGCTCTATCCACTGGGCCACCTAGCTGCCCCCCAACTGTATGAATTCTTAACTGCTGTTGTAGTTGTGGCTGTTATTAGAAGATAGGCTTAAGTTACAAAGGGACCACATTGGGGCAGGGAGTAACTGGAGAAATCAGTCAGTCAGCAAGTATTTATTAAGTGTTTGCTAGATGCCATGACCTGTGCTAAGTGATGGGGAAAGGAAGAAAGGCAAAAACAGTGCTTACGCTCAAGGAGCTTTTCATATGTGTATATGTGTGTACATGTATGTGATATGTATACACATATACATACATATATACACACATAAAGCAAATCCCTAGCTATTGAGAAGATCTATAGGGTAGAGAGGAGATACGTTCAGAGGAAAGAGCATTTCAGGGATGGGGACAGCCAGTACAAAGGTTTGGCACTAGTTTCTAGTGGTTCAGGAATTGCAAGTAGGTGAGTAACTGGATGAGAGTGTAATGGAAGGGAGTAAAGTAAAGGAAGACTGGAAAAGTAGGAAGAGGCCAGATTATGATGAGCTTTAAATGGCTGAAGAACTTTATATTTAACACTGGAGATAATGAAAAATCACTGGAGTTCAGTCAACACAGGGGTGACATGGTCAAAGCTACTCTTATAAAAAATGAGTGAGGCCATAAGTGGAAGATGGACTGGAATGGAACAGACTAGAGGTAGGGAAACTGTTTAGGAAAGCTGGAAAAGACATCTTAGGTCAGCCCCCTAGTTTTATAGGTGGGGGAACTGAAGCTCAGAGGGGTTAAAACGACTGGGAAATACTACAAATAATAATAATTGTTAATAAGAATAACTAGCATTTATAGCACTCTAATATTTGTGAAGTGCTTTAAATGTTATTTCATTTGATCCTCACCACAGTTGTGTGAGGTAGGTGTTAATATCTCCATTTTATTGATGAGGAAACTGGGAGAGAGGTAAAGTGATTTTTGAGAGTTATGTAGGTAATGGAAGGAAGGAAAAGAGGGAGAGAGGGAGGGAATAATGGAAGGAAAGAAGGGAGGAAAAAAACAAAGAAAGAAGGGAGGGAAGGAGGATGGAAGGAAGGACAAGGATAGAGAGAGAAAAGGAGGCAAAGGACAGGGCAAGGCAGGGAAGGGAAGGGCAGAGAAGGGAGGACGCAAGCATTTATTAAACACCTACTATGTGACAACACAATGCTAAGGATTTTGTCAATATTGTTTCATTTGATCCTTACAACTCTGGGATTTAGGTGCTAATATTATTCCCATTTTACAGTTGAGGAAACTGAGGCAGACTTGCCCAGGGTCATATAGCTGGGATGTTAGGTCTTCCTGACTCTGGGTTCAATGATCTACCCAGCTGCCTCTAATGGCCAAACTGGGATTTGAACCAGACTCACTGGGTTTGAATCTGGCACTCTTTCCAGGGTCTTCTGCAGCTTTCAGAGATGTGCAGGATAATTTTAGGAGGGAGACAGCATAAAGGACCAAAGAGGAAGAGTAAGGGAACCTAAGTAGGGGATAGCATCCAAGTTGAGCCTTGAAGTAAACTATGGTTTCTAAGGAGTAAAGGTGATGGAATGCTTAGCATAGTGCCTGTTACATATTAAGTGCTTAATAAACATTGATTGATTGATTGATTGATTGGAATATATCCCAAGTCTGGGAAATAGCCTCTGAAGACACACAGAGATGGGAGATAGAATGATCAGGGCAGAATGGAAAGTAGGCCAATTTGGATTTGAATATAGGAAGGGAAATAGTGAATTCTATTCTTGCCCGTTGGAGAAGGAAATGGCAAACCACTCCAGTATCTTTGCCAAGAAAACCCCGTGGACTTTTGTCCATGGGGTCAAGTTAAGTTGGATGAGACTGAACAACAACAACAACAATTCTTGCTCTACATGAATCTCTGTTTAGGCAGAATCTTAGTTACAGATAAAACTGGTTTTCTTTTAGGTCAAGAGTTCTTAAATTTTGTGTGTGTCATGGACCCATCTGACACTTTCATATAGCCTTTAGAACCTTTCTTTGAATAATGCTGGGGATTTTATTTTCTAATTTAAATTTCTTTGTTAATCTTAATAATGTTTTATTTTTTTCAGTTACATGTAAAGATAGTTTTCAAACATTTTAAAAAATAAGATTGTAAGTTCCAAATTTTCTTTCCTCCCTCCTTTCCCTTCCTGTCCCCAAGACAGAAAGCAATCTGACATAGGTTATATACGTACAATCACATTAAACACATTTCTGCGTTGGTCATGTGAAAAAAGAATCAGAACAAAAGTGGAAAACCTCAAAAAACAAAAATAAAAAGAAGTAAAAAAATAGTATGGTTCAATCTGCATTCAAATTCCACAGTTCTTTTTTTCCGGATGTGGAGAGGCATTTTCCATCATGAGTCCTTTGGCATTGTCTTTGATCATTGAATTGCTGAGAAATCTAAGTCTATCACAGTTGCTCTTACTGTGTACAGTGTTCTCCTGGTTCTACTCACTTCACTCAGCAATCAGTCCACTTAAGTCTTTCCAGGTTTTCTGAAATCTACCTGCTCATCATTTCTTTATTTTATTTTTTTTGGTGAGGCAATTGGGGTTAAGTGACTTGCCCAAGGTCCACACAGCTAGTAATTGTTAAGTGTCTGAGGCCGGATTTGAATTCAGGTCCTCCTCTATCCACTGTGCCACATAGCTGCTCATCATTTCTTACAGCACAATAGTATTCCATTACATTATATACCACAACTTGTTCAGCCATTCCCTAATTGATGGGCATCCCCTCAGATTTCCAATTCTTTGCCATCACAAAGAGAGCTGCTATAAAATTTTTGTCCTTTTCCCCCCTTTTTATGATCTCTTTGGATACAGACCTAATTGTGGTATTATTCAGTCAAAGGGTAAACACAGTGCTGAGGATTTTTAAAAATTCATTATTGAAGGAAATGCCAAATTTCAGTTAGAAGTTAAGGAAAATAAAGGTCATTTTCCCTCCCCACCCAAGGTCACAAAGTACTGATAACTGTCCACAGATCACTAATGAATGGGTCCAAGAACCCCAAGTTAAGACCCCAGCTTCAGGTGAAGCTCAGTTCCTTCACCACTAACTAGGCCTCATCCTTATAGCTCCAAAAGGCTGTGTATTTTACATCCTGAGCCAAGGCTATCCCTGGTAGTGTTTCCCCCACTGCTCAAAACTGATGGCCTTTTCCAGTTTCAGAGCTGGTACTTTTCATCAAGTTCCAGCTCCTGGCAGCTTTTGAATCCCCATTGGAAGAGCTGGAAAGACTAACTTGCATGTGCCTAATTAACATCTCACACCTGCTACCAACTCAGCGGCCAATTATTCACTTCCCCATGTTCCCAAGTTGATGAGTCAGTCACTTGGCCTTTGTTTGGGTCCTGATCCCCTCTAGTCGGTGGGCTGTCCAAAGACTTACTTTATAATATTCCAGCACTTTAAACTGAACCGGTAACACAGACAGAAGAATGTGACTTCCACTCATGGTAGAGAGGGGCTTGGGGATCAGTGGAGTGGGCCAAGGTAAAGAGAAAAGGGAGGTAGCTGGTGTGTAGACATGGGAATAATGCAGTTAGAGATGGGAATTCACAGGCATCTGGATAGCTTCATCCACTCTCACCCCCTTTCTGGGTTCTAGAGTGTCATAAGTATGTCACAGACTGAGAAAGGTTGGGAAACACCAAGACTAATTGACCACAGGACCTCTTTAAAACACTTGGTAGCAAGGAATATATTTACCTCCGCATGAATCACAGTAGTGATGTTTTTTACAATGTGATTAATTACCATGGCAGAAAAAGATGCTATTTAATATAAATGTTTGGGTATCTTGTACAATGGGTTATATATACTCTGTAAGTTAAATACTGCTTAATTCTGCCATATTATTACTTTAATATGTTAAATATTCTCTTGATACTCATGCCTCTCTCATTTCTCCAAGAAAATAAGGAAAGTAAGACCAGATAGCTTTAAGTTCCCCTCCTGGTCCTAAATCTGTGATAAAAAAGATGTACTCTAAGTACACTGGGTTGGATGGATCTTTAGTGGTGCTGGTTGTTTACAAAGTGCTGTTACTAAGAACAAAAATTAATAGATATTAATGTTCATCTTTTCCCATAAAAAAGGTATCTAGAATAGTTAAGCATGACCTTGTAAACCAGTTTCTGTTCTTCTCCTTCCTCCTATGATAATCCAACAGACTTGATAAATTAGTTTTACAACTCAACATATCCAGCAGAGGGAAGAAACTGAGAAGTTTGAGCAATTGAGGAGGGAGAGACTAATGTGTTAGTATCACAGCTGGAGATTTGCTTTCCATATTTGTCTCACAATTTTTTTTTCTCTTTCTCTAGCCTCCCTTAATAGAAGCTGAAAATTCACTTATATTTCCAGAGCACAGAAACTCCAATTTGAAAGGACCTCAAGGTTATGTAGTCCGACCTATATCTGAAAAGAAACTCTTAATTATCCTTCAAAAGTGGACATGCAGCTTCTATCTGAAGACCTTGAGTGATGAGAAACTCACTACTTCTCAAGGCGAGCCCTGACCCAGGGAGACCCTCCAAAACACTACTGACAACTTTAAAGTACTTTAAATGGGCAGTAATCACAAAACAACTTCTAGCAAAGTAGAGAAGCATCTTTTTTTTTTAAATCACAGTCATAACAGGTGAAGGGTTTCTCTCATCAAGCTACAACTGCCCGATGGCTACTATTCCTAGTGCTGCTGAATAAATCTAAATCCTCTCCCACAGAAATGCCCTCCGAACACTTTAAGACAAGCCCCAAATCTCCTCTTCTCCAGGTTAGAATCTTCCTTATTCCCTCAAGATAAGTACATCTTCTCAAGTATAGGTAGTGTGTGCCCCATATATGAATGGGAAGGTTGCTGAAGTATCATAGGACCCTAAATTTAGGGCAAGGAGGAAAATTTAAAAGCTACCTAGCTTATCTTCTCATTTTACAGATGAGGAAACTGAGAGAAGTTATGTGATTTGTAGAAGGTTACAGAGGTAGTTAAATAGCAGAACCTGGAACTGAACCCAAGTTGTCTGATTCCAAATTCAGTGGATTTCCTGCCCCCTCCCCCAGGACAAGAGTGATTAAAGTCTGGAAGACCCAGTTAGAAAGGTAGTGGATTAATTTCTATATAACAATATACTTTAAATATATATATAATACATATATACACACACAGATAATATACATACAAAAATACATGCAGATACACACACACATAAAATTATACCAAGGTACCTAGGTGATGCAGTGGATAAACACCCAGCCTGAAATCAGGAAGACATCTTCCTGAGTTCAAATCTGGCCTCAGATACTTACTAGCTGTGTGACCCTGGCAAGTCCATTAACCCTGTTTGCCTCAGTTTCCTTATCTGTCAAATAAGCCAGAGAATGAAGTGGCAAACCACTCTAGTAGATTTTCTAAGAAAACCCCAAATGGGGCCAATGAAGAATCAAACATGAATGAACAGCAACACAAATGTACTTTAAAATACACGAATAAAATTTGCTACTTAAATCCCTGAATCTTCTGGAAATTCCCTCTTCCATCCCCCCTCCCCCCAAACCAGCAAAACTCAGATTAGAGCCGGAGACTCCAGTCTTCTGAAGTTCACACCACCTCCCCAACCGTGGTCCCTGCTCCCTACTCCTATACCCTCTATTTTCTATCTGTGGCATCAGGCTAGATGGCAGATGGCTGAAGTATAGGAGGTGGGAGAAAGAGAAGAGAAAAGAGGGGAAAAGAAAGAAACTGTTTTGCTGGGGGTACTGAGAAAGCCCTAGATTTAGAGTCCAAGGGCCTAGGTTCAAATTTCGCCTATGTCACTTAACTGGTGCTCTTGGACAAGTCTCAACCCTCTGTCCACCCCATCCCCCCACATCAGTTTCCCTCATATGAAAAATGAAAGACCTCTAAGGTCCTTCCCAGTCCCAAATTCACAAATTTCATAAATTCATAAAATTCAAAACATCATACAATTCATAAATTCATTAAATATCCAGCTACTTTCTCATGTGTAGAGAAGGAAAGCCAGACCAATAAGGAAAGCCTGACCTGTGCAATGCCGATGATTTCTTCCTTGAGCCCCCCCTGACAGTTTGACTCCTGTGCTCCTTTGATAATTTTACTACTCTTCTGGGTTGTTTCCTTCTGCTGAAGGAACAACAGAAGATGTTTTGTTTTGTTTTTTTAAAAAAGGTAGAAGTGGCAAGTAATTCAAATACAAAGAATTCTAAAATAGTATGGATCTAAAGCTTCTTCTATAAAAATGTAGAAATATCCTAGAAAATCAAGGGCTAGTCACTTCAGGAAGGGGGGGTAGAATAAAGCCTATCTCCACTGACATTCCAGCACACACAAGGGACAACTTTTATCAGGAGGTTTCTATTAAAATACGAACTCTGAATTTATGGAGAACATGGACAAGAATCCCCCAGGATGAGACGGCATGGTTGGCTTGTGACCTGACGATGGAAGGAACATACAGATGGATGACAGTGTGGATCAACTGAAGTCTGAAGTGCTGGTCCCAGTATAAAAAACAAAGACAAAGTCAAAGGAGAAGAGAGAGAGTTCCATTCTGCAGAGAGCCAGGGGAATAGAAAGACCTAGCTAGAAGCAATTAGTATTTTATTTTATTTTTTAGCAATTAGTATGAATATAAATGAGGTCAGCTAGGTAACATAGTGGATGGAGTACCAGGCCTGGAGTCAGGAAGACTCATCTTCCTGAGTTCTAATCTGGCCTATGTTACTTACTAGCTGTGTGACCCTGGATAAGTCCCTTAAACTGTTTGCCTCAGTTTCCTCATCTGCCAAATGAGCTGGAGAAGGAAATGGCAAACCACTCCAGTATCTTTGCCAAGAAAACCCCAAATGTCACCATGAAGAGTAAGACACGACTGAACGACAACAATATAAATGAAAGCAAGTGGGTGAATCCTCAAGACTCACTGCAGAAAAGAATGGAAAGAGGGTGCCAGTGCAGGGGAGAACTCATACTAAGGAGCTTATATCCAGTGGTTCTTCTAGAGCATCATGTGGAGGAGGCACTAAGGGAAAGAATGCTTCTTCCAGTTTGTAGCCACTATTCCAACCTTCCTACCATTATTCCACTCCCATCCTCTATGAACCACCACAATATGGGGGTCCCCAATCTAGTCAAAGGCAGCCATAACCTGTGGCATAGAGCTAGGGGAATCTTGCTTAGGGGTCAGGTACAATGGGGGTGGAACAAGGGATAATATGTTCCTGGATTCCCAAGTTAGAATAATTTTCCATAGAAACACTGTTAGATTGTGTGCTTCAAACACATTCTGGGTTAGATAATCTTGCTTAGAAATGGGTTTACCATTTATAACATTCTTTCAATGAGCAAATGGATTCAAAATTCTTCACACCCCCCCCTTTTTTGCGGGGCAATGGGGGTTAAGTGACTTGCCCAAGGTCACACAGCTAGTAAGTGTCAAGTGTCTGAGGCCAGATTTGAACTCAGGTCCTCCTGAATCCAGGGCCAGCGGTTTATCCACTGCGCCACCTAGCTGCCCTGAATTCAAAATTCTTCAAAAAAAATAAACAGAATTCTTAAAAAATTCTAGAAACAAATAAACACTTATAAGGGCAAGGTGGTCTCATCTAAACATTTTATTTCATCAGGGCATAACACAGTACTCTGCACACAGCAGGCTAGGCACTGGATAAACCTCTGTTGAATAATTTAGGATACAAGCCATTTGTAAATTAGACATCATGTATAAGGCGAAAGTATGACATTTCTTACTATTCATTGAATTCTACTGAATAAAATGTTTGTTACCATGGCACTTCTTGTCTCTGTAATGATGTTTTTTCTTAAACATGTAAATATGGAAAATTTCCATGAAACTAATAATATAGCAGGAGTTTCAACATAAAAGCTAAGAAAGGAAATAATGATGAAAGAACTTTAAATGCTGGCAGAGATGTTGGGAAAGAATACAGATTACACTGTAAAATGCTACTTGTTCCAAAAAAGTGAAATCTGTACCTCTTAAAATTACAACACAAGTTTGAAAATAATAAAACAAAACAAAGAAAAAATTTAGAAAAATTGACCTAAAATGACTGAGAAAATTAGAATGATAGTTAAATAATATTCACATAGGGAAAAGCAAGTCTTTTTTTTTTTTTTGAGGGGCAATGAGGGTTAAGTGACTTGCCCAGGGTCACACAGCTAGTAAGTGTTAAGTGTCTGAGGCCACATTTGAACTCAGGTCCTCCTGAATCCAGGGCTGGTGCTATATCCACTGCGCCACCTAGCTGCCCCCTCAGCAACAGTCTTTTTAAAATTCAGTTCCCATATTTAAAGAATGGTCCAAGCAAGTAAAAGGAAATCATTAATTTTTTCTTCAATTTCCTGAAACATGAAGTTCCCAATGCATTCCCTGAAATATACCCATTCTTCCTCTAAGAGAAATACAATGCATGTCTGCACTTTCATAAAAGACTTCAAAGTTCTAATTAGCATTATAGTAATAAAGCCTGCTGTTTAAATCACAGCCTTCATACTGCCTTTGCAGGACCTGTTTAGATCTGCAGGATCCACTTTCAAGTTCAAGACAATTGATATTTTCAAAAAAGCACTAGAGTGGGTTATTTATTGTCTAAATTCTATTACTTGTGTCACCTTGGGTAAAGCACTTTACCCTCTCTGAGCCTCAGTTTCCTCATCTGTTAAATGAGGAGATTAAACTAGTTAAAGGTCCCCTTCCAGCTTTAACCTATATACTTATAATACATTTCCAGTATCCCACGTTGGAACTATGAGAACAGTTTCCCATAGAAACAGTTAGATTCTATACTTCAAATACATTAGGGGTTAAATAATGGGTCTGTAATGCTAATTGGTACAGTTTCTTTGTGTTTAGCAACAATGAGCATCAATCAGTATTTGGTAGAATATAAGTAGTAAAAATAATCTTATTGAGACCATGTTTCCAATTAGTTTAGGAGTTAAGCTTCTAGAGAGCATAAAGGAGTAACTTTTTTTTTAATCACCTAATACTTCACACTAAGACTAAAAATACAGCAAAGAAAGTCTTTCCCTGTTTTGCAGTATTTTGGTTACTTCTTTACTATTTTGCAAATTGTGTACTCCAAATAAAAGTTAGTGGGTTGTTTGTTTTTTTTAAGGTTTATGTAACTTAGATAGCTACTAGCACTACTACATGACATGTATGCTCAGTTATGCAGGCCAGCACTCTAACAAATACCAGAACCAGAAAGACCTAGTTTTATTTAGTCTGTCTTTTAACATGAAGTTCTTTTCCTTATTTTTGAACTATTGAGACATCAGCCGTGGCTGAATTCCAACACTGACATAAGCACCCTTCAGGTGTTTTGAAGAGGCTGAATGGAAAGACAGGCCTGAAAACAAGACAAAAATCCAAAGCCTTTTATGTAAGCACATGCACTACATGCTTACTGCAATGAAACTGCTTTAATCAGATTTTAACCTACAGTTATATTAATGCAAACATATGGCTTGACATGCTCGACAATATAATGATGTTCAAAGGGCCACAGGAGGCTAATTTCATATACACATTCCTAAAAAATATTCTAAACATTTCAGTTTATCTGTCAAGAGATGGCAAATTGCTTCAGTCACTAAACAAATCCTCCAACTCTCAAACTACTGGAGCAGGTGTTAGAACAGTACAATAAAATTATTTTTGGAAGAGATTATGCTAGCAACTGCTTTAATTACCTATGGCTCGATTTTATCACATCTGGGCTCTCAAGACAGTCATCAGCGGTTTAAACAATGTGTAAAATGATAAATGTTCCAGAATACAGCACATACCGTTTGGCAAAACACTGGGTTCTTTCCCCCAACAATGCAACAAAGACAATAGAGAACTTCACTATAAGTAAAAATGTCATTACCACCCTAGAGAACAAACTTGGAAAATTCAAGGAAGTGGGGAGCCTGAAATATAGTCATCAAAACTTAAGGTAAAATGAGACTGGATGGAAAATCAGGCTTTACAAGTGGATGTACCCAGGCTGATGCTGTCCATGAAGCCTATTCTATCTCGTACTCAGAACGTAAATGAGATACCCAAAAATCTAGTGAGGATAAAGGGCGGCGAGGGGGCGGGGGGGGGATTGGGGGTGGGAGAAGAAACCGTCAACTGATGTATAAACAGGCAGCCTTGGAAATGGTGAGATCAACCCCAAAGATGGGGCCAGAAGTGAGTGGAGAGAACTAAACATGAATCCCAGGGCGAAGAAAGGTTGGTATAGGGCAAAAGCTCATTCCAACTTCGGGACTCGAGAGTTGTCCCAGGAGGAAAGGAGAAAAGGACTTCCTCTCACATTCCCAGGGAACGAAGAAACGTTCCCCCACAAGTGCTGTCACACTCAATTTGTTAACACCCCACTGGGCACTCTCTCGGTAGAAAGATTCGGACCAGAAGAGGGGAGCTGCTTAAACCAAGAAATAAAAGTGGGGGAGGGGCGGTAAGGGGAAAACCCACAGGAGGAGGAAGAAGAGAAGCAGTTAAAGGCACCAGTCTCCTTACCTGCATTGTAAAAGCGATCCAACACCGCGGTTTCCCCGAAGTCCAGTTTGCCAAAATGCAGGGTCTCCAGCGCAGCACCCACCGCCTCGCACGCCTCCCGCAGGCACTGCAGGGCCTCGCTCTCCGCCACCACCAGCTGCCCCTGGCTCGCTTCGTTGATTACATATGCCACGGTGGGTTCTCCGGGTCCGCCGCCGCCCGCCAGCACCAGTCGAGCTGCCCCGACTTCGGGGGCGCTCGGAGCCCCGCTCACAACCGCGGCGGCCGAGATGCCCCCAGTACAGGTGGCGGAGGCGCCGCTGCTCTCCACATTCCAGAAGCTACCGGCGGGTGGGGGCGGTGGTGGGAGCTGAGTCCCCTCGCCGGGAGCAGCAGCTGCAGCCGCTGCCGCTCCGCCCCTCCGGTTGCTGCCGCCCTCCTGGAAGGTGCCGAAGCCCGGGGGGCTGAACGGCGGCACTGGGAAAGTGATGCCCTCGCTATCCTCCACGCTCATCTCTTGCAGGGGCTCTGCGGCGGCCGCGGCGGGGTCCACCGCCCAGCCGCCCCGTCTCGCCAGCCACAGCTCAGGGCTACTCCGCGCCCGGCGGGCTAGGCAGCTGCCATCTCGCGCTGTGCCCTCGCCGCCGCCGCCTCCACCGCGGCGCCGCCTCTTCTCCGGCGCTCTTTCTCCCGGAGGGACGCCGCTAGCCGGCGGCGCGTCTCCCCTCCTGGGCGCCTCCGTGGCCGTGTTTCTCGTTCGATGCAAAGCTTGGAGTAGAAGGGTGGGGAAGAGCTGTTGGGCGGGAAGGGGAAAAGCGCTTCCTCCCTGTCTAGGGCTGGCCGGGCTCTTAGCAAACCTGTGCCGCGGAGCTGCAGAGTGGCGCTAAGCTCCGGGGACTCCGTGCGCCACTGACACCATAACGCAACGCCAGCTGCTCTCGCGGCGTGCGCTCTCCTCTCCGCTGCGCGCTCTCTGGGGACCAAGGGGGTTTCCTCTCCCTCAGGGAGAGCCACCTGGCCAGAACCTTGCCGGCGGGGAATCGCCGAGCCTTGTACACGCACACCAGAAGCCGCAGCCGAGAGGATCCGCCTCCCAAGTCAACTGCAGCTTCCTCCTCCTCCCCTTCCCTCTTTTTTCTTCCGATCCTGGCGGCCGCCTCGTCTAGGCGCCGGCCCTCAGGGCTGGAGGCGTGCGATTTCTCCCAGCCGCTTGTCCCCTCGGCTAACTGGTTTCTTCCCGCCCCTTTGCTGGAGCCCGGAGAGTCTGGGGCCAGCCCCCGGGGGCGGGCGCTGCTGGGAAGCCCTAAACCGAGGTGAAACCGACCGTGCTACCACTGCTACCGGTCATCGGCGGCTCCCCACGTCCGTCTGCAGGACTGGTGCTCAGCGAGAGATTGTATGTCCCCTCTGGTTTGCACCACCAGGCTGCCTACCTCCGAAGAGATTGAGTATGCAAGCCCTCAGTTACTTCAAACGGCGGGGGGCTCGTACAAAAAGTCTCTTTTGCCTTTAATCAAGTCGGGATTTGCTTCGGTCGGTGTCTGCTGCGACGGTCCCTGCGGCCATGGCGCCCTCCTCCGGATCCTGTTTAGCTCTGCTCCCCGGTTTAAGCCGTGACTGCCTGGCCTGAGCCAGAACTCATGGGTTGCGCAACCATAGCCCAGATTTCAAAGGGAGCCAAGTTCCTAGGCGGCGGAGGGCCTCCGCTGGCCCGGACGTTTGTGCCTAACACTTCTGAGCTTGGGACTCTGGGAATAGCGTGCGAAAGAACTGAGGTCGGCCTAGGGACTTTTCCTCATCATTTAAAAAAAATACCAGTGGGAGGGTGGTGATAGGGAAGAGAATAACCATTTAATAAGAGCCTACTATGTGTCAGACACAGTGCCAAGCGCTTAACAAATGGTCCTCACCACAACCTTGCAAAGTATTTGCTGTTATTATCCCCATTTTACAGTTGAGGAAACTGAGGCAGAGAGAGATTAAGTGACTTGCCCGGGTTTCGAACAAGTAGTAAGTGGTTAAATCTGGATTTGAACTCCGTTCTTCCTTACTCCAGGCCCAGAGCTCTATCTACCTCTAGGTGGACCCCTTAGCCTTCTCCGAATGTTTTTAGATACATAAAATAAAAAACATACAAGGAAATCAATTACATTGAAATTATTAATGCATTCATAATGTGCATATATGTGTGTGAGTATATGTATGTGTGTTGAGCTCACAGGCTCCTGGTTAAAAACTTCTGGATTAGATTAATTCTTAAATCCTTTGCAGCTTTTACATTCAATTGTGCTGCCTCTGGCCTAATGCCAACCAAGCTGTGAGTTTTACATAAAGGCCTTGGTCTGAAGATCCTGTCTGCACTCAAGCTAAAACTTAATAGCCCCATGTGCCGGCTGACATTCTTGCTCCAACATTGTGGAGGGGATAAGGGGATACCTGCTATTGGGCTGTAATTTATCCAGGGACTTAGCCTAGTAACAGAGCTAATCCCCTCAGAACATTTATGATGTATTCATTGACCCTAGGACAGGCATTTGAGGGCCACCCCGACCCATGGTCTGGCTCGTCACAGAATCAGAAGTCAGAGGTTCTGGGTTCTAATACCATCTCTTCTTACCACTATCTTTGTGACCTCTCTCTCAACCTCATTGGTATAATTGGGGAGGGAGGTAATACTAATTGATTGATAAATTCTTTTGCTTGATCTAGGCCCTCAGGGGTTAGGTATATCTTTCTAAAGCAATAGCTCACAACCCCCAACCATTGTAATCCCTTCCCCACCCCCATCACATTGTTCAGTCATTTCTCAGTCATGTTTGGACCCCATTTGGGGTTTTGGCAAAGATACTGGAGTGGTTTACCATTTCCTTCTCCAGCTTACTTGAAGAAACTGAAGAAAACAGTGTTAAGTGACTTACCTAGGATTACACATCTAGTAAGTGTCTGAGGCCAGATTTTAACTCAGGAAGGTGTCATTCTGACTCCAGAACCAGCACTCTATCCACTTAGCCACCCATTAATATAAATTAATTAGGGGCAGCTAGGTGGCACAGCAGATAGAGCACCGGCCCTGGAGTCCAGAGTACCTGAGTTCAAATCCGGCCTCAGACACTTGACACTTACTAGCTGTGTGACCCTGGGCAAGTCACTTAACCCCAATTGCCTCACTAAAATATATATATATATATATATATATATATATATATATATATATATATATATATATAAATTAATTAGCCAGACAACTTTTAGAAAGGAATATTGGGCCACTAGGTGTTTCAGTTCAATAGACCTGGAATCAGGAAGACCAAAGTTCAAATTTGGCCTCAGATATTTACTCGCTATTTGACCCTGGGCAAGTCCCATAACCCTGTTTGCCTCAGTTTCTTCATCTGTAAAATGAGATGGAGAAGAAAATGCCAAACCACTCCAGTAGAAAACCTCAAATGGGGTCACAAAGAGTTGGACACAACTCAAACAACTCAAAAACAATAATTTACTAAAGTAGTATAATAAGGACAGTTGGTAAAAAAACAAACATTTCCCTCAAAGATCTTCTTGCCAGTTTGGGAGAGATAGTGAGAGCAATAAGGGAAAGGGGTAACTCAGAGCTGCTGGCTGTCTCCTGTCCCCTCTGTGGGAGCACTTATGAAGTTCCCATCCCATTAGGCATGGCATGGTAATAGCTTTCTCTAAGACTCCTTGTAGTCTTGAAACAGCATTTCCTCCCTATGTCTAGTTTGTCTGGGGTTCCTGATACAGACTGCAGCCAGCTGTTACAAGGACCTTGCTAGGATGCTCATGGGAAGTTACAAATCCTCTGGATCCTTCTAAACTCCCAAGGGCCTTCTTCAGCCAGAAGGTGTAGGAGGGAAGAATCTGAGACTGAATTTAAAGCTCTTTTCAGGGGTGTGGCTAGAATAACTAACCACTAAACTGCCAGTGACTGAGTTCCAAATCTGGCTTGTTCTATACAAAACCCATAGGGCATGAACAAGTTTCTTCAACCAATTTACATATACTTACTTTGGAAGCCATTCTATTTCATACAGTGAATTTCAAGGACTTCTAAATTGATCAAGGACTTTTCATACTTCTTCTAAAGTCTTTCACTGATTGGCTGTTCCATAAAAGATGACAAGGCCTTTCTTGTCCACACCTAGTTTAGACCT
The DNA here is from genome assembly GCF_019393635.1 of Dromiciops gliroides. Classification (NCBI taxonomy): domain Eukaryota; kingdom Metazoa; phylum Chordata; class Mammalia; order Microbiotheria; family Microbiotheriidae; genus Dromiciops; species Dromiciops gliroides. The sequence continues at coordinate 374,070,812 of NC_057864.1, forward strand.
CTGATTCATTGGTTCAATGAAAGTTTTATCACAATGCACAGGTATGGGGGGGGGCATAAGTCTGTACCTTAAAGTGGGGTGGGGTGACTGATTTGGTTTGATGCTTGTGTAGTCTTCTGGTTCCAAGTTGGGGCTGGGTTCCTAGGGGCCCCAAGGAGTCCCTCTACTCTGTGATAGAATAGCACTGGCACTGAGTGGGAAGGGGTTCTGGAGCCCTTCCCCGCTAATGAGCTCTTATACTCAGAACCTTCTATCCATAATTCATAAAATCCTATAGCCTCATGCCACAATAAAGTGAGCATGCTAAGCCTGCTTACAGGTAAGATGAAAAAATTATGAACAAGTATGAGCTAGTATAGCATGCTCTGGGCAAAGTGCTAGACCATACTATTTTAGGGATGTTAAAATGTACACAACTCCCAGGCTCACTACACATAATGGATATAGGACTATAATACATTTGGCAAATAAGTATTCAAACAAGAAAAAGTTACTTCTTAAAAACTAGTCTGACTTATAAAGAAACACTGACTACAGATTAATTGCAGTTTAAAACGAGAAAAAGAAAATCCTGAAAACTAGGGTATCCTAGAATAGAAGAAGCCTTTGCTATAGAATCTTTCCACTGGGTCTTGGCCAATATGAAAAGGCTCAAGATGAGACCCCACATGTAGCACAGCTTCTGGGACAACCCTTTTAATCATCTGCACTAGGAAGTCAGGTAAACAGAGTGCTACTACTGTGCCTCTCCTTGGGGTTCTAAAGATAGCCTTGAGGGGTTGGGGAACCCCCATCCTGTGTTACCCCCCCCAGACTGTCAGTTGATATCAGTTAGACAGATGTAGATCTTTTCAAAAGGAGTATTTTACTAAGATTGTATAATAACAGTTGGGACAAAAGTCCCCCCCAGAGATCTGTAACTTACTCCCACATAGGTCACACCCCTGATTGATTACTTCAAGGTAATTCCCCTCTGACAAAGCTACAGGGTGAGTGTAGCATCCAGTTAAGTGCTGTAGGGTGATTTTAATTGATTGGCTCATTCACCACTACCACCTCCATCCTTACAAGTACATTACCAAAAATGACAGATAAACACAAGGAAAGCCACCCAGAAAATGTTTCCTCCCTTCTCCAATCCAGCTGCACTGCTTCACCACAAAGAAATTCCATCTCTCTTTCTCTCTCTCTCTCCCTCCCTCTTCCACCCCTCCTTCCTTCCCTCTCCCTCTCTCTTTCCCTTCCCCTTCCCCCTCTCCTCTCCTTCTCTCCCTCTATCAGCCTAGAGTACTTGTTTTTCACTGCTCTATCAGCAACCCGCAAATAAACCTCAGAATGTGGGAGAGATTGGTGCAGTCCTAGGGAAGGGGGCAGACCATGGAGGGTTTCCAGAAAAGAAGCAAAGGAAGCCCTGTGGAGTTGTCTATGGCTGCAGAGGCTGCCTGCTGCAAGCAAGATGAAAGCGCACATCTTCATTAGCGTGGTAATAACATCATTCTTCCAAAGTCTATCCCATCATATGTTATACCTCTTTTCCCAGGGGGCCGTGCATGTCTCTGCTAGGGAGCCCAGCTTAACAGTGAAGAGACATGAGAACTGTTTAAGTCTAGTGCAGTGGGTTGTATTTCTTGAACTCTGTGCTGAAAGTCTCTTGATGAGACAGAATAGCTATTTGTTTATGGATCATCTTTCCAGATCATGGTTGTACTGTGCATCTTTACCACGTGCTCCAGGATTCCCTTTTTCTTACATTTTTTTCTCCCCAATGAAGTGCATGATAAGCTTACATGCTTTTCTAAGTCAGTTCAGTTGGCATAATACCTCTTCTTAATGAGGCCTTTTCCTTCCTCTTTCTTGTCTCAACTACCCAGTTGAGCGGTTCTAATAAATGCTCTTGCCTCTCACCCCGACTCCAGTTCCTAGTCACAGATCTGTTTCTGGAGTAGCTGAAGATGCTACTAACATGTCAACTTAAAATTCTTCCCAAATATGGACTTTTCCTTATCCTATGTGTTGAGAATCCTAAAATAACCAGCACCTTAAACTAATCAACTCAAGCCTTACTCCTAACCTCCATTAGATGCTCTGATTTACTAAATGTTCTTACTAGGTTTCCCTGGAGGAGGTCCATGAATACAATAGCAGAATCTTTTTGTTCCCCTTTCAGAGGGGTGGGTAGAGCTGGGGAGGGGGGGAAAAGGGAAGGGACCCTCAGAGGGATCAAGGATCCACTTCTGTGTGCTCTGTTTATAGAAGCTGAATAAATCCAAATTCCAGTCTAAACAAAGTTTTTTCTAATACTTTGCCACTGCAGTCTGAGCAAAATGTTGTCATGCCATATTGGCCATTCACAGGATACCCAGTTGTCACATTAATAGGATCACTTTCCGATACACTCACCTCTCTTCTGTGGTTCTGCCTTTTGCTATACTCTGTTGCTTTGGGATAGTCTGCTTTGAAGTGGCACTGCCCACCACATGGAAAAGCTATAGATAATGCTGTTTATTGAGGTTCCTAAATACATCAAGGCCTCAGCTTGACCAGCATGCCCTTGACACTTTCCACTCCAAAATACTGCTTCAAGTGAGAATGTAATGAATGGTACCTTCTTTAGATCCTTATCTGCTTTTTTATAGATAAGAAAACTAGAGATTTAAGTGGTTTGCCCAAAGTTAGTTGCTATAGTCTGGAAGGCTCAGGCTTTCAACTAATCCCTAACTGAATGTGTTCAAAGCTTTTGTGCTGCCCTAGTTGTTTCAGATTCTTTTCTTGAATCCAACCCTAACCCATCTTCCAATCATGTTAGTCAAAAGATCACAGATTTTAGAGCAGAAAAGAACTTTAGAGGTCATATAGTCCAATTTCTTCATTTTATAGATGAGAAAACTGAGTAGAAGTTAAACAGTTTTCCAGGGCTGCAGGAGAGAAGGAAGGAAGGAAGGAAGGAAGGAAGGAAGGAAGGAAGGAAGGAAGGAAGGAAGGAAGGAAGGAAGGAAGGAAGGAAGGAAGGAAGGAAGGAGGGAGGGAAGGAGGAAGGGAAGGAGGGATGTAGGGAGGAAAGGAGAGAGAAAGAGAAGAGAAATAGGAAGGGAAGAAGGAAAGAAGGGAGAAGGAAGGAAGAAAGGAAAGAAGGATTTAAGTACTCACTAAGTTAAAAACAAGTGTGCTAAGGCACAGGGCTACTGCACTAATCACTTTACAAATATTATCTCATGGTATTATTATTATTATTATCCTCCTTCTACAGTTGTGAAAATTGAAGCAGACAGAGGTTAAGTAATTTGCCCAGAGTCATACAACTAGTAAATGTTTGAGGCTGAATCTGAATGCAGGTCTTCCTGATTCCAGGGCTAGCACTATATCCATGGTACCATTCAGCTATCTCTGGTAATTGCCTCTAGAAGTAATGAGACTACTATTGAGAATCAGAGGCGTGAAATGCACCCTGGTTTTTCCTGATTTCAGGTCTAGTATTTTATCTGTCATGTTGCTTTTCTAGGTGCTCATTTGTATCATCATTTCAGCCAAAGCCACCAAATTCCTAGGCATAGGATACCTCCACTAAATAGCCCTTTAAGGCTCTTTCCAAGTCTCTTTTGAGGATTTTCATCAGAAATACTTCCTCCTAGATAAAAATGATTGATATACATGATTTCATTCAGGTACTCTATCACTGACCATATTCTTTGGAGAAGAGAGAGAGAGAGAGAAAGGGAGAGAGAGGGATGGTAGGATAGATCTACAGAGATAGCTATATATCCATTGGTATATATATTATATGTGTGTGTGTATGCATACATATGTATACATATACATATATCTCCTTGGGAATTCTTGGGAATTCTAAATATATTATTTATATATATATAAATATACACACATATACATATATAAACACATATACATATGTATATAAGCAGGCACAGACTCCTGAGGGACTTTGCTTTATACTGTGAAATTACTTGTGAGGGTGGAGATGAAGGCAACCTACCTCTGTTAGAAAAACAACCTAATCCACAGAAGTCATCAACACACAATATATGCCATGAACAAAGGTTCCCTTAGCCAAGTCTTCCAACACACATTCATAGCCAAGGTCTTATATACTTATTTAAGCTAACCTAAGAAAGAGAGTGCTTGTGTGTGCATACGCATGCCATCTTTGAAATGTTATTCAGAATACCAGAGTGGGCTCAGGAACCATGAAGGTTGCTGTGGCAAGAACACTGCAATAACATGCAAGAAGTGATCTTGCTGCACGATAAACCAAGCATTCACCTCCTACAGTTCTCATAGTTTCTCACCCCAGTCCTGCACAAATACAGGATGAGAGGGAAAGGGTCAGGGGTGATCCATGAAGTATTGGTATTACTGTCAAGATCTCACAACCACTTTCACAGGCACACATGAGGGAATAGAGAAGGGCACAAAAAGCATTGGTTTTTTGGTATTTAGCACAGTGCCTGGCACGTAGAAGACACATAATAAATGTTAGTTGACTGAGAGAGCCTGAGATAGTATGTTGAAAGGGAGAACTGAGAGAGAAAAACAAGGAAAATATTTAAAGGAAGAATGCACAGGATTTTTCAGCTGATTGAATGTGGAAGATGAATGAGAAGAAAGAATCAAAGATGACTCCATGAATCTGAGGCCTGGACAATTTAGCAGATAGTGCCATTAATGGAAGAGAAGTCAGAAGGAAAGTTGGTGGCTGTGCAGGGAAGGGGGGAGGGACAGTTGTGAGGACAGTTTTGGACCTAGTAAGTTTGAGGTACCCAGGGATATCCAAATGGGAAGGTCAAGCAGGAAGCTGGAAATGGTGGCCAAGAACTCTGGGGAGAGGTCAAGACTGGAAATATAAACTTGAGGGTCATCTGTATATGAGCAATCATTGGTATAGGGATACCCAGGTGAGGAAACTCCCTCTACCAATGCAGACTGGCACCTTCTTGGCAACTCATATAGTCTTAGAGAAGTGCCTAGACTCTCCAGAACACGGAGAGTGTGGCTGGCCTTGAGTCTTACAGTCAGTATGATGAGATTTGAACCAGGTCTTCCTATTTTCAAAGCTGGCTCTGTCCACTTCAACAATACATACCTACATGATGCATAAATATATACATATCTATGATATAGATAGGATTTTTTTGAATGATAACCTTAATTACCACAAAGCACACAAAATAGTGAATGCCATCTTACACAAAACCCTTAGCATTTAACAGAGTTTTTGTTGTTGTTCAGTTGTTTTCAGTTGTGTCCAATTCTTCATGACCCCAATTGAGGTTTTCTTGGCAAAGATACAGGAGTGGATTGCCATTTCCTTCTCCAGATCACTTTTCAGATGAGGAAGCTGAAGTGAACAGGGTTAAGTGACTTGCCCAGGATTACATAGCTAAGAAGTGTCTGAAGTAAAATTTGAACTCAGAAAAGTGAGTCTTCCTGTCTCCAGACCTGGCATTCTATCCACTGTACCACCTAGCTACCCCTTTAACACAGTTCTGGTTATACTGATATTAGTTTGCATTCATTTCATATAGGTATTATCATATTCTCTTGTATTTTTCATATTTTTATGGCACTATGATATTCCATTTCATCGTTCTTGTTCAGTCATTCAATCATATGCAACTCTACAGGACCCCATGGACAATGTCCAAGGAATTTTCTTGGCAAAGATACTGGAGTGGTGGGCAGCTAGGTGGCACAGTGGATAAAGCACCAGCCCTGGATTCAGGAGGACTTGAGTTCAAATCTGGCCTCAGACACTTGACACTTACTAGCAGTGTGATCCTGGGAAAGTCACTTAACCCTAATTGCCCTGCCAAAAAAAAAGAAAGAAAGAAAGGAAGGAAGGAAGGAAGGAAGGAAGGAAGGAAGGAAGGAAGGAAGGAAGGAAGGAAGGAAGGAAGGAAGGAAGGAAGGAAGGAAGGAAGGAAGGAGGAAAGAAAGAAAGAAAGAAAGAAAGAAAGAAAGAAAGAAAGAAAGAAAGAAAGAAAGAAAGAAAGAAAGAAAGAAGATACTGGAGTGGCTTGCCATTTTTTTCTCCAGTGTGTCCCCATTTTACAGAGGAGGAACTGAGGTAAATAGGGGTTTAGTAACTTGCCCAGAGTCACAGTAAGTAAGTAAGTATCTGATTAGTAAGTATCTGAAGCTGGATTTGAATTAAGATTTTCTTGACTCCAGCTCTCCTGTTTTATCTGCTGCCCCATGCAACTGTCTCCTATTATTATACCATAATTTATTGTGCCATTCTCCAATCATGGAATTTAGTGCATTATTTGAAGATATTTTTTCTATTACAAATAAAGCAACCATGACTATATTTGTACCAATAGGTCCCTTTCACTTTTTTATGACAGTAAAATAAGATTTTGAAGGTTCATCACATATACGATTTAGAGGTTAATTACCAATACCTACACAGATACTCACTAAGAAGGGCCCTTTCTTGGGTAAAATGGTATACACTTGGAGTTCTTGGCACAGTGGATTGGAGTCATGAGACCTGAGTTTGAACCAATGCTCCACTATTTACTATCTTCATGATCTTGGACAAGTCATTTAATTTCCCCAGGCCTCTGGTTTCTCCTCTGTATGAGAAGGGGGTTTGAACTTCCAGCTAGAAATCTCTGCTCCTATGAAGGCAACCGCTGATCATCTCCAACTGCATAGAAGCCAACTGCTTTTAGAATTGATTTGTTATTTTAATCGTCTCAGGAGTATCTTTGATAATGCAGATTACGATCCTTCCATGTTTTCGTAGCCAGTTTTCGTGAGTTACAGTGTCCAAGAATACCCAGTCATCATCTATGACTATTTGATGATGAGCTCCTCTGAGCCTAGCTAGGTTGGACTTCTGATGTCAACTTACCATCCTTCCCTGAGTCTTCATGTTAAGCCTTTTCAGCTCAGTGGGACATATCAAAGTTTACAATTGTTGTTGTTTGTTCTTTTTCTTTTCTTTTCTTTTTTTTGCAGGGCAATGAGGGTTCAGTGATTTGCCCAGAGTCACATAGCTAGTGTCAAGTCTGAGGCCAAATTTGAACTCAGGTCCTCCTGAATCTAGGGCCAGCGCTTTATCCATTTCATCACCTAGCTGCCCTTTTTTGCTCTTTTTCTTTTTTCTTTTTTTTTTTTTTTAGTGAGGCAATTGGGGTTAAGTGACTTGCCCAGGGTCACACAGCTAGTAAGTGTTAAGTGTCTGAGGCCAGATTTGAACTCAGGTCCTCCTGACTCCAGGGCTGGTGCTCTATCCACTGCGCCACCTAGCTGCCCTTTTTTGCTCTTTTTCTTTTTTTTCTTTTTCTTTTTTTTTTAGTGAGGCAATTGGGGTTAAGTGACTTGCCCAGGGTCACACAGCTAGTAAGTGTTAAGTGTCTGAGGCCGGATTTGAACTCAGGTCCTCCTGACTCCAGGGCCGGTGCTCTATCCACTGCGCCACCTAGCTGCCCCTTTTGCTCTTTTTCTAAGAGGACCAGTGACATCACAGGGTGATGTCTTGACTCCTTCATGAATTAGATTTATGTGAGGATTTAAGTACATAAAATCATCAGCCTCACACTCTCTTCCAGAGTCATAAAAGTTGAGGAGCAAGACAAAAGTCAAAATGACTGGTGATAGCCTGGGGTATGGTGAATGACCTTGATATCTCTGATATCTGACCAAGCTCTAAGCACTCCACAATGCCTACTTCAGTCACCTTCATGGTCATTGGAACAAATTCTTCACATCCACCCATTCTTCCAGGAGAAGTCTTCACAAGCTTGAAGTAGACATCCCCTTAACTCGCTGATGGGTTTAAGCCTGCCTGCTGAGATGTTTTTATTAGGCTGCTTTGCATGCTAAAGCTTCTTGGAGCCACAGGTGAGAGCTGACACCAGGCAGACACCAAAGGTAGATGAGCAGTCCTGAAAAGGCCTTGGCAATCCCTCACACTAGAGTCGCCAGTCCTCCTTGAACACCCCATACATCCATACAAAGTTTACAATATGCTGGCCTTGAAAGTCGTCAAAAACCAGTCTCAACCTCCATTGGAGGCATCAGAGTGAAACTCTATTTGCAGGTAGGGTGACTGAATCCTCTCCCTAAACCTGACATCTTTCCTACTTCTTGTATTACAATTTATTATTCCTCTTCTATTACCCAACTCTATATTGGCTCCGGTACAATTATACATCTCCACCCCCAGTTTATTCTTCTTAAGCATTAGACTTTCTTTTTCAGTGGCAACTAAAATATGCATGCTCTTGGGGCCTCAATACAATTCTCCTATACGAGCTTTGGAAGGAAAGGAAATATTGGAATTCAGATTCCTCTATAGTAGCCTGACTACTATACTCCCTATGCCTCAAGTTTCCAAATCTGTAAAATGGTGTTAGGTGGCAGGGGTTGGACTCAGTGTTCTCTAAGGTCCCTTCTTGTTCTAAATGCTATTATTCTATATTAAAGAAATCATATCTTTTTCTTGCTATTTGGCTTATTTCATAATCACTGTTCCACATTTCAAGATTAATGTGGTTAAACATGAAATCTGTCAGAATTGTAGCTAATTGCCCCTAATAAAGGAAACTGTTGATTTTATACAGATGGAAATATATGCACTTTGGCTTATCCATGAACTTCCCAGGCTGGTGGGATTAGTGAGGTGGGATTAGTGGGCAAGTCCAGATTACCTTCCCCTTATCCTAAACTAGCCCAAGGGGCCTTGACCTTTGTTATGTCAGACCTCATTGGCAATCTGGTGGAGCCTATGAGATCAGCATCTTCTCAGAATAATGTTTTTAAGTGCATCAAATAAATTCCATAGGATTGGAAAGGAAATCAATCAATCTGAAATTATGGTTATCAAAATTTTTTTTTAAAACCATAGTTTCATAAAGAATTGGCCCTGGATTCAGGAGGACTTGAGTTCAAATCCAGTCTCAGACACTTGACACTTACTAGCTATGTGACCCTGGGCCAGTCACTTAACCCTCATTAAGAAACCAAACCAAAACAAACAAAAAACAACCCCATAGTTTCACAGACCCAAGGTTAAGAACTCATATCTAGCCCCTGAAACATTCCAAAACATATTTCTATCTTACGTATTTAAATTTTTCCTTCCTTTTTCTTTAGGCTGAGATGAAACAGATTATTTTTGTTGTACTAGAAGACCTCTGCCTAACCCAATGGATCAGAGGCAGAATTTAGGTATGAATTCCAGCTTTGTTACTTATTAACTGTGTAACCTTGGGCAAGACATTTATCCTGGCTTGCTCTGAATTTTCACACCTATAAAATGAGTGGTTTGGGCCACCAGATGATTTAAGGTCCTCTTTCTTTCAGTCTATAATCTAATGAGAACTTCCAATTCATATGATTTGAGAGTCACTCTTATAGGGATCAAAATGAACTTAAAGATTTACTAATTGAATTCCATCATTAGATGAGGACATTGAGGCCCAGGAAGGTTGAGATTTGCTCAAAGTCTTGCATGTAATGATTATTAAAGACAGGATCCAGACCTAGATCCTTGGATAATAATTTCAGTGAGTGGTCTTTTCAATATATCCATCTTCCTCATGACTCTTTGATTCTCTACTACACAATTCTCTACTCCATTCTAAGATTTTTTGTAGTCGTTTTTCAGTTGTGTTCAACTCTTCACGACCCCATTTGGAGTTTTCTTGGCAAAGATACTGAAATGGTTTGCCATTTCCTTCTCCAGATCATTTGACAGATGTTGAAACTGAGGCAAACAGGGTTAAGAGACTTGCCCAGGGTCACACAGATAGTATCTGAGGCCAGATTTGAACTTCCTGACTTCAGACCCTCTCCCAAAAAATCTCCCACTCTTCTGGTCTACTAAAACTCTTCCCCCTGCCTTACCTGAAATTCCAAGCATTAGCAGAGTCCCTTTGAGTTAGACAGAACTGTAGGTTTTGTACACAGAAGTGTCATGCCTAGAAGCCAGGATTTAGAGGTTTGAATCAGGATTTAGGCTACCATGATCTGGATGAATTATAGTGACCAGCAGTAACCAATGATATTTCATTATTTCATCTTTGTTGAGACTGCATTTGTCAACTGAGCATTGCTAGCATTCTGGAACTCAAGGAGAATGCTTGGTTAAAAAAAGAATATGCAGGATCCGACCAACAAATATAGGCAAAGCCTTGTTGGGATAATAGAAGACTGATCCTAAAGACCAGGTAGGGATATAGACAGGACATAGGTTGATTAGTCAGGGTCCTGGGAAAGGAAAATCAAGTAGAGACCATCTATGTCATGCATGGTAAAACTGAATCAGTGGCCTCAGTGTCAGAAAGCCATTAGGAAGCTAGATAAATAGTGTGGTCAGAGTGCAAATGGCTCAAATATACTCTCAACCGTCAATATGTCTGTATGCACTGATTCCTTTTGATCCTCCAGGATGAGCTGCCCTTTCTGGTGTCTTAAATTACCTACAGGGGCAGCTAGATGGCGCAGTGGTAAAGCACCGGCCCTGGATTCAGGAGTACCTGAGTTCAAATCCGGCCTCAGACACTTGACACTTACTAGCTATGTGACCCTGGGCAAGTCACTTAACCCTCATTGCCCTGAAAAAAAAAACAACAAAAAACAAAACAAAACAAAAAAATTACCTACAAACAGGCAGGTCCAGACCTAGATAAGGGGACCAACATACAAATACATATTTGTTCCCTGAAAGACAATTAAGACATAGTGGATAAGCCTCTTCCATTAATACATTAGCAAATGTTAGTTTATCACATTGGAAGGTTCTGTGCCTTGGAAAATCAAAGAGAGGCTATTACAGGATTGATAACTTGTGATGTAGGGTAAAGAGGACTTAGAAAGATTGGGCACATTTTTTCCCATAGCTAGGTGGATATAGTTAAATAAAGACTGGATTTGGAGTCAAGAAGGCCTGAGTTCTATCTGTGTGACTCTGGGCAAGTCATTTAACTTCTCTTAGCCTCCGTTTTCTCATCTGAAAAATGAAGATAATAATAGCACCTACAACACAAGGTTGTAGTGAGAATCAAATGAGATAAGCTACGTAAAATGCTTTGTACATCTTAGAAATACTACCTATTGTTATGATGATTATTTGATGCTATTGAGTACTATTTATTATATTTAGGGTCATAGGATTTAGTGTTGGAAATGATCTAGTCCATCTCATTCATTTACATATCCAGAGAGTTAAACTTCAGTTCAAACAATATCAACTTGTAAACACGACTATTTCTCACATGTGAAATGTAGTTGGGAGCTGTCCACAGCTGAAGCACATGGAGAGCAAAGAGGGAGGATTAATCTAAAACTGTAGTGCCAAAATCAAATAGAAATGTCTGCCACTATTCCCTATCTAAGGATCCTTGTGGGCCTCATTGACTTAAGTTTTTTATTGTAACATTATTTATGTTTTATTGTATTTTTATTTTGTTAAATATTTCCCAATTCCTTTTTAATCTGGTTCCACCACACTTGGGAGTGTTGTGGGCCATTTATGCTTGACATCTCTGGTCTAAAACACTAAAAGTTAACGCTTATTGGGGGCAGCTAGGTGGCACAGTGGATGGAGCACCGGCCCTGGAGTCAGGAGTACCTGAGTTCAAATCCGGCCTCAGACACTTAACACACACTTACTAGCTGTGTGACCCTGGGCAAGTCACTTAACCCCAATTGCCTCACTAAAAAAAAAAAAAAAGTTAACGCTTATTCACATAATCACGCTGAGTGAATAAAATTAAAATCTTATTAAGAGTAAAACGATATTTATACGATATACTTCTTTGTATAAGTTCAAGCTGGTTTGTATACCTCTTTTTTTGAACTCTTATCTGCTGACTTTGGATAATTCTTTTTTCCCATAGATGCTGATGCCAACTACATTGACAACATTTCACGATTAATACTTTTTATTAAATTACATGTTGTAATGATCACATATAAATTGAAAGTGTATGTTGAACTGCATAAGTGACTTGAGCAGTGTTTGTACTGAATAGAACTCTTCCCACAACTGGACTCTGGTATATGAAAATATAAGAGAAAGCAAAGAAAGTGGAAGAGCCCCTGACAAAAATGTGGACAAAAGAGTGTTGGGAAACTTCATCGTTCTCCAGGGATGGATCAAACAAAAGCTATACAGTGGTAGAAGGAAAAGGTTTTGGATAAAGAAAGGGTGAAAGAACCTTCTCCAAGGTTCATACTATTCTTTTATAGAGACAAGTTTATTATTAGTAGGGAGTTCCTTCTCATGCTGTTCTTTACTATTTGGAAAGCTCAAGCCCAAATAAAAACAGTAAGAATGGAAAAGTAAATATTTCCTCTCCTTTTATGTATTATCTGTCAAATACTCAATAAACCATCAAATATTTGTTTTTCATATGTACCTAACCATGATTACATATGTACATATACAAATATGAATATATACATATAACAATAAAAACATGATTGTGTATAAATGTATATATACACATATATGTATACATACATAAGTATGGTGGATATGCATAATCATGGTTTGTGTAGTTATATATGTATGTGTTTATATTGATATATTTTATATATATACATATTTAATCAGTATAACCAATAAATACCTTTCAATTTAACAAAAAATTATTTTGTCTCTATTAGGCATACTTAGTCATGGCATATTCCAAACAACTCTGTTTTCAGCACTACTGACTGCCAGGGTACTCTAACCTCTGACATTGGCATGATTGTTAAATTAAAATTTATTGCCAAGGAAAAAGTTGTGTTTTATCACACAAAGTCACCATCACCTGCATATTCTATTCCTAACACCTTAGGTAGACAGAATTACCCAACACATAAATATTTTCCAAGAAATGTGCATGACACTGGAGAATACAAACTCAGAGACAGATGGAAAACCATGCAGATCATCAGAATGGCTAAGGCTACACACATCTGCCATAAAAGACTCTTTCTCTCTCTCCTGCCAATGCGTTTATTTTTTTCTTTTAATTTTCTTTTTGTTGTTATTCTGAACTTGACAAACATCAACAAGAAGAAAATTTCCACATTCAAAGAATAGAAATAGAATGCTATTCTAGCATTTTTTAAAAATCAGGAATGCTTGCAACTCCTCTGTCCCACTAAAGATCCATTTTTCTGACCATTCTAATCAGTCTTTCATGGGAAGTTCTTCTTCTTCTTTTTTAAGGGCAATGAGGGTTAAGTGACTTGCCCAGGGTCACACAGCTATTAAGTGTCAAGTGTCTGAGGCCGGATTTGAACTCAGGTATTCCTGAATCCAGAGCTGGTGCTTTATCCACTACGACACCTAGCTGCCCCCGGAAGTTATTCTTGGTTGTAAGATTTTATCTTTTGCCTTTTGGAACACTGTATTCCAAGATTTTCTCTTCTTTAAAGTAGTTGCTGTAAAGTCATATGTGGTCTTGACTGGGATACTTTTGCACTTGAATTCGTTCTTTCTTTTCAGCCTCTTAAAGTATTTAGTTTGGCCTGGAAGCTCTAGATTTTGGCTATGATATACCTAAGAGATTTCATTTTGAGGTTTCAATAGATAATTGGTGGATTCTTTTTATTTTTATTTCATTACCTGGTTCTAAAAGAGCTGGGCATTTTTCACTTACGACTTCTTAAAGTATGGTGTGCAAACTTTTCATTGAGACATCTTTTTAAGGGGTCTGGTGGCTCTTAAATGACCTTTCCTCAACCTGTCTCCCAAATCAGTTGTTTTTTATAATAAATACCCCTTTTTCTATCTTTTAATTTTATTCTTATATTTCTGATTGTTGTCTGGAGTAACTGAATCTTGTTTGCTGCATTATAATTTTAAATGAAAATGCTACTTGAATAAGGTTTTCCTTCTATTCTAAGGTATATATTCTCCTCCAAGTTTTTTTCTTTTACAATTCTCATTTCATCTTTCATCTTTTGCTTCATTTTATCTAAGTACTCCTGTATTATATGTGACCAGGACATTTTTTTTCCTTTGGGGCTCTACTTATAGTTGCTACAGAGTTAGTCTTCTTCTGTGTTTAAATCTTAGGTATCCCTTTACCCATCATATTTCTTCATCATATTCAATGTTTTCTTCAGTTTATTCATATATCCATGATCAATTCCCAGTTTGGTATTTTGTGGCGGGGCTGGGCACTCACCCTCTCCCATATTCTTAGATAGGGTGGTTAGAGTTTATTTGATCCAGAATTTGATTCAAGCCAGAGTTTCCAACTCTAATATATCTGTTTTGGGAATGATGGTAGGTTTCAGGCCTCTTTGAATCATCCTAAATCAGAGTGTTGTGGTCTTCAGACCCCACCTCTACCTTTAGATCACTCCTGTCAGAATGTTGTGATCTTCAGAACCCCCTTAGAACATTAGTCATTGTGCTGTTGATTCTTTTTGCCCTAGAAGCTTTTGATCTTTTCCACCCCCAAACTTTCATATCAGAGCACACTGTGTTTCCACCATCTCTTTCCCTCCTCTACTCCTAGAAGAGAATTCTATAGGCTTCAAGTGCCCCTGGTGAGAGTACTGTCAGTGCTCTAGCCTGTTTACCCATACTTGTGCTGTTTTTCCTGGCTGGATTCCCCCCTCCCCCAATGTCCAGTAGGTTCTATCTTTTAGTTCAGTTCCCAGCTGAAAGTACTTACTGTTGTTTCTCTTTAGATTTCATTATCATCATTTGATCTAGTATCCTTTGTAGATCTTTGCTAGAATATATGTGAGGAGTTTGGCTCCTCTTCCACCTTTCACATTGTCATCTTAGCCAGAACTTTTCATTACACTTACATCTATAGCCATAGCATAAAGGCCAGTTTAAGAATACTAGCCTAGGTTGTCCCTGTTTAGAGATCTATAGGTAGCCTCAAAGTGATTCCCTCACTAGCAATATTCATAGCAGTTTATAACTGACTTAGCATTCTTATTGTAGTGACACCTATTCTTTAAGAGTGGACAATGTAGTAGAGGAAAAGATGCATATACAATTACAGCTACAATAATATTATATTTGCTAAATACATGACAAAGGTACCATCATTATGCTAAGGTAGTTCAGGAAGTACTTTTGGCTACAGGTATAAAGAAAATTTTTATGGATTAAGTCACATTCAAACTGGCCCTTGAAGTATGGGTAGAATTTCAGTAGGCAGACATATGAGAAAGTATAGAGAACAGAGAGAGCACATTTATTATTTCATAGGATTTAAAGCAGAAACTCAGAATAAGTTTACAGAATTGCCAGAACTTAAGATACACAAAGAGAAGTAGATTAGTTTAGCTAGAGCTCACACTATATGAAGACTATAAGTTAGAAAAAGTAGATTTTGGTAGATCTTGGCATGAGTGACATAGGGAGCCATAAGACTGTCTTCAGAGATATGCCAGCCTCTAACTGGGACTTGAAGATTACTATTGTACTACATTCTCTCAAATCTTTGGCTCCCAAGAGTTATTCCTAGAGACCAAATCAAAATTATGAAATGGGCAAAAGGTATTCTCTGAAGCTTCTCACTTCCCCTTTCTCTATCCTTCTGCTTATATTTTTCTCCTAGTATTTTCCTTCTCCACATTCCCATTGAAATGTCCAGTATATTTATTCTGCCTGTTGGCTGGTTTCCCAGGGTCATTTCACCACAGTACCCTAAGTCAACCTGTTGTCAAAGGTGCTGCCATTTGTCCCAAACCAATTTTGCTTCATTACCCATCAAAACTTAAGCTAGATCATACCAAGTCACAGTAATGCAGGACTTAATGACTTCAAATACCTTCATGTGTCCAGCCATGCCCGGGAGTATTTAAAAACTTAGAATATTAGACTAGAAATGACTTTAGTGATCATCTATTCCAACTCCATCTTGCAGATGAGGAAATGGATGTTCACACAGGCTAAATCATTTGATATAGTAGAAATGACACTAAAAACCTAGGTCTTTAAATTCCCAACCTAGTGCTTTCCCTCCCACTAGTCAACATTTCTATTTGTAGCTTTAAATGGAGCTTTTCCACACAGTAGCAGTGCTTTAACACTATGTAGAGAGCTGGCCTTGAAGTCAGCAAGAGCTGGGTTCATATTCTGTCTCTGACACATACTGGCTTTGTGACTCTGGACAAATCACTTAACCTCTCAGTGTCCCAGAGAACTCTCAGACTATACAATACAGATGAGTTGTTAATCTGCATTAGTGGAAGGAATTTCAATATCAGGAGTTCCCCTCCTCCAATGAACCCTAATCTTTCCTTTTATAAAACCTGAGTACTACATTTCATAAGATTTTGAAACAAATAATGGGGAAAGGAATATGAGGGCAAATTGAACGATAAAGAAATCGCCATACTCTCTGTTAAAGGTTGACCTTGCAGGGCAGCTAGGTGGTGCAATGGATAAAGCACCAGCTCTGGATTCAGGAGGTCCTGACATCAAATCTGACCTCAGCCCCTTGACACTGACTAGATCCTGGGCAAGTTACTTAAACCTCATTGCTCTGCCCCAAAAAAGAAAAAGAAAAAGAAAGTTGACTTTGGCCCTTCTCACTTTGAGGGAGGGAGACATCTAAGGAGAAATCCATTTCTTCTATGCTTGTCCTTTTTTTTTTTTTTTTTTTTTTGCAGGGCTGTGGGGGTTAAGTGACTTGCCCAGGGTCACACAGCTAGTAAGGTCAAGTGTCTGAGGCCGGATTTGAACTCAGGTACTCCTGACTCCAGGGCCGGTGCTCTATCCACTGTGCCACCTAGCTGCCCCTTATGCTTGTCCTTAATACTCATAACATAGGAGCAGCTATATATATATATATATATATATATGCAACTTGAACTTTCCCTGGCTTCTTCTTAAACCTCACAAATACTGTAATAGCCATAGTGATTGACACATCGGTTTGAGTTTAATGATCTCCCATCTGGTATAATTTTAGTGGACAGAAAGAGAAATGTCAGGAAAATATTTAGTAGGAGGGCAATCCAGTTCTCTTTTCTTAATTATTAAAAGGTTGACTGGAAGCACGATAGATCTACTTACGTTGTGTGCTTTAGAGTGCCTGTTACCCCACTATCTAGGTACTTGTTGTTTAAGGAGTGTGGGTGGTCTGTGGGGGTTTTAAGTGGAGCCCATTATTCCTGGTTCCCAAGATAGTCTGCAAACTGTCTAGGGAGCATACAATCTCAATTAGATGGAGGAGAGGGGAAATCAAAACACAGATAAAGGAGAAATACCTAGCATAGCTAGGTTCTCTCAGGCTCAAGCAAGACAGTGTCTGTCCAGTACTGGTCTCCCCCTGGTGACTGCGACTGGGAAGAGAGGTGTACTGATATAGCCCGAGAGAAACCTCTTGACTTCTTTCAAAACAGCTCCAGTGCTGTCTTCTGCAGGAAGCCTTCTCTTGTTCCCCAGTTACTAGCATCTTCCCTTCTAAGATTACCTTGTATATACTCTGTGTCTATCTTATATGTATCAATTTATGTACATATCTCCCTCCATTAGTACATAAGCTCCTTGAAGGCAATGAGACTTTTTCCCTTTCTTTGTATCCTTAGAACTTAGCTAAGTGCTTGGCACATAGAAAATGCTTTTAAATTTTTTTATTGATGTTTTTATTACTTCATCCTATTGTGTCTTTGGAGATCCTCTGGGCTCAAGGCAATGATTCATTAAGGAAGGCTGGTATAGCCATTTCTCAGACTTTGGGAAGGCTGGGGAAGGAATGTTCTTTCTCTGCATCTGGACAATCCTTTTCGGGACAGGAGCAAGATCCACATGAAATGAAGCAGCAGTGTAATCAATAACATGCTACTACTATTAACTTCAAGCAGCAGTGATTAATAGAAGTGCATTACTACTATAGGCAATAGGCAAAATGCATTCGTATTCAGTGGCATTCAGCCTCACAATGTACTAGGTCAATGAGATCACTGAGTCAATGTGGAGATAGGAAAATACCAAGGGAGAAGAATATATATTAATATATATGCACATATGCATATATACATATATACACACATACAGTCACTTCGGGCAGGTGGGGCTCGTTAGCCTTGGCAGGCAACCCGCCTAGGGGAAGGAAACCCTGATTTTAAACCTCCACTGCCTTGCGGCTATACCCATATATGGGAAAGGCTTCGGGAGTTAACCCCGAGGAAAAATCAGGAGTCGGAGTCCCTTAGGCATTTGGATGTTGGACATCACATCCCTCTGGCAACTCCTGCGGTGGCACTGGTGCCAAACTGTATTGGCTCTGCCTCTCCTTTGGATCCACCAATGTCGCGGAGAGGGAAAACCTGTCGCATGGGCAACAGCTTGTTTTCCATATTGATCCATCCAGGCCAGCACCAGTGGCTCTTCAAGGCGCTGATCCATGGTTGTCTGCGACTGGTGGAGGCCTACTACACACATACGTGCATATATACATCCATACATACATACCCTGTTAAAATTGTATCTTGTTCTGGTCCTCCTGACCACCATGACCCTGTTTAGTCAGTATGGCAAATAATTTTAGAAGTAGCCAGTATGAAGTAGAAAGCAGCAAGTAATAGTAGCAAGAGCAAGAAATAAGACTGCAAAGGGGAATCTAGAAGTCACATACAGACCATCCTAAAGATCAGAGGTGCATAATTGGCAAACTGTAACATATATTAACCAAAAATCACATCCTGGTAATATATGCTAAATCAGGGGAAGCCATTTAGACTTTGCTGTCAGGGTGTTTTGGTCCTATGATATGTAAATCACAGTTAGGTTCCAGATCAGCAGAACACCAAATGTTAATGATAACTTTGAGGGGAGGTGTATATATTAGGTTGGGTTTGGGTTTTTTTTGAGGCAATTGGGGTTAAGTGACTTGCCCAGGGTCACACAGCTAGTAAGTGTCAAGCATCTGAGGCCAGATTTGAACTCAGGTACTTCTGACTCCAGGGCCAGTGCTCTATCCACTGAGCCACCTAGCTGCCCCTATATATTAGTTTTAAAGTTTTATGGACAACTCTAAAATGATTTGGATATGTTAAGGAACTAACCCCAAGGGGCACAGATAAGAGTTAGTTCTTTACCCACCAAAACTCTATAAAAATAAGACCCTAAACTCACGCCTCCTGAGCTTTCATCCATGCCCATCTCAGTTCATGCTACCAAGTGTCCCCAGTTATAATCCATGGTTGTTGTTACTGTTGTTCAGTTATATCCAGCTCTTCATGAAATCCCATTTGGGGTTTTCCTGGCAAAGATCTGCCATTTCCTTCTCCAGATCATTTTATAGATGAGGAGGAAACTGAGGGTTAAGTGACTTTCCCCAGGGGTCACACAGCTAATAAGTATCTGAGGCCAGATTTAAACTCAGGAAAATGAATCTTCCTGACCCTAGGCCAGACATTCTATCAGTGGCAAACCTAATCTGTGGTTACATTGGCTATTGTTTGTAGCTCTCCCTGTACCTCTTCCCCACTGCTTACTCTTCCTTCACACCCTAACCACAGCACCACACCTTCTGCCTCTGTACCCCTTTCACTGTTTTAACTCTGTACTTTCTGTGCTGTTTGTCCTTATACCTTCTGTACCTTATTAAAGCATGATTGCAGCTTCACTTTCTGCTGCCATTGCGGTCTTTCTGGTGAATACTCAAAGTACAGGGTATGCCTGCCTGATTTAATAATTTCATAAATTAATTCGCAATTCACACACATAAATATACATTCATAACACACATATATGTATATATGTCCTCTCATTATTTTTATAAATGCATGCATGCATATATATGTACATGGATGTGGCGGGAAGGAGAGAGAGACACACAGAGAGAAAGAGAATATAAAGCCAGCAAAGAACAGGAAAACATTTCAAAATGGGAATAGGGATTTGGCATGGTGGTACATGCTTATAGTCTCTGCTTCCGGAAGGCTAATGCTGGTAGATGGCTTGAGTTTAGGAGTTCTGAGCTTTAGTACAGCTAAAGCTGAAACAAAAGAGTTCATGGGAATGGATGACCACTGGCTTCCTAAGGAGGAAGTGACTTGGCTCAGGTCAGAAAAATGGAGCAGGTTAAAGCTTCTATGCTTCAGTATTTTGACTGGTCCATGAGTTACTGGTACACTTCCAGGAGAGCTAGGGAGATAGTCTCAAGGGGAAAAATGGGAATAGTGAAAAGAAAAATATTTTTAGAAAAAGAAAAAAAATAACCAATAACTCAGAAGCATTTTTTTTTAAAAGACATCCATAATTATTCCAGGATGAAAATCCCTACAGTGATAAGTGGAGACAGATTCTCTCAGACTACATTCCTTTTCCATAAGAAGATTCAGAATTTTACTATTTTGTGACCGCACCATTTTAATAATGTGAAATAAATACATCATTAATACAAAATCTCCTCATTAGACAGGCTCTTTCATTCACAAGTCATTTGTGTGGACTTCTCTCTCACAACAGATAATATTGGTCCTGGAGAAGGGTAGGCAGTTCTTTTATCTCTCAATTTAGTGCACCAGTTTCATTTCCCTAGGCCCAGAGCATCTCCAAAAGAAACAAAAGGGTAAGCCAGATTTCACATGCTGCATTTAAAATATAGTCTAATATCTCTTTACTTATACCATCATTACTACTCATGATGTCCCAAAATAAAGAAGAATCAAAGTTCCAGCACTGTATTAAATAATAAACAATCAACCAATCAATGAGTGTTTACTAAGTATCTGCTAAGTGCCAAACACTCTTTAGGGACTGGAGATAGAAAGTCAAAGAATGAAATAGACTCTGTTCTCAAATAATTTATATTCTATTAAGGAAGGCACAATGCATATTGATTAGTATTTACAGAATAAACATAAAATAAATATCAGGAAGTTAAATACAAGGTTAGAGAGGGGACATTAGCAATTGGGGATATCAGGAAAGGCTTCATGTAGAAAGGTAATGGTTAAGTTGCATCTTGAAGTTAGTTGAGAGATTATATGAGGCAAAGGTGAAGAGGGTCAAAGTGCATTCCAGGCATGAGGGATGGCCAGTGTAAATAAAGGCCTGGAGACAGAATATGGAATTCTATGTGTAAAGAAAAGAGTTTAGTTTAGCTGTGTTGTAGACTGTGTCAAGGACAGAAAGGTATAATGAATCTAGAAAGATAGCTTGGGACCAAATTGTGAAGGATTTTAAAAGACAGAGAAGAGTTTATATTTTATTTCAGAGGCAATCAGGAGTTTATTAAATAGTGGAGGGATACTCTCCATTTAAGAAAAGTCACTGTTGTTGATTGTCCTTCATTCCCAAAGAGGACCTCTACATTTGGGTGATGTCATGACTTGCACTGAATTGGATTTAAGTGAGGGAGGGCTGTGCAAGGTCACCAACCTCACTTTCTCCTCCAGAACTGAGTGGGATGGGAAATACACCCACTGACCCCATAATCGAGGCTCGAGGAGAAAGGAGGTCAAAGCACTGATTTTATTTCTTTCGAAAGAAAGGTGCAACACACTCACTGGGGCAACCAGGAGGTGTGACACACAGAGATAAAGAATCAAGCAGTTTTGGGGGGTGGCTAGGTGGCTCAGTGGATAAAGCACCGGCCCTGGATTCAGGAGTACCTGAGTTCAAATCCGGCCTCAGACACTTGACACTTACTAGCTGTGTGACCCTGGGCAAGTCACTTAACCCCCATTGCCCCGCAAAAAAAAAAAAAAAAAGAATCAAGCAGTTTTTATACCCTTTACAGACATCTATTTTAAGTAGGATGCGGTAATTAGATTGAAACTATATGTTCAGCAATAAATCTTTCTCCTAGGTCAGAGTGCTCCACCTTAGGGGTCCAGCCATGGGTTATTTTGCAAAAATATCCTAAATTTCCTGTTTCAGCAAACATTCTGTCATGTCTGCATGCAGACCTTAGTATGAGGCAACTTTCAAGCTGATATGCCTATATTTAGCAGGGGGATAGTAGCTTCCTGGTTTTTTTGAGCTCTAGAGAGGGGGGCGGCTTCTAAGACCTTGGGATCAGATCACTAGGCTGAGAGGGGGGCATTTTCCCTCTCAGTAGAGGAGCATATTCCTATATCCCTCTCAACCATCTGGGTCTAGTGGCAAGATATATATCAGAATGACTGGAGATGACTCCAAATGATTAAGGTAGTTGAGGATAAGTGACTTTTCCAGGGTCACACAGCTAGTAGGTGTGTGAGGTGAGATTTGAACTCAGATCCTCCCAACTTCAGGGCCAGTGTTATCTACTCCACCACCTAACTGCCCCAAGGAAGTCACTAACATACATGTGGAATATAAAATGGAGTGGGGCAGGCAGACTAATTAGTACAAAATTTTTTTAGGTAGAAGGTGGCAGGTGGCTGAGGTAGAAATGTAATGATTTGACAGCTAATTGGATCTTTTGGGTTGAAGGATAGTGAGATGTGAAGGGTAATGGTGAGGTTATAAACCAGGGACTGTGCAGCAGTGGTGGTGCCCTTGACAGAAATAGGGAGGATCAGAACAAGGGTAGATTTTTGGAGAACGATGAACTGTTTTGAACATATTGAATTTGAAATGTCCATGAAACAGCCAGTTTGAAATATCTCATAGACAATTGTCAATGCAGGTCTAGAGCTCATAAGAGAAGACTGGAGCTAGACAAGCTTTGGCCTAGATGTAGAGAGACTTAGGTTCTAGCCCTGGTTTTGACACTCACATGATTCATGACCTTGGACAAGTCATATAACTACTCCAGGCTTCTGTTTCTTCACCTCTAAAACGAGATAGTAGACTAAATGTACCTAAGGCCTCTTGTAGATCTAAAAGTTTTTTTTCAGCCATAATAATTAACACACTGCTAGATACATTACATTCTTACTTCCTGAATAGCTCCCATACTTAACATTTAGTGGCTGTCTGATTTTGCCTTGGCAACAAGTCTGATTCAAGGCAGAGCTTTTGTGTCACAAACAAAGAAACGATCACATTTGCTGGTTGCTTGGCCTGTTGAGGGTCATCCTCCCACATAGTAGCCATGAGACCAGGCTGACACATTAAATTATCTGATCAGCTTACTCAGTGTAAGATCATATTCAAACTATAAACATGTTTAATTTCTGAAATAGCTGCCCTTCCTTTTTGGTCTAAATTATCCTAATAGGCTATCCCAATGTAACCAGATATGGGGAAAACTGAGCTCCTTCAGGTAATGAAGAGGCTTTCAGAGTCTATTTGCATGGACTTCTAGAAATCATAATTCCAGTGTGCATTCCTGTCACTTGGCAGGGAAAAGAATCTGGAGAGCTCTGAAATAGAGGCCCAGTTTAGGGAGTTTGATTTTAGTTTCAAAGAAATGTTTGGTTTTAGATGTGATGAATGTAGTGGCAAGTGCACAATTAAGAACTCTTGGGGGGGTGAGGGAGAGAGAAAAAGAGAGAAAGAGAGAGAAAGAGAGAGAGAGAGAAAGAGACAGAGCAAGAAACAGAGTTTCCTAGGTTCCTGCCACATAGGTTGGACCGACTTTTTCCACAGCCAGATTAAGCTAGCTTTTTCTTTGTTTATTTTTCCTTAAAAGGCATTGAGAGGGCGGCTAGGTGGCACAGTGGATAAAGCACTGGCCTTGGATTCAGGAGGACCTTGAGTTCAAATCCGGCCTCAGACACTTGACACTTACTAGCTGTGTGACCCTGGGCAAGTCACTTAACCCTCACTGCCCCTAAAAAAAAAAAAAAGGCATTGAAACTGTCCTCACAATTTAATTGGATAAAAGGACTAAAGATTAGGATGCTGACATAGCTTTCTGGTCACCTTAGTACAAAAAGGACCAGGAGCATGGGGAATACCAGCGGTTTTCCTTGGGTTTCTGATCATGAACCCTCATGGTCAACATAGAAGCAGGGAAGCTGAGTTAAATTGAATCAAGATTGTGTCCTTGCTGAATACTCCTTCCTTCCTTTCATAAATCTCCTCTTGTTAATTGCTTAATGTTTTATAAGTGGCTCATTCTGTTTCTCAATACCAGACCAGCCTGGTCAGGTCTGACCTACTACAGATGCTTTAGCAGGAATTGGTGATCAGAAACTTGAAATTGTGGTGTTGAGAAAGCTTGAGCTTTCTAGAAATTTGCTACATCTACCTAATCCAAAACCTTGAGAAAAGAATATCAGATCTGTGAAAGCTGGGGAAGTGTTTGTAATCCCTCCCCCTCTCTCTGCATAGGGCAGGCACTTACTTTAAGAATTCTCTATTTTTTTATAAGGTTGTTCGTAATTTCAAATTTTCATACTTAAAAGTTGTCTTAACCTCGATATAAAACTAAGACCTGTAATAACCTCTAGACAATTTTGTGTTTGTTCTTAATTATGAAAAGTGGGACTATAAGAGAAAATGATTTATGTGAGAGGGACAGAAATAAAAAGTGAGACAGAGACAGAGATAGAAAGAGAGAAAGAATAAACACGATATCTGTATTGGGATAGTAAGAAAAGGTTTCTTCTTTCATATGAGTGGGGGCTTGAGTCATACGAAAAAGCTCTTTGTGATTTTTTTATTAATAACGTCTATAAATTCCTCAACAGCACAGGAGATTAAACACATGCATGATTCAGAAACATCCCTCAAAGCTAGTGGTTCTCAAAGTTGGTCTCTGGCCCCAGAAAGTCCCTGAGAACCTTTTAGGATCAAGGTAAAAAATTTTTCACAGTATTACTGACATTATTTGACTACTAAAATATCCTTCCCTTTCCCAAATACATATATGTGTGAGGCCAGATTTTCTTCATACACTTCAACCAAACATCCACAGCTGATTGAATGCATGACTATTCAATTGTTTTCTATTACGGGAGACATTAAAGAGATTTGCAAAAATATGTAAAACAATGCTATTTTTCTTACTATCTTTTTTGTTTTGGAAAATATGGTTTTTTTCATTAAAAGGTTATTCATGTTAATATTATTTAATGTGCTTATTATTACTGTTGTCGTTCAGTCATTCATTATTCAGTCATGTCTGAATCTTCATGACCCCATCTGGGGTTTTCTTGCCAAAGATACTGGAGTGATTTGCCATTTCCTCTTCCAGTTCATCTGAAAGATGAGGAAATTGAGGCAAACAGAGTGGAGTGACTTGCCTAGGGTCACATAGCTAGTAAGTGTCTGAGGTCAGATTTGAATTTACAAGATGAGTCTTCTTGACTCCAGGCCTGGCACTCTATAGACTGAACCACCTAGCTGCCCCTAATGTATTGTGCCCTGAGTGAAATTTATTATTACTTTAATATGAATTAATAGAGAAATACTTAAAAATTTTATTAGTTTTCATTTTTATTGTGGTAAATATACTTACAAACATATACACATCCCACATAAACAAAAGTTCATCGGTGCCCTTAATTATTATTATTTAAATTTTTTTTTTTTTAGTGAGGCAATTGGGGTTAAGTGACTTGTCCAGGGTCACACAGCTAGTAAGTGTTAAGAGTCTGAGGCCGGATTTGAACTCAGATTCTCCTGACTCCAGGGCCGGTGCTCTATCCACTGCACCACCTAGCTGTCCACCCTTAATTATTTTTAAGACCATACAATGATCCTAAAACAAAAAAGTGTGAGAACCCTCACTCTATGTTATTGAGTTATAAACAAACAGACTTAGGTATTAGTAGTTGTGAGCTTTTTCCTAAGGCACGTAGCTTCAGACCTGTTCTCTTCCCTTTCTTTCTTTCTCATCCCTTTCCTTTGAAGGGGTCTGTTTTTGGTGAGAAGGAGGCCTTGAATAAAGGAAAATAAGCCCCTGGGGCCAGTAGGCATCATTTAAGAGAGAAGAGAATTTGATTTATACTGTTAATCTTGCTACTGGTTACATATATAATTATTACAGTTAAATTGACACTTTAATCCAGCATTTTACTTTACTTTGGTTGTATCAATGAAGTCTAAGAAAGGAAGTGAAATCAAAGGCATTATGCTTCTTTTATACAACCTAAGTTGCGTAAGCTTTCTTGGGAAGATGGAGTAGCCAAGGCTTGGAAGGCAATACATTTCTGTACTCTATTTGGATGAGGACACGTGGATTATTGTGATTTCTTCTGAATATCATATTTTAGAAACCACATTGATAAACTATAGTCTTTAAAAGAGGATAGAGGGCAGCTAGGTGGTGCAGTGGATAGAGCACCAGCCCTGGAGTCAGGAGGACCTGAGTTCAAATCTGGCCTCAGACACTTGACACGTACTAGCTATGTGACCTTGGGCAAGTCACTTAACCCCAATTGCCTCACAAGAAAAAAAAGAGGATAGGCAGGGTGTAGAAGAGCTTTGAGGTCATGCCATATTGAGAACTAGTTCAAGAAATAGGGGTGTTTAGTCTACAGAAGAAAAGGCTTAAGAGGGGATACTAAAGCTGTCTTCATGTATTGTAAGGGATTAGACTCATTCTCCTCAATCTGGTCTCCTTCCTACTCTTCTAGTCTTATACCTTACTCACCCCCCCCCCATGTACTCTGTAATCTAGTGACACAGGCCACCTTGAGCAAAGCTTTCCATCAACTGCTATCTAACCATTCTTGGAATGCTCTCCCTTCTCATCTCCATCTCTTGGCTTCCTTCAAGTCCCAGCTAAAATTTCATCTCCAACAAGCTTTTCCTGAACTCCATTAATGCTAGGACCTTCCCCCATCAATTAAATCCCATATATCATATATATGTATATATCACATATATACATATATATGCATACATTATATATGTAGCACATATTCTGTGTACATAGATGTTTGCATGTTGTCTCTCCCACTAGACTGAGGAGGGGCTATCTTTTGCCTTTATATCCTCAGTGATCCAGTGCTTAGCGCAGGGCCTGGCACATAGGAGATAGTTAAAAAATGCTTCTTTACTGACTGACTTGACTCCAGAAGATGGCAATGGATAGAAGTTACAGAGAAGCAAATTTAGGCTTGACTGGGTAAAACAGCCTCACATTTGGAACAATTAAAGCTGAAATAGGCTGTTTCTGGGGGCAGTGGATTATCCTTTACTGAAGTCTGCAAACAAAGGCCAGATGAATACTTTTAGGGTACATTGCAAAGGTGATTCTCATTCATGCATGGGCAAAACAGCCTGTGAGGTCCTTTCTAACTCTGAGATTTTTTCTTTTTTTTTTCCCCCTGGGGCTAAATTCCTCAGTCCCTCGCATTACTGACAAGCCAATTTCTAAGGATTTTGTGAAGAAAAAACTAAGTGGAAACTAACCTATAAAAAGGGTTCAGGATATTAGATCCTGCCCAATTTAAGATATTATTTTAAATCAGAATAAAAACAATGAAACATCCTTTACTACTGTTTTTCTAAATTTTGGAATGTAACTCTTTCAGATATTATATTTTGACTATATCTAACTTTAAAGGAAGTATAAAGAAACTTTGAAGATGTGTTCACATTCTTTTACTACTTTAGGAGGTGGAAATACATTCCCTAATCATGGAATGATAGAATAGCTAAAGAATCCACCATACTTCCGGTGGTCTTAAGAAGCATGTGTAAACCCTCCAAAGAGTTAGCCAAGCAAGGAAACAATCTCTGGTACCTTGGAAAAGAGTCAGCTATGCAAGAACTCAATTCTTGGGAAAGAATAATTCTGTCCCTTTTTTCACTGTGTCTCTTCTGTAGGGCAGCAGAGGGAAAGATATTTGTCTTCTGTCCAACACAGTCAATGGTGTCTTGTAGCATAGCAACCTGCCCAGTAGAAGATACTGTGTCCAGCAGAAAGAGTAGGACCAGAGAGGACAGTTGAAGAATCAGGTTGAACTACAAAAAAGACTAAGCGTAATGGACTGGCTTAAGAAAAGAAAAATCACCGGGGCTCTGCAGTGATGGAAGTGTGAATTGTTTTAGCTACACATATTCTCTACATGTAAGCCTCTCTACTAGAATACTTTTTTTGTGAATTCACTTATCCCATCGATGCTGTATGTATTTTTGGGAAATTGTACCTTAGGTTTATGGGGAGAGTGTTTTGTTATTACTGTTTAATCTATGTCATTTCAGTAAATGCCTTTGCTTTGAGCGAATTGTGGCAGCTGACTAACTATTAAAAGTAAAATACACTGGTGGGGACCCATGAGCTATACTTTTATTAGCACAGACCAATAAAATACCTTGTACCTGAGACAGTCATCCCTTATCGGACTCAACACATGAGTGCAAGTTAGGAAGGTGCTTTAGAGGGGACACTATATAATCATCCAACCAAAAATTATGTTTACTTTGCATAAACACTAAATTTATATCGGCTATGTACTTAACCCTATATGATCAGCTGGCAGAGTGACGTACCTAAAGGTTAGGTCTGACTATATTACTCACCTGCTCAGTTAATTCCAGTGGCTGCATAGTAACTCTAGACTCAAAGGTCAGCTCCTGCCTTTGTGATACACTACTCCCCCTCACATGGTCTACAGTCCAGCTAAATTGGACTTCTTACCATTTCTCACATGCAACATTTCCTCATGACTGGAATGCAATCCCTCCTCAACACTGTCTCTTACAATCCCGAGTTTCCTTTCCCAGTGAAAATTCTCCCTCCTTCATAAAGCCTTTCTTTATCTCCCCATCTACAGGTGGGACCAAAATGGCAAATTTGTAGGAAGGAATACTGCCAAACTCCCTTCCCAAAAGTCCTCCAAAACTCATCTAGAACGTTCAATGGACCAACTCTTTGTTATGGGCCCAGGGCACCCCAGAAGTTCTCTGGGGCACATCAAAGAACCAATCCAAAGGACAGACACACCTAAAGAGATAAGTGGAACCAGATCAGATTGAGCTAGCTTTGGGACCTCCACCCTTCATTCTAGTCTCCCTCAACCCTGGGGAAATAAGTTTGGCTGTGCCTGCTGCCTTTGTGTCCTGAGGAGATGGCTTCAGAGATCTGCAGCCACCCCTCACCCAACTCCAGCCACCACCAGTGGGGGATGGTCCTCCCTCACTAAAGGAACTTTCCACAGTCAGATGGTCACCTCCATTAGTCCTCTATTAAAGTACCTGCCTGTCTCCTGCTCAAGGAGATTGGTATCTCAGAGCCACTCTCTCTGTGCCATGACTTTCTCCCCATGAGAAGTCCAAGGATTTTTCATGGTTTCCTTTCCCTTCCTTTCCCCTTCCTCTAAATAAACTACCATCATATTCTGATTGCTTTTGTGTGCAAGAGGGTGTAATTCTTTAAAGAAGAATTCCTAAGGACCCCAAACCTCTACCCCATACCCTACCTGTACCCCAACCCCCCACCCCATTTTCCCCATAACATCTTTTTTTATTTTTTTTAATCTTTTTTTATTTTTTTAGTGAGGCAATTGGGGTTAAGTGACTTGCCCAGGGTCACACAGCTAGTAAGTGTTAAGTGTCTGAGGCTGGATTTGAACTCAGGTACTCCTGACTCCAGGGCCGGTGCTCTATCCACTGCGCCACCTAGCTGCCCCTCTCCATGATCTTGATGGGGAAATTGAGAAAAAGTCACCGTGGGTCATTTGTCCGACCCAACTTGGCAGGGGGAAAATAACAGAGAGGCTGGAGACAAGTCAGGACTGGAGCATACTGCATGAAGATCATTCCAGGGCCCAGGGAGAAGGTATGATGCAGGGCAAGAAAAGGTCCCAGACCCATGCTGGGGCACCACTAGACTCATACTGGAACACTGCAACAGGGACAAGTGCCAACTGGCAATTTTCTCACCCACTGCCTCAGTTCTGGTTCACAGTTCTCAGGTGAATTGAGAAGGGAATCTGCACAAGGAAAAGTGGCATTTCTGTGTAGGGAGGCCCTGGGAAGTTTACTGAAAAAAATTTTAAAAGGAAGTTCAGAAGTATGAAGCAATGGTATGGCTCTGATCCTAGGAGTAGAGTAGGGTCTCAATTCTAGCATCTAGTCCATCCTGCAGAGGAATAACTAGGGTAGGAATCCCAGAACAAAAGAAAGCCTATAATTCTGTCACTCTGAACCATCAGCTTTCCAGCTGGCTGATAGGGGCTAAGTCCAGTAGGCTTTGCCCACAATCAGATCACTTTGGTAGCATTAAAAGCTTGCAGGTTACCAGTCTATCCTTGAAGATCCTGGAATAGAACAATACTCTATACTCCAAAAAACCAGAAACAGGATCAGCCCAGATCTTTTCATCAGAAGCAAAGCAGGGCTCAGGCCTAATATAAAGTCTGAAATCAGGAAGTAGGTAGAAAGAATGAGCAAACAAACAAACAAACAAAAAAAGAATCCCATGAGAAACAGCTTATATAGTGACAGGGAAGGTCAAGAAACAAACCCAGAAAAAGAGAATGGCTCCAAAACATCTATAAGCAAAGCCTTAAAGGGAAACATAGCTTGGGTACAAACTCAGCTAGAATTTCTGGAAAAGATGAAATGGGCGGGGTTGTATTTTTTTTTTAGGAGCCAAAATGTTTTTATAAATGGAATGACAGCAATTGAGGAAAAAATTGGAAAAGAACTGAAATTATGGAAGAAAGAATTAGAAAGGGAAGTAACAGTTTGGCACAAGAGGTGAATCCACAGATTCCCTGAAAATTATCATGAACCAAATAGAAACCAACGATTCCATAAGGCAACAAGAAATATTAAAACAAAGCCAAAAGTTTGGAAAAATGGGGGGGGGGGGAGAAGTAAGATACTTCACAGCAAAAACAAATAACCTGTAAAACACATGGAAGAGAAAAAAAATTAAGAATCACTGCACTATCTGAACACCATGACCAAAAAAAAAAAGTCTAGACATCAGACTGAAGGGGCAGAGAGAGAGGGAGAGAGAGAGGGAAAGAGAGAGAGAAAGAGAGCAAGACAAAGAGAAACTTTCTCTTCTCTTCAAGAGTGATTCCTTCTTAGGAGCCTGGCTCCAACTCTTCAGAATCCAGAATTCAGATTCCTACATCAGTGTATTAGACTAATCCACCATTGGACTGGTTAGTGCTGAAATGGCTGCCATTTTTAATACAAGGTTCCTATTTTTAATACATAGATCTGATTCTTTGAGCATATCAAAAGATATTTCCCACGAGGTATCATTTGCCTTCATCCAATGGACAGACCCTACAATCCTCTCGAAATGATCTATAATTTGTACGTTTTAGTAGGGTTGTAGGAAAATTCCTTAACATCTAGTTTGCATTGTTGATTGATGGATTGATTCAATTGAGGTCTCTAGGCATTTTATGGTTACATTAACTGAGAGGGGTAGAATCTCCGCCTTTACAAAGTTTTACCTCTGACACATGTGATTATATGACTTGGGTAAATCACTTAGCCTCTAAGTGCCACTCTAAGACTATATAAACTGCAGAGCAATTGCTAACCTGCAGCAGTAGAGAGAGTACTGTTATCTTTATCTTTTCATGGTAAATAATGCCAAAGAAGAACATTCTTATTATACGAAGAAGCATGGGTGTGATCAAGTTTCCTAAAATCAACTCATGATGACTAGGAAGAAATATTCTTCTGTTGTGCTCAAAAAGCAAAATTCCAGTTTTTGAGTAGCACTTGGATACCACCTGGTGGTCTAAGTTTGAACACATTTTTGGTAGTAATCATCTTCAGCTACAACGAATTTGTTTCAACAAAAGACAAAATCTTTACCAAGACAGGAAAATAGGAAAAACAGGGGAGACATATTTTGTGGACACTGTTATATGTATATGTCCATTTTTGACATCACAGTCTTTTATGGAAAGACTGATTATTAGGTAGCAATTATAAAGTTCAGGGAAGAATTAAACTTTGAGGAAGAATTAAGAGGAGGAGGAGTCTTCAGGAAGACATTCTTTTGCGTAGGGGAGCATCATTAAAGAACATTAAGAAATGGCAGTGGGAGAAGGAAACAAAGGGATCAGTCAGAAGAAACTTGAGTCAAATGCTTGGGGGTGAGGTGGGGAGTAGGAGGAAATCTAATGTAGTTTTTAGCTTCTTGAAAGATTTTGCTCTGAAAGGATGTAGGGAACAATAGACAAACTTGACATAATAAAGTCAATCAACAACACAAGACTGTATTTTTATCATTCTAAACTTCTCAATTTACTTAAGAACATTAACTGTCATTAAGTTAAAGTCACCCAAATTACTGTTAATCAAATTCAGATCTAGGCTTATGATGAATATGTTAACCACTGAGCAAAATTTAACATCAAATAATCAAGTCATACTTGGTACATATCCCCATCCCCCTGCCCCATGGCATTTTCTAGCTAATGATTACTGCCAACATAGAAAGTTCTGAGATCAGTTTTACTAGCTTCTTTTCATTTGCAAGTGCAAACAGGCATGGCTCTGTTGGTTTCTGTTTTCTATCTGTTATAATGAGTTTCAGAAGTCTTATTCACTGCTTTTAATTATTAATAATAATAGACTTACTAAAGTTCAATTTCCCCATATCTGCAAAATGCCAAAACTGTAACCATCACTTGGTTCAGGTGTGTTTAAGTCATAAAATCTCTGAAAATACAGTGACTAAAATAAGCGTGAAAAGAAATTCAAATTCACATAATCGATTATACACACACAAAAGATTGTAAACAAGGCTAGAATGGTATAAATGTGATATTTTCCCTTCTATCGTGCAACTGTGAGAGATGGGACATTAATAGCCAGGGTTCAGGCAGGAAGTATGGAAGAACATGTCCTTGATGATTTAATGATAATAACAATAACAACTAGAATTTGTATAGAGCTTTAAGGTTTGCAAAGCACTTTAAAAATATTATCTTATTTTATCCTCAGGACAACTCTGGGAGGTAGGTGGTATTATTATTTTCATGTAACAGATGAGGAAACTAAGGCACAGAGAGGTTAAGTGACTTGCTCAGGGTCACAGAGCTGGTAGGTTTCAGAGGTTGAGTTTGAACTCAGGTCTTCCTGACTTCAGTCTAGCACTCTTATCAGCTGTACCAATCTAGCTAGTCTTATATTTTATGCTTTTTATACAAAAGCCATCTTTGGTAATATGCTACAATCAATCAACAAGCATTTATTAAGCATTTACTATGTGTCAAGCACTGTGCTTGACACTACAGCCTACCTAACCCCACCATGTTTCTATAACACCTCTCTCCAGGTTCACTCCCTCAATTAGTAGTAGCATAGGCAGAGTAGGTTCCCATAAAGATTACTACTCCTTCAAGTATTTAGGGGTAACCCTATGGATGGATAGATTCCTAACTAGCTTCCACTAGTGTTCTTACCCTTAGCAATCTGCTAGGAGAGTTTATACTTCAAAGAGATTTTAAAAAAAGAAGAAAAGGACCCATATGTACAAAAATATTAATGGCAGCTCTTTTTGTAGTAGCAAAGGATTGAAAACTGAGGGGTGTAGATTAAATGAGAAACGGTGGGACAAGTTATGATATACTAATATGATAGAATAGTATTATACTGTAAGTAATGATAAAGGGAATGGTTTCAGAGAAACCTAGGAAGATTTGTATGAACTGATTCATAATGAAGTGAGTAGAACCAAGAGAATAATTTATACAATAACAATAATGTGGTAAAGACAAAAACTTTGACAAATTTAGGAACTCTGATCAACACAGTGACCAACTACAATTCCAGAGGGCTCATGATGAAACATGTCATCCACTTCCTTATAAAGTGATGGATTTAGAGGGCAAATTGAAGCCTATTTTCTCTTCTTTGGAGGGGGGGGGCGGTTCTTGGCTAATTAGGGAATTTGTTTTACCTGACTATCCATATTTGAAATGGGGAATTTTGTTTTTCTTGCAGTGAGGAAGATATGAGGGCAAGAAAGCATATAGAAAAAAAAAATCAGGGACAAGGGTATTTCCTCAAATCATATAGCAAGAATAGAAGTTACAAGTAATCCCCAAACATGGGGGGAGGGGTTCCTCCCTATTTCATAAACACACAGTCCGTGGGGGGAAGAGTAGACACAATCTTAAAGTACAATGATGGTGAACCATACATGTAGTGAACACATGTGGCCCTCTCAAAACTGCAGAAATGCAAAGTCTTTAATGGACTTTCTTTCTCTGGAGGGTTCTCCCAAAGCTGGTCAGTGATCCACAAGTTTCTCTGATGCCTAGCTTGACCAGCTCCTCACAGTGCATGGTATTTCCATTGGACAGACATCTCAGCTGGTCTTGTGTCTTGTAGGACATGGTGTCCCGAGGATGTTTGTCTGCTGATGAACTGGATGCAAATTGGTCACAAGAAAGCTACTTCTCTGCTTTCTCACTTCTGGCTCGGCTGCTCCTAGGCTGCACTAGAAAGATTTCTCAGGCTAATCTTGGCTGCTTTTGTGTTGGGCCAGTCAAGGGATGAATGCTAATATGACATTGGATGAGAGGAAGGCCATTCTGCTGCTTTTATTGGCTTTTCTCAGGGAACAGCAGTGGGGTGGGAGTTGGGGGGCAGGGTGTCACTATGGCTTGCTCTTCCAAGGGAAGCTACAGGATTATTCTACCATTAGCCACTAGCTCTACTGAGTGATGTTGAGCTCTATTCAACTGGAATGCCTAGGATGGGCACGATCCTATCTTTGACTTCTTCAGAGTCAAGAAAACCCCAAAGAGGGTCATGAAGAGCCTCACCTCTAGAGGTTTGACTTTTGCAGGCAGAGGGTAGGAAAGGGCTAAACTTTTTTGCTCTACAATCCTTTTAGATGCAAAGGCATCTTTCCTTAGTAAATCTCTCTGTCTAGAGTCTGCTTCAGTATATTTAGCAAAAAAAAAAAAGTTTAGAAGAATATTAACTGTTCTATTAATCACATGTGGCTCTTCTAGAGTTTTAGTTAGAGGCCTGGTTGTCCGAGCAGTTTTTTGTGGTATTTATTATAATTTTATTCTGGTTTTCATTTTGATTTCTTGAAATATAGCTCTGAAAAAACAGGCTTAAAAAAGGTCCTTTGTGTTTTAAATGAAGCTACTGGACTCTGCCTTTAAACCCAAATCACTCTGGCTTTCATTGAATGGCTAATAATAATCCCAACTCAGAAGTCTGTGGTTCATTGTTTAGGTTTGATGGTTTTTAGGAGTATAAACCACAATTGTTTTTTGTTCTGTCCAGAAACTCTGAGGGTCTTCCCCTCCCAAACTGCTATCTTGGTGATGGTAAATTAGGCCATCCCTTTGTCTCAAGTCTTATCTAGCCCTTAGTCATTGAATTGGTATGGCTTCAGACAAACTGAGACCTGGGAAAGACCTTAATTTAGAAAGGTCACCCACTGCATCGCTGGGCTATCCCCAGTTGTCTTGACCCAAAGGTCTTGCCACAGGACTTCAATGATTCTGGAAGAGAGAGAGTGAGGCTGCTGACTTTGTGCAGCTCTGCCTCACTTAAATCCAATCCACTGCAAAGTCAAGGTCCTCTTCAACAATGAAGGTACAGGGGGGCTTCTAGATAGAGCAGTAGATAAAGCACCAGCCCTGGATTCAGGAGGACCTGAGTTAAAATCTGGCCTCAGACACTTGACACTAGCTGTGTGACCTTGGGCAAGTCACTTGACCCTCATTGCCCCGAAAAACAAAACCAAAAAAACAAACAACAAAAAACAATGAAGGTACAACTACAACAACAACAACAACAACTATTACTACTTTACCTAGCTTTGTGGTGTTTAGTCTCTATTTTCTCTGTTATACTTTCCATACTACTTTTTAGATCTTATGCAGAGTAGTTAAGGACAAAGGTATAAATGTAGTAGGTGTTTTGGGGACAGGTTCATTGTTTTGCTGGCCTCTTCATTTGCAATTGAGCTATTCAATTCTAGATGATTTCTAAAGTGGGGAATATCTATTTCACAAGTGAAGATCTCCTTTCCATTTTAATGTGGCTGTAGTTTAGACCCTCTAAACCTCCAATGAGTAGAGTTCTTAGACCTAGAGCGTGGAAGACTTGAGTTCAAATGTTTGCCTATTGTTCTTGAAGAGGACCATGACATCAGAGTGATGTCATGACTTGCACTGAATTGGATTTTTTAAGTGAGGGAGGGCTGTGCAAGGTCACCAACCTCACTCTCTGCTCCAGAGCCATCTGGGTCCAGTGATGAGATATAGATCAGGATGACTAGAGATGGCCCTGGGATGTTTAAGGAAGTTGGGGGTAAGTGATTTGCCCAGGGTCACCCAGCTATTAAGTGCCTGAGGTGAGATTTGAACTCAGGTCCTTCCAACATCAGGGCCAATATTCTATCCACCTAGCTGCCCAGTGACCTCAGATATTCACTAGCTGGATGATCCTGGACAAGTCACTTAAGTTCTTGTTTGCTTCAGTTTCCTCCTCTGTAAAATGAGCCAGAGAAGGAAATGGCAAACCACTTCAGTGTCTTTGCCAAGAAAACACCAAATGGGGTCACAGAGTTGGAAATGACTGAAAATGACTAAAATACACATACACATGTGCATATCATATATCTATACCTATACACACAATTGTATATATATTGTTATGGAAATGTATTTCCTTTTATTCCTCCTGCATCTTTTGGTTAATATTAACCTCACTTCACCAAAACCTGTTTAATAGGACGTGAAAATTTACTTAAAAGTCTTAAACATTAATTAGTTAAGAAGCAGAAGAGGAATCTCAACTGCACCAGACTCCTTATAAATCTTTCTTCTCAGTCTATTTGTGAATCTTTTAAATGTAATTTTTTCTTTTCTTTCTTTCTTTTTTTTTTTATTTTAGTGAGGCAATTGGGGTTAAGTGACTTGTCCAGGGTCACACAGCTAGTTAGTGTTAAGTGTCTGAGGCCGGATTTGAACTCAGGTACTCCTGACTCTAGGGTCGGTGCTCTATCCACTGCGCCATCTAGCTGCCCCCTTTTAAATGTAATTTAATCTGTAACCTGACTTAATTAACCTATAGAGTTAATTTGATTACGTTTGTTTCCTTAGGAAATATATGAGATTATGATTCTAAATTTGTTCTACTTTTTTGACGTTGAAGGAAGTATGGGATTATGGATTTATATTTTCTTTAACTTTTATGGCCCAAGAGGAACATACAAGAGTGTGATACATAAAAGAATTATTGCTGTCACTCTGATGTAATTTTTTCTGGAAGGAGCCTTGTCAGAATTCTCATGATTATTCACATTTACTCTGAGGCTTGAACTTATATGCTTGAGCATAATAAAAAATGTAGGTTTTACCTCTATAATTTCTGCATTATGGTAGTAGTTACCCATATTATAAACTCAGAGAGGAGATATTTTTCCCATAATAATATAACCACACAGAGGTCACCAATTGCTTTCTATTTGAGTGTGTGATACACACAATACACAATTGAGAGAATTAGGAAAGACCTTTCCAAGGAGATGGTATTTCAGCTGAGGGGTTCTGAGAAAGTGAGGTAAAGAGGAGTGGTATTTTTTTCTTTCTTTCCTCACTCTGGTTCTTATATTTCAAGTGGAAATAAGTGCTTAAAGTAATACTAAGTAGTAGTAGTGACAGATATTGTAATATCTATTGAGTACTACTCTATTAATGAAGTCTAGTAATCTAACAAATAATAGAAATATTGGTTAAAGACTCTTTAACAGGGTCATTGCTCAACTCAACTCCTTTAGAATCTAGCCAGATGGAAAATGGAGACCTGGCTACTATGGAAGAGTAGCAATCAACTCCTGACATTAGTCAATGATATACTGTGGCTAGGGCTTGGGAGTGTGGAATAAGGAGATGAGAGGAGGTGTAAGGGGCTAAAATTCTAGCCAGTCTGTCTAAAATATCTAATGAGTGGTCTCCAATAAATTAGAAGCTTTAGCAAGAGTTTAGATTTTTAAGCATTTATTAAGGAAAATAAGAATTTGGTGAAGAGAGCGAGAAAGAGGCCTAGATTCATCCACCTATCAAAGGGAGAGCACATTTTAGCTCCATTCTCCATGAGAGTCCAGACAAAAGAGAACGAACGAGCCACACCTCCTTCATCCCACAAGCCTCCTGTGAAACTGGCAACATCCCATCCACACACACACACACATCTCCAAGCTAATTGGCTAGTAGCCTTGATAGACAGCACCCACGAGCAAATGTCACTTCCTGACGCCAAGTACCTGACCGCATGGCTTGCCCTCTGGTGCCTTCTCCTCATGGTGGAGCTTTCCTACAGTAGTTCTCCAGCAGGTGGCATCATTCCAGTCGTTACAGTGGGAAGAGAATGGGGTGGTAGTCCCAAATGTTCAAATTAAAAGCAAACTTTCTTGGAAAAAATATTTAATGGAGGGTGTTTTTTTTGGGGGGGGGGAGTTAGGGTTGGTTTTTTTTTTGAGAAATGGGGAAATGTTATGATTGGAGATTTATTATAAACTTCCTAAATATAGAATTTCATGTGGTTCAGCTTGAGATTTTGCTCTAGCCTCACTGTACAATTACTGTGCAAATTGTCCAAATAGGCCTAATTAATTTATCAGGTGACATCCCTGCCACATAATCTCTGGAGGAAAGGTTAAAATAATAAAGCACAGCATTCTCTCAGGCTTTTCCTCCTTAGTTCCTACTACTGACCTCTCTGGTTTCCTTTGAATCCCAACTAAAATCCCACCTTCCATAGCAAGTCTTCCCTAACCCCTCTTAATTCCAGTGCCTTCCCCCTGTTAATTATTTCCTATATATCCTATCTATACATATATATTATGTCTGTATGTCTTATTTATATAGCTTGCTTGTATAGGTTTGTTTACATGCTTTCTCCCCTATTAGAGTGTATGGCAGGGACTGTCTTTTGTCTTTTTTTGCATTAACAGCACTTAGCATAGTGCCTGCCATATACTAGGTGCTTAATAAATGTTTATTGAATTGAATTGATGCAGAAAGAGAACACTACAATTGGTGGGAGGATTATCAGGTTTGAATCCTCAATCAACTACAAACTATTTTGTGTGCCCTTAGAGGAATCCATCTGAGCTTCATCCCTAAAATGGGAAGGAAAAAACTATTTCAGCTTAAAAATTTTTCTGTTTCTCTCAACTAGGTGTATGTGGGTGTATATGTATATGTATGTGTATATATATACACACAATTAGTGTATATAATCTGTGTATGTATATAATCTGCCTATGTATGTATATATCATAGATAATATAATCTATACAATATGTGTACTATGTGCCTAATAAATGTTAATATATACACACACACATTCATATGTATACCCACTTTTTTTTTTTTTTGGCGGGGCAATGGGGGTTAAGTGACTTGCCCGGGGTCACACAACTAGTATGTGTCTGAGGTCGGATTTGAACTCAGGTACTCCTGAATCCAGGGCCGGTGCTTTATCCACTGCGCCACCTAGCCGCCCCCTATACGTACTTTTGGTAACAATACATATATTTACATAAACATACACATATACACACATACACATACACATACACATAAACATGACATATAGAATACTATCAAAAGGCAGTAATGCCAACAATCCCAAACTGCGCTCATAAATAACACGCGGCTCCTTTAAGGACTACTGGGAGACTGAAGCACAGAGAGTGCTGTCTCTGGCTAACGTGGTCACCAGAGGCTTCCGTACTCGGCTCTCTCCGGACCAATCCGAGCCTAGACTGTAGACCCTGAAACACGCTCATTTCCGCTCTCTTACTTCCAGAAACTCTCCCGCGAGGTCCTGTCAACCGGGACCGCTTCCGCTTCTCTCCCGGAACTGGAGCTGGCGTCGGCGCCGCCGCGGCTGCCTCGGGAAAGGGGGAGGAAAGCGAGGGGGCGGGGTGCAGGAGGGTGGCTGGGTGGGGGATGAGCGCGGCGCACGGCAGGGGCGCGCAGACGCTGCGGACCCCGGGTCGCCATGGTTACGCCGTGGAGTTCTCCCCCTACCTGCCGGGACGCCTGGCATGCGCCACCTCCCAGTACTACGGGATCGCGGGTGAGGCCCCGCCCCTCCCCGCCGTCCACTGGGGGGCGCTCGAGGGACCGTTCGTGGCGGGGGATCGGGGGCTGCGTGGCTCAGATGGGGACCCTCTGCGGACTTCGTTTCTGTGTACCTCTGCGGGGCGGTGTCTTGAGGAGACCTTGTATCCCTAACCCTAGTTGTGTTACCCTGGGCTGGTCATTTCACCTCTTTGAGGTTCAATTTTCTCATCTGTAAGATAGAAATAATTCTTGTACTGCCTATACTAATTGTTGTGAGGGCAGTGCATTAAACCTGTCTAGATAATGCGAATAATTAATATTATCAAGACAAAAAAAGAATTCATTTTTCTTCCCCCAACCTACCAACCCCTGGACTTTACTTGTTTACTTAATGTTAATTGCACCACTGTGATCCTAATGCCTTTAATCTTGGGATTTGATCCCCTCCCTCATTTCCCTTCTCCCATTAATCACCACGTCCCTTAAATTCTAATTGTAGAATATTTCCCATTCATTCTTTGCTTTCCTGCTGTCACCATCCCAGTTTTGGCCCCACCGTCCCACGGGATATATGCTCCAGCATTTTCTCTACTATCCCTGCTCCTAGTCTCCCTACTTCAACTGTAATCCACTCTAATCTGATAAGTAGCTGTATTCCTGTTGCTTCTAGACTCAGAAACTTTCAGGGCCTTCTGAGTGCGCAAAATGCAAGCCTTGGAATTCAGGAAGTTTCGCAATTCCAAATAACCTCAACTTCTCCTTCGAGGTGCTTCCTCACTTCCCACCCTCCAGCAACCTGAACCCTCTTTGACAAATTTAACTGTTTACGTTTTCCTAACAGGCTCTAAATTCCCTCGCCCTGAGCTTTCTGTGGACACCATAATTCCCCCCCTCCAATCTAGAATGCTTCCACCTGTCTTCTGAATTCGCAAAATGCTTTGTGTTTTTCTGATATGCTTAGTATTTTATTTTGAATCACACTTACTTGTGGAACACCCCTGTTAGATTCCCCCCCCCCCTCCTATTAGATCCTATTTCTCTTGGCACTTTGGCACTTGGAGTCCATGCCTTACATGTGATAGATACTTAATAAATGTTGAATTAAAGTTTTGCTTTTGATCTTGGCTCTTCCCCTAACTAATTTGAAAATTTGGGAAAGCCACCATCATCCCTTTGGGTTTCAGTAAAATGGACAACTTCAGAATTGTAATCATCTGAGTTAAATAATGTATATAAAAGGTATATGCTTTGAAACTAATAATAATAGCTAACTATTTAAAGCACTGTGTGCCAAGCTGGGGTTGGAGACTTTAGAAGATAATGTAACAATATAATTATTAAATTATTATCTAATTTGATCCTCAAAACGACCCTGCGAGATAGTCGCTATTATTACCCCTGTTCTACAGAAGAGGAAACCGAGGCAGACAGGTTAAGTGACTTGCCCAGGATCACACAGCTAGTAAGTGTCTGAGATCTAATTTGAACTCAGGTTTTCCACCTAACTAGCATATAAATACATAAAACAAATTTATAGCCTAACTGAGTACTTAGACTTTCTTAGACTTTCAGGAAGACCCTTCTCCAGTACTCCCCAGTATGCCTGGTGGTTTGCAGAAGCAAAGCTTCTTTTGATTAGGAGAAAAACAAAACAAAACAAAAATCTGTTCTCTAGTCATTTTCCTACTGTCTTTTAGGCCTCATCACCAAGAAAATTGATCCTTCCTAGTGTTCGAACTCCCTGTTTTCCTAGATGCTATTTAGAATTAGGTGCTGCTTTTCTTGCATGGACAGGATACTACTGATCCACCAACAACTGGTTCATAGCTTTGTTTATCAGAAGTGGTGATGGATCTGTAAAAGTCTTTCTGTTCTTTTGCCGTTGCTCCCCTTGTGACCAACTTCACAGATTTGTAGGATAGTTGTCTGGGAATTTAAGTTCTAATTTGTGGCCATAGAAGAATAAATAATCATTCTTACCAGTGCCAAGAGTTCACTTTGTGCAAGATGCCCAGATTGACAAAATTGAAACCATCCTTGCCCTCAAGAAGTTTGTGTCCAGCCACAACTATAAGACTTTGTTTAGCCTTTTTGGCAACATGTTATAACCAGATGAACTAGCTGGCTTAGACCAGCCAAGCCAATAAACCAGCTTCAT
This sequence comes from Dromiciops gliroides, assembly GCF_019393635.1. Classification (NCBI taxonomy): domain Eukaryota; kingdom Metazoa; phylum Chordata; class Mammalia; order Microbiotheria; family Microbiotheriidae; genus Dromiciops; species Dromiciops gliroides. Next base: position 374,112,783 of record NC_057864.1, read on the forward strand.
TGAAGAGTGCTTTTTTCCCTCCTCAATAGAATTCCTCCTATGACAAAGAATGCTGTGTATCTTGAAATTAAGAGAAAACTTTATATTTGAAAAGATTTACTTCATTATTTTCAAAATTATAATAATTACCATTACCATTACAACTAATTTGGCCTTGCATAGAATCATTGTTTATTCACTTTTTAATCAGTCAATAAACATTTATTAATCACTTACTGGTAGGCACTATGCTAAGCCCTGGGGATACAAAAAGAGGCAAAAAACAGTCCCTCCTCTTGAGAAGCTCACAATTTGGTCATCCACTTAATAGGCTGAATTTTGTTTAAAAGTCTCATGTTGTTTGTTTTTGGGGTTTTTTGGGGGGGCACGGGGCAATGGGGGTTAAATGACTTGGCCAGGGTCACATAGCTAGTAAGTATCAAGTGTCTGAGAGCAGATTTGAACTCAGGTCCTCCTGAATCCAGGGCCAGTGCTTTATCCACCACGCCACCTAGCTGTCCCTAAGAGCCTCATGTTTTACAGAGAGGAGATAGAACCAGAGTGCAGATGTAGACATTTTTGGACTTGGCCAATTCAGCACTTAGTTTTGCTTAGCTATTCATAACTATTAACAACAGTATTGTATTTCCTTGTTTTGTGGGGAGCAGAGGAAGAAAATAGATTTTTTTGATTGAGAGCACTATTAAACACATAGAAACCCCCCCTCACATTTTTTCTTATTAATTTATTTTTTATTTTTTTGCGGGGCAATGGGGGTTAAGTGACTTGCCCAGGGTCACACAGCTAGTAAGTGTCAAGTGTCTGAGGGTGGATTTGAACTCAGGTCCTCCTGAATCCAAGACCAATGCTTTATCCACTGTGCCACTTAGCTGCCCCCAATCCAAGACCAGTACTTTATCCACTGTGCCACCTAGCTGCCCCTGGCCACTCACATTTTAAAGAAAAGTTAAAATAAGTAGTCAGGCTTTTATTATGTGCTTACTATAAACTGTACTAGTAACTGTGCTAAAAAGTTTAAAAACATTTCCTTAAGTGGAAGATTCTCTTTTAAAAGGCAGATTTTGATTGAATAATGATTCCAAAGGGTGAAAAAAAAGTAAAAAATGAATTGTACTTCATTGCATGCAACCTTGTTAATCTTGCTAGTTTCATAGTATCATTGAAGCAGGCTGGCTGTAATGTTAATGTTAAACAAAACCTTGATTGCCTCCTTTCCCCTTCCTTCCCCTCTCCTTTTTAGGCTGTGGAACACTAATTGTACTGGAACAAAATGAAGCTGGGGTTGGACACTTTAGAAGGTAGTATGGCTCTATGAGTATTAAACTAACATTTAATGTTCTGATCACTGTCAATTGAACACAGTTTTGAGTGTTTTCCCATAATCAAAATTAAGTTTGTTTTTAATTCATTTGTTTAATAAAAGTTTTATTTGGTAAGATGGAGAAAATATTTCACAGAGTTGTATGAGATGTAACTTACTTTTACTTTTCAATTTTGATATACCATGCTTCTTTCAAAACTAGTCTTACCAATCATTTATTTATAATTTTTAAAGTCAGACATAAGAAATTTTAAATAGAATAGACAATGTTCTTGACCTGTTTCTCCATTGTTTTCAGTATTGTCAATTCTTTATTATTCAGGAGCCAGTTATCTAGTTTGTGAATTGTTTTATGTATTTTTACTTATTTTTCTCTTTTTCTCTAGAGACTTTTTCATTAACAAAAAAGTACTTTAGTCAGGAAAGGCAAGGATAAAGAAAAGAAAAATGTTGAAATCAGCTAATAAATACTTGCTCCTATTAAAAATATGTGTAGTGGGGAAGTTAAAACTATTGGTCTAAATGAGTATTATTAAATGTTTGCTCTTCCTATGCCCTAGAAAAATTGAGAGTAAAGTGTAAAATTCTGAAGGTAATATTTCAATATCTGTTGTTGTTACTAAAAAATGGTTGTCTTGGTTACCTTGGTGTAGTTTTGACTGGAATGATGGCCTCTTTGATGTGACATGGAGTGAGAACAATGAACACGTACTAATCACATGCAGTGGAGATGGGTCTCTGCAGCTCTGGGATACAGCTGAAACCACAGGCCCTTTGCAGGTGTTTAAAGAGCACACACAGGAGGTAAGAAGGTCCTTTGGCTGGGCTCCTCTTTTTCTTGTTGCTTAGACTTCGGACAAGATGCTCTTCCCTTAAGGCAGATGTCCATCTTGTCTTGGAAAATAGAAAATATTCTTGGTTCGATTTGTGGGGGGGGGGGGGCGCGGGCGGGGCAAGGCAATGAAGGTTAAGTCATACAGTTAGTAAGTGTGGAGTGTCTGAGGTTGGATTTGAATTCGGTTTTTCCTGAATCTAGGGCTGGTGCTTTGTCCACTGTGCCACCTAGCTGCCCCCAGAAAATATTCTTGGGGAGCAATATTATAATCGATGGGTATCCCCTCCGTTTCCAGTTCTTTGCTACCACAAAGAGAGCTGCTATAAATATTTTTGTACAAATCAGTCCTCTTCCCCATTTTAAAAAATCTTTTTGAGATATAGACCTAGTAGTGGTATTGCTGGATCCAAGGGTATGCCCTTTGGGCATAGTTCCAAATTGCTCTCTAGAATGGATCAGTTCATAACTCCACCAATGGTGCATACTGTAGTTTTTCTATATCCACTCAAACATCAGTCATTTTCCTTTTTTGTCATTATTAACCTGATAGGTGTGAGGTAGTACCTCAGAGTTGTTTTAATTTGCATTTTGCCACATTCATGAGATGCAAATAGTAGCCTGTGGTTACTCCCAGTCACCAGTTGGAGGAATTCTTGTGTTTCTAAGGCAGAATGTCTAATCCTTTTAATTCAGAGATTTGACAAATGAGCCACTTACTATTTTGAAAAAGTAAGAGTTCCCCCATCTTAGCAAAGAAAGGGAGATTTATTTTCTCAGCTTTTCTCCAGGACCAGGCTTCTGAGTCAGTACATTTCTATAGCATTCAGGTTTCTTTTTTTTTTCTTTCAATGTGCATTTTTGTAGTCATTCTGTATAATTTTCCTGGTTCTGCTTATGAAAGACTTTTTTTTTGAGTTAAATAACTGAGTAAAGAGATGAATTTTTCTGCCTCTTTCAGAATTAGACAAATTATAACTTAAATTTGTAATCAAAAATGTATTTTGAATAAAATTTGATATTACTCTTTTAGCTAAAAAATTCTGAATAGCTAAAATTTTACTTCCTTAAAAATTAATTCATTGCTTATTATGTCTTTTGATTATGGTAGAAGTCGATAGGTCTATATTGGTAGTTGACAGCTAAAAATCATTTAGAAATGCCAAATGACAACCAGTTAAATAGTAAGACTAATTTAGTCTCTTCAGACTTGCCTTGATAAATTTTAAACAACATAACAAATTTGTGAACCTCAAGGTTTTTCACATCTTTTTAGGAAGAAATAATTACAGTGGATAGATATTAACTGTAAGAACTAGACTTCTGATTTCACTAATAGATGGAATTCTTGAATGAGGAAATTCTAGTTGCCTAGGGGGTTGAGAAGTTGTGGCTTGCCCAGAATCACACTGCTAGTATGTGGAATTTAGCTATTCTTATTCTGGTTTGTGATATTGTATAAAATTATTGTTATTTAAATAGGTTTAGGACCTCATACACTATTTTTAAGGTAAAAATAGGTCATAACTTTGAGTCAGTTTAATAATTTATCTCCTAGAATCCAGACTCAATAGGACATGATGGTTGTGAAAATGAAAATAACATTAGAATCATAGATCTAGAAGTAGAAGGGACCTAGGAACCATGTGGTCCACTTTAAAGAAGAGGGATCAAGAGGCTGAAGGAAGGTGAAGTAATTTGCCCAAGCTTGTATACTTAGTAAATGTCAGAGTTGGGATTGACCTTAAGTTCTCTTGATTCTAGAGTGGGCCATATTTCAGATCATCTGTAGTTTAGAGAACTGATAATAAAATGCATTTCTCACCTGTTGGTAGAAAGGTGGGGGACAGAGAACTTTTCTGTATACTTTTGGCTCTCAAGCATAATGGCCATAATTAGATTGTTTTATTTAGTCATTTCCCCCCCTCCCCCCCCGCCCCCCGCTGTGTGTAAAGATTCTATTGGAAGGGAAATGGCAGTGATGTAAAAAGCCCCAGTGTTTTCAGAAGGATATTGAAACCTCCTCTGTATGGTGTCTCTCCCATTAAAGTGTGAATTCCTTGAGAGCAGAGACTGTCTTGATTTTCTAATTGTATGCCCAGAACATAGTACAGTGTGTTGCTCATGGCAGGACTGCACAATAATTTCTTTCCATCCATGTAACAGTTAAGAACCACTGATGGGCCCAAGAGGCTGAGCCCCTACAGCCTCTCCTTTAAAATTCTTGCTAGGGGGCAGCTAGGTGGCACAGTGGATAAAGCACCAGGCCTGGATTTAGGAGGACCTGAATTCAAAACGCTTGACACTTACTAGCTGTGTGACCCTGGGCAAGTCACTTAACCCTCTTTGTCCCGCAAAAAAAGGCCTTGCTAAGGGGACCTTCTGTTCCAGACTCATGAAGATGGCACAGACCTGATTCTGTCCTGGGAGAGCTGTTCTGCACAAGAGCTCTATCTCCCATTTCTGGGTCCAAAGATTGTTTCCCCCTTTTTTCTCTTTTCTTTTCTTCTCTTCTCTAATTTTTTCTTTTCTTTTTTTTCTTCATGTGAACCACACATGTACCTGGCTCAGCACTAAAGCACTTAGCCTTTAAAGATCATAAGGCAGTTCCCTCAATGCCCACTGAGCATAAGGATGATTCAGTGGATATTTCAAAAGAATTGACCCCACCCTTGGTGCTCTCTTCCCTTCCTGTTTTGGATCCTGTCAGGGCTGTTTCAGTCCTTCCTAAGAGGAGTAAGGGAGGGGTAGCTTGCCCTGTCTCTCACCCTGAAATTGAGGTTGGAGGTTATTATTTGCCCAAGGTCACAGGGTTGGTACAAACACCAAGTCTTTTGATTCTTGGTACAGGGCTCTTTCCACAATACCATGCCTCTGATTTAATTTGAGATGACTATGATTGTAATGTGCACAGTGGCCTTATAATAATAGTAATAATTAACCTTTTAACATTTATTAAACAAAGAACTTTTCTTACAACAACCCTATGATAGGTAGTGGAAGTATTATCATCTTCATTTTACATATAGGCAAATGAATATTTAGGCATGGTACGTGACTTGTTCTCCTCTATCCATATAGTAAATAACCAATCCTGGAATTTAAACCCAAGTCATCTGAGGCTAAATCAAACTTGAATGACTGCTATCTTGTGACTCTTAAGTCCTTTGCTTTTTCCATTCTGCCACCTTTATGCCCAGCTAAGTAGACAGAAAACAGAAACATTAAGAGAATGTAGAAATATGAAATGTTTCTTTTTTGTTTTTAGATTGAGTCTTAATGAATTAGTTGTTTAGGTAGGACTGAAGCTTATGCGTTGAAAATTCAAATATTTGATGTAAAAGAGGATAGGCAAACCCCATCTCATCTGACTAGATATTTTTAATGACTTAGATGTGTTGATTTTACATGTAGTTTAATTAAATAAGGTGAATTTAGGGAAGTCAGAGTGAGAAAGACCTGTATTCGAGTTCAATCTGACACATACTGACTTTGTAACTTTCAGCAAATCACTTAGTACCTCAAGCCATTTTATATGAATTGTTTCTACAATTTTTATTGTTGTCATATGCATCAGTGGAGTTTCCTCACCAGCAATTTCTGGCATGAATGAAGTTATACACTTAGATTTTTTAATAAACATTTTTATTTAAAGTTTTGAGTTCCAAATTCTATCCCTCCTTTCCTCCCTCCCTTGTCCCCTCCTTGAGATGGTAAGCAATCAGATATAGGTTATACGTGTACAATTATGTAAAACATTACCATATTAGCCTTTTTGTATAAGAAAACTCGAATTTTTAAAAAATGAAAGAAAGTGAAAACTAACATACTTCAGTCTGTATTTAATTAATATCGGTTCTTTCTTTGGAGGTGGATAGTGTGCTTCATCATTAGCCCTTTGGGATTGTCTTGGATCTTTGTATTGCTGAGAATAGTTAAGTCATTCACAATTCTTCATTGAACAATATTGCTGTCACTATGCACAATGTTCTCCTGTTTCTGCTCACTTCACTATACATCAGTTCATATAAGTCTTTCCAGGCCTTTCTGAAATCATCTTGTCATTTCTTATAGCACAATTATATTTCATCACAATCATATACCACAGCTTGTTTAGCTATTCCCCAACTGATGGACATTTCTGGTTCTTAGCCACTACAAAAAGAGCTGTTATAAATATTTTTGTAAAAATAGGTTTTTTTTCTCTTTTGGGGAGATATATAGATTCAGATTTTTAAAAAGACATAAATTTATCTGAGGAACTTCATTTATTTGCTAAAATTATTATGTACCTAGCACTGTGCCAAGTATTGTGATATATGCTTGTGATTGTTCAGTTAGTTGCTCCAAGACAAAAAAAAGTGTGTATTATTCAAAAGTAAAGTACTAGTTAAATGAATATCAATTGAAGTAGAGCCTAAGATTGAAATTAGTATTATTTCAGCTATTTTTCTAATATTTTGCTATTTCAGTAAATGTTTTAATATTCATATATGTTGCTTCTTAAATATTTATTGTTCATTTAGTCATAATTTAGATAATTATCTCATTTATGCGACTTTATAACAATGCTGTAATTTATAAAATTTTATGATTTGAACTTTCATACCTAACAGATTTTTTAGCCACAGTGGGCTAAGCTGATCAGATTAGCATTAATGTGGTGAGCCCCTGGGATTGGGGGGTGACCAGGTTGTATCCAGAGGGTTGAGCTGGCCCACATTGGAAACTGGGTCATTTCCATGAAGATCAGAATGGGATTAGGCCCAGAAGTAGTCCCTGTACTTTTAGCCTGGGCTATATAGGGAGACCTAGCCTTAAAAACAATAACAGTGAGGTAGTTAGGTGGCACAGTAGATAGAGCACCAGCCCTGGAGTCAGGAGGACCTGAGTTCAAATTCGGCCTCAGACATTTGACACTTACTAGCTGTGTGACCCTGGGCAAGTCACTTAACCCCAATTGCCTCACTGAAAAAACCCCCACAAAAACCCAACCAAACAAAAACCAAACAAAAAAAACCCACAACAGGGGCAGCTAGATGGTGCAGTGGATAGAGCACTGACTCTGGAGTCAGGAGTACCTGAGTTCAAATCCAGCCTCAGACACTTAACATTTACTAGCTGTGTGACCCTGGGCAAGTCACTTAATCCCAATTGCCTCACTAAAAAACAAACAAACAAACAAACAAAAAACACAAACCCACGACAGCAAAAATAAAACACCTGTGCTCATTTGGAATCACTCTATATTTCTTTATGCTAAAATTCCTTTTCATACTAAGCTCATCTCTTTTAGAACTCTTGTTTTTTAAACTTGTAATTTTTTTAATTGCATAAATTCTACTTAGGATATATCTATGCTAAATCTCATTAGTGCTCAGAATTTCTCTGATTTCTAATTTGTTATTGTTTAATTAAATTTGACAAACCAAAACCTGGCATTGAAGAGAATTTTCCTTTTTTGCATAATATTAGATTTTAGTAGTAGAAGCATGAGGGGAGGGAATATAGAAAAAAATATAAATTTTTTTTCATTTGAATTAACCCAGAATGCTTTTTCCAAAGTATGACTTGGACTTAATATGTGAGCTGAACATATCCTTAGAATCTTACTCTATTACCCTAGATTTACCTAGTGCCAACTGACTTTCTTGCTGTCTTTGCACACCTCCTTTAATGCTTTTGCATTGCCTTTTCCTCATGCATAGAATGTACTCCTTTCTCACCTCTACCTTTTAGAATCCCTAACTTGCTCCAAGAAAAACCTCAAATAACAGCTTTCTGCAAGAAGCCTCTTTTACGTCCCATGCTTTCCCATCCTTCATGCTGCTGTCCAACTAATTCTGCTAATATAATTATAGCACCTACCTCATAGAGTTGTTGAGGATCAAATAAGATAGTGTATAATGAGTGGAGGGAGCTTGTTTCAGGTAAGGGCAACAGACATTGTGATAGACTTCTGGTCCTAAGAAGAGATGACAGAACCAACTCATTGTTTCCCTTCACCTTGCTGAAATTGATGTTATTAGTTTCCCAATAATAGAAGAATTTCCAATTTTATGGATTTTGTCCTACATGAACTGGAGAAAATTCCATAGTGTTGGAGGCTGAAGTTGAGACAATCCTAAAGCAGTTTCAGGAGGACAGTAAAGAAGACTCTTTACCTCTTCCCATATTAAATTGTTTATATGTTCAGTTTTTTTTTTTAAGGGCTAGCCTTTGTCCCTAGAAAATTGAGAAGTATGTTTGTAGTTAATTTAAGTTCTAGTTAGATGATTTATATTTGATTTTTGGTTATGCTTCACCACCCAAAGAAAAATACTAGTTAAGAAATTAATTTGGTTAACCAGTTTTAAAATTTCATTAGTGACGAAGTTGCTATTTATGTCAATTTCTTAGTAAATTAGAGAGTTTGAATTCTTATCTCTTTGTACAAAATATGTCAGCTTCTTTCATGTAATTATTACGTTTACTTTTTTATAGGTAATTTAAAAAGAAAATCTGATTTAGTGACCCAAAATTTAGACCTTAAAATCTTTAAAGAATGTTGTACCATACCCAGTTTTCTAACATTATAATTTTATGTATGAATATATTTTCAGACCATTTTTGTGGTTTGTAGATTTTTATTTGAAAAAAAAAATCTGGGTATTTAGTGTAAAACTGTATGCTAAGGTGCTGCTTTCAAATATCATGGTCATGAAGAGAAGAAGGGATAGTACCTACTATGTGCCAGGCAATGTGCTAAGAACTTTTACAAATAGAATCTAATCTTTTCCTTACAACAGTCCTAGAAAGTAGGTGATATTTTCTCCATTTACAGATGAGGAAACTGAAACAAACAGAAGTTAAGTGACTTGTCCAGGGTCACTCAGAGACTAAGTATCTGAAGTCAGATTTAAACTCAGGTCTTCCTGACTCCAGACCTGGTGCTCTATCCACCATACTACCAGTATGAGTGCCTTATGACACTAAGAAAAACATTTGCTCTTTTTTGTGTACAGAACAAGATCTCAAAGAAAATAGACCTCAGTCAGTATCTCCTCCAAGTAGTTAGTAGTATCAGTAGTCACTGATAGGAAGTCCTCAGATGAAGGCAGATACAGAGGATCAGATGGAAAAAATGTTAATAACTTTCCAGTGAATTCACATCTGAAATGGTTTTAAGTGGTAATAAGAGAGATGTATTGTTCATATGCAAAAGTAAATCAGTACACTTAATACAGTAATTGGTTTTGGTTTTTGAGAGCTCTCTCAGAATTGTAGCTTGTAAGCACAAATTTTGTTATCAAAGCTAATTACCAAAGAGGTCATTTAGAATCTTTTTAAAGTTTGCCTGTTTCAATTAAGACCCATTAAATTAAAACACTTTCCAGAGTTTTTCTAGTTCCAGATACCAAACGCAATGATAAGAGATATAACCCATTGATTTATTTATGCTTGGAAAGGATTTTGAAAATAAGTCCTAAGTGTTTTTATGAACTCTTTTCAATTATTTTACTTCATAAAATATCAGATTTCGTTAAGGTGTGAAAAAAACATCTTTAGTTCCATAAAATAAATTATGAAGTAACTGATGGCCTCATTCACCTGAAGACAGTGTTTGCTGATAAATCATTAGTATCTTAGGAATTCTAATCTGAAATCTTCGAATTCACTGAATTATATTTGAGATTGGCACAATTATTGCAACTATTTAAAGCATTTGAAAGAAAACATTGAAACAACAGGGGCCATAAATGAAGTTACCTTTTAAAAGTTTTTTTTGTAGTTTATGTATTCATACATATGAATATAACATATATATGTGTTTGTGTGTATGTGTATGATTTCATTGGTATAGGAAATTTCCAAAAAGGAACCTTTATCTACCAAAGCAGATGCCACTTCAGACACTTACTAACTTTGTGATCCTGGGCAGGCCACAGAATCTCTATGAGCTTCTCTTTCCTCATCTGTAAAATGAGGGGATTAGACTTGATGACTGCTAAAGGCTCTTTCTGTTCCAAGTCTATGGTCCTCTATTTATTGATGCCTATCTTTTAAGGCATCATCTTTTAGTTCATCTTTACTATGACGATGACTACCTTGGCCCAAAGTAAGCTATTCTTTCTTTGAACTCCCATAGCACTTGTTGTTTGTACCATTCATTTAGTACTTGACACGTATTGCCTTTTATTGTCAATTCTCTTTTCACATCTATGTCTTGCTGGATAGAATCTGAACTTTTTAAAGGCAGAGACTGTGTCTTACACTTTTTCATTTTTCATAGCACCCAACAAAGTCCTGGGCCCTAGATCTAGAACTGGAAGGAACTTCATAGAGGTCCTCTAGTCCTATCCCTTCGTTTTATAGATGAGGAAACTTTGATCCAGAAAGATTTAACTGACTTTCCCAAGGTCAGGATTTGAACCCAGGTTTTCTTCTTCCAGAGTTTGTGTTGTTGTTGTTTTTAATGTACATGCTTCCTCCTTTTCATTTGTTTTTCATCATCAGTCATTATTTTATTTGACTTATGTTTGGGGAAACCAATATAGTACTTCCTTATAGTTCCTGTAATTACTATTCTTGACACCATACATTAATAGTGCTAAAAGCAGTATTTTCCCTTTATTTTTGCAAACTTATCACTGGAAGGTTTTATTTATTCTGGTTTAGCGATCTGCATCAGTGAGCATACACCTTGCAAATAGTAGGCATTCACGTAATGATTGATTTGACAGTCATCTGTTCCTTTCCTTGTTTTTCAATAAGTAGCCTTTGATCTCACCAGCATATCTGTCCTGTGTTTTGTTCTGGTCTGTGTCTCCAGTGCTCATCTTTTTTGTTGCTTGACAGACAAAACTATTTTTAAAAATTATAATATGCACTAATTTTAGCAGAGTTTAAAAAGAAGGCTGCAATAGTGTACCTTTCCATGCCATATGTCTTTGTGGAATCACATTGTAATTTTTAAAGGAGAGCACAAACTGTGTTCAATCAATCTTGAATTGTATGGACCTTGACAATATGATTTCTTCTGTGATTTATTGATAGGATTTAAAAAGTTCTGCTGCCATTTTTTAGTACCTCTCCTGTCCCACTATAAATTTTTTTTGTAGTAATGAGTACAGTTAAAGAAATGAAACCAATACATTGATTATATCTGACAGCATATGCCTCAGGGAGATGATTCTCATTGGAAGTTATTTTGCAGCTATATATTAGGTCATTTCAATACTTATAGGTCCTATGATTTTGTCAGATTTTTACCACTGCAAACTATAGCCCTTCTTTAACTTATTTAATGGTCTTTGAAAGTGACTAGAAGAAAATAATAAAATATTTTTATGATTAAAAAAAAAGAAAGTGACTAGAACTGAAAAATTTATCAACCTGCAACCACACACTGATGATCAGCTTTTTTGAATTTAACTAAGGTGGTTGGTTCTCAGTCAACGGATATTCATTATCATGGCATGCTCATTTTGTTAGGCCCTTGCCAAAGCAGTTGCTCTTGCTCAAAGCTTTTGAGAACCCCAGTTTACTCCCTATCACAATGAGGTTTGAAGGTTGGACTTGAAGGGAAACACTTATCTTCCAAATGAAAACAAAACCTTTTTGTTCTTGGCTCATAAATGTATGAAAGTTAATTATGTTAAGCTTTTAAACACCTTAGACGTAGATGTTTTATGTACAGCAGGTAGTATTTGTATTTATTATAACCAGAAATTTAGCAATATGTAACCTTGTAGTAATAGAAATCATATGAAAGCTAAAAAATGACCTGCTGGCTAATTACATTTACTTTTATCATTATTAAATTCAATAAGTATGGCTAGGTGATATTTGCATAGATTTATAGATTTTAAAAAATCTTTTGTCAAATTCAGCATATGGTATTGATCTATACTATCTGTAGTAGAAAATGAGATTTCCAGTGTTTTTTTCATGTTAACTGACCAGAGGACTAAAAGCAGCAAGAAATAGATGAGAAAAGCAGTGCAGGATAACTAAGCTGTTTACTATGAGATTGGAAAGCTCATACCCATTCCTATAAGTATCCCCTAAGAAAGGCCAGATATGGATATTAATTTAATTTTAATACCATCTGATAAACATTGACTAACTTTCTAATCTGCCTTGACATTTCTTTGGGGTGCTGCAAACAGTGATATATTGGTAGACATAAAAAAGTATAAATTTTTTTTTTAGTGGAGATTTTAGAATATACTGTAGAGAACTAAGAGAACATTGTGCACAGAGACAGCAATATTGTTTGATGAAGAACTATGAATGACTTGACTATTCTTAACAATACAATGATCCAAGACAATCCCAAAGGACTATTGATGAAACATATTATCCACCTCCAAAGAAAGAACTGATATCGATGGAACAGACTGAAGCATGCTATTTTTCACTTTCATTTATTTTTTCTTTTAATCAAGTTTTCTTGTACAAAATGATAAGTATGGTAATGTTTTACATAATCATATATGTATAACCCATATCTGATTGCTTGCTGCCTCAGGGAGGGGAGGGAGGGGAGGGAGGGAAAGAGAGATAAAAATTGGAACCCCAAACTATAAATAAAAATGTTTATTGCATTTTTTTAAAAAAAGAATATACTGTAGAAATATTTTAAAATAGAGTAGATTCTCACTTTCTGTGATGGTTTAGGTACAATAAATTAAATGAGATTGATCATATGACCTTCTGTTCTTCAGATTTTAATGTATAATTTCTCAGATATCTTTATTTTTATCCTAAAAAATAAGACTTGGTTCCTGTAATATAATATCATTGAAATATTAATGTGATACTATATTTTTGTTTGTTTGTTTGTTTTTTTATGTATAAGGTATTTTATTTTTTCCGTTACATGTAAAGATAGTTCTCAACTTTTGTTTATACAAGCTTTACAATTTCAGATTTTTCTCCCTCCCTCCCCTCCCTCCCCCCTCCCCTAGACAGCAGGTAATCTGATATAGGTTATGTCTATATATCTCTATACATATAGATATAGATATAGATATATACACACACATATATATACATAATAACATTAATCCTATTTCTGCATTAATCCTGTTACAAGAGAAAAAATCAGAGCAGTGATGCAAAACCTCAAAATAGAAAAAAAAAACAACAGCACCCAAAACAAAAGAAATAATATTGTTCAATCAGCATCTATACTCCACAGTTCTTTCTTTTTTTTTTTCTTGGATTTGGAGATCCTCTTCTATCATGAGTTCCCTGGAACTCTTCTGTACCATTGCATTGGTGAGAAGAATATAGTCCATCACAGTAGGTCAACACTCAATGTTGATGATACTGTGTACAATGTTCTTCTGGTTCTGCTCATCTCACTCATCATCAGCTCACGTAAGACCCTCCAGGTTTCTCTGAACTCTTCTTGCTCATCATTTCTTACAGCACAATAGTATTCCATTGTATTCATATACCACAACTTGTCCAGCCATTCCCCAATTGATGGGCACCCCCTCAACTTCCAATTCCTTGCTACCAATGTGATACTATATTGAAACTTTTGAAATATTTTTAGGTTTATAGTGTTGACTGGAGCCAAACTAGAGGTGAGCAGCTCGTGGTGTCTGGCTCATGGGATCAAACAGCCAAACTGGTAAGTTAAAGCATTCAGGATCAATATACCATTTTCATTCAGTATATACCAGTTGTGTACAGAGCTCTGAGCCAGGGGCTTGAAGAGTATGCCTTTAAAATAAGCCATGGTCCCTGTCTTCATGGAGTTCACAAATCTATCACACAGTTCTTTTCCTTCTCCCAAATGAGTTTCTCTTGTTTTTTGGTTATACCATATGATTTCTTTTCAAGTAGATTATTTTGAAAAGAAATTTAATTGATGGTTTTTGTTTTCATATCACTTTCATTTCCAGATGTATCTCTTTCCCTTCCCTTCCCCCAAAAGTCATCCCTTGTAACAAAGAGTAAAAGAAAAAAGAGAAAGGAAAAGAAAAACTAGTCCAGCAAAATTAGCCGCATCAGCCAATGGTGACAATATGGGGTATTCTATAGTCATAATCCCCTAACTCTGCAAATAAATAATGAAGGTGTGTTTTGTTCTAACTTCTTCTGGCCATATTAGTTCTGTGGGATTTGACATCATTATAATAGTACTGGAGTACTTATTTTAATATATAATTTATATTTATATAAATATAATATAAATTATATTTAGTATATAATGTTATATATGATATATAAATAATATTATATATAATAGACTGGAGTACTTAATCACTGAGTGGGCATTGCCTCAAGCAGACTGAGACCTGGGAAAGGCCTTCGTTTTAAAAGGCCAAAGTCTTCCATTGCATCTGGGGCCATCTCCAGTCATCCTGATGTATATCTTGCCACTTCACCTAGATGGCTCCTGAGGAGAGAGTGAGGATGGTGACTTTGCACAGCTCTGCCTCACTTAAATCCAATTCACTGCAAGTCATGACATCACCTCAATGTTATGGTCCTCTTCAAGAATGAAGGACAGACAATAATAGTAGTAGAAGTAATAGTAATATTTGTTTATATAGCACTTTTAGGTTTGCAGAGTTCTTTACATATATTATCTCATTTGATCCTTGCAACAATCCTGGGAAATAGTTGCTATTATTATCCTGATTTAATAGATGAGAAAACTGAGACAGGCAGAGACCAAGTGACTTACTTGCCCAGGATCACATAGCTATTAAGTTGCTGAAGTCAAATTTGAACTCGGGACTCATGCTTTATCTACTGTGCCACCTAACTGCCTCATCCCCCAGTGTTCCATCAGTCGTCTACTCAAACTAGATATGGCTTTTTGGATTCTCAACCTGGATAAGTCACTTAGCCACTGCCTGTCTCAGTTTCCTTATCTGTAAAATCTGGATGGTAATAGCACCTACTTCCTAAGGTTGTCATGAGGATGCAGTGAGGTAATATTTAAGTGCTTTGCAGATATTAAAGTGCCATATAAATAGTTTGGGAAGTGGGGCACATAATTCTCTTTGTTTATATTAAGATTTTTAAACATTTTGAATTTTATGTGTTTGTATAATTACATATACATACATACACACTTGCTATATGTGATATACTTCATCTGAATGTGTCATTCAGATACTAATTTATTCATTTATTTATAGTGGGATCCAGCTGTTGGAAAGTCACTCTGTTCTTTTAGAGGCCATGAAGGTGTCATTTATAGCACAATCTGGTCACCCCACATCCCTGGTTGTTTTGCTTCAACCTCAGGTAAATACATTGATATGTGTTTGAAAGTCATTATTGTAGTGAGTGGTTTGCCTTGTTTTGTCCAGTAGATGGCATTCTCTATCTTACCATCAGGGAGCAAACAGCTTTAAAAAAGGTCTAATTATTGTGAGCTGCTGTTCTGGTCTTTATAATGTTGATTCTTTTCTAGTACTTTGCAGCTAGTTCCCTGAGGCTTATTTCTCTTTTGACAGTCTTTCTCAATGCTGTTTTTAGTCAACTTAGTTGTCTGACCTCAGTCCTGCTTCTGTTAATGCTTTTCTTCATTCTTTTGGTTACTACAGACTTAATATGTTTTCTGGTTTAAGTTATTTCTTTTGCTTTTGCTTGTGATCTTGGTGTCTTATTTAAATGCTTAGTGTAAAGCAACTATTTTAATAAATATGGGTAAGACCTTTAGTTGATTAAAAAAAAAAACCACTTTATATACATATGCCTAAATTGTGTACTATTTTAAGAAGAAATTAAAATTGGACTTGGAAAGCAGTGTTAGTAACCTGGAATATGGCATGCGAGTTAAAAATCAATGAGAGGGGAGCAACTAGGTGGCTCAGTGGATAAGGCAGTGGCCCTGGATTTAGGAGGACCTGAATTCAAATCTAGCCTCAGACACTAGCTTTGTGACCTTGGGCAAATCACTTAACCCTCATTGCCCATGGGGAAAAAAAACAAAAAACAATAGAGTAAAGAGTATTGGATATTTTCACTTTCCACCCTTAATTAGGAAAATGTAAATATTCAGAATAGGTTAGATAACATTTTAATAATATTACATACACATGAAAATATAATGTATAAAATTATTTGTTTGGCTAAAACAAAAATTTTGAAAGAGGATTTGACACAATTTTTTTCTTGGATCTATCATTGATTTATAAAAACAACTACCATTACAGGTTAGAAAGCATTTTTTTCACAGCAGCCTTGTGAAGGAGGTATTGCAAATATTGCCATAATCTCTGTTTCCAAAAAAAAGAAACTCAGTGGCATAAAGGTTAAGCATCATGCCCAATGTGAGACAGCTGCCAGGTGGCAGCTTCCACCTTCAGGATTCCAAGTTTTGCTTCCTTTCTTCTAGGCTGCATGCCTAAACCAACGTCATCCATTGTCCAAGCAAATGACAACTTTTTACTGATTCCCCCCAACTATGACTTCTTAAAACTTTGAACACTTACTCTCCCTTCTCCCTGTGTCCTACCGCTTTTCCATCTCAGTTCATAGTCTTAGCTCCTTCAGCTGCTGTGCTGAAGCTGTAGATATTTTACTAAAAGGTACCTCAGGGGTGGTGATAGTAAGATATAGAGTGCTATAGTTCAGCTATCTTATTTAGGCATGCTTCTCCAGGTAACAAAAACCTTCTAAAAATTCTAAGCACTTTATATATATATATGTGTGTGTGTGTGTGTGTGTGTGTGTATAAATTGGCTATAGTTATTCCTATTTTACAGGTATGGAAATGAAAGTAAAGAATGATTTAGTCATCCATCCAGAGGCAGGGTTATACTAAAACTCAGGTGTCCTCAGCTCTCTCCACCACAACGTGCTGCTTCATTAGACACATAATGAAGACAAAGCTGATATTTATACATTGTGTTCCAAATCAAAGGGATTATTTGATTTGCTTCTCTTAGTTTGATAAAAGTAATTATTTCTATTGTAATTTTCATCTTTATTGATTTCAGGGCAGTAATGCTTTTTTAGAAGCTTTTATTTAAAATGTTTAAATGGTCATACACAATCAGAATAGCTCAGCTTATTAGATCCTTGTAGAAATTTTAAAAAGCCTTTAACTCCAAGCTATTATAAATGAGCCTTACTCGTGAATCTGAAATATTTCAAGTAACAGTTACTTCAGGGTAATCTTTCTTTATCTGTCATTCTTTCTTTGGGTATCAAATCTTTTCTAAGGTTTTCTCATATAATTAGTGACTGATTAGTACTCCCCCCTCCTTTTATCTAATGTCAGCATCTGTACTTAATCAGTCGGTAAAATAAGAAGTATCATATTATTAACTCAGAGTTGAATTAATTAGGGGAGCAAGAGCTTCAGTGCCCTTGGATGTTGGATCACTTTGGCATGACAATCAATTTTGCTTGTCTTTATTTTTGTTATTGTATAAAATCTCTTCTATTTCATTATTGGATTTCTTTTTCTTCAGTGACAAAAGTAATAATTGGCCTATGATTCCTAAATGCAGGTAGAAGACATTCAGAAATGGAGAACCGTAGGTGAATTATAGACAAATAGATAACGAAGTTTAACTAATTCTGCTTCTTAAAATCCAGTATCATCAATGAGTGATCTTTTAAAAAATCTTAATTATTGTAGAGAGACACTTATAAGAAATGTCTTCTCATTATGGAAGTGAGCAGTATTGCTTTTTTCACAGGATAGATTGTTTATAGTGTATGTTTCAGTAAGCAGTCACTTTCTTTTATTAGTTTTGGGAGCATTGATTAATTGTCAAGCATTGTACAAATGCAAAAAAAATACTGAAATAGTCCCTCAATAACTTTTATTCTGTTAGAGGATTCAATGTGGAAGCATTTAAGCATATACAAAATAAATAGTGTTGTTGTTTTTCCTTTGTTCTCAAAGAGGACCATGACATTGGGATGATATCATGACTTTCAGTGAATTGGATTTAAGTGAGGGAGGGCTCCACAAAGTTACCAACCTCACTCTCTCCTCTAGAGCCATATGGGTCCAGTGGCAAGATATCTATCAGGACAAGTGGAGATGGCCCCGAATGTTTAAGGCAATGGGGATTAAGTGACTTGCCCAGTGTCACAGCTAGTAAGTGGCTAAGGTGAGATTTGAATTTAGGTCCTCCCAACTTCAGGACCAGTGCTCCACCCATTGCACCACCTAGCTGTCCCAAATACAGTACAGTTTTGTTGGGGAGGAGCTCAAAGATGGAGGGGACAGAAAAAGATTGCTTTTTAGAAAATTGTGTTTAACATAAATTCTGAAGGAAACTAGGAATTCTAAGAGGCAGAGGTTAGGAAGTGGAGAATTCTAGGAAGGGAAGACAGCCTATGCAAAGGCACAGAAATGGGAGTTGGAGTATCATGTGTGAGGTATAGCAAGGCCAGTATGTAAAGCATGAAGAAGAGTACTAATGTGTAATAAGACCAGAAAGATAGGTTGGGGCCAGATTGTGAAAGGTTGGAAATGTCAAATGGAGAAATAGGTATTTGATTCTAAAGAGAATCACTGCATTTGATTGAGCAAGAGAATGATATGGTAGGGATGTTAATAAAGATTCCACTTTGCTTCTTATACTGGAAGCAATTTTATTACTATTTTCAAAGTCAAAAGCTGCTTTCATATAGGTGGTCTATATCTCTGCCCCTCACATTAAGTCTTTCAGGGATCGACCCAGTAATGCATTTTTGCTGTCACTTTTCTTTCTTTTACCCCTTTACTTTCTTTCTAATCTTCAGTCATTCTGTAACATAACACTAAACTAGGCAATAGGATCATAAAATTTAGAGTTTGAAGAGACCGTGTAGGTCTATATTATACTTATAATTATGCTAGTATTAATTCACGCAGTTTGTTTTTTTTTTGTTGTTGTTTTTAAAATTTTTTTTTTAGTGAGGCAGTTGGGGTTAAGTGACTTGCCCAGGGTCACACAGCTAGTAAGTGTTAAGTGTCTGAGGCCGGATTTGAACTCAGGTACTCCTGGCTCCAGGGCTGGTGCTCTATCCGCTTCGCCACCTAGCTGCCCCAATTCATGCAGTTTTGAAATGAATTAACCCTCTGTTCTCGTATATATAGTTAGGTTTCAAGTGATTTAGTGAATTTATTGTAATATTAAATGTTAATGAACAAATTCGTTTTGGCATTATTTTCAGGTAATTCTTATATATGTTAATTGATGATTGTTTCTGGGATGTCCAAAATTTAATTCTGTATCCAAACATTATTTGATGGGTTTTGTTTTCCATAGGTGCATGGTTATCTCCAGTATCTAGTGAAATGTCCCAATAATACCTACAGGGTGGGTATTAACAGTTCTTAGTAATCTGGAAGAGTTTGATGTTAAAGTGATTTTATTAATATATAACTGGCCTTTAGCTCTAAATCTACCAGATAGAGTGAGTGGTTTTAGGGGCCTACAATGAATTCTTGCCTTTCCATAGAGCCATCATAATTGTATTAAATGTGTTTCCATTTAGAGTAAAATAGGAATGAATCATCTGAGAGAAACTTTTGGCAATTACATAACTAAATAGATTTAAGGGTTTAGTTTTGTGTTTGGAAATGCAATTCTCGGTTCTCTCATCTATAAAGTTAAGGATTTGGATTAGATCAAAATCCAAGATCCTTCCTAGCTTTTTAAGTCTATGATCCTATGAACTATCTTAGGCATTGTTGAGAAATAAATACAGTTTCTTTGCCTTAGCTTTGTGATACTGTTCTTAGGTTACAGTTATATTTTATAAATAAAAATAGAGATTTCTTCATTTATTTCCATATAGCCAGATTCCTATTCTAGTTTTAAATAATTTAACAAAAAATTATAAGCTGATGCCACAATGGTTATTTAAATGTCAGGCCAGAGTCATATGTATTACAAGCTCTTTATTTGGGTTGAGTCATATGCACCTTGTCTTTTCCCATGTATCTTTTGTATAGCAAGGTATGTGTAATGTTGACATTGGATTTAGAAAATAGAACATCCAGCTGTGACTGAAGAACAAAATCTCAGTAGAATTTAATGATTTGCACATAGGGAGTTTCCAATATGATTTCAAAAAATTAGCTTTTTAGACCACCTGTACATTATAAATAGCATTTAAGAAGAATATTCTTTTGGTGAAAACAGTTCTTCATGTCTTGCTATCTTTCATAATTCTTTACTACTTAAAAAAAATCAACCCATAGTCTAACCAGCAGTTACATTAGTATGCTTGTTTTTCCACATCCCTTCCAGCATGGAATTTTCTCTTTCCGTTTTGATGGTTTAAAAGGGAAGCTTAGAGTTATTTTAATTCTTATTTTTCTGATTATTAGGGATTCTAGATACTTTCCCAATAGTGATAATTTGTGTCATTTGAAGATTGCCTCTTCATATTCTTTGACACTCAGGTACTGGAAAATGACTCATTCTTAGAAATTTCTTTCAGTTACCTATAGGTTTTAGATATCAAAATTTTGTATAGATGCTTAATTTAATGATATTTTCCTCCAGCCTATTATTTTTCTTCTAATTTTAGATATATTGCTTTTATTTGTGCTAAAGGCTTTTTGCTTATATTCTAAATTTTTTATTTTTTGATTATTAAAATTTGCCTTTTATTATTTGTCATAGCTTATTAAGAGTTTTCTAGTTATCCATTGTTACAAATTTTCCTCTAAAATTTTAAATTTAATCTTTTTTCTCTCCCTCCGCCACTGAAGAAAAAAGAAAAACAAAACACTTGCCACAAATACAAAGCAAAACAAATTCTCACATTGGCCACGTCCAAAAAATATATTCATCAATCTACATCCTGAGTCTATCACCTTTTTGTCAGGAGGTAGGTAGCATGTTTCATCATAGGTTCTCTGGAACTCATCAGATCAAGTTTTATGCCTTTTTTTTAAAATAGAATTTTATATTCCAAAATATATATAAAAACAAAATTTTAACATCAATTTTTAAAAAACTTTGTGTTCCAACTTCTCTTCCCCCCTCCATTCCCACCCCCTGCCCACAAGAAATCAAGCAATTCAAAATAAGTTATACATGAGTAGTCATGGAAAAATTCCCATATTAGCTAGTTGTGAGAGAAAACAGTCAAAAACCCCAAAACTTCAGATTAAGGAATTATCAAAGAGGAAATGAAAAAAAATTTTTTTAATGTGTTTCCATCTGTTTTCAGATGCTATCAATTCTTTCTCTGCAGATGGGCTGCAATCTTCATAAGTCTTTCAGGGTTATATTGGACCATCGCTTTGCTAAAAATAACCACATGCTTCCCAGCAGATCATCTCCCACTATTGCTGTTATTTTGTATGCAGTACATTTTACTCTCTTTCAGTTCATGTGGGTCTTTCCAGGTTTTTCTGATAGTAACCTGTTCATCATAACCTTTATATAGTATCTTAAGCTTGACAGAGAATTTTCTTCATAAAAGCCCAGCAAAGTAGGTACCATATGTTTTTTCATTATAATCAGTCATCATAACTATTTCCCTCCATCCCACTCCCTTCCCATGACATTTATTCTCTCTTCTTTTTACCTATTCCTTCTCAGAAGTGTTTTACTTCTGACTATGCTCTCCCTCACTCTACACTCCCTTTTTTCACCTTTCCTTCCTTATCTTCTTCCCCTCCTATTTTCCTGCAGGGTTAAATAGATTGCTCCTCCCAATTGGGTATGAAAGCTACTCCCTCCATGAGCCCACTCCAGTGAGATCAGGGTCCCTGAGCTAATTCTGTGTTCTAAATTTTTCTTCCTCCCTCTCTTCTCAACCCTCCCTATGAGATCAAGCAATTCAATATGTCATACTGGTGCAGTAATGCAGAACATCTTCATCTTCCTTGAAAGTGTTTTGCTTTTTACTGCTCTCTCCCCAGTCTGCCCTTTCCTCCTTCCCTTCTCCTCCCTCCCTTTTCTCCCTCCCCCCACCCAGGTCAAAAATATATTACTATACCTACTTGAGTATGTATGTTAGTCCTTCTTTGAGCCAGTTCTGATGATATTAAAGTTCATTCACTCCCCAACTCCTTCCCCCTCTTCTACTCTCCTATATAAGCTTTCTTCTTGTTTCCTTCATGTGAACTACCTCTCCCCAGACCATCTCTCCCTTTCTCCGTCCCCCAGTTTATTCCTCCTACACCTCAAACCTATTTTAATGATGTCATCATGGGTTAGTTAGGTGGCACAGTGGACAAAGCACCAGCCCTGGACCCAGGAGGCCCCAAGCCCAAATCCAGCCCCAGACATGACACCCCCCCACCCCCCCAGGTCTGCCCTACAAAGAACAAAACATAAATGCTTTACAGATATCATCCCTTCATATTCAGTTCAGCTCTGTCTTCTGTGAATTCCTTACTGAGCTAGTTCTTATGATTTCAAAGTATTCTCTTCCCATGTAGGAATGTAAACAGTTTGATCTTTTAATATCCCTCATGAAGTCTTTTTCCTGTTTACCTTTTTATGCTTCTCCAGGATCTTGTATTTGAAAGTCAAATTTTCTATTCAGTTCAAGTCTTTTCATCACAAATGCTTGAAAGACCTTTTTCTTATTGAAATCCCATTTTTGCCTCTGAAAGATTATACTCAGTTTTGCTGGGTACGTGATTTTTGGCTGAAGTCCCAGTTCCTTTGCCCTCTGGAATATCATATTCCATGCCCTTTGGTCCTTTAATGTAGAAGCTGCTAGATCTTGCTTCATCCTTATTGGAGCTCCACAGTATTTAAATTTCTTTTTTCTAGCTGCTTGCAGTATTTTCTCCTTCACCTGGGAGTTCTGGAATTTGGCTATAATATTCCTGGAGGTTTTTCTTTTGGGATCTCTTTCAGGAGGTGATCGGTGGATTCTTTCAATTTCTATTTTAGCTTCTGCTTCTAGAATATCAGGGCAAGTTTCCCTCACAATCTCTTGGAGGATGGTGTCTAAGCTTTTGTTTTGGTCATGGTTTTCAGGTAGTCCAATGATTTTCAAATTCTCTCTCCTAAATTTATTTTCTAGGTCAGCTGTTTTTCCAAGGAAATATTTCACATTGCCCTCTATTTTTTCATTCAATTGGATTTTCTCTACTGTGTCTTGGTTTCTCATAAGGTCACTAGCTTCCATTTGTTCCATCCTAATTCTTAGGCAGTTATTTTCATCAGACAGTTTTTTCATCTCCTTTTCCATTTGGCTTTTCAAACTGTTGACTTTTTTCTCATGATTCTCCTGCATCGCTCTCATTTCCCTTTCCATTCTTTCCTCCCTTTCTCTACATCTTTCTGTTTCTCCTACTTTCACTTCAAAGTCCCTTTTGAGAGCTTCCATGGCCTGAGACCAGTTCACATTTTTCTTGGGAGCTTTGGATGTTGGACCTTTGACCCTGTTATTATCTTCTTCTTCGGAGGTTGTATTGTGGTCTACCTTACCCCCAAAGAAGTTTTCGATGGTCTTCTGCTTTCTCTGCCTACTCATCCTGGCTTACTATTTCTTGGCTTTTAACTCCTTCTTAAAGTGTGGTGCTGCTTTCAGGACACACTGTTCAAGCTACAGCGTGGGTCTCCCGCTACTCAGGATTTCTTCCTGGTTTCCCTGCTGGGGTGAGACAGTCAAATCCTTCCCCCCAGTCCACTGGTACCCCTGCACTTACCCCCTCCGGGCTAGCCATTCAGTCCATGTTCAGTCTGCATTCAGTCTGACCGCAGGCTCGGTTCCAGAAGACGCTAGTGCTGCAGCCAATTCAGAGGCACTGGGGCAAATTCTTCTGGCGGGTGTCTGGTGTGTCAGCCCGATTGCAGGGTTAGGCTTTATTTGTGGCCCAGCACGGCCCCCTGAAATCTCTCTATAGCTGGAGAAAACTCTCAGACCGTATTTTTGTGTGTTTTTCTGCCCCAAGGGTTCTTTTATTGTTATTTTTGGGGTGATTGTATCGGGAGCCCTGTGAGTTTAGTGTCTTTCCTCTGCCATCTTGGCTCCACCCCCCAAGTTTTATGCCTTTACAGTGATGTTACTGTATAAATTTTTCTCTTGATTCTGTTCACTTTACTAAACAATAGTTCATAAAGGTCTTCCTAGGTTTCTCGGAGACCATCCCCTTTATCGTTTTTTATAGCACTATGTCTCTTTGTTACCACAAAAAGAATTTCAAATAAATGAGTGTGTGTGTCCTTTTTCTCTTTCATTAATCTCTTTGAGGTATGGGCCTTATAGCAGCATCACTGATAGGTATGCTTCATTTAGTGACTGGGGGGGGGCATCGTTACCTGTCACTGTCTAGGTTGGTTGTACCAATTCAGTGCCCCACTAAGTAATGCACTGAGGTGACTGTTTTCCTGTGGAGCTTCTAACATTTGTCATTTTCAGGGGGGCAGCTAGGTGGCGCAGTGGATAAAGCACCAGCCCTGGATTCAGGAGTACCTGAGTTCAAATATGACCTCAGACACTTGATACTTACTAGTTGTGTGACCCTGGGCAAGTCACTTAACCCTCATTGCCCTGCAAAAAAACCCAAAACAAATAAACATTTGTCATTTTCCCTTTTTGTCAACTTTATCAATCTGTTGGGTGTGAAATGTAACTTCAGAGTTGCTTTAATTTACATTCCTATAATTATTAGTGATTTGGAGCATTTTATTCATATGGTTATTGATAGCTTGTATTTCTTCCTTACAATACTCAAGCAACATATTTTTACTAACCTGTACCATGTGTACTTTAGCCCATCCATTCTAATTTAAGCTGTGGTCCAGAAAACTAAATCCTATTCTTAGATTCCTCCTTTGAATGAGTGTTCACTTTTTAATTCTACCTTTATCTTTTGAATCTTCTCCATACCCAGGGTCACACAGCTAGTAAGTGTCGAGTCTGAGGTCAGATTTGAACTTAGGTCCTACTGTATCTAGGGCCAGTGCTTTATACACTGTGCCACCTAGTTGCCCCACTTCTCCATTCATTTGGCAATGGTGATAAGTGCTCACCTTTGCTCCTGTGGCCTTCACTTTTTATCCAGTATCAGCTCTTAAACCATTGTTCCTTAGATACATAATAGCAGGGCAGATGGCAAGACGGTCTGAGTGGATAATTGGAAGATATGGAATTGAAAATATGTTCTGATCCAAGATAATCCCAAAAGACTAGTGGTGAAGCATACCATCTACTTCCAGAGAAGAACTGATATTGATTGAACACATACTGAAGTAGGCGATTTTTTACTTTCTTTCATATTTTTTCTTATTTGAGTCTTCTTGCACAAAATGACTAATATGGAAATCTTAATTGTACATGATAACCTATTGTACATATATAACCTATATTTGATTGTTTACTGCCTGGGGAGGGGAGAGGGATAGAATTAGGAATTCACAACTTTAAATACAAATGTTTATAAAAAAATAAAGAAAATATGTTCTGTTCTAGGGTTGGCTACATGGAGTGGGTTAGGTGAGTTTGAGTTTAGTAATCAGGACAGCTCAGTGCAAGGGCTTGAGTTCTAAAGTTGAGTGGATGAATTGTTCAAAGGATTTCTGGAGGCCTTAGTTCTAGAGTGTATTGTTCTCTATCACAGTTGGGGAGAATAATTTATCAAGATAGCCCACTCTTCTGTTGTTAATTTCAGTATGATAAATAGTTGCTTCATTACCCTCAGGAAGCAATTGCTGCTACTTGTCTTCGCTTCCTCTGGCCCTTACTGGATAACAACTCTCCTGGTACCACGTGTGACTCCATATCATTCTTTGTTTTGCAAAAAGGTTCTTCCTCAACTGCTGGAAAAGCCTTATACTTATTAGTTAGCTCGAGGTGCTCAGTGGTTTTGCTTCTCTTCTTCCTATGTTCCTTGTCAGCAGCAAAAAGACAAACACTTTGTACTCTATGCAGAATTACTGCAAAATTCCCTTGCTTCCTGTGGATCCTTAGAATGAGTCCTCTTTCATTCTTGTGGCCCATTCTCTTGGCAAACTAGTGAGGTATACTGCCATCTTGTTGTGAATTTTTTTTTTTAACTCCCTCAGGGCTCTGTCCTAGAAGGTTTCCCTGATTAGGTGAATTTGTTCAATAGGCTTTAGTAATTAGGAGTTTCCTGCTCCTAGTCCCAAATAGACTTCTATACTAGGTGGTTATCTAGATTATGCTTGACTACTTCCAGTGATGTGAAACTCACTATTTCTAAAAGCATGTATTCCATTTTAAGATAATTCTGTTGTAAAGTTCTTTAATTTTTTTTTTTGTTTTGAAACTTGGCAAACATAGACAAACATGGGCATGAAAACCAACATTGCTATTTGCATACATTTTGCATTTCTGTCTAAAATTTGTGATGAAATAATGGGATTTAGCAGATACTCAAAGACCCACCTGGAGATTAATCTATACTGATTGAATCAAGTGAGAGTGACTGACTGCTGATTAAGCCTACTTCAAGTTAATTGGATTGTAATCACACCTGGCTATCCCTTAAGAAGGTATTGTTCTCGGGGCAGCTAATACGTGGGGTGGCTAGATGGTGCAGTGGATAGAGCACTGGCCTTGGAGTCGGGAGTACCTGAGTTCAAATCCAGCCTCAGACACTTAACACTTACTGGCTGTGTGACCCTGGGCAAGTCACTTAATCCCAATTGCCTCACTTAAAAAAAAAATTTAAAAATTAAAAAAAAACAACCCCTAAAAAAAAAAAAGAAGGTATTGTTCTCAGAAACTAGACTGTGAACTCAACTCGAGAACACCTTCAAAGCCAATGGATTTGGATGACACCAACCAATCACCTTGAAGCAGTGTGTAAGGACCACCTCTGTTCCAGATCTATTAAAAGCTTCTACAAACAGCTTGCTAGGGTGTTCCTGATTAAAGCAGGCTCATGGAGGAGGACTTCAGGAAGAACCCAACCAGGCTGGAACTCTAGGCTAGACTGGAGCTGAAGCTTCTGATTTAAGGCGACCACAATTTAGATTTTAAACATCACAAATTATATAATAAATTCAAAAGTTTCAGAACTGTCCTCACCTTTGTCTACTTTTGATCCTCCAATTAATTTTTTAAAAATGCTACAATGAATTTCTCTACTTTTTTGTTGTTGCAGTGAGTAGCATCATTATTCTTCTGCTGCTACCCCAGATCCCCTACTTTTCTTTTAAATATAAAGACCTTATAACACATAAGCATAATTAACCAAAATAAATTCACACATTTGTTATATCAAAAAAATGTATGTCTTAATCAGTGCAGAGTCTCCCTTCCCCCTTATTAAGTGATGGGTAATATGCTTCATTATTGGTATGTCTGACTTCCCTCATGTCCTATAACAGTTGTCACTTGTTAAAAAATCTTTTCCAGTCTGATGAGTGTGAGGTGGCCCCTCAGAGTTCTTTTAGTAAGCATTAGTTTTTAGTGATTTGGGGTAGGTTTTTTATTATGACTCCAGATAGCTTGTATTTCTTCCTTTAGGCACCTCTTCTTCAGATCTTTTGATTGTTTCTTTGTTGGACAATGGATCTAATTGTTATATATCTTAGTCATTTTCTTAAATGTATTGAATATCAGACCTTTATGAAAGAAACTTGGAATATTATATTTCAAGATCTTCTCTCCTTTTATGTGGTAGCTTCCAAGTCTTGTGTGGTCTTGATGGGTTCCTTGATAAATAAACGTTTTCTGAATTCTTGTACTATTTTTTTTTCTTGACTTGGAAGTTCTAGATTTTGACTATGATGTTCCTGGGAGTTTTGATTTTAGATTTTCTTTTAAGAGTTGATTGGTGGTTTCTTTCTGTCTTTATTTTACCCTCTTCTAGTAGATCAGGGTAGTTTTCATTTCTGAAACCACAGCTCCCAACTGTCACTTAATCCCAATTGCCTCACTACATCATCATAGAAGTTTGATAAATGTCTGGCTGACAATGAAAGGCCAGACATCTGGAAAATGTGATTAAAGAAATGGCATAAATAAAAATGTCCTCTTGGCTAAAAGGATCTAGTGAGTCATTATACAATTTGGCCAGAAGGTCTCTTTTCTACCTGGAAAACAGTGATGGAAAAAGGTACCAAATATGCTGAGCAGAACCTACTGTAAAATAAATGTAAATCTTTTCATTACAGTGACCATTAGCCCCTTGCAAAGAGTTATCCTTTGTAGCTTCACTAAAGGAAACATTTCTTTTAGATAATCACAAAATTTTTGTGCTTTTAAATTAATTAGAAGAAACCAAGGAATAGCTCATTTTTAAAATGTACACTATAGCATTAATAGAATGGTGTCAGTTCTATTATGATGTCAATAAGTATGAGTAATAAGTCTTTTTAGCACTGTGGCTGTAACATGGAAGTTTAGGAGACTAGTCACCTTTCAATTAAAAAACAGATATAATGTTATGTTATGGTTATTTGAATCATTGAAGCACTCATTACATTTAATGATGAGGTTGAGTATAAGTTCATTGAACACTAAACATGGTGCTTTTATTATACTCTAACACATTTTGTTGTCTGAGATATAGTGTTTAATTGAATGCAGCTACTGAATTCTGTTATTGAAAGAGTTAAAAGAGTTATTTTCCATAGTTAATACAGAAATTAGAAAATTCAATATAACATTGGTAAAGAAGGGTTTTTTGGTTTGTTGGTAGATAAATACTTCAAAGGAATACATCAAGGGTCACTGGAAAAAATTAAAAAGCTTCCGTCTTTTAATCTTTTGATTTTTGACTCTTTTTGTATGTGTAGTGATAGATGTATTTCTATATTTTAAACTGGCACATTTTCACAACAGTTCTGTCCTTTAATTTCTGTTCCTGTTTTCTGTAACTACTAAGGTGATGGAATAATTTCTTACACACCCTTAAATATTAACAAAAGAGCTTCAGTGTGGTTAGCAAGAATAAAAAAGTTTAGAAGATTAGTAACTCTTTCATTAGCCATATTTGTCTCCTGCTAGAATTTTAGTTGGAGGTACAGTGTCTGAGCATAGTTTTTGTGGTATTGATTATACTTCCAGGATCATATAGGATTACAATAAAATAAAATATCATGAATTCAAATAGTAAGAAAACAGGAGAATGAAATAACTGATTTGGCTGGGATCAATGAAGTCCCAGCCTGAATTTGAATCATTGAATAATCATCTTCGCTTGTCCATCTTGTAGAAGAAACTCCGTGTGGTGGATGGCCTTCTGTGTAACAGGCCATGAACAAATATTGGTTGGATTGAGTTGATATCTTTTGACTGAATCTAATGCTTTACATTTTTTAGAAAATTAATATTAACAAGTTCAACAACATTTGCTATATTCCCATGAGTAAAAGCTTAAGTAGTAATAGAACTAATACTTTATTATTATAGATATTTATAACCAAAAGCTATAGAACTATTGAACTATTTGAACCAAAAACTATTATATGAACCAATTCCATGAATCTTAATAAATTCATTGGGAGATATTAACACTTTGCTTACTTGGTAAGGAGAGATAGCACAGCATATTGAATAGAAGGCTGAACTTTAACTGAGGAAAACTTGGGTTCAGATCCCCATTCCCAGACACTTACTTATTGTGAGACACTGGACAAGTTAGTCAAACCTTCCTTGGTCTCAGCCTTCCCATTTTAAAAATAGGCATGAAAATACCTGTCACACTTAGGAATAGTGTTGTTGTGAGGATCAAGTGAGATAATGTTAGTAAAGTGCTTTACACACTTTAAGGGGTTTATATAAATGTCAAACCTTATTGTTCTTGTTATTATTGATGTAAAAATCTATTTCCAGGGCTTTTAAAATGCATTGAGCATCTTTGACTTAACATAATAGTACTATATCTAGTTTATATCTTTGTTTTAAATACTGACACACCAGAAAGACAATTAAAAAAAAAAACTTTCTACATGCAACTAAGGAGTGGATACATTAATAGTAAAGATACTATACTCTTGATTGTGCTCTTTACAATTGCTTTATTCTCAGTGGACATACTTTTAGCCTTGAATGCCAGTTCTGTAACTTCCAGAAGAACATTTTTGTGGCTTTACCCCAGCATAACTCACGTAGGGAAGCCTGAAATGGATGTCTAATTTTACAAGCTGTCATATTACATGAAAAATGAAAAGAGCTTTTAATTTCTATGTATGCTTGCCAGATCTGTAGAGGATTTTGTAAAGTACTTGCTGAGTCCTTCTCATTTTATGGTATATGTACTAGATTGTCATTACTAGTAAAAAATAGTTTAAAATTTTAATTTACAAAATATTAAAACGTGGAGTAAGACCATGTGAAAGATGTCTTTTCAGCTGCAAAACATTGGTAATTTATTTTTTCAAATGTAGCAACATAATTCCACAGTAAAAAGCTAATTTATGGATGTTACAAATCTGAACTTAGTGTACTGAAAATAAAGTCCAAATTGAATATATTACCAAACATTAGAAACAAAATTGTTTCCACATTTCATATTTCATCAGAAGGAATGCCAAGTAGCTAACTATATGTGCTCTAGTGTTTTGCAGAACTGCATAATTCCCAGTGCTTTAGGAAATTGTGCCAGTATTATTACTGCTTTTGTCATTGAGAGCTGTCAAAACTGCCAATAAGCCAAAGACACTTATAGATTCCTACTTACCCCCATTAAGACAAAGTAAGATAATGTATGATGAGGGAACTCAAGCTAAGGTCCTTTCCATTTCTAAAGTGCTTTTGAGGGGCAGCTAGGTGGCGCAGTGGATAGAGCACCGGCCCTGAAGTCAAGAGGACCTGAGTTCAAATCTGGCCTCAGACACTTAACACTTACTAGCTGTGTGACCCTGGGCAAGTCACTTAACCCCAATTGCCTCACTAAAAAAACAAAAACAAAATAAAGTGCTTTTGAGGGGCAGCTAGGTGGCTCAGTAGATAAAGCACTGGCCCTGGATTCAGGAGGATCTGAGTTCAAATCCAGCCTCAGGCACTTGACACTTACTAGCTGTATGACCTTGGGCAAGTCACTTAACCCTCATTGCCCTGCAAAAACAAACAAACAAAAAGGGGGAAAAAATTAAGTGCTTTGTGAACAACCTTAATGACCTTAAACATGATACAAATGTCATTGTTTATTTTTATTATTATTATTGTTATTAACTATTGCCATTACCAATAACACACATTTATTAAGTACCTGGTGTAGACTAGAAGGAAGAACTCTGTACATCATTTGTAAATATACTCAAATTATAGAGTCTCTACCACCATGCAAAAGTTTATACTTTATTCATGAATTTTTAGAGAAAATTTTTCCTAGAGGGTAGGGTTTAGACCTAATGACATACTTGCTGAAATTTGCAACATCATTTCATGCCTATATTACTACAGTTGTTTTCAAGGTGATTGATCTTTCTGCTCATCTTCCAGTTGACCTTGTCTACTTTTACCAGACTGATCTTCCTCAGACTTACTTAGTGCTTGCTCTGTGGGGGGAACTGTGCTATACTTTGAATATAAAAGAAGACATAAAATAGGGTTCCTGTCTTCAGGAAGTTGGGGAAAAATGCATGCATAGGAAAAATAATAACACAAGGTAACATACGGTAGATATCAAATGATTAGAACACATATTAAGTTTTAGATGATTTCTAAAGGAGTGATCGGCACAATAGTTCATAGTTGCCTACTCCATCCAAACTTGACTATAGCCATGTTTCACTTCACTTCATTTGCATTTCTTGCCAGTTGCCTTCCTCTTTCTCCCTTTCCAGTTCTAGAGCCATAATTACTGCCACTGCTACTAGAAAGGGTATGCCATTCTATTCCCCTATGGCTTAATTCACATTCTTTGTGCATTTCCAAACCAAAATGTCTCCTCCTGGCCATTACTTTTCCATCTGTGTCCTATTAAAATGTAAGCTCCCTAAGGTTAGGAACTGTCTTCATTCTGTACCAATATCCCCAGTGCATAACACAATACTTGGCACATAATAAGGGCCCACTAAGAGCTTTTTTCCATTTATTTACTCACTCTGTATACAGTGTCCCAAAAGTCTTTGGGCAGTTTTCTTAAAACTGCCCAAAGACTTTTGGGACACCTTGTATATTTCGCATTTATCTCCTTTCCACTCAAATCGTCATCACCCTAGTTTAGTCCCTTATCACCTCTCATGTGAGCTATTGAATATCATCCTAATTGGTCTCCCTCTTTTCATTCTCTCTCTGACACTTCCTCGTTTCAGATGAATGACCATGTTGGTTTTCTGCTCAAGAAGCTTTTTCCTCTAGACTAAAAATACAAATTTCATTGTTTGGCTTCTTTGTTTTTGTTTTTGTTTTTTTGCAGGGCATTGAGGGTTAAGTGACTTGCCCAGGGTCACACAGCTAGTAGGTGTCAAGTGTCTGAGGTCGGATTTGAACTCAGGTACTCCTGAATCCAGGGCTGGTGCTTTATCCACTGTGCCACCTAGCTACCCCCTGTGGCACCTAGCTGCCCCATATTGTTTGGCTTCTAAAACCCTTCACAATATGACTCCAACCTTCCCCAGTTTATTACAGCTTACTTTCCAACCAAAAGGACTTACTTGCTATTACCCACAAATAACACTCCATTTTTTGTCTCCCTGCCTTTTTACAGACTCTGCCCCCATGCCTAGAATGTATTTCCTCCTTACCTTTGCCTCAGAATCCCCAGCTTCATTCAGAGTTTAGTGCAAGTTCCACCTCCTCCCTGAAGCCTATTCTCATTTCCTTAGTTACTAGTTAAATTACTGAGTTACTTCAAGAAATTAGGTTGCATATATTGTGCATATAAGTCACTATATATATCTCATCCTTCCCATGTATTCTCCCCAATAGAGTGCAAGTGCCTTATGGATAGGGAATATCACAGTTAATATGTGCTTGTTCGGTTGAACTATTGAATTATACACTGGATATACTGCTAATCAAAAGTACTCGATCCTTGATATAAATTGCTTTGTTTACTAGAGTTTTTTCTCTTATTAGAGAAATGTAAAATGCATGCTAAAATTCATTCTGTTAATTTATGTAATTTGAAGAGATTTTTCCTTGCAAACTTTTGTTTCAAAACTTCTTTGGATCTGTGATTTTTTATACTCTTCATCATTACAGGTTGTAACTTTTCAAAGCCTTCTCATCTTATGTGATTATTAACCAAATTCATTTATAGAACTTCCTTAGAGAATCCACCAAGTGTGTTTGAAGGCTTCTTTGTCTCTACATTTCATGGCAGGGCATCTAAGCAGCACAGTGGAGAGACCACTGGCCCAGAAGTTGGGAGGTCACAATAGATACACCACTGACCCTGAGGTTGGGAGAACTTGAGTTCAAATGTGACCTCAGAAACTTACCAGCAGTGTGGCCTTGGGCAAGTCACTTAACCCCAATTGCCTCAAATATCCAAGGCCATCTCCAGTTGTCCCATATATCTTGCCACTGAACCCAGATGGCTCTGGAGGAGAGAGTGAGGTTGGTGACTTTGCTCAGCTCTCCCTCACTTAAATCCAATTCATTGCAAGTCATGACATCATCCTGATGTGATGGTCCCCTTTGAGAATGAAGGACAAACAACAACATTTCATGGTTGCTGGTGTATCAGTTGAGATATCTGTCCATCACTCTTGGTACATGACCAACCCTTTTCCAATTATATTTCCTTTATGACATTCTTTATGCTGTTTCTTATATATATATTTCAGCTGATTTGCTCCCCCATAGGCCTCTTTATTCTTCTTTGGGTTGGCTGCAAATTTGATTCTTTGGAGTTTGTGGTATCTCAAGATTTACAATCAATACAACATTACCAAGAGAAAAACATGTTAAAATGAGTTTTTATGTTGGGGAACAGCTGGTGATTGTTAAAAGCACAGTGCTGTTTTTCAAATGCAATCCAACCTGCTTCTTTCATGATGTTTAATTATGGACCCAACTAATGTATATGATATGATATTAAGAACTGTGCCTATTTGCCGTTGGGCAAGAGGCATTTCCCCAACTGTGAGCTACTTCCTTTATCTTCATTTAAGTGTTTCGAAGAGAAAATATTATTTCCTTACTTTATGTGAGCTTTGAGAAATCTCCAATATTTTATAAAAGTTTAATGTTTCAGTGTTTGGATTTTGACTTCTCTTTAATTGAGAAATCTCAATGGGAAAAGGTAGGAGGTAGAATAGTTGTTTTAGTGAAATTTGGAGTGCAGTATTGTTACGTGAAGTTAGAATTGTTTTCTTTTTATAGAGTTTCAGGGTAAGGAAAGATGGCATATTCCATGTTTTTAAAATACTCTATGGTGGCCCAGTCAGGTGAGCTGTAGATTTGAAAGCCCAAGATTTTCATTCTGAATTCTATATTGGGGAATGGTTACAATGGTTACAATCCCTTTCATGTATACTAATAATAATTGGTATTAAATTGAATTTTACCGGTTAAAGCACCAGCCTAACATTTTTAGTGTCAGAATAAGAGTAAAATGAAGTAGTATGTGTGTTTAAGCTTTTTACTTTGATAAGGAATATGAATGTGAATCATTTGGACAGACCAGAAAAGGATGTTAAACATGTTAAAAATTTATGTCTCTTAGTTATATTATATTACATATTTATGATATCCTTAAGTGAAGATCCAGTTTTATAAATTTGGGCCCTTACCCAGTCAGTTAAAAGAAAAAGACTATTTAATGAAGCAAGTTTCTCCCGATTTCCTCCCCTACCAACTTCTTAATAAAGGGAAAAAAATCAAATGAAATTTTAAAAAGTTTATCAAGCAAAATTCTTCCTTTTGTTTTCAAACAGTTCTTCCTCTACACTGATGAAAGTAAAAGTCTTGCCTGGTTGAAACCATGAAATAATTCTCAATTGGCAAAGACTTTTCTATCTGTTTGAAAATAGATATGCCCAACAGAAGCAGTATATTGTAATAGATAGGGCTCTAGATTTAGAGGCAGAAAGACCTGGATTCAAATCCTGCTTCAGATACTAACTAGCTGTGTGATCCTAGGCAAGTCACTTAACCACTCAGTGCTTCAGTTTTCATCTATAGAAAGAAAGGGTTGCACTCATTGATATTAAAGGTACTTTCCAGATGTAAGTCTATAATTCTATTATCCTTTTAGTGTCAAAAGAAAAAAAATTATCCATGCTTCAGCAGATATAATCTGTTACTAAAAATGCATGTTTATATGTACATATTACAGGTTATTTTAAGTTTTAAGTTGTTTAATATTGGTATACTGACATAGCTGAATTATTATAATATTAACTGAAAGCTTCTTCTTTTTTTTTTTTTTTTGCGGAGCAGTGGGGGTTAAGTGACTTGCCTAGGGTCACACAGCTAGTAAGTGTCAAGTGTCTGAGGCCGGATTTGAACTCAGGTACTCCTGAATCCAGGGCCAGTGCTTTTATCCACTTCGCCACCTAGCTGCCCCCAACTGAAAGCTTCTTACTGCAGCAGTTGGAGTAAGGGCTCCTTGAGTTTGAGGAATTTAAAAATAAGGAGACTTGATCAATTTCTCCTACCCATTTTGGTTGCTTCATTTGGCTGCAAAAGACTCTCCAAATGAGTAATTATGTGGTAACTCAGCATCTACAGCAGAGGAGAAAAGTAAACCAATATACAAGATTTATGTATCCAGATAGGTTAATTAAAAATATTTTGTACAGCCAAATGAGTCCTCCAGAATGGGATGCTTCTTTTTTGTTTAGGAAAAGTTCCATTTTTGGTATGTGTTAAGAGATGATGCCTACTGTTTGGAAGTTCCAGAATGGTGACTGGCGTGTAAGCAAGGTGTTATCTGCTACCTCTGATTCTAAATCTATGCTGCAGCATCTCTGAGTTCAGGGATTGGTTGGGGGGAGAGGGAATGAGAATGGGGAACTATGTTGTCTGACTTGCTTACAGACTAGCAAAGGAGCATAGGAAGGGGTTATTTTTGATCCCAGGTGCTATGGGGCCGTTTGGGCTCAGATAGACACTTACCTGTGAAGTTATTATTATACAAAGAGGAGACCTTCTTTTCTGTTTTTTGGGGTGAAAAAAATTCAGGGACTTATAGAGGTGCTTGTGGTTTTTTCCTCTTGGAATTCTACTTGCTACGTACTAACTCAGATTCTATATAGGGATGAGAAATAAACCTCCAGGATACAGAAAACCTAACAAGGTTAAACAAGAATGAAACCATATTTATTAATATAGATATGCATAAAATACATATGTGCATGTATAAATATTCTATACCAAGCACTGTCACTTAATCTGCTCTCCATGTGAAAAAGACTAGTATTTGCAGCTACAAAGTGCTAAAGAGCAAAATCATCCTTATACACATAAGAAGAAAGGGGTACAGAACTACATGGACCAGACATTAAGGAAAATATTGAACAAATTAAAGTTTTGTCGGCTGGGCCACAAGTACTGTTTTCTTTTGAAATAAACACTACATTGATTTTTGGGGTGGCTAGGTGGCGCAGTGGATAAAGCACCGGCCCTGGATTCAGGAGTTCCTGAGTTCAAATCTGGCCTCAGACACTTGACACTTACTAGCTGTGTGACCTTGGGCAAGTCACTTAAGCCCCATTGCCCTGCAAAAACCAAAACAAAACAAAAAAACAACAACAACAAAAAGAAAAATATAGGTAGAAACATTTTCAAGTTTTTTGGTGATTGCTGAAGCAACTACATTTTAAAAGCATCTATGCCATTTTTTTTCTTTTACTGTATATAATAACAACATGTCTTCAGTTAACTCAGAACATATTTGTGGTTGTGAATTTTAAACCCTCTAAACCACACAATTACCAGACTTAATTTAAAGTTGTACCATGTCTTAAGCATTCTGCCTTTAGCAATGCTGTTCCTCATTTATCTTTTCAAATGATTTAGTGCTGCACTTTGTAAATGTTGTTCCTGAAAGCTTTTTCTGGTATTGATTGTGTGGTTCTTGTCTCACATTGCTTATGAGGATGAGGTTAACTTTTAATCACTTGGTGTTTATTGCACTGGATTGAGAATTATAGTGGAAAAGGTTTTGTGTATGCACACATGTGCACCTGTGTATTTTATTATGTTCTTTAATGTGATAGTTTTCAAGTTTGAGTCAAGTGTAACATACCATTAAATTTTTCTTGTGCAACTAGCTCAGAAACCAGCAAGAATACTTTGTTTAATTATGTTCCTAGTAAGAGTCAAATATATTGCTATTGGGAACCTAAGGAATACTCACATGGGTATTTGGTATATGTTCATCTCCTGAAAGGTACTCTGCATTTGATACATAAAGTCTGTGCTATGTGGGGGAAAGCACTGGATTTGTTGTGAATGAATGAAGCATTCATTAAAAACTTACTGTGTGCAAAGCACTGTGGTAAAAGACTCACAAGTCCAGGCTCTTCCACTTCCTATCTGTATAACCTGTCTGTAACTTTGCTGAGCATTAGTTTCCTCTTCTGTAAATCAAGGAACATCTCTATACTACCTGCTTCAAAGAGTTATTGTGAGAATCAAGTGAGGTAATGGATATAATGTTTTGTAAACCTTGACGCATTATATAACCATTTGCCAAGGTTACAAACCAAATTCCTTCATTCTGTCCTGGTGACTTGCCTCTAAAGTCAGTTGGCATTTTGTCTTCCCACAGCTGAGCAGAATGAATCTTTAAAAAAAATCTTTGTAGGGATGTTGAATCATTGGCTTTAAAATTGTGTAATCTTACTTTTTCTAAGAAAAAAAATGCTACATTGCCAAAGGTCATTTGCTCTGGCTGGTACTTAAAAAGATGTTTTTCATGTTACCTAGGAGATTATCCCTATTTTAGATGGACAGACTCTTGTCTCTCCTGATCAGGAAGGTCATATATAAGATTTTATTTATCAGAAAACTGGCATCCTTTGGTGCTTAAGCATTTGCACAGTCCAGACTTAGGGACAGAGTATGGAGATTCTTATTGCCTTTTGTATTTCCCCAAGGGAAAAACTTCTCTTATAGATTCAATCATTATTCTGTTTGACTTAATTCTGGTTCGATTTTCCTGCCCTTAATAGATCTAAAACCATTTAGGTTCATTTATTTTTATATATCAAGGAGATAATTCACTGAAGGGAAAAAAAAAACACCCAATAATACTAAATCAAGACATTTAGGTTTGAAGTGATCACCACTGACAAATGTTGATGAGTATCCATTGAGTCCTTGATACTTAACTGAGTGCTGAGCCCTTTATTGTGATGAAAAGTAATTAATTCTCTCTCCTTTTCCAGGGGATCAGACGCTAAGAGTTTGGGATGTGAAAACATCAGGAGTCAAAATTGTGATTCCAGCTCATCAAGCAGAAATTTTGAGCTGTGATTGGTGCAAATACAATGAGGTATAATATACTAAATGGTGTTAACTGTTCCTAATAGATCAGTTTTTATTTTTTAAAAATAATTTTTATCATTATCTTCTGTATTTTTACTCATTTCAGTTATATATCTTTCCCTCTCCTTCACCTACTGAAAATGTCATTCCTTTTTTCAAAGAATAAGAAAGTGAGTTTTCTAAAAGCCAGTTCAGCAAAATTAACACATCAACTGAATCTGACAGTATATGCAACATTCTGCACCCACAGTCTCCCCACCTCTGCAACGAAGAGAGTTTTATCATCTCTTTGAGGCCGATCTTGGTTGTCATAATTATACAGCATTCTCAATTTTGGTTTTGGTGGTGGTGGTGGTGGTAGTGGTAGTGGTAGATGTTATTTCCATTTCCTTTGTTGCATACCTTGTGTGTGTTTATTTCCAGTTCTCTGCTACTACAAAAAATGCTATTATAACTATTTTGGAAGCTATGGGACTTTTTGTAATCTTTAACCTTCTTAGGGTATATGTCTAACAGTGAAATCTCTGGTCAAGAGTGTAGATATGTTAGCCACTTTCTTAGTCCAAATACAAATTTCTTTCTAGAATTTTTTGAGCCAATTATTTCATAGCTCTTCTAACACTATATTTTTGTGTCTAACCTTCCAGAGTTCTAGAACCACTTTTCATAAGCAGTAAAAAGTTATTTGCCTTCCAGATCAATTTTATGTCTGTTACAGAGACCTATGGATGTTTAGGTTAAATGTAATCACTGGTTTCTAATCGATGCTTCTATGTGACCTAAATTAGCATTAATAACATTTAAATGCACACAACAACAGATAGAATGAGAAACAGATAAATGCTCAAAAGTTTAACAGTTTAGAATTATTTTGGTTGAATGACTTTAGGATTTCTGTAGCATCCTTTCCTTCTCCAGTCTGCAAATAACTTTTTTCCTCTTGAACTTTGGTTAGCACTTTGCATTTCTGTTACACAATTAATAGTATTATGTTTGTGTTATAGTTATTTATGCAACTGTCATGACTTCATACTAGATTGTAACCCTTCTTAGGATCTAGATATTGTTGTATCTTTCCTTCCCCCTTCCCTTCCCCTGTGCCTAGCATAGTGCTTTGTACAAAATAGGTATTTAATAAATGTCTATTTGATTGAATGAAATTTGTTGCCTCTTTGAGGCCTTTTAGGCCTCCAAATTTATATTACTTACTGCTTTGATTCTTTTCTACTTTGCCATTCAGACTACTATTTCATTTGTAATTTGTTAGTCTTAGGTACTTATTTTTTATTTTTTTTAGCCCATTTATTTTAAAAATTTCTCTTCGATTTGTTTCATTACTGTAACCAAGTCCCACTCTTTTGTAAGGAAGAATGATGCTGTTTAGATAAAGAAATCAAAACAATTTATAGTCATATGAAAAAATGCTCTAAATCATTATTGATCAGAAAAATGCAAATTAAAACAACCTCGAGGTATCATTTTATACCTATCAGATTGGATAAAATAATCAAAGGGGAAAGCAACAAATGTTTGAGGGGATGTGGAAAAATTGGGGCACGTTTATTGTTGGTGGAATTGTGAACCGATTCAGCCATTTGGGAGAGCAATCTGGAACTATGTCCGAAGAATTATTAAACTGCCCATACCCTTTGACCTAGCAATACCACTACTAGATCTATTTACAAAGGTGATTAGGAAAAAAAGGAAAAGAACCTATATGTTTTAAAATATTTATAGCAACTCTCTTTTTGGTGACAAAGAACTGGAAATTGCAAGAATGCCCATCAACTGGGAAATGGCTGAACAAGTTGTGGTATATGATTGTGATGAAATAATATTGTGCTATAAGAAATAATGGGCTTGATGATCTTAGAAAAAAAATGGATAGATTTGCACAAAATAATGAAGAGCAAAATGAGCAGAACCAAGAGAATGTTATATTTGGTAACAGCAATATTGTTTTAAGAACAACTTTGAACAAATAAGT
Organism: Dromiciops gliroides; assembly: GCF_019393635.1. Taxonomy (NCBI): domain Eukaryota; kingdom Metazoa; phylum Chordata; class Mammalia; order Microbiotheria; family Microbiotheriidae; genus Dromiciops; species Dromiciops gliroides. The sequence continues at coordinate 374,153,172 of NC_057864.1, forward strand.
CATTTTGACTATTATCAATACCCAAATTAACTACAAAGGACATATGAAGGAGGACACTATCTGCATCCAGAGAAAGAACTGATTAATAGAAGGATGTATAGAATGATTATACATATTTGAGTCTAATGGTAACCATCTCTAGGTCAGGGGTGGCGCAGGGAAGAGGGGGAGAAGAAATTTACATAACTTTATTATATATTTAAAAGGAACAGCAAATTGTATGTAGTACATTTGCAATTTCATGTACAATCATTTTTTATTATAGTATCTTATATAAATACTTGTTTAATCCATAAATTAAAAATAAAAAAGAAAGCACCACATGCACATATACACACACAACACATACACACATAATTCATGCAAAACCAGGTAATTTCGTGAATCAAAGCTGAAGATGCTAAATTGCAAATTCATGTGGATTTGTGATGGGAAAAATATATGTGTTTATTTATATAGTTTGCATATAGTTTATTAAACTTTGCCAAAAATGGTGATGATATATTTCTTCAACCCACTTTTAGATTCATTCTTGTTAATTAAAGAAATAAGAACACTGTTTTCTCATAATCTTATGAATGAATAATTTTAAAAATTGGATCAAAAATGAAGTTTTTGTTGTATAGCAAAACTTTATCTGAATAAAAATATTGACTTTGCAGATTACCATGATAACATTTGTCACTATAAATGATTTCTCATAATACTAAAATAAAATTGGGAAAGGACAGTTGCTCTTCTGAGTTCTGCAGTAGATAGATGCTGGTGTTAGATTGCTGATGAACTAAGCAAGATGAGCCTTATATTTCCATTCTTTATGCCTCAATTCTCAATTTTTTTACATTATTTTCAGTATTAAGAAAGGAGATACTTAATACCTTTCATGTTAAAGTTAAATTATTTTTTATTTTGCTTTTTTTTCCTAATTATTTTTTAGAATTTGCTGGTAACAGGTGCAGTTGACTGTAGTTTAAGAGGCTGGGACTTAAGAAACATACGTCAACCAGTATTTGAACTTCTTGGTCATGCCTATGCTATTAGAAGGGTGAAAGTAAGTCAGTGTGGCTTTTACATCTCTTTCTTTAATACGTGTTTTAAAATTGTAATAATTTGCAAATGCCTGACTACATATTTATATTCAAGTGTTGGCTGCCTTTAATTCTTATTATTGTTGTTTAAAAATTATATTATTGTCCTTGAGGGCTATACATTTAGTTGGCAGGGCTATATACAAAGTTATAACATTAAAGAGAGGTTAAAATAGGATCAGTGTACTCTCTCTAAGAAGGGAAATTGAATGTATGGTTCAAATTAGGCAAAGTAATGAAAACTCTTTTTTAAAAATTCTGATGATTGTTTTGATGAGTAAACTGTATAGTCTGGACAAAATCATCTCATTCCCCAAGGCTCCATATAGTCTAGATTTTAATATTATTTTAATAATATTAATAATATTATTTTTTGCAAAGCACTGAGGATTTACAGAGATGGTGTACACAGGCTGTCTGTGACTGAAATTTATAGAAGGCTCTTTCACTGCCCCTAAGAAATTTGTCTGTGCTCTGGATTACTCTTTACTGCTATGGTAGCACTTTGGGAAAAATTTGCCATATGATTGTATGAATGATAGACAGTTTCTATACTTTGGTCTATTTGGTTATAAGGGTAAAGGTATCATGGTCATATTTCCAGTCAGTTAATTATACTTTACATATTTGAAAGCCCTAACACAATTTCAAATGTGTTGATTAATATTTGAGATTTTCCAGCCTACAGAGTACTACTATACATGGAATGTCACCTAATTTTTTCTTGCAGTTATAGTGTTTTAAACAGCTGTCATGTCCTATACATATCACTTGTATTTGAGAAATCTCATGTAGAGCTATTTAGAAACTATTAGAAATGTTCTTTTACATGAAGAGGTATACTGGTAATTAGCTTTTAAGAGGATACAATAGATCTATTGAGTTAATTTAGTTATATTTTTTAAAATGTTACTTGGAGGGGCAGCTAGGTGGTGCAGTGGATAGAGCACCAGCCCTGGAGTCAGGAGAACCTGAGTTCAAATCTGGCCTCAGACACTTAACACTTACTAGCTGTGTGATCCTGGGCAAGTCACCCAATTGCCTCACTAAAAAAAAAAAATAATAATAATAAATTTTGGAGATGTTAGATGTTGTGGATAGAGAGCCCATTGCGAAGCGAGGAAGAATTCACCATCCTGCCTCTGATGGCTGTGTGACTGTGGGCAAGTTGCTGAACATCTCAGTGCTCCGGGCAGCCCTCTAAAACTATAAGTTGCCAAAAACTATAAATATCAACTTGCATTGATAGAGGAAGTTTTCTCACCCAAGAGATTCTTGGACCAGTGAAATTACAAGTCTTTTCCCTATTCCTGTCCCTTTTTGTGAATCATTAATTGCCTTTGACTTTGCATCTTTCACCATTGATATAAAATTAATAATTTTTCATCATCTATGAATGCAAAGATCAAGAAATTAATGAAGTATTTAACCTTGAATTATTTGTTGTGATACTTGTGGTTGTAGTATATCTAACATGTGTTATGGTCATTGAAAACTTACATAGGACTAGTTATACCATGTATCTCAAAGGTATTTATAGTTCTGATTGGACTTTTTTTAGTTGATATTCAGTGAGAGGTTAGGTTGAATTTGTACAAATTGTAAATTTTGGTTTTGAAATAAAAGACATTTAGGAACATCTTTCTCTAGGAAAATAGTAAACAGCAGACCAACATGGCTTTTTTATGAGAACTTTATGCAAGAAAATTTGACTATAGGTAGAGAATTTATAGGCCAGAATTGTTCTTCCTCTCAAAATAAAGCTTCTGGGTTAAAGGCTAAAGAAAGAATTTGAATTGGCAAAGCTAAAAAACCTTTAGTTTGCAATAGTACTTGTGGACATTACTAAAAATGACATATTGTCATGCAGTTAATCTCACATTCAGACAGTTGTTTCAGTAAAGACTCTATTTGTTACATGAAAACAACAGTGCTGTTTTATGAGATTGCCTTAATTGTTAAGTTGCTGTTATTTCTATATATTTTATGTGTTTATTAGAAGGTTTTATTGTTAGAAAAAATATCCTTTTCTCTCTTGCAGTTTTCACCATTTCATGCTTCTTTGTTGGCCTCTTGCTCCTATGATTTTACAGTGAGGTATGGTGGCTTTTATTATATTGTACTATTAAATATTAAATAAATGGTGATTTTTGTGAAAAATGATGTTTGTATTCCTAAAAGGCAAACAATTTAACTTACATATATTTCATATCTGCTCTTTTTATTATTTTCATAGTTTAGCCGTAAGTAATGGTAGATCCAAAAGACCCAAATGGTGCTATCCCAGATAAGAGAATATATTGGAATTGTCTGAAGCTTAGAGGAAATAAAAACCTTCCTCTGAAATCAAAGAACCTAAACTATAGGCAAGTTATCTTTTAAGTGTACTGCCCATTAGAGATTGAGATTTTCTTGAAATCTTAAAGCCATGGGGGCTAGAACTATTTTACTTATAAAAAACCTCACACTTTGGGGAACAGGGAATAGAAACCTCATATTTTAACCCATTTTTATAGGTCTAAAAGTTATATTTTTAGGATCATAGAAGTGTATTACTTATAACTTTTCTGATAGAATTATTTTAGGTATTGTAGACTTAAAATTATATAGGATAGACATAGTTACAACTTTACCCATTGGATTTATTTTTGAATGAAAAGTAAGAAGATTGTTATTTTTAAAAATTGTGTTTTGTGTAATATCAGAAAATACTCATTTTGTTTTAAAAAATATTAATATAATTTGTTTTTATATGCCTTTTTTTTCCAAATATGTTCCTGTCTTTCACCCTCTCAGAGAGCATCCCTTGTAACAAGGAGTTTTTTAAAAGAAGGGGAGAAGACATTCCACCAAAAATAAGTGACACATCAACCAAATCTAACAGGGTATTCAGTGTGAACACCCATATCCCTTCACTTCTACACTAAAGAGAGGGAGATGCATTTTCATATCTCTTCTCTGAGGCTAAGCTTGGTCATTATAATATGTCAGCATTTATTTTTTGTTATTACTGTTCTTTCCTTTTGTACTGTTGTATTTATTGGGTATTGTTTTCCTTGTTCTACTTACTTTCTAATGTATTAGATCAAAGATATAATCTGATACTATATCTTTAAAACTTTCATTCTTCTAAAGCAAAAATCCATGTTCTATAATTTTAAATTTTTTCTAATTTAGCAGATAAACAGTTCCAGAAAAAGCTCTTAAGGGAAAAACCAAAGAAAGTATAAAACCCCATCTTTAAATTGTCTCTTTTTTCCCATTAGTCCTTCTTGTTTCATATGTTAGCTTTAGTAGATATTACTTTGGGGCTTAGTTTATGTGGTCTTACAAGGGGAATGAAAGAAAATAATTGCTTCTGCTATTTTAAATGGTTTCCTTTCACCTAGGATTCCTCCTTCACCTTCTTATATAAGATTTGGGCATTCACTTTGGTCCTAGGCAGCTGGTAGCATAGTGGAAAAGAGAGCTGGGCCTAGAGTCAGGAAGGCATGAGTTCAAATCTAGCCTCAGATGCTTACTAACCATGTGATCCTAGAAAAGTCACTTAACCTCTGAAATAGGGCTCTTAATAGCACCAACCTTGCAGGGTTGTGTGAGAATAACTGAGATAATATTCATAAAACTCTTAGCACAGTGTTCAGCATATAATAATAAATGCTTATTTCCTTTCCTCCCTTCCTTTAGAATCCTTTCTTTCATGACCTGTCTTTTGAGCTTGCAACATTTCATATGAAGCATGGCCCCTCTAGATATCATAGATCCCTCCAGGGCCAGACAAAGTAGCCACTAAAAATTAAGTGAAATTAAATGAAAACTATAAACTTATATGACTATATGTATATTGTTTATCTATCTACCTACCTACTTATCTAGCTAGCTGTTGATGATGAAGAGTACTTTCCATATTCCTGACAATTATTAGCTTTATCTGGTATTCACACCCAATTAATCAAGGTTCATCTGACAGTCTTTTCAGCTTTCCAGTTCACCCTGCAAAGAAAATACATTGGTTTTTCACAAATTAAAATCTGCTATTCATATTCCCCTGTTATACAATTGACTTCTTCATGTTATCTTTGAGCAGGATTTGAAACTGGAATGCGGCCTTCATGGTGTTAATTTCTTCATGATCATTTTAAATAGTGATGACTGAATAGCAAGCAACATGTTAGAAAATAAATCATGTAATAACTTTTCATATGGCAGAACTCAGAGCTCCTAGCAGAGCACATAGTAAACACTCAAAAAGTGTTTTTTAAATGGAGAGATGAGCAAATAGTTAAGAGAGATCAACTTCTAGTAACAATACACTTGGGGACAACTAGATGGTGCAGTAGATAAAGTACCGGCCCTGGATTTGGGAGGACCTGAGTTCAAATGCGGCCTCAGACACTTGACACTTACTAGCTGTGTGACCCTGGGCAAGTCACTTAATTCTCATTGCCCTGCAAAAAACAAAAAAACAACCAACCAAAAAATCACACAATATATTTGGATGAATTGTCAGTAAAGAATTTGGGCATATTTCAGATACGTATCAAGGCAGAGTGCATAGGCAGAGGCGGAGTGTACTTGTAGTCAGTAAATAGGGGTTTAAATCCTACCTCAGATACCTTGCTGTATGATTATGAGCAAATCACTTTTTCTCAGAGCCTTGATTTCCTGCAAGACAGTAGTGTTTCCTACTCATAGGTTGGTGAAGAAAGTGCTTTGGGAACCTTAAAGTATTATGTACATCTAACTTTTTTTTGTCACAATTACACTTTGTAGCCTTTGTTATTTAATCAGATGTAAAGATTCTTGGGAGCAGCTAGGTGGCACAGTGGATAAATACTGGCCCTGGATTCAGGAGGACCTGAGTTCAAATCTGGCCTTAGACACTTGACACTTACTAGCTGTGTGACCCTGGGCAAGTCACTTAACCCTCATTGCCCCACAAAAGAAAATCAAAAAACAAACAGCTAAACAAAAAAAAGATTTTTGGGACATTCTAGTAATGAGTAGTATTTTCTTTGTGATGATCTGGAAAACTATTCGTAAACTCTGTACTGTTTTGCAACTGATAGCTTTCACTTTGGTAGCTCTTTTATATAAGACTCACAGATTTTTACCATTACTAATTTACCTTTGCAAAGTAGGTGAATGTTTATCTGAGTTAAAACTTGAAAAGAAATCTTTTTTTCATTAAATTGTAGCATGACATAGAAATAAAGTTGCCTTTTTCTATGGAAGTGAGCTTTTAACATTGACACATATGCTAGTTACTAAGCTTCAGTTTCTTCTCAGAAACTAAATATAAATTGAGAAGGCTAGTAGAGAAATGTGTGTGACAGTAGACAATGAGAATCCTTTTTAAAAGAAAACGAATGGAAAATAAATACCAGTGTAATAGGTGAATTCTCATTTTTCAAAATAATTAAAAGAGAAGTTACTTTAAGTTTTCCCTTGGGCTTCTAGCCATTCCTTAGAACTTCTGTAGTAGTGCTTTAATAGTGCTTAAAGTTTCACATGAACCCAGTATAATTTTGTGTGGTAATTGCTGAAGGGAAAGGTCAAAGAAAATGACTTCTTATTCAATTTTAAAGGAATGTGATGTGAATTAAGTTGAATTTAATCCCTGAAGAATGTATTGCATGATTAGAGTGATAATTATTAATGACACAAAAAAGAAAAGCAAAGAAAATATCTAAGATCAAAGACCTCAAGTACCTTTTTTTTAATCCCAAAAAATAATGCTGATATCAGCACCAAATTCTAATTCCTGTTAAGTTCTCCATAACATATTCCCTTCAAATATGATTATTTTATAGCCTATTTTAATGGATTTGTTAAAGTTAGTTTCAGAATGTTACAGTTAAATACTTTAACATTATCATGAAAGTGCTAAAGTTGATTATCTGAAATAAAAAAGAAACTGAGGACAAACTTAACCAAACTATGATTTAATTTGCAGAGCTAGTATTTGCATATTAAACCAGGTCACCTGACTCCTCAGAGGTCAGAGACAAGGAGTGATTTAAAGAGATGATGTTTATAGCCAAAAAAAAAAAAAAAAAAAAGAGGAACTGGAAAAATTATAGAATCTTGTTTTGAACATAATTGAATTGGACAAGGCAGGTGACCTGATCTAGTTGGCTTCTCATAGACTCATAGACTCTTTCAATGTTATGGCAGGCATCCTTTCCTCCAAGTAGTACCCTTTGTAACCTGAAAGTATGCTGAACAAGAAGAATTTGTGGTCAGTAGTTAGGAGACACTCCCCCACCTTCCCCTAATACCCCTCCCCCCATTTCCCCCTTTCCCCCTGCCTCCCAGCTTCCTTATCAAAGTCTATGACTCAATTTGGACTCTAGCACAAGAAAGAGAAAAAGGGGCTTAACTTCTTCCTAACCTTTCTCTAGCTGCCAGAAAGGGGTACGTAGCCTTTGGTCAACCTTCCTTTCTGCTATAAAGGTAAATTTAGCCTTTTGAAAAATATAATCTTGTGGTTATTTTAATCTTCTAAATCATCTGCTGCTAAATAATAAAGTCTTCTCAATCTATCTATACGTTAAATCTATAAGTAACTTAGACTTAAGAAACTGTCCATGTTAGTCTGCCTTTGTTTAGCTCTTCCTAAAGAAGGGAGCCTAATCCTATAATCAAACTAAAAATAAATAAAAATAATGAAAAAGAGCTGATTTCTTTTTCAAAAGCTATCAAGGACTTCTTTATTACTGTTAAATGTACTTCTCACAGTTTTCTTTTAAGGATTTAGCTTTGTACAGGCAATAGAAAATATACTTTAAATTTATATACTTTTATAGAGTATATCATTGAAGTAATGAAAACCTAAATAATAGTGAAGCATAAGACTATAGTTTTAAGTATTGAGTATGTTCGAGGCAAAGACATTTCTAAATTTTATGGAAAATTTTGAGACCTTTCCTTGATTAATGAAGTGTAAACTCTTTTGCTGTATGAATTTGCTCTTTCTTAAGCTTAAATTCATTTGAAGATGTCATACTGTATACTGATATACAGAAACATGTATTATTTTTGTTGTTATGATTACTATTTTCTTTTTTCTTCTAATATACTATCCATTGTCACTCCTTTGTGCTACCCTGCTAGATTTGCTTTGCAAACCATACCTAGTGAATGCTGAGAAAGACCAGATGTACATTATTTGAGTTTTGAAAAGTCTTGTTTTATTGAACATCTCCAAATTACTTAAGAAGCAAAGAAACATTGGGGCAGCTAGGTGGCGCAGTGGATAAAGCACCGGCCCTGGAGTCAGGAGTACCTGAGTTCAAATCCGGCCTCAGACACTTAACACTTACTAGCTGTGTGACCCTGGGCAAGTCACTTAACCCCAATTGCCTCACCAAAAAAAAAAAAAGAAAAGAAGCAAAGAAACAAGCAAGCCAATTTTTTTCTTTTTTCTTTTTAATTTTTTTGGTGAAGCAATTGGGGTTAAGTGACTTGCCCAGGGTCACACAGCTAGTACGTGTTAAGTTTCTGAGGCCAGATTTGAACTCAGGTCCTCCTGACTCCAGGGCCGGTGCTCTATCCACTGTGCCACCTAGTTGCCCCTAGCCAATTATTTCTTTTTTTTTTTTTTTTTTTTTATTTTTATTTTTTTTATTTTTATTTTTTTTTTGAGATATTTTATTTTTTCCTTTACATGTAAAGATAGTTCTCAACTTTTGTTTATACATGCTTTACAATTTCAGATTTTTCTCCCTCCCTCCCTCCCCTCCCTCCCCCCTCCCCTAGACAGCAGGTAATCTGATATAGGTTATATCTATATATATCTATACATATACATATAGATATATATATACACACACATATATATACACATAATAACATTAATCCTATTTCTGCATTAATCCTGTTACAAGAGAAAGAATCAGAGCAGTGATGCAAAACCTCAAAATAGAAAAAAAAAAAACAACAGCACCCAAAACAAAAGAAATAATATGGTTCAATCAGCATCTATACTCCACAGTTCTTTCTTTCTTTTTTTTTCTTGGATTTGGAGATCCTCTTCTATCATGAGTTCCCTGGAACTCTTCTGTACCATTGCATTGGTGAGAAGAATATAGTCCATCACAGTAGGTCAACACTCAATGTTGATGATACTGTGTACAATGTTCTTCTGGTTCTGCTCATCTCACTCATCATCAGCTCACGTAAGACCCTCCAGGTTTCTCTGAACTCTTCCTGCTCATCATTTCTTACAGCACAATAGTATTCCATTGTATTCATATACCACAACTTGTCCAGCCATTCCCCAATTGATGGGCACCCCCTCAACTTCCAATTCCTTGCTACCACGTAAAGAGCAGCTATAAATATTTTTGTACATGTGGGTCCCTTTCCCCCTTCCATGATTTCTTTGGGCAAAAGACCTAAAAGTGGGATTGCTGGGTCAAAGGGTATGCACAGCTTTATCGCCCTTTGGGCATAATTCCAAATTGCTCTCCAGAATGGTTGGATCAGCTCACAGCTCCACCAACAATGCATTAGTGTTCCAATTTTCCCACAGCCTCTCCAACATTTATTATCTTCCTTTTTTGTCATTTTAGCCAATCTGATAGGTGTCAGGTGGTACCTCAGAGTTGTTTTAATTTGCATCTCTCTAATCATTAGAGATTTAGAGCATTTTTTCATATGGGAATAGATAGCTTTGGTTTCTTCATCAGAAAACTGCCTGTTCATATCCTTTGACCATTTCTCAATTGGGGAATGACTTGGATTCTTATAAATTTGATTTAATTCCCTATATATTTTAGAGATGAGGCCTTTATCAGAAGCACTGGCCTCAAAAATTGTTTCCCAGCTTTCTGCCTCCCTTCTAATTTTGGATGCATTGCTTCTGTTTGTACAAAAATTTTTTAATTTAATATAATCAAAATCATCCACTTCGCATTTTATAATATACTCTATCTCATGTTTGGTCAAAAAACTGTCTCCCTTTCCAAAGATCTGATAGGTACACTATTCCTTTCTCTCCTAATTTACCTATGGTATCACCTCTTATGTCTAAATCATGTATCCATTTTTGACCTTATTTTAGTATAAGGTGTAAGATGTTGGTCTAAGCCTAATTTCTGCCATACTATCTTCCAGTTTTCCCAGCAGTTTTTGTCAAATACTGAGTTCCTATCCCAGAAGCTGGAGTCTTTGGGTTTATCAAACACTACATTACTAGTGTCATTTACTACTGCATTTCCTGAGCCTAGCCTATTCCATTGATCTACCACTCTATTTTTTAGCCAGTACCAGATAGTTTTGATGACTGCCGCTTTATAGTAAAGCTCCAGGTTTGGTACCGCTAACCCACCTTCCTGTGAATTTTTTTTTTCATTATTTCCCTGGATATTCTTGATTTTTTGTTTTTCCAGATGAATTTTGTTATTATTTTTTCTAGCTGTATAAAATAATTTTTAGGTAGCCTGATTGGTATGGCACTGAATAAGTAAATTAATTTAGGCAGTATTGTCATTTTTACTATATTAGCTCTGCCTATCCATGAGCAATTGATATCTTTCCAATTATTTAGATCTGATTTGATTTGTGTGAAGAGTGTTTGGTAGTTGTGTTCATAGAGTTCCTGGGTTTGTCTGGCAAGTAGACTCCCAAGTATTTTATATTACCTACCGTTACTTTAAATGGAATTTCTCTTTCTATCTCTTGCTGCTGGACTTTGTTGGTCATGTATAGAAATGCTGATGATTTATGTGGATTTATTTTATATCCTGCTACTTTGCTAAATAGCCAATTATTTCTAATAAATTTGAATTGTAAAACAAGATGGCACAGTACATAGAGCACCTTGGCCCTGGAGTCAAGAAAACCTAAGTTCAAATCCCACTTCATCACTGGCTATGAGACCCTGAACAAGTCACTGAACCCTATTTGCCTCAGTTTCCTCATCTGTAAAATGGGCTGGGGAAGGAAATGCAGACCATTACAGTATCTCTGCCAAGAAAACCCTAAATGGGGTCATGAAGAGTTGGGAATTACTGAAAAATGACTAAATTACTGGATAACAACAACATTTTACCTTTTCCATCTTGTTTTAAATATATTTATTTTCTTGCCAAATATTCAAAAGACAAAATTTTAACAAATTAGAAATTTTGAGATTTTAATCAAGTGGTTATAGGACTTTAAGAGGTAATCTACTCTGACCTCTTTTTTTTTTTTTTAATAAATAGATGAGGAAACTGAGTTCCAGAGATTTAAGTGACTTGCCTAATATCACATAGAATATCACATAAGAAGCAAGGCCCGAATTGGAATCCAGATCTTTTGACTCCAAATCCACCACTATTTCTATTATCCTTAATGTGCCATGATAAAGCAGACAGTGTCAACTAACCCCTGAGTTTTTGACTGAGAATATGGAGTAAATTTTACTTCAAATGCTAAAAAATACCACATATGACTTTTTAACTTCTAGCATATGTAGAGAGGCCACGGATAGGCAGATATTGATGAGTTTTGATCTGATTGGCAGCATTGGAGGGAATATTCACATCATTCTATTTCAGTAATTTGCTTTCTTACTCATACTGGCAACATTGTTTCATCAGTTTTTATTGAGATGGAAGTTAGAGGAGAAAGAGCACGCCTGATATATCAATCAAGAAGTGTGGTAAATTAAAACATTGTTATATAAAATATGTATACATACATAAATGCAACATAAACTAATGTAACTGGGTATCCACTGAGACACCCACCTGCCCGGAAAGGTGCTTCTTAATATTTAAGATAAATCAGGTGTTTAATTGTGTCTTTTTTGGTTAGAAAGTAGCATACATAGCTTTAAGATTGTTTATGCTATATGAATAGGAAAAAATGATCTTAAAAGGTATCTTAGAATTCTTAAATCAGTATGCCAACCAGAGAAATACTTTTATCTTTGTCACATTTACTGTTATGAGATTTGCCTTTGCAGAGTAAGTGTCTTAACTCTTAAGTGGTCCATGAGCTTTTTTTTTTTTATTGGCACAGAGATTTTCATGGGTTGATATTTCTCTTTCCTCCCCTTCCCCACAAAAAAAGGTCAGTCAGAGTAAACAGACAAAAAGTATAGGTGAATATGTACTCTTGTCTCACAAACCTTATATTTCAACTTTACCTACCCCCCTTCACCACAAAAAGGTCAACCAAAGTAAACATAACAAACAGCAGGTGAATTTATATTCTCATCCATTTTGTAATTATGACTTTACTTAATCTTTTAAGTTAATATTTTCAAATTCATCTGCACTTAATTGAAAAAATGAAACCTTAAAATACCTTTCTGTGACTTATGAAACAAAGCTAATAACATTTTCAGGAGCTGTTTTGGATTTGCAAAATCACAAAAGATCTATATTTAAGATTTTATCTCTGTTCAAGTAGCTTCAGTAAAAACGTCAGTATCAAATTATTTGCCTTAAGGTAAATAAAGAATCTGCTTCCTATCCCTGATATTGGAAAGCCTCCTAATTTACACTGTTTATAAATAAATGTAACATTAATCTAGCATTTACTCAATATGCAAGATTCCCCTTTGGGGAATAAAAAAAATGAGTAAGAGAAATCCTAGTCCTTAAGGATCTGATCATTTGGTGGCTTGTCAGGAGGTGGGGGCTTGCAGGATAGGGGTGATATGTAGAGCACAGAAAAATAAGTGGAAATAGAGGCCTTTGGGACATAGCTGAAAAATGAAACTGTTTACATTTACTTATTGTCCAAAGCTTTCATGAGGATTTTGTTGTACTGCACACAAAAGAACCTAATTTTTTGATTTGGTAGTTCTTGATGAGGTAATGTTGTGATATACTTCACTATGGTGGTAAAGTCTAGTCTGCAAATAGTTCCACTTTAAATATGGAGTTTGTTTAAATTTCCCCAAATCAGAGAAATTAATAGTCACATAAAATTATTTGATTTTTAGGTGGGAAACTATGTAAGAAATTATAATACCTGATGCATTTTCTTTAGTGGAAATGAACTTGGTAAGCTTATGCAAATCAGTATTGAGTTAATGGTAAACTTTGGTTTTTTGGTAATTTCCCCCCCCCCCTCTTATGTTGATCTTCACAAAGTCCCACTTTCATGCTTCATCATGGTTTGTGAGGTGACATTGGTTTCTTGAAAACTGGGTCACCAGAGTATAGACCATGGCTAAGGTCTACCATATGCCAGTCATGAACACTGAAATATGAGTAAAATTATATGTGCATGCATGTACTTGTGTGTGTGTGTCTCCCTCCTGAACCCTTGCTTCCCTTTTCCATTTCTTCCTCCCTTCTAATGTAATATGTGTTTCTAGTATTTGTCAAATACTGGCAAACTAATAGTAATATTTCTATTATGTTCTATTTTGATTTTGCATTTCTTAACTTACTATCCAAAGTATTTATATGTCTAAAATAACTTGGAGCTGTGTGACATGGTGTTTTTAATATTATATGTCACAAAGGAGTTTTCCATTCCAATATACATATAGAAAGTTGTTGTCCATCCTTCATTCTCGAAGAGAATGACATCATGAGGGTTATGTCTTGACTTGTGAGTGAAAGAAATTATTATCAAATTACTAAGAACTTTGCATGGGTATGAATGTAGATTAATTTTATGATTTATCATTTAATTGCCAACTGACATATGGAAATAATTTACTGTAGAATGAAAAAACATTTATTAGGAAAAGTGTGTGTAAGTTTAGCCTTTAAATCACTGGAATCATTTAGAACCATTTAGTTCTTTTAAGAAATAACTAAATTAGTTGTCTTAATTCATAACCTAAAACAAGGATGAGGACAGTGGATATTTAAAGGGTTTGTGAAATTCTGAGTCATGTCATTATTAGCACAAGTCACTGCTTTGAACTCTTAAAGTATTCCAATTAGTTTCATCTCAGAAGTTATAGTTCTTGTCAGTTAATTAGTAGCAAAATTTAAAAAAAAATTATTTGTTCAGTTGCAGTAAGGACAGCATGTGAATTATATTGCATTAATTCATATCTAGTAATGCTTACATTCTTTGACAGTGTTTCTTCAAGAATACTAGATACAGGCTAAAGTCTTGTTTTATTTATGGTTCTGAAAAATAGTTTGCAATACCATATGAATGGGAAAAAGTATAAGTTGTCAGTGTAGAGCTTTAAATTAATTTTATAAAGTATCTGTAAAATTCTGTAATATAAGGAAGAGGAAATATGATACTCCATTTTTAGGTTTGCCAGCTAAAAATCATTCCGTCTATACAATACTGTTTGAAAGTTTATGCTTTAAAAAATACATATACATATGTACGTACATACATACATACATGTATTGTCCAAATCTGAGATTTCATCCCCTATGGGAGCATTAGTTAAAAAAAACTCCCTATACCAAAGCACCTTCCTGTAGTCTTAGAGACTTGGAGTACTAAGAGACTAAGTGATTTCCCTGGGGTCACACAGCCAGTATGTCAGAGATAATCTATGAACTCTTGAGGTGCACAATAGATTTTATATTTTTCTCATTGATGACCTGCTTATATCTACTAAGGAGCTGACTTTTGTTAGGATAAATTTCCAGATTGTAAACCATTAGTAAGCTTAATGTAAAATCATCTATTAATTGAAGATTTTAGGCTAGATGATCTCTTAACATTCTATCTAGCTTTAATATTATAGGAGATTTGAATTATTTCTCTTTTTTAAAATTTAATTTTAAGTTCTTAGCTCTCTTCCTCTCTCCTTTCACTCATTAAGAAGTCAAGAAAAAACTATTAGAAATATGTATACTCATACAAAACAAATCCACATATTTGCCATGTCTGAAAAGAAGAAAAGAAAATACGCTTCAATCTGCATTCTGAGTCTATCGGTTCTGTATCTGAAGATAAAGGTGGATAGTTTTATCATGAATCCTTTGGAATTATGTTGATCAGAGTTCCTAAATCTTTCAAAGTTGATTATCTTTACACCATTGCAGTAATTGTATAAATTATTCTCCTCGTTCTGTTCACTTAACTTTGCATCAGTTCATCCAAGTCTTCTCAGGTTTTTCTGAAACCATCCCCTTCATTTCTTAATAGTATTTTATCACATTCTTATTCCATAACTTCTTCAGCCATTCTTCAATTAATGGACATTCCTTCGGCTTTCCAGTTCTTTGCTGTCTATTTTTGTATATGTGTTTGCTTTTCCTTCCTGTGATCTTTTTGAGGTATAGACTTAGTATCATCAGTATTGCAGGGTCAAAGGGTGTGCACAGTTTAATAGCTTTTTGGGCCTAGTTCCAAATTGCTTTCCAGAATCATTGTACCAGTTTACTGCTCTACCATTAGTGCATTAAAGGACCCATTTCCCCACAGCCCCTCTAGCATTTGTCATTCTACTTTTTTGTCAACATAGCCAATCTGATGAATATGAGGTGATACTTCAGAGTTGTTTTAGTGTCCATTTCTCTAATTGTTGGTGATTTAAAGCACTTTTTTCATGTGGATATTGATAACTTGAATTTCTTCCTCTGAAAATTGCCCATTCACATCCTTTGACCACTTATCAATTGGAGAATGGCTTTATTTCTTTTAAATTTGACTCAGAATCCTGTATATTTTAGACTTGAGACCTTTTCTTGCTGTAAAGGTTTTTCTTTCCCAATTTCCTGCTTTTCTTCTAATTTACCTGCATTGGTTTTGTTTATGGAGAACTTTTTATGTAAGCAAAATTTTCTATTTTACCTCATTTTCATAGATATAATTTTTTTCATGCTCCTTTGATTTGCTTATGATATAATAGAATACTATTGTGCTGTAAGAAATGAGGAAAAAAGACAATTTCAAGGAGACATGGAAATACTTGTATGAACTAATGCACAGTGAAGTGAGAAAACCCAAAGAGTAACAACAGTATTTATACTAAAATACAAAATAACTTTGAAAGACTTAAAGAATTATGATCAATGTAATGGCTATCCACAATTCTAAAGTAAAAACAATGAAATGCACTGCCATCTTTTGACAGAGAGAATATAGACTCATGATACAGGGTGAAAAAAATTTTAGATTTGGCTAATACAGGAATTTGTTTTGCTTGATTGTGAATATTTATTATAGAGGTTTTACTACACTTTTTATTTGCTGGAGGGAATGGGGGAGAGGTGGAAGAGAAATAAAGCGTTCCTCCATCTCCCTAAATGAGATCAAAGGAAGACCAGAAGAATCACAGGTAATCAGGACATCTTTGAAAGTTACATGTTGAATTTATTATATCTCTTAAAAGCATAATGATGATTCATTGTGTTCCTTGACAGTGTGTATTTTTCTTATTTTATTTGGTTCATTAAGTTCAGAATTTTAAAGTAATAAAAAAATTTGCAAGTGTTTCATTTGACCATACTATTCCCACCAACTAACATCCTATATCTTTCTCCTTCCCAACAAACATAACTCTATAATAAGCTGTTTGCTATTGTTACCTTTACTTTCTTCTTGTTCTTGTTCTTGTTCTTGTTCTTCTTCTTTGCAGGGCATTTGGGGTTAAGTGACTTGCCCAAGGTCACACAGCTAGTAAGTGTTAAGTGTCTGAGGCCGGATTTGAACTTAGGTCCTCCTGACTCCAGGGCTGGTGCTCTATCCACTGTGCCACCTAGCTGCCCCTTACCTTTACTTTCTTTCCTCTCACTGACTGGTCAGCCCTTTGCAGTCTATTTTTTGATCATCTCACTTAGCTAATAATTCTCTTCTTTCCAAAGTTATCAGTGATTTCTGAATTAACAAATCTGTTGGCCTTTTCTTAGTCCTCATACTTCTTGACTTCTCTGTAGCATTTGACACCTTCGTATATCCTCTCTTCCTAATTGCTTTTGACTAAGTGGCTATTCATGATACTGCCTTCTCTCGGTTCTTTTCTTACTTGTTTGACACAACTCCTCAGTCTTCTTTGCTGGATCATCTTTCATAATGCACTCTCAACTAGAGGTTTATCCCAAAGCTCTGTCTGGAGTAATCTTGCTTCCCTCCCCACACACACCTTTTCTCCCAGCTCTGTGAGAAGCAAATGTCTCTAAGCTGCCAGTATTCCGTCCCAGGCACATTCAGGTATGGATCTCCATCCAGCAGGAACCCTGAACTGCCCTTACCCACCCTATCCCACCCACTCACCAAGCCTAGACCTCTAGTGGGTCTAGCAAGAAGTAGGTCCGACAGGCTGCCCCTCCCCCCCCCCCCCCCCCGTTTCTTGCCAGTTCAAATCTGACCATGTCACCCCACCTACTCAGTATACTTCCGTGGCTCCCAAACACCTCCAGGATCAAATATAAAATCTTTTTTTAGTGTTGAAAGTCCTCATAACATATCTCTCCCTTACCTTTCTGGTCTTCTTGTACCTTACAAACTCTCTTCCCTTCTCCCCTGCAAGTATTCTGCACCTGTGACACTGGCTTCCTTACTATTCTTTTTTTTGTATGTGATTTTTTTGGGGGGGGGCAGGGCAATGAGGGTTAAGTGACTTGCCCAAGGTCACACAGCTAGGAAGTGTCAAGTGTCTGAGGTCAAATTTGAACTCAGGTCCTTCTGAATCTAGGGCTGGTGCTTTATCCACTGTGCCACCTAGCTGCCCCTTTCCTTGCTATTCTTTAAACAAGACACTCCATCTCCTGGCTCATGCTCTCTCTTCTCATCTCTGCCTTCTTGCTTCCTTCAAGTCCCAGCTAAAATGATACCTTCTATAGAAAACATTTCCTGATCACCTTTAATTCTAGTCCCTTTCTCTCTGTTAATTATTTCCAACTTATCCTTTATATATCTTATTTATACATAGTTTTTCGCCTTCTTGTCTCCCCCATCAGACCATGAGCTCTTTGAAAGCATGGACCATCTTTTGCCTGCCTTTATATTCCTAGCATTTAGTGGAGTGCCTGACACATAGGGGCTTAATAAATGCTTATTGACTGACTGGATGGATTTCCTCTCATGAGAAAAGTGTGGGCTAAATCAGCATCCAGTCATCAAAGTGAAAGGACCTTTCTGCTCTGCCTCTATGCCCTCGTGCCCTATGCCCTATGCCATTTGATCTGGCAGGACATTCAGAGGAGTCCTTGGCCTTGCCTTCTGTCTTATAGCTGAACCCTTAGGACCACTGGACTCTTCCATCTATCTTACAACTGAACTCTCCTAGACATATTGTCTCCCCCACTTCGAATAATAGCTTGTTGAGAGCAAAGACCATCTCATTTTTCTACCTCTTTGTATCCTCAGTGTTTAGCACAGCACTTGGCACAGAGTAAATACTTAACAAATGCTCTTTCGCTCATTCATTTGTTCATTCATCCATTTGGTGATCTGAGCCCCAGTGGATTCAATTTCATCTTTATGCAGATGTCTTTCCACTCCATATGTGCTTCCCTAGTCTTTCTCCTGAGTTCCAGTTCTCCATCACCAACTACCTAATGGATATTTCAAAGTGGATTTCCTATAGACAACTCAAAACCTGCCTCTCTTTCCAGCTTCCCTATTTCTGTCCAGGGCTCCACTGTTATTTTGGCCACCTATATTTGCAACCTTAAAGTCATCCTCAGCTTGTCCTATCTGGTTATTTTTACCTCTACAATATTTTTAATGGCCATCCTCTTTTCTCCTCTCACAGACCACTTATTGTGGTCTCTAGTTCACCTTATGTTTTCTAACTAGTTTTCTTGCTACAAGTCTCCCTCTCCATAGCATCTCCAGAGAGCTGCCAACTTGATTTTCCTAAAGTAAGATCTGACCATGTCACTTTCTTTCTCAAACCCCCCTGTATCTCCCTGTTGTCTATAAGGGAATATAAACCCCTCTGTTTTAAGCCCTTGATGATCTTGTAGGCATATTGCATATTACTTTATCCACTCTATGGCTGAATCCAAGTACCTATTTTCTTTCCCTTTCATATGACATATCATTTCCGACCTCTGCCTTTCTTTTAAATTTTTAAACATTAAATTAATTTTATTTTCAGATCAATATCTGCCTTATTTCCCCACTGCCTCTATTTCCTAAACCTCCTCGAGAAATCAAGAAAAACAAAACCCCTCTTAGAAACATTTATGGTTAATTTGTAGAAAAACAAATCCCTTCTTTTACTTAGTGCTGGATGAATCACACACACACAGAGACATGTATTTGTATGTATATACAAAATATACATGTACATATTATAAAATATGTTGCATGTGATATATGATGTGAAAACAATATATGTATTATAAAATATATTGTACCCAGAAATATTCTGGACATTTTCTTAGGAGTGGGAGATTTATACTTAGAATTTCATCAATATAGGGAATTCATTGTGTAGAAACTTCCTTTTAATTCGGACTAGCAACTCTCTATAACATATAGTCATTGTGAATTGCTAGGGGTCCCTGAGAGATTAAGTAATCCCAGGGTCACACAGTATACAAAAACAGAACTTGAATCGCCTTCAGAATGCCAAGGCCAGGTCTTCATCTACTTCAGCTACTTCTCTCTATATACATGTTGTTATTTCTACATCTAGCATATTCTCTTTTGTTTCTCCTTAATTATATATTGGATTGAAATTTCTTATATCCTCTTATGGCTCTTGGACTTAGACCAGAATATGGTAAACAAAGCTTATGTTATTTCTTCTTACCACCATCAACTCCTCTGTCCTGCATCCCACCCCCGACATCTCCCCACTCACAAAACTCATAGCAGATGAGTTCCACAAACATCTTTCAGCAAGTCATAATTTATCCTTTGCTGCAGAGACTGCATCCATAAAAACTGCAGTCTAATGGTTTTCCTTGATTTATGAGTGCACTGTTTGGATTTTGTGGTATAGTTGTTGGACTTAATAGTTATGATAATGGAGTGAAGCCAGAAATCTCAAAAACATTGATCCAGTGGAAGTTTCACTTTTTAAAAAAGTAACTAGTACATTTTGACTGAGATGTTTAGATAGATAGGCCCTTAATATTTAACATTTAAAGTATTTTATACTGTGGTTTTTAGATTTTTACAATAGCAATAATGGTCCTTGATATAGCATGTTAATGTTTTCAAAGTGGTTTTTTTTTTTACATTTCTTCTCTCATTTGCTCTTTACAATAACTTTGTGAACTCTGCACTTTCAGTGATTATTAGTCCTATTTTATAGGTAAGGAAACTGAGGCTCAGAGAGATTAAATGACTTGGCTAAGGTCATGTGGATGTTAAGGTTTGGATTGGATCAAGTCTTTCCTGATTGTAGCTCAAGTATTTTCTACATTATCCTATGGTATAAAATAAGAATTATTCCATCATCCACAAAAATTAATTTTATGTTCTATGTTAATAAGTAGCTATTATCTCATTACTGATTTGATTAATTTATTACCAATTTAACAAGATTGCCTCATAGTTTTGTCTTACAAATACATACTCGGTATTTATTCGCCCAGAATATTATTTTGCCATTTTGCTCTCCCTCTTCTCTTTTCTTCAGGAAAGAAGTTTTCATCAAGTTAGAAGTTTTATGTTTGAATCTATTACTTCTTTAGTGACTGTTGTGCTTCTACACTTAGAGGGTTACCTAGGGTTCCTGCAATAAGTTTCCCACATTCATATAACCAATATATGTAAAAAGCAAGATTTATATCCAGATGATCATGGCTTTTAGACCAACTTGTAAACTATTGTGTCATGCTATACCTCTTAAGCAATGAAATAATAATCATAAGTCATAGTTTTTTGTGACAAGTAGAGATTTTCATGACCATGAAGCCAAAATGATATGAATTGAGAAAGGGCTTAGCAGTACAATGCCAATTAAAATAATAGTTGGAGCCCTAGAAGAACTTAGCCACTAGAGATCCTCCAAATTCCCTAGGGTATTCTCAGGCCATCAGCCCAATGGAAATAACTATAAATCAAAGATATGCCTTGGGACAGTCCTAGTGAATCACTAGGATCTGGAACTAGCCTTTAATCCAGAATGGCATTCTGGGTAAATGGCTATATTTTCTGCCTCTCCAACCCAGTAGGTATCAAGTAAAGGATACATTATGGCAGAATACAACCAACTCAGCTTCTCATTTTACAAGTTTACCACCTGTTTCATTACTCATAATGAAACGCCTCTCTTACCTATCTGAGTGAAAGCAAATATAGTTCCTGCCAATAAAGCCTAGGGAAGTGGAATCAGGCTAGGTAATGTAAGGTATGGAGCCTAGGGTTATGCTTAGTTATTAGAGGGCAAAACTTACATTTTCTTTATATGCTACACATTTTATTCTTATATCTCTGAGAAGATGAAGTTAATACAATCACCATGTTCTTGTCTATAGTTTAAAGTAGCTGTTTACACTTAACATTTTTAGAAGTTTGATAAATTAACATCTTTTGAAATTAAACATAATAAAGATATTTAATTAGAATGGCTTCAACCTATATTAATATATATTCCTTCTCTAAGTTAATAGCCTGACAAGAGACCTTGGAAGTCAATAAACATAACTCTATTTTTAACAGATGAGGAAACTGAGGCCCAGAGAAATTAAGTGACTTGCCCAAGGCCACAAAAATAATAAAAAAGAGCCAAGGCTATAATTAAAACTAGGGTCCTCTGACTTCAAATAGAGTGCTTCTTCAATTGTACTATCCACCTTCCAAGTGAATTAGCAAGTAGTTGATTTAGTCATTTTTCATCTTGTAATTTGAGAGAATGATATTATCATGAAAACTTTGTCATTCATCTATATAAACCATCAGATTCAGACAGTACAAATTCCGATTATTATAATAGTAATATTCTCCATATATTGGGGGCAGGTAGGTGGCACAGTAGATAGAATACTGGCCCTGGAGCCAAGAGGACCTGAGTTCAAATCTAACCTGAGCACTTGACATTTACTAGCTCTGTGACCCTGAACAAGTCCCATAACCTCAATTGCTCAAACATCTGGGAGCATCTCCAGTCAACCTGATCTATATCTTGCCACTCGACCCAGATGGCTTTGGAGGAGAGAGTGGGGCTGGTGACTTTGCACAGTCCTACCTCACTTAAATTCAATTCACTGCAAGTCGTGGCATCACCTCCTGATGTCATGGTCCTCTTTGAGAATGAAGGACCACCAAAAATTCTCCATATTTTTGTTTGGTTTTTGGAGGCAATCAAGGTTAAGTGACTTGCCCAGGGTCACACAGCTAGTAAGTGTTGGAGGCCAGATTTGAACTTAGGTCCTTCTGTTTCCTAGGCTGATACCCATTGCGCCACCTAGCTGCCCCCTATGCTCCATATTATTAAAATACAAATGAGATAATGAGCCAAAGAATTTGTTATCTAATTCTTGCCGGCATTAGGAAAAATCCAAGAAGAAGCCATGTACATAGCCCTTAAAAAGAACTAAAAGTAGGGAAAGATATTTGTAAGAGGCTAAAATTCTAGCTATACTGTCTAAAATATCTAATGAGTGGTCGCCAATAAATTATAAGCTTTAGTTTATTATAAGCTTTAGCTTATAATTTAGTGCCAATCCTATCATTACATATTGATGAAAAGAGATGGTGTCTCAAATAAATGAAAATTTTCAAACTATTAGCTGAGCTTATCTGTTGGCATAGTCTCAGTGGTCATAGTATAGTCCACTACTGTTGCGTTTCAGTGAAGTACAAAATAACTTCAGCATGACTTTTGAAATTTCATTTTTTTTGTTACAATGTTTATTCAGTTGGTAAATCACAAAAGCATAGAGACAATTCAAAAAGCAATGCAATCAAGATATCTTCCTATGATTACATTGTCTCTCTGCAACTGCTACTTGAATAAAATATCTTGGCCTTAGAGTTCTATAATGTTTTTAAGTAGATAGAGGTCTGTCCAGTACATTTATTTGCTATGACAGACCTTAAACGTTGAATTATTTTATCAGTAGAGAGACAAAAAGGCACCATGTTCATGTACTTCATGGTCTAAAAAATTCAACAACCAAACATACCATTCCATTTAGAAATGATGTATTTTATTTGATCCCTTAATTACAGACTCAGCCTAATTCCTTCCTGTAAAAAAGAAATTAAGTACTTGACTTGTATTCACTGGTGCCTGAGGACCCTTGTGTGAATAGTGGTGAAGTAATTCTTGGGTCACTGAGGGTGAAACCAGGAGTGAATATCGTAAAAGCATATAGCTATATTGGTTAGCTCTTGATTCACATATTGTTCTTGGTTCTGTTGTTTAAGTTGCATTTATCTTGAAATTTTTGGTAATAAGAAATTAAGTCAAAATTTAAAATGTTATAGATGTTAAATTACCATTAAAAGATACATTGTATTGGGGGCAGCTAGGTAGCACAGTGGATAAAGCACTGGTCCTGGATTCAGGAGGACTTGAGTTCAAATCTGGCCTCAGACACTTGATACTTATTAGTTATGTGACCCTGAGCAAGTCACTTAACACTCATTGCCCCGCCCCCCCCCAAGATACTTAGTATTGCAATTCTGTAATTTGATGGTATAGATACTTATGGACAATTGCTATTAATCTTGAAGGACTCTCTATGCAGAACTGTTCTCTACTGAGAACAGTTCTATCTTTTTTCTTCTTCTTTGTCTCCCCCCCCCCCCCCCCGCGGGGCAGTGAGCGTTAAGTGACTTGCTCAGGGTCACATAGCTAGTATCAAGTGTCTGAGGCCAGATTTGAACTCAGGTCTTCATGAATCCAGGGCCAGTGCTTTATCTACTGCACCACCTAACTGCCCACTCTACTGTGGAATCTTAAAAGAACATTTTTCTTTAATGAATCAGAATATTTTTAAACTTTGGGGCAACTTAAAATGTATTTCCTAAAAAAAATTCAGCACTGTTGTTTTCTGAGTGCAGACAGTTCCTAACCTGTTTTTACACAGCCTGATCTGCTGTATTTCACCTTCTTCCTCCTCCTTTACCTCCCGAAGAACACTCCACCCAAGTAAGCTCTTGCCTCTAGTTTCAGAGAAGCTGTTGTGGAAAGACAAAAACAAAAACAAAACTTGGAGCTTTTAGAAAATGGAAGGTTTTGAGGCAGCTAGGTGGCGCAGTGGATAGAGCACCGGCCCTGGAGTCAGGAGTACCTGAGTTCAAATCCAGCCTCAGACACTTAACACTTACTAGCTGTGTGACTCTGGGCAAGTCACTTAACCCCAATTGCCTCACTTAAAAAAAAAAAAAAAGAAAAGAAAATGGAAGGTTTAGAAGTCCTGAAAAGGAAGATGAGATAAAAAGGGCAATACTGTTTCTGTGTGTGTTACTTGCCTGTGTTGAAGCCCCTGTCCAAAAATATCTTAGAATTTTTTGCCTGAGTTTTTTCTACTTCCTTTTGTTAGGTTGCCTAAAATTCTACAAATGACCAACCAAATGTGGATTTATAAGAATTCTGTTAAGGGTTCAAGTACTTCTGAGAAGGTTAAGGAACAACTAGTTACTCCCACATTAGTGGCATTTCTTGTCCACCTCTTGTACCTTGTGGCCTCTTGCTCCTAGGCCTCAGAATGTACACACTGTGGTTTCTTTATATTTTAGATGCAACTGATTTCATGACCTAACCTAGGAACCTTTCATTTATAGTATTTCTGTGGAGAGATATGTCATAGATCTCACACAACCTACTAAACAAATGAACTGTTATGTGTTGAATATTTCCATATATTTTTGGAAATTAATTTCATCTTAGTGAAAAGTCGTTTCGGGAAAATGATATGTAAGATAGTGTTGAACTGAAAACTGACAGGCAGAGAACTTTTAAACATATGATTGTTATTGAATTTAATTTATTATTTAAATTCTCAAACTTAGCATGTCCGAAATAGAACTCATTTAACTTTTTCTTCAAATGTGTCTCTCTTCCAAAGTTGTTCTAAAGTTTAGCTGAAAATGGGGACAGAGATTAAGGATGATAGTGAAGATAGTAGGATTTAGTGAAGGGTTGTTTTTGTTCTTTGTTTTTTGTTTTTTTTTTTTAAGATTGGAAGACCTGGAAATGTTTGCAGATACCAGGGAAGGAATGAGTGGACAAGGAGAAAATGAACATTAGTGAGATGTAGGGAGATGGTGGGCCGATCTGCTGGTGAAAACAAGAAGGGATAAAATAAAGGGAATTATACTGGAATTGACCTTGACTAAAATGGCAACTTCTTCATCAAAGATTAAAATGAGTGTCAGGGAGATGTGAGGTGAGAAGGGGAGGAGAGGGGAGGAGAGTGAATAGCCTCAAGCTCTTTTGATGAGAGGGCAGAGAAGAGGTTCAGAATAGCTACAAACTCTTGAAATTTTTGACAATAAAGTTTTACTTTGCCTATGACCAAAAATGACATATTAGTCAATATTTCACTAAGGCAAACCAACACTAAGGAATCTAACCTTCAAATACATCATAATATTCCTTATTGTTGAAAATAACCAAAGTATAATGTAATAAGCTAATAATCCAGTTTCACAGTTCTTGAAGTTCTTACAGATTTCATTTAAGACTCTAAGGGACAAAAATTATATAAGACATGAAGCTTAAAAAAGTTTTATAAACTTTAGTCAATAATGAAAACTCAAAAAATAGAGAAAACCATAAATCTTAGGGTATTTTTAAAAGAACATATATTAATTTTAATGATTCTTTCTTTATCTGTATGAAGTATTGGGTTCTTTTGCTATTCTCCTTCATTCTAATCACTATATATATGCATGTATATGTGTATATATACATATACACACATATATATACACACACACATACACATATGTATATTTTTCCTATCTTTCCAAAGTTCTTAGCTTTCAGCAAAAATCTGATAGAACTGTTTGCAAAAATTTTTTTATTAAAAAATTGATCCTTTCCTAGTGTAGGAATAATTTTGGTTTTAGAAATCCAGTGGGACATACACAATTACTTTTGTCTATAAAACGCATAACAGTGTCTGGGAAATTAAATTTTGACCTAAATTGTGCCTTCTCCTAGAGAATATATGTAAAAAACAAAGGAGGCCACTATTATGATTTCTGAGAAAGACTACAGCTTGTTTGTTTATCTGTTTGAACAGGAAGGTTTCCAAATATGAAATCACTCTTTCTAAATGTTCTGTAAATCTTAGTGATCTGGTAAATGACCCACTTATTAATTGCTTTTCTGGTACCAGCAACAATAAATAATCTATAGCAACAATCTTTTTACAACTTAATAGGAACACTCTATGCATTTATTGAGGAAAAAAATACCAACAGGTTAAATAAATTCAGGCTGTTGGTTTTGTGTGTTTACTCTGTTCCCAGACATATCTGCTGAACTTTCAGTGTTTTCCATGTTACAAGTAATGGAGTGGCTTTGGATTTTTTTTTTGTAAGGTATAGCTTGCTAAGTTAAAATGTGTTTTTTTAAAATGGTAGATTTTAGTGTCAGTTTAAAAAAAATGCCAAGTAAAGCTTTTCATTTAGAAATAAACTCTTATTTTTGTCCATTACAAACAGTTTAATTATTCTTTATAAAATAGTTGTGTAACATGATATGATTCTCAAGCTTCAAATGATAGATATGATTTTTTAATGTGTGCCTATGAAAATAAATGTGTTCTTGGCTGGTCTCTAACATTGAATGGAATAGAAGTTTAAACTATAAGGAAGGTATTGGGGCAGCTATGTGGCGCAGTAGATAAAACACTGGCCCTTGATTCAGGAGGACCGGAGTTCAAATCCAGCCTCAAACATTTGACACTTACTAGATGTGTGACCCTGGGCAAGTCACTTGAACCTCATTGCCCTGCAAAAACAAACAAACAAACCAAAAAACCCCACCAAAAACAACAACTGTAAGAAGTGTAAAAAAAATGAACTATATCTAATCTGAAAAATTTTATAACTGTGGGCTATATGAAAAAAATGATATCTATAAGAAAAATTATAAGTTTAGAAAAATTATAATTGGGCCATAAGTCCTTTCTTGGTCACCATTAAAATGTAAAAATCATTTTGCTAACTTGCCTAATTTGAGGAGTTTAATCTGTGAATGACTAATTTGTCTGGGGGGATAATCTGGGGACTGTTGATTTTGCTTACTATCTGACTGCTATTAATTTAATGTGGGCCATTTAAAAATTTCTTCACAGTGCTCCCAAATTGATAAGCAAAAGATTAAGAAGCCTCTTAATTAAATAATCAAAGCAGGGTTTATTTATAAAAACCAATGTAAAAGATAAGGGTTAAGAAATGCAAATTATACAACCTGTCTGCTTTTAATATAAGGGCCTTTGCTGCCTCTTGCCTTAGGGTATGTTCCAGCTTTCTCCAACTTTCACTCTTTTTCTCCTTCACTCCAGCTTCCCTGTGCTTTCATTGCTCAGCTCCTTTCTTCTTTTTTTTTTTTTTGTGTGCTGGACAATGAGGGTTAAGTGACTTGCCCAGGGTCACACAGCTAGTAAGTGTCAAGTGTCTGAGGCTGGATTTGAACTCAGGTCCTCCTGAATCCAGGTTCAGTGCTTTATTCACTGAGCCACCTAGCTGCCCCCCAGCTCCTTTCTTCTAACTACAAGCCCCTTTCACTTTGTCGACCCTCCTGAAAAACCCTTTAGTGTCCTCACCTCTGTTGCCAACCCCCTGGTGTCTCTAGTGTCTCTGTATCGTAGCCCTTTCTCGCTTTCTCTCTCCTCCTTGTACTGTCTCCTTCTGTTCTCTTAATCTTCCACCCTCTCCCAACCTCAGTACGTCTGCCTCTCTCAGCGTCTCTAGTGTCCCTCTTTTTATTAATCTTCTCTCCCAGGTGAAACCCAGGCTCGCTGCCCCCAGGTTCAGTTGAGCCCTGTGCTTTGCGAGCCCGCAGCTAGAGCTGGGCGAAGCAAACCCCAGTGTCCCTGAGGGTTTTCATAGGCCTTTCTGCTGTGCGAATGGGGCAAACGGGGCTGCGTCGTGCCATACCTGTGGCTCAGGGTTTTCCTCTGAGCAGTTTAGCCCAGCTCAGAGGTCTCTCTGCAGCTGAAACGGAGGGGGAGGGGCCCCAGCCCCTCTTATACAGAAAAAAAGACCCTGAGGGCCTAAGGCTTTTTAATCTCAGCCCAAAGGCAGGGTCCCCAAACCAAAATTTCATGATTAAACAAACATTCACAGAGAAAATATTATTTTTGAAAAATGTCCATATCTGGTAAAATAAAAATTAAATGACATTGTTAATGCCAATCCTTAATAAATTCATTCATTATATATCATTTTAAACATGCACATTGAGTATTTGTCATCTGCTCAGTGGCATGGGTATTACAGCATGAATGAGTAAGACATGGTCCTTACCCCCAAAAAGGTTGCAGTCTAGTACAAATGAATTAATGTTTTTTTAGAATCATACAATTTTGAACTAGAAAGGGTCTTTGAGGTTTTTATAGTCTAACTCATATTTCTCATTTGTGGAAACATAGTTTTGCTCAACTACCAAAATATAAAAAAACAAACTACTTTCATCTCACAGATATATTCTTGTACATTCATATCTCATCCCAACTCCTGAAAAACTAAAAAAACAAAACTACCACCTTAGAGAATATTCTGAGGTTATTTATAAAGGTAAAAGAGAATAGCCATGTCTTTTGACTAATGCTTTGGGTAGGCATTAGTCTATAATTGAGAGAACTATAGACTTTGAGTCTACTCTCAACTCAGCAACAAACTGTTACCATAAGATTAACTCTGTCTGTTTCCTAATTTGTTCGGTTTTGGAGATTATTGAATTTGTAAATATTAGTAGAAATTACATTTTAAACTTTGAATGATAATAAAACTTATTTAAATTTTTAGTTTAGCAGTTGTATAGTGGGAAGGATTTCTTTATTTTTTTGTTTGTTTTTTTGCAGGGCAATGGGGGTTAAGTGACTTGCCCAGGGTCACACAGCTAGTAAGTGTCAAGTGTCTGAGGCCAGATTTGAACTTAGGTACTCCTGAATCCAGGGCCGGTGCTTTATCTACTGCTCCACCTAGCTGCCCCTGGAAGGATTTTTTAAAAATTTAGATGGATTTGTGATCATATCTGTGTATGTACTCTTTAAATGCAGATTGCAGTCCATCCATGCCTGTTCATCTTGTTCTCTTGTAAATCTGCCAGAGGGGATGTATCCAAAGTTCTAGAAACTTTCTTTGACTTCTTGTGGCTATCACAGTGTTGAATGTAGACTGTCTATAGGTGATACTCAGGGATGTACTGGAGCCAGCTTTTATCACTGTTAAATTTCCAGGGTCACCATTTATACTTTGGAAATCAGTAAAAACTACAAATAAAGTCTTGATTTATTGTTCTGTTAATTATCAAAGCTTGAGAAAATTATGCAAAAATGCTAACAATGCAGATTTAATTTAAATGTGTGTCCTGTGCACAGTTTTTTTTTTAAGAAAGCCAGTTATTAAGCATTTACATTACAGTTATATCTTAATCCCTTTACCCCTCTTTCCACCCACACATTTTGCTCATGACATCCTTTATGACTGTTCTGCAAGTTTCATTATTTTGAAATGTGTTAAAGCTAGCTCATTCCCAGCACATATTACTCCATTGCTCTTTGAATTATTCTTAACTTAAGCTCTTCGAAGATGGTAGTATTCCATCCCTTAGAACCATACATTATCACCTAGAATCTATTGATGTTAAAAAGATAGGCCTTTGTTTCAGTGAAAGATTTGAAGTCTGTAATTTAAAAGAACTGCATGATTTTTCAAGGGTAAGTCTATGTACTATCTTCTTCCTTTTCAATTTTGGGCCTAGCCCATCAAGCAATTACAGTGTCTCTTATTTACTGGTTGACTTCCCAATTAGAATGTGAACTCCTTGAGGGCAATGACTGGTTTCCTCTCCTCTCTTCCCTTTCCCCTCTCCCCTTTTTTCATGTGTACTGTGCTTAGCACACAGTAGGTACTTAATAAATGCTTATCGACTGACTAGATGATCTCTCTACAGTCTAATGTCTGAAATTCTGTAGTATGATTTCATCTCAGTTAACAGAAGTCTTTTTTCTTAATTAGCTTTTTCTGTAGATCAAACCAGATCTATCTATTTCAAAGGTATTGAGCTTGTTTTAATAGAATATTTGCTACCAGAAATAGATATTTTCTTTTTCTTTTTAACTCATATTACCTTATTTGATCCTTACAACAATCCTATGAGGTAGGTGCTATTATTATCCCTATTTTCACAGATGGAGACACTGAGAATGAGAAAGATTAAGTGACTTGCTAATAAGTGTCTGAGGCAAGATTTGAAATCTGGTTGTCCTCACTTCAAGTCCAGTACTCTATTCTTTTAAAAAATGTTTTCTTGATAATTGTTGTTTACATCATTACACTGTTCCTTTCTAATAGTCCCTTCCTACTTAAGTCACCCCCAAATCATTTCATAGAGTATTAAGTGCTTACTATATGTGCCACACAATGTGCTTATTTATACATTTAAAAAGCACAGTTAAATAAAGCAAACGAATACAGTTCCTGTGTCTGACAACATATATAACAATTTTTGCCTAGAAGCCCCCCCCACACACACACACACTTGTCTGATGAAAGGAGGAAGGGTATTTCATTATCACTTTTCTGGAATAAAAATTAGTCATTGTATATATTCTGAATTTTAATGTCTCAGTTTTTTTCATTTATGTTATTGTAATCACTTTGTATATTGTTTCTGCTTTCTTGTTCTGCATCAGTTCATTACGTTGTGGGGAAAATGGGTTAGAGGATTTGGGAAAGGGGTAGGGGTTTGGATCCTTAGGAATTCCTCTTTAAAGAATTACACCCTCTTGCACACAAATCCAATAGAATAAGATAATAGTTTATTTAGGGGCTAGGGAAGAGAAACCAAGAGAGAAATCCTTGGACTTCTTCTCATGGGGAGAAGGCATGGCACAGAGCATGGCTCTGAGATACCATTCTCCTCGAGCAGAAGACAGGCAGATACTTTTATAGAGAGGTCCAATGGTAGTCTAATGAGGTGATCACCTGACTGTGGAAAGTTCCCCTATTGAGGGCGCACCATCCCCCACTGGTGGTGACTGGGGGAATTGGGTGAGGGGTGGCTACGGATCTCTCAAGCCATCTCTCTCTCCTCTTCCTGCCACAAAGGCAGCAGCCACACCTAATTTTATCTCCCCAGGGGTGGGGGAGACTGGAATAAAGGGTGATGGTCCAGGAGCTAGCTCAGTCCTAATCTGGTTCCACTTATCTCTTTAGGTGTGTCTGTCCTTTGGTTTAGTTTCTCAAGGAGAAGATTCTTTGATGTACCCCAGAGAACTTCTGGGGTGCTAGGCCCTATAACAGTTCAAATCTTCTCTTTTCTGAATTCCTTGCATTTGCTCTTTGTTACAGCTCAGTAATATTCCATTGCATTCCTGTACCACAGTTTGTATAGCCATTCATCGCTCAGTTAGACACCTACTTTGTTTCCAGTATTTTGCAGCTAAAATTTTTGAAATATTCTTTCTGGCATTACTTTTGTGGATTATAAACCTGCTAGTGAGATCGCAGGGTCAAAGAGTATGAGTGTTTGGTTACTGTTTTGTTTTGGGAACTAGTCGTCTTCTCTTGCCCATAGCCTGAAGTCTCATCTGTTTTGTCCCACTCTAATTAGGATGGGGGCTTTGACCTGCCTCATTTCTGACCTGGCTACTTTGCCCGTCTTACCTGGTGGCCCTCCTGCTCTCAGACACTTACCATATTAATGCCAAACTTAATGTGGACAGGAAGCAGAAGTTCACTGCAGCTCAATAGAACCACAAGACTCAGCCTCCCTAGTAATAGGAGCTATGGAACTGTTCTAGCACACCCAGGCTGGTTATTTCACTTGTGAAACCTCGAGCTGATATTCAGATTGTTTGGAACTGTTCACAGCTATAGTGTCTTCACAGCCAAGCTAGTTTCGGCTTTTTTTCCCCCCATATATTATCTTTGGCAATTTAGTGGTTATAACTCAGAATTGTCTTAATTTGTACTTGTCTTCATATTAGGTATTTGAAACATTTATCCTTATTGTTAATAATCCATAATCATCAGAGTAATTTTTAAAAATGAATTTAGCTACTTGAATAATTTTTTGTTTCTATCAACAGATTCTGGAACTTTTCAAAGCCTGACCCTCTCCTGGAAACAGTGGAGCATCATACAGAGTTTACCTGTGGGCTAGATTTAAGTCTACATAGCCCTACTCAGGTAATGGATGTGACATATTTATATTTTCCTCTGTTCCCTGAGGTATTAAATTATCTTAAGGAGGTACAGGTTGGGGTGTCTGTCATTATTGACAACTGCCAGGTAGTTGTCATGCCTTCAGGAAGATTCTAGCAAAACAGTAAATAGTTGGATGTATCCATGAATTAAAAAATGGGATTTTTACCCATCATTTGGAAGAAAGTTTGAAATAGTGGAAAAATGAAAGGAATCTATGGTTTCATAAGTTTGGGTACCCAGTCAACCACTATAAATCATAATCTCTCCACAACTAGGTAGACAACCTCATGAATTCTTACAGTTCAAAAAGTTCATCAGCTGGCTAACTCCCTGATGATGAGTCACTCTGAAGTTAGCTAGGATAAGCCTCAAATAAGAGGCTCACAGTCCCTTTCCAGGTTTGCAAGATGTACCAGAACTTTCATTCCACTTGGTATACCCTTTGAGAATTACAGGTTACCTTCATATCACAATGTAGCATCAGAAGGGAATTATAGGAAGAGGCAGAGCCAAGATGGCAAAGGAGAAGGAAGAAGTACACTTGAGTCTTTCACAAAGATCCAAAAAAATATGCCAAACTGAGTTCTCATTGAGAAATCAAAGGGAAAAAAATCACAGCAAGTCAAATTTCCAGCCCAGGTCAGCATTCAGAGATATATAAAGAAGTATGTGGGAGTGGGAACTGGACTGGAGCATGAAACTGTGCACCAAGGCAAGAAGATATTACAGATCTATTCAAGGGGTCCCCAGACTTGTGCAGGATTCAAGAACTGGTATCATGTGGGAATTCTCTTGTTCACTAACCAGTTCCATGTCAGGGATCTAAGACAAACAGAAGTAGAAACAGCATGGAAAAGAGTTGTTTGTTTTTTAAAGAGCCAAACTTGAGTTTTAAAATTAAGTCAGGTCACTATAGGAAAAAAATAGTCAGAAGAAATGAGAGATAAAGAAGAAAGTATTGCAAAGAGAATTAACAGCTTGTAAAGACAAAACCCCCCCAAAACCTTTACTCAAACTTTACAATTCCCTGAAAATTACAGTGGGTCTAAAGATTCCATGAAATATCAAGAAATAATAATTAAAGATCTAAAAAAATAGAAGAAAGCATAAGGTATCTCATAGCAAAAACAACTGACCTAGAAAACAGAGGAGAGAAAAATCCAAGAATCATTGGACTGTTACAAAGCCATAACCTAAAAATAGAGCATACACACCATAATTCAAGAAATAATAAAACAAAACTGTCCATTTCTCTTAAAACCAGGAGGCAAAGTGAAAATAGAATACACTGGAAACTTCCTTAAACAAATACAAAAATAAAGATTCCCAGTAATGCTATAGTCAAAATCCAGATCTCCCAGGTCAAAGAAAAAAATGCTGTAAGCAATCCAAAGGAAAGAATTCAAATACCAATGAACCACAATCAAGATCATGCAGAACTCTGAAACCACCACTATTATGGAATGTATTGCTTAGAGTATAGTATTACACAATGTAAAAAGTATAGGATTACAAACAAGAATAACTTACCTAGGAAAACTGAGCATAATCCTACAGGGGGAAAATGGAACTTCATTGAAATAAAGAACTTCCAAGCATTTATGATGAAAAGACCAGACCTGCATAGAAATTTTGAAGTGCCAACACAGTAATCAAGAGGAACATAAAAAGATAAACATGAGGGAGCAATCATAAGGGACTAAACAAGGATAAACTATTCACATTCTCATATGAAGAGATGATACACATGTTCCCTTACACTTCTATCATTATCAAGGATCATAGAGGATGTCCAAATAGAAAACAGCCTGGAAGTAGTTCTGTTTTTATGATTTTAAGAGAAAAATAGAAAAGAAGAGGAAAAGGAATACACTGGGGGCAGGGGGAAAAGAAAGGAAAGATGGGGGAAATTATTGCATGTGATTTGGATGTGCAAATTGAAATCTGTACAAATATGGAGGAAAAGATGGGGTAGAAGGGGCAACACTTGAACTTCTATCTCATCTGAACCGGTCAAGGAGGGAAGAATATACACACTCAGTTGGGCATAGAAATACAAGTCACTCAACAGGGAAATAGTAGGGGAAAGGGAAAGGGAGAAAGAAGGAATTTAGATTAAGGAAGTGACAAGTCTTAGGGGGTTAAAGGAAAAGAAAAACTGGGCCATAAATTTATTATTGGGCTCTAGGAGAAGAAAGAGAAGAGGGGCAACAGAGCAGAAGAAGATTACACCAAACCAAGAGCGGTGGTGCTGAACTCACTTCTCTCCTTGCTTTGGGGAAGAGACAAGAAAAAAAAGAGAAAGAAATATAAGAAAATAGGATATATGGAAATGAATAATAATTTATGAACTTACCAATAAAATGGAAGAGAATAGCAAAATGGATTGGAAAGTGGAATCCAAAGAGTATCTTGTTTACAGGGTATGCACTTGAAACAGAAAGATGCACAGAATTAAAAGAAGGGGCTGGAGCAAATCTATTATGCTACAACTGAAGTTTAAAAGGGGGTGGGTAGCAATAATGATCTCAGATGAAGGAAAAACAAGAATAAACTTAATTAAAAGATAAATAGGCAAACTACATTTTGCTAAAAGATACCATAGACAATTAATATCACTATTAAAACATATGTGCACTTAATGGCATAGCATCTAAATACTTAAAAGTTAAATGAGTTCAAGGGAGAAATAGACAGTAAAACTACAATAGTAGAGGACCTAAATTTACCCCCTCTAAGACCTAGATAAGTCTAACTCAAAACATAAACAAAAAGAAATAAAGGACTGTCGTGAAAAAATTTTAAGTCCGACGGAAGAATGAAAATAACAAAGTTTCCAGGCTGAAGCAAATAGGTTTATTGAGAGAGGGCCAGTCCCTCAACAAAACCGGTCATCCAGGCTTTGGGCCTGAAAGACCCAGAAGAACAAAATACGCGAGTTTATATACCCTTTCAAACATTTTCTAAAATTAGAACATATTCTTGAGAAATAACAGTGGATCAGCATTTTGATATCAATAGGGTGGATCATTGGTAGGCCAGTGGACAGCAGTGTGAACAGTATTGCTGACCACCACCAGACCCTGTGATATTTCCTAATGCAGGTATCACAAGATCAACCACACTATGTCATAGGAAAATTGAGAAATATGGGAAAAGACTTGACCTTCTAACCTTATGCAATCTATATGAATCACAATTTTTTTGTTAATATATTGATTATTATTTTAATCAAATCACTTAAAACTATAGTAAATCTCTTATAACTAAGGGATGGGGAAAATCTCACTCACAGGACTTAGATAGAATTTTAGAAAAATTAGATGTGATAGGCCACAGGTAATCATTGAATAGTATTAGAAGAGAGTATATTGGGAGTAGCTAGGTGGTGTGGTGGATAAAGCACCAGCCTTGTATTCAGGAGGACCTGAGTTCAAATCTGGCCTCAGATACTTGACACTTACTAGCTGTGTGACCCTAGGCAAGTCACTTAACCCTCATTGCCCTGCAAAATAAATTAATTAAAAAATTTTTTTTTAATTAAAAAAAATTTAAAAAGGGAATGTATCTATTTATTTCTCAGCTCTTTATGGCACCTTTATAAAAACTGACCCATGTGTCAATGCACAAAACTTCCCAAGCAGATATTAAAATCATGTTTTATAGACCATAATATTATATACAATTAAGAGCTTCTAAAGAAATGATTATATAATAAAAATTAGAAGTGAAATAGATCATATACCTCTCATAACTATGGGTATTAGATTTATCTTCAATAAAAGAAGAGTTAGAGGCAGTTAAAAATGATAAAATAAATAACTTTATTTAAAGCTGAAAAACTTCAGTACAGACAAATTAATGCACCTAGGTTAAGAAATGAAGTGGTTGATATGGGGAAACAAATTTGCATCAGATTTTTCTGATAAGGGTTTAGTATCCAAGATATTTAAACAATTTGTGTATATGTGTGTATATGTATGTTTATATATGTATGCATATATGTGTATGTATAAATATAGATATACACAATCCTCAACATTCATGCATTTAATTTTTTAACTTCAAACATTCATGTGATTTTATTAGTGACCTAATTTTCATTTTTGCATTGGCAACTATACACATTCCCAGCCATGCTCAGTTGAGAAAAAAAGGAGAAGATACAATGGGTGCAAGTTGGTGAAGTGGCTTGTATCCTACTAAGCACATTGCTTGTCTTATTTACCCTACAACCGTAGAGAGCTCCCTGTACATCATTGCATATTTTCTTTTTTTTCTTTAATATAGTATTTTATAATTTTCTAGTTACTTGTAGAGATAGTTTTTAACATTTGTTTCTGTAAGATTTCTAGTTTCAAATCTTTCTCACTCCTTCCCCTCCCTCCCCCCTTCTCAAGACAGCAAGCAGTCTGATATAGGTTATATATATACAATCACATTAAACATATTTCTGCATTAGTCATGTTGTGAAAGAAGAATCAGAGCAAAAGGGCAAAACCTCAAAAAAGGAGAACATAAAAAGTAGAAATAGTATGGTTCAATCTGCATCTAGATTCCATGGTTCTTTTTTTTTTTGGATTTGGAGAGCATTTTCCATCATGAGTCCTTTGGAACTATTTTGGACCATTGTATTGCTGAGAAGATTCGAGTCTATCACAGTTGATCAACACACAATGTTGTTGATACTGTGTTCAATGTTCTCCTGGTTCTGCTCATCTCACTCAGTATCAGTTCATGTAAGTTCTTCCAGGATTCTCTGAAATCCTTCTGCTCATCATTTCTTCACATTGATTTTATTTTTTAACTTTCTGTTCTAAATTTTCTTCCTCCCTCCCTCCTCAACCCTCCC
Organism: Dromiciops gliroides; assembly: GCF_019393635.1. Classification (NCBI taxonomy): domain Eukaryota; kingdom Metazoa; phylum Chordata; class Mammalia; order Microbiotheria; family Microbiotheriidae; genus Dromiciops; species Dromiciops gliroides. The sequence continues at coordinate 374,190,291 of NC_057864.1, forward strand.
TATGGAATCAAGTAATTCAATATAAGTCATACATGTGCAATTATGCCAAACATTACTCAAGTTGTGAAAGAAAATAGAATAACTTTAGCAAAAGGAACTAAGAAATAAAATTATACTTCAATCTATATTCAAATACCATTTGTTCTTTCTCTGTTGATGGTTTGCATTTTTCATACATCCTTTTTTTTTTTTTAGTGAGGCAGTTGGGGTTAAGTGACTTGCCCAGGGTCGCACAGCTAGTAAGTGTCAAGTGTCTGAGGCCGAACCTGAACTCAGGTACTCCTGACTCCAGGGCCGGTACTCCATCCACTGTGCACCTAGCTGCCCCTTTCATACATCCTTCTAATAGCATCTTGCTCATCATTTCTTTCACAGTTATTATTGCTAACTGTATTGCCCTTCATCCTATCCCCTCCCCTTGATATTTACTCTTATTTTTTATCTTTCACTCTATCCTTCCTCAAGTATTTTGCTTTTTTCTGCCCTCCCTTCCTTCTCCTCTCCCCACTTTTTCCCCTTCCCCTTCCCCTCCCACTTTCCCATAGGGCAAAACATTTTACTATACCCACTTGAGTGTTTATGTTACTCCCTGTTTGAGCCAATTCTGATGAAAGTAAGGCTTACTCACTCCCCCACTCCTTCCCCATTTTCCTCTCCATTCTATAAGCTTTTTCTTGTTTCTTTTATTTGAGTTACTTTACACCCTTCCACCTCTACCTTTTCCTTTCTTCCAGTGCATTCCTCTTATCCCATAACTTTATTTTGAAGATGTCATCATGGGTCAGCTGGGTGACATAGTGGACAAAGCACCAGCCCTGAACCCAGGAGGCCCTGAGCCCAAATCCAGCCCCAGATATAAGCCAAGCTACCCTGCCTGCCCTACAAAAAACAAGGGTAAATGCCTTATATATATATCATCCCTTCATATTCAATTCATACCTGTGCCCTATAAGTATATTCCTTTCAGCTGCCCTAATACTGAGAAAGTTCTTATGAGTTGGAAGTTTTATCTTCTCATGTAAGAATGTAAACAGTTTACCCTTTTAATGTTCCTCATGCTTTCTTTTTCCTGTTTACCTTTTTATGCTTCTCTAGAGTCTTGTATTTGAAAGTCAAATTTTCTATTTAGTTCAGGTCTTTCCATCACAAAGGCCTGAAAGTCCTCTTTTTCATTGAAGTCCCATTTTTCCCCCTGAAAGATTAGACTTAGTTTTGCTGGGTAAGTAATTTTAGGTTTTAGTCCCAGTTCCTTTGCCCACCAGAATATCATATTCCATGCCCTCTGGTCCTTTAATGTAGAAGCTGATAGATCTTGTGTTATCCTGACTGTGGCTCCACAGTATTTGAATTCCTTCTTTATAGCTGCTTAGAATATTTTCTCCTTGACCTGGGATCTCTGGAATTTGGCTATAATATTCCTGGAAGTTTTCCTTTTGGGATCTCTTTCAGGAGGTGATCAGTGGATTCTTTCAATGTCTATTTTACCTTCTGCTTCTAGAATATCAGGGCAATTTTCCCTGACACTCTCTTGGAGGATGGTATTTAACCTCTTATTTTGGTCATGGTTTTCAGGTAGTCCAATGATTTTCACATTATCTCTCCTGGATCTATTTTCCAGGTCAGCTGTTTTTCCAAGGAGATATTTCATATTGCCCTCTATATTTTATTCATTTGTATTTGCTTTACTGTGTTTGGTTTCTCATAAAGTCACTAGCTTCCATTTGTTCAATCCTAATTCTTAGGCAATTATTTTCTTCAAAGATCTTTTTAATTTCCGTTTCCGTTTGGCTTTTCAAGCTGTTAGCTTTTTTCTCATGACTTTCCTGCATCACTCTCATTTTTCTTTCCATTCTTTCCTCCACCTCTCTAAATCTTCCTTCTATTCTATCCTACTTTCTCTTCAAAGTCCCATTTGAGCAGTTCCAAGGCCTGAGACCAATTCATATATTTTTTTTTTTGAAGCTTTGCATGCAGGAGCTTTAACTTTGTTATTATCTTCTTCTGAGGGTATATTATGGTCTAGCTTGCTCCCAAAGCAGCTTTCAATGGTCTGCTGTTTTTTCTGCTTACTCATCTTGATCCCCTATTTCTTGGCTTTTAACTCCTTCTTAAAGTGTAGCATTGCTTCCAGGACACACTGTTCCCGAGCTACAGGTTGGACCAGGGGGTGATTGGGCTTTTTCTCAGTCTGCCTGGCCTGTGAGTAACCAAGGCCCACTTTCTCTTTGACCTGGAAACAGAAGTCTGACTGAAATCTGATTCTCTATGGTCTGAAGCTTGGTGTACCTCTGTCTCTCCATCACTGAGTGGCTGTCCTTCAACTTTGCTTGCTGGTTCAGAATGTGGGCTCCCGGCCCCAGTTCCAGCAGAGACCACAGCTATTCCCCCCAACCTCTGGACCCCCTTACCAGTCCTCAAGCCGAGCTTCAGAAGAAGCAGCTGAAGATCCTGAGGCTTTGGGTGGAGGCGCTGCCTGCTCGAGGGCGGTCCTGCTCAATGTGCTATGCTTCTCTCTTGGCCCAAACAGGAGGTGATCCCAGTCACCTAATTAAGCTGTCTTTGGCTGGAAAAGAGTCTCACTCTGTTCTTATGTGGGTTATGCTGCTCCAAGAGTGTTTTATCACATTATTTTTGGAGGTATGTGGACAGGTTGTCCAAAGCCAGGAGAGTCACAGCCTTTCTTCTGCCATCTTGCCTCCGCCCCCCCCATCGCATATTTTTATTGTTTGTCTTTAAAATTCAAGTTTTGTGTTACAACTATGCATAATGCATATCCTTTGGGCTCTAAGGCCAAGCACACCAAGTCAATGCTGTGGCTTGGTGAGAAAATAAATGTTAGTTAAATTTCTTCCAGAATGTCTTCAGCTACTGTCAGCCATGAATTTGATATTATTGATTCAATGATTTTGTTATATCCCAGAAAAAGAAGGAAAGTATTTGTAAAAGTGCTCATGAATCCACTCCAGAAAGTGCTAATATAACCTGTCAAGTGTGCAATGAGGAAATTGGAAGAATGGAAAAAGCAGCTACGTTTGTGATGTTGCAATTGAAATTAAGGTAAAATGATGCACAAAGTTCTGAGCACATTCAATTTATTGGTAAGACTAGCAATTAGCAATAAAAGGGGTCTCTCAACTCCTCAGTAAGTTAAAAGACCATGAGATGGGGCTTTCATAAAGTTTTGAGAAGTACAAGACAACAAATAACAGGAAACATAAAACAATATGATTGGTTACAAAGTCTGAAGTACTATAGATGATGGAAAACAATATGATTGGAAAGAAGTAAGGAATGCAGGACAAGCAACAACCCCTCCTTCTGTCTTGTTGCTATGGAAAGTTCATTGGTGGTGTCCACCTGCATGATTAGTTAAAGTCATAGAGATACTTTCTTGAAGAACCGCAGCATTGAAGAGATAAACTTTCTGGCACCCACCTATATTTTTCTTTTTTTTTTTTTTTTTGGTGAGGCAGTTGGGGTTAAGTGACTTGCCCAGGGTCACACAGCTAGTAAGTGTCAAGTGTCTGAGGCCGGATTTGAACTCAGGTACTCCTGACTCCAGGGCTGGTGCTGTATCCACTGCACCACCTAGCTGCCCCCACCTGTATTTTTCAAGGCTTGTTAGAGAGAGAGCAGATTTCCCTTAATTATACATGGATACTAAGATGTGTAGAGACAATATATTTCTTTGAATTAAGGTGATTTAGGGATGACTGATTAGAGAGGAAAGATGAACTTCTGAACTTAACTCAGAGACAAACATGACAGGAAATTTTACAGCATATTAGGGGTGATAAAGAATAGAATCAATTACAAAATGGAATCAGAATCAGTTTGATTTTTCTCAGTGAGTAAATGAGGTGGTGGCATGTGCTTTTCATTGGGACATAGTTATCCACAGAGCTGAAAGGAAATTAGTGATGACAGATCACCCCTTTCCCTTTTTTACTTCAGGGATCTTCTGACCTAACAGCCCCTATCCCTCCCAACCTGTCTGGTGTTGTGTCTCTTTTCCTCTGCATTTTATAAGTTATTTCATGATTATTTTATTAGGAAAAGTGCACATTATCAGAATTCATCTTTTGTTATAAAGAATTATATGCAGTAAAGTGTATTTTCAGCAATTTCCAGCAAAAGGTTACAATTTTGGGTGGTTGCAGGAACCTAACCTCCTATTTCCTATAGGTTCATTGTATCACCGCTGACATTTTTTACTTTTGCACCATTTTCCAGGAATGTTTCCACTGCAAAGTGATAACAGATACTGATAGGTATATAAATGCAGATAGGTATATATTGTCACATAGATATAAACATATCTATATGTCTTTGTCCATATAGATATAAAAATATATTACTAATAACTATTGCCAAATAGATACATGGTCAAAGGATATGAATATGCAGTTGTCAAAAGAATTGCAAAGTATTTGTAACCATCTAAAAGAATGCTATAATTCGTTAATAAGAGACATGCAAATTAAAAACAACCTTGTGGTTTCACCTTACACCCTGCAAATTGGCAAAAATCTAGATGTTGGAGAGATTATGAAATGATAGGCACACACACATTCTTTTTTTTTTTTTTTTTGCAGGGCAATGGGGGTTAAGTGACTTGCCTAGGGTCACACAGCTAGTAAGTGTCAAGTGTCTGAGGCCAGATATGAACTCAGGTACTTCTGAATCCAGGGCTTGTGCTTTATCCACTGTACCACCTAGCTGCCCCCCCCCAACACACACATTCTTAGTGAAACTGAACTGATACAGCCATTTTGGAAAGCAATTTGGAGTTATGCAAATAAAGTGACTAAAATGTATATATCCTTTGAACCAATAATTGAATTAAAGCTAATAACAGTGTTATAATATGCAGGATTTGGGGAATATAGCTGAAACAATCCTTAGATAAAATGTACATATCTAAATACTTGCATCAACAAAAGAAGGAGCAGATCAATAAATTACGAATGGAACTTTAAAAACAAAACCCAGAAAACCAACAAATGAAAAGCTGCCAATTAAACACCAAAATAGAAATTCTGAAAATCAAAGTAAAATTGAAAGTAACAACAAAACAGAAACATCACCATTGAATTAATAAAGCTATGTGGGGTTTTTTTAAAGCTGAAAAAATACAGAGGCCATTAAATAACTTGGTTTAAAATGAAGAAAGAAGAAAACCAAGTTACCAGTATCAAAAATACAAATGGTGAATTCACAAAGAAATAAAAGAAATTATTGTGAACTATTTTACCTCGTAATATACCAATAAAACTGACAATCTAAATAAAATTGATAAATGTTTACAAAAATATTAAATTTTCAGCTTATTTGAACAAGAAAGAGGATTTTGCCTAATCTTAGAAAAAGACAATGAGCAAGCCATAAGTGAACTTCCAAAGATTAAAACCCTAGGACCATTTGGATTTACTTGTGAAAAGATGGAGTCCTGCCAAATTCATTCTATGGTACAGATATGGACTTGACACCAAAACTGGAAGAGTGAGAATAGAGAAAGAAAACTTTTTCTTTTATTTTATGGTTTTCAATATCCCTTCTAAGTACTGATAAAAATATTTAATAAAATATTATCAAGAAGATTACAGCAACAAATTTCACTTATATACTATGACTAGGCTGGATTTTAACCAGGAATGCAGTGTTGATTTACTATTCAGAAAACTACAAATTTAATTGACCATATTAATAGCAAGAATAACAGGTCATATGATTATATCAATAAAAACAGAAACAACTTATGACAAAACCCAACTTTTATTCCTTAAAAAAATTAGAAAACAGAAATAAATGAATTTTTCCTTACTATGATAAGTGATGTCTAAAACCAAGAGCAAGCATCATCTGTAAAAAAAAAAATAGAGGACTTTATAATAAGATCAGGGGTAAAGCAACAATGTCCATTATCACCATTATCATTCACTTTTGTACTAGAAATTCTAGCTATAACAATAAGGGAAGAAAAAGAAATAGAAGGAATAACAATAGACCAAAAAAGAAACAAAAGTATTACTTTTTTTTTGCAGTTCTGTGGGGGTTAGGTGACTTGCCCAGGGTCACACAGCTAGTAAGTGTCGAGTGTCTGAGGCCGGATTTGAACTCAGGTACTCCTGAATCCAGGGCTGGTGCTTTATCCACTGCACCACCTAGCTGCCCCCAAAATTGCTGCTTTTCACAGATGTTTTGGCTTACTTACAGTCAAGTAAAAAACTAATTGAAACACAATTTCAGTACAGTTTCAGGATATAAAATAAACCCACAAAAATCAGCATTTCTATATATTACTAACAAAATCCTGCAGGAAGAGATAGAAAGAAATTCCATTTAAAATAACCATAGAAAATATGAAATACTTGTAATCTATCTGCCAACACACACAGAAACTGTATGAGCACAACTTTAAAACACTCTATACATGATAAAAACAGGTCTAAGTAATTGGAGAAATATTATTAATGGGTAGGCCAATCTAATATAATAAAAATGACAATGCTACCTAAGTTAATTTACTTACTCATTGCCATGCCAATCAAACTACAAAGGATCACTTTATTAAAAAAAATTTAAAAATAATAACAAAATTTATATCAAGGAACAAAAAATAACGATTCTCAAAGGAAATAATAAAAAAAGAGTGGAGAGGGAGGGGGCCTAGTAGTATCCAATCTCAAAATAAACTGCAAAGCATTAATCATCAAAACATTGGTACTGGTTAAGAAATACAGACACATCATTCTTTAGCATATAAAGGGATGACTTAAGCATCTGCCTAATATCTACCCTGTTACCATTTTCTCCTTTTCATAGGCCAAAAAGATACCTTTCTAGCTCTCAATCTTTTTATTCTTGTGACTTACTTTTGAAATTTATCTTTGGTGATAATTTGTCTATGTACATAGCATAACCATTAGGAGATGAGTGGGCGATTGATTGTTGCCTCATTTTTGGCCACATTTTGTGGCAGGAAAATGATATTTTAAGTGAACATACTTTGAAATAAGGTGTTCTTAACTCTTCACCAGAGTTGTAAACAGTATCACCAAGACGTCAATGAAATACTCGCTATCTTGGCATATGCCATTAAGAGTCAAGAATTTTGTATTAAAAATTTTAAAGTATACCTTGAGGGAATGAAGTGTAATATAATTTGAAGCTAAAGTATAATAGCCTTATTAGGAAGAGCATTATAGCTGATAGTCTTGTGAACTGTATGTTTTCATATGTAGATATAATATATCTCATAGGTTTCCAATGATCTGCTTCCTCTGTAATTTGTAGCCCTAAAGACTTAAAAAAAATTAAAGTCCATTTAAAAAAAGGGAAAAAACAAACAAAAGAAATACAGACATTGATTTGTGGAAAAGATTAGGACATAATATGCAAAGTAATAATGCTAGCAGCCTAGTATTTGACTCTTTCCTCTGGAACTAGCCCTGTGAAGTTTCTGTGTATTTACTTTTCCATCTAGCACCTACCTTACAGGGTTGTTTTGAGGATCAAATGAGATCATTGTAAAGCACTGAGCATATTGCCTGGCACATAGTAGGCGTTTAATAGAAACTTGTTCCTTTTCCTTTCCCCTTTGTTTTATCTAGTGATATATGAAGGAAAATCTGACCGCCATACATATTATAAGTGGAAGTCCAGATTAACAGTGTCTTATTGAACCTTTAAGTGTTACATAAATTTGAGTCTATGTTGGCAATATTCTTTAAGAAACTAAGCCTGATTGATAGGTATACTACCTCAATAGAGGTACAGTGTGAGACATCCATTTTTAGACTTGGCTAATATGTTTTGTTTTGCTTACCTGAGACTTATTTATTCTATTAGGGGTGGAGATGGGGGTTTGTAGTTACTGGGAAATGATAGTGATGTTAAAAAAGACTATCAAAAACACATTCTAATGAAAGGGAACCATAGTATCCTTTAGGCAGAACCATAACAAGGACTGTTTAAAAAAATATGATTAACTCATTTAAAGACTCAATTAAGCATATAAGCCATGGATTATGAAAAATCAACCCCCTGTGTCTTTTCTCCCCTAAAATATTTTTTCATTCTAACACATTTAAAGATCTTTATAAATTTCAGAATTACATCTGAGAAATAAAGTATATGCTACCATCAAAGACTAGGATTTTATCTCGGCTTTGTAACACTAAATGCTGTATTCATGTAGTGGATGCTCCATAACTACTACATGTCTGACTTTGTAACTATAGCTGCTCAACTACAAAAGTGGAAGTCTGAATTGTCTTCTCAAAGCCTTTCTTAAATTAGATTCCTACTTATCAGGAGGCATTGCCTACTGGGGCATGTTTTGCTTGTTTGTTTGGGGGTTTTTTTTAGGTTCACATTTTCCTTTTTACTTTCTTGAGAGCTAAAAGCTTAAAAAGTCTTCATTCAAAAAAATATAAGATGTATAAAGAATGTTTCCATTTAAGAATATGCAAAACCATGTCATTATAAAAGCACAGTGATGACTGGCAAAGCAGTTTATAGCACAGATTGCATGAATGCCATGAAATACCATCAGCATATAACAAATGAATCATAAAGAGAATGTCAGAAGTCTCAAGTAGAACTGTGGGATTCATGTTTTTACAACAAATGTTAGAAATTAAAAGAAAAGCAAATGCTATTTCAGATATTGTTGAGGTTTTATGTAAATGTTTGCACACAAGTTTATTTTTCTTGCAAAAACATGACAATTCTGAATTCAAAAGATTCTCAGTGGCAGATTGAAATAATATTTTTACTTACCAGTGCAACAAATGAGAAAATGCAATGAACTGCATTTTGAAAATGCAGTGACTTGACAGTGGCTTTGATATAATCATAGATGCCCTTCAGTTGAATTTTTTTATTATTAGAGAAAAGCATATTTACTTTTGCTAGGTAGCTCTTTCAAATTGAGGTAAGCTGTTCATGGAAGATATGGTATAGTTCTATAGAGAACCGGCTTCAGAGCCAATTGAACTTGGGTTTAAGTCTTGCCCTTGATATATGCTAGCTGGGTGACCCCTGGGCATGTTAATAAGCTTCCCAGCACTCTAGACAACTCTCTTAAGACTGCATTGGGAAGGGGAATTTTTTCACCTGGAAATTTCCAATCAGTGAAATCACGGGTTTAGTCCCTATCCCTATCATTATCTATATCTCTGTCTAGTCTCTTTTAGAAACAAAGTTCCTGTATGCCAATGCAATAGGTCCTGAACTTGGAAGTTTTGATTTGGGAACCCAGGAGCAATTTCATGAATGGATCCTTGTGATAGCTCCAAAGTGGGGAAATTGACTGTAACAGATGGTGGCTTTCATGCACTTTACTCCCAGTTCCAAAAGCATCAATTCTCCTAATGTCCAGTAGCTGGTGAAAAAAACAAGCTCCCTGGTTGTCTGTGGCAGCCTGTGGTCATCATCAACCCCTGCCACATTTCTGGTTCATGCTGTTAAATAGGAATGAATAAAACTACTGCATTTGTGCTGTTTGGTCATTTTAGTTTTAGTAAATTCCAGTTGGTATTTTAAAATAATACAGTATGGTGAGCTAGAAAGTGATTGAATGAATTATTAAATACTTACTTGGTGCCCAGAGGTGTGCTAAGTCCTGGGTATACAAAAACAACCCCTCTTCTCAAGGAGTTTACACTCTACTAAGGAAAAACAACATATGAAGAGGAGCTGGACTTCGAAAGGAGGGAGGAAATGGCTGGGAAGTGGCTGGTTATAGGCAAGATAAGGTAAAAACTCATCTGTCAGAGCCTCGGGCCCCAGCAACAGAGTCTGAACTCCAGAAAAGGGAGGAGGAAGAGGACTAGAGTGCAGACATTAGAAATCTCGGGATCTTCTGGGAAGCAGTGCTATGGCCTGTTTCTGGGCATAGAGCCCCAAACTTCTATTCTTGTTTTGTCATCTATATATCATGGATTCAGGCTTCATTTTGATATTGAAATTTCTCTGTTTAAGCTTATTCAGTTGGTACTGAACTTTAGATATATCAAACTTTAGACATATCAAATGTCTCTAGATTTTCCCCCCTAAAACTTCTACAAAAAATATTACTAGCTCTATGACCTTTCAGAAGAAAAAAACCCCTCTGGCCTTGGTTCCCTAACCCTGCTGTATGAAAAACACTTATACATGCTTATATTCTTTTATTTCCTGAAAGTACTTCAAGAAATGTACCTCTGAGGGCCCTTAGACCCACTGACACATTTCCATTGTCACTCTAGCCACAGTTGTATGGTAGGCATCTCAAGTACCCCCAAACTCTTCCCTCCTTTAAACTTTTTTGTTACAGCCCAGAGTATGACCATCTTTCTGGTCACCCAGGCTCACAGCCTCACTGCCATCCTCAACCCCTCACTCTCACCACACTTATCTAAATCCACTGCTATTTCTTCTTGTTGCTATCTTTACAATGTTCCCTTCTCTCTACTCACATTTGCCACCACCCTAGTGCAGGCCATCATTGGCTCTCACCTGGACTATTGTATTAGCCTCTTAATTGGTTACCCTGTCTCTCCTCTCCAGCCTCCACTCAACTGCCAAAGCAGTTCCCTAAATGTGGCTTTGACTATGTCATTTCCCCTCTTCCTATTCTCCTATGTAGTGAATTCCAGTGGTTCTCTATTACCACCAGGCTCAAATATAAAGGCCTCTGGCATTTTTTAATTAAAAAAATATTTTTTTTTTTGGTGAGGCAATTGGGGTTAAGTGACTTGCCTAGGGTCACACAGCCAGCAAGTGCCAAGTGTCCAAGGCCGGATTTGAACTCAGGTCCTCCTGACTCCAGGGCCAGTGCTCTATCCACTGCTCCATCTAGCTGCCCCAAAACTTCATTCTGTTTTGTTTTGTTTGTTTTTGTGGGGGCAATGAGGGTTAAGTGACTTGCCGAGGGTCACACAGCTAGTTAAGTGTGAAGTGTCTGAGTCTGGATTTGAACTCAGGTCTTCCTGAATCCAGGGCCAGTGCTTTATCCAGTGTGCTACCTAACTGCCCCTGGCCTTTGGCATTTAAAGCTCCTTATAACTTGGTCCCTCCCTACCATTCCATGTTTCCAACGGGGGACATACCAATCATGTTTCACCCCCATTTTTTCCATTCTGGACCACAGAGCATTGCTGACTTTCACTAGAACTTAAATGTCATCTAAATTCAACAAGATCCTCATTCCCACTTAGCAATTCTTTTATCCATCTTTTGTTGATTCCCTAATGTGCTCTCCACATTGGATATTCTAAACTATCTCCATTTCCCTAAGGATATTTTCCCCCTTCCTCACCTGTGCCATCTTGTCATCCCATCACAACCACCTTTTTTGTAGTTAATTTTGACGCCTGTTCTACTGAAAACATGGCATCCATCAGGGTATGAGCATTCCACATATGGTCTAAAGAGATAAAGAAGATGGAGCTATCCTCTTTGTGGTGGCAAAGAATTGGAAATCAAGGGAATGCCCATTAATTAGGGAATGGCTGAACAAGTTGTGGTATATGAATGTAATGGAATACTATTGTGCTATAAGAAACAGTGAGCAGGAGGAGTTCAGAGAAACCTGGAAGGACTTACATGAACTGATTCTGAGTGAGATGAACAGAACCAGGAGAACATTGTACACAGTAACTGCAACATTGTGTGATGATCAACTATGATAGACTTGGCTCTTCTCAGCAGTGCAATGATCCAAAACAATTTCAAAGAACTCATGATAGAACATGTTCTCAACATCCAGAAAAAAGAACTGTGGATTCTAAATGCAGATTGAACCATACTGTTTCTACATTTTGGCTGTTTTTTTTTTCTTTTTTGAGGTTTTTCCTTCTTTCATAATATGACTAATGCAGAAATATGTTTAATGTGATTTTGTGTGTGTGTGTGTGTATATATATATATATATATATATATATATATATAACCTATATCAGATTGCTTTCTGTCTTGGGGAGGGAAGGAGAAAAATTTGGAACTAAAAATCCTATGAAAACAAATGTTGAAAACTATCTTTACATGTAACTGGAAAATAATAAAATACTTTTATGATTAAAAATAAAAGAAGAGGGCAGCTAAGTGGCTCAGTGGATAAAGCACAGGCCCTGGATTCAGGAGGACCTGAGTTCAAATCTGGCCTCAGACACTTGACACTTATTAGCTAGCTGTGTGACCCTGGGAAAGTCACTTAGCCTTCATTGCCCCCACAAAAAAAGAAAAGAAAAGAAAAGAAGATGGAGCTATCACCTCCCTATTTTTATACAGAATGGTGCTCATAGCATTCCAATTTTTGCTATATAAATAGCAAATGGTATAGTGAAAGACTATCACCTGCCCATTTTTGCACACAAGGCTTTTCTCATAGTATCCATATTGATTTCTTGGCTGCTATCTGAAAGTACTTTGTAAACTCTAAAAGTTATAAGGCAAATGACTTATTGGTATTTATATCATATCTCCCTAACTAGATTATAAAGGCCTTAAAGGTGAGGATTTCATTTTATTCATTACACTCTCCTAAAACAACTCTTGGGGATGCTTTGTATACGAAAACATTCATAAACATTTATTGGTCTTCAAAGTTGCCTCTATAGTCACAAAATTAGAATAAACATAATGAACTATATTGTCCTAATATCATAAGTTTAGAACTGGGGGGGGCAAAAAACCAAAACAAACCTTAGAGATCAGCTAGTCTATTTAAGAAGATCCTGAAGGAAATACCCCAGGGCCCACCCAAGAGCCTTGGGACTAGCAATGCTTCTAGGCCAATGCCCTCAGTAAATACTGTGGAAAACAAGCCTTGTGGAAATGCAGCCACTGCTGCATGGCACCAAACAACCCAGACATGAAAGTTCTTGCCACCAGAGGCCTTAGCACTGTCAGATGGTTCAACATTGGAAACTGATATTATTTTGTCTTTGGAAATGACATTAAAGAAAAGTAATTAATATCTGCTTTTGCTGCTATACCCTTAGGATCATGGGACTTTCATTTCTGAATTGTAGCAGAAACCTTACATATGTGTTGTCTCCTTCCTGTAAGCACTAAAATTAGCCTCGGGCCGCCCCTCCCCCAGTGCAACATATCTCCTGAAACTGTGGAGGCCTCAGGAGCCCAAGCCTGCTCAGTGGGGATACACACGTAAGCCTCACACAAACGCCAGCTTCCTTCGCCCAGCCTCAGCTCCAGGTGTGGATGGCATGAAGGCTTAGTGCCTCTGCCATTCTTGGACACCTGCCCTGAAAGCGGCCAGCAAATTAGCTTGGTGTGGGTGCGGTACAGCCTGAGGGTCCGATGAGAAGATGGGTTTATATTCAGGAGCAGAGGTAGTGAAAGGGGGGGGGCTTTTGGAACATAGGGAAGATGCAAGGGGGGGTCGCTGCAGTGAAGCAGGGGCTTGCTACAGAAAGAGAAGTTAGAAGAGCAAGAGGCTATGGAGAAAGGAGATGTAGGGGGATGCTAAGAAAGTTATAGGTGCAGCTGACAGTGAAAGGGGTGGCTGATGGTGAGGAGGAGATGAGAAAGCACAAGTGGCAAGCAGGGAGAGGGGGGGCAGTGGCAGCAGCAGCCAGCCAGCCAGACCCACACAGTGGGTGGAGATTTCAGGCAGCAGGAGAGAAAGTTAAAAGAGAGAGTGAGTCCGCTTTGGCCAAGGTTTCAGGTCGTATACTTTTCATTTCTTTACCCTTATCTCTTACTTTTATTCTCATAAATAAACCCTGGCATTTAGTTCAATTGTAAGAGGCTTCCTAATCTTTTGCTTATGAATTTGGGAGAAGCAGTGGGGGAATTTATAAACGACCCATGTTAAATTAAAAACAGTCAGATAGCCAGCCAAGAGTTCACAGATTAGGTCCCCAGTTTAAATATTTTTACACTGAATGGTGACCGCAGCAGGACTTATGGCCCAGTTATAATTTTTCAGATTAGCAGTTATAGTTAATATTTTTTACATTCCATAAGAATGTGAGCTTCTTGAGAGCACGGACTGGTTTTTTTTTGTTGTTGTTGTTGTTGTTGTTTGTTTGTTTTTTTGTTTTTTGGGTATCTCCAGCCCTTAGCATAGTGCTTTGCCCATTTTGTTGTTGTTGAGTCATTTTTCAGTCATGTCTCTTTGTGACCCCATTTGGGGTTTCCTCGGCAAAGATACTGGAATGGTTTGCCATTTCCTTCTCCAGCTCATTTTACAGACAAGGAACTGAGGCAAAGAGGGTTGAGTGGCTTGCCCAGGGTCACACAGCTAGTACATGTAATACATTCTTCATAGCTTCTCAGACTCTTAAGAGCCTTTTTGACTCTTATGGCATTATGACTCAATATGACTCAATATGACTCAATGTTTGGTCTTGAAATGTTAGAAAATAGAGAAGCACAATATGCCTTAAATAAGAGAAATTACAACCAGCAATTCAGCAGTCTCTATAACCTTGTGAATGTTTGTCAATATTATGTAAATCCAAATGATTCATCCAGTCAGAAGCCAATCATTCCATTTACACCAAAGTGTTCGATTAACCAGGCAAGATTGAATAAGGCCCCAGGAGAATCCATATATTACTATCAGAACTATTTAGAACTTAATGAATATTTGATTTATTTTCAATTAGATAACAGATTAAAGGAATCTTATTTGAATTGTAGGTCCCATTCCTTGCTAAACAATTTACTCAAATTAATTTAAAAAGCGTACTTCCTCCAGTGTTGGTATTAAGTATGGTTGGCCATATATTTTAGTTTTTTCTTTTTTTCTTTTTTAGTGAGGCAATTGGGGTTAAGTGACTTGCCCAGGGTCACACAGCTAGTAAGTGTGTGTTAAGTGTCTGAGGCCGGATTTGAACTCAGGTACTCCTGACTCCAGGGCCGGTGCTCTATCCACTGCGCCACCTAGCTGCCCCTGTTTCTGTATCTTTTATTATAAATAGAGCCTGACCTGGCCCTCCCCAAAATAGGAAAATAAACTTCCCTCCCTTCTTTATAGAACTCAAGGAACTATGGCCATAGAATTTTTTTTGGGGGGGGGGGTGTGAGGCAATTGGGGTTAAGTGACTTGCGCAGAGTCACACAGCTAGTAAGTGTGTGTTAAGTGTCTGAGTTCGGATTTGAACTCAGGTCCTCCTGAATCCAGGGCCGATGCCTTATCCACTGCGCCACCTAGCTGCCCGGCCATAGAATTTTGCATATCTTGTTAGACTCAGTTCTGTGTGGTTAATTTTGTTGAACTGCTTTTCCCCCTGTCTTTCAAATAAATTAGTTGGTTTTTTTTTATAGGTTTTGAGATATGGTTCACTGAAGTCATTCAAAGCCCTTACAGAGATCCATATAATAAATTACTACTTACTATCACTTGCAAGAAAAACATGGTTGCTGCAAATAGCTATTTATACTTTTTTCAGAAAGCAACTTTGTAATCCAGTATTCTTCCCTTTTCACCTTAGATGCCAGAAAACCTAGAATGATATTTATTGTTCAGCTGCTATAATCTGTTCAGTTCAGGCACTGACATCAGGCATTCTCTCAGACTTGGGATCAAGACTGGGAACAATTTGGGGGCAGCTAGGTGGCCTCAGACACTTGACACTTACTAGCTATGTGACCCTGGGCAAGTCACTTAACCCTCATTGCCCTGCGCAAAAAAAAAAAAGAAAAAAAAAGTGGGAACAATTAATGTAGGAAAAAACTGGTTTGTTTAGAGAGAGGTCATTCTTTTTCATTTCTTCATCCAAGTCACTTAAGCTCCTTTCTTCCCTTCCTCCCTTCTAAAGCCTTTAGCCAAAGCTAGATGTGACCCAGCTAAGAGATTTTTGGTTCAGTTTGATTACAGGTAGTTTCTTTTTTCTCATGAGAAAGTTGTAGGACCATTCAAAAAAATTGTACTGAAACCCTGCTAAATTTTGTTGGTTATTTGCATTTGCTTTGAATGGTCCACTCATAGTAATATGTTACAAGGGATTTATTTATGGATGTTAACAGATTTACCTAATTATTGAATTTTTGTATATAATTAGCTGGCAGATGGACTATTGAATTCATTCATTCAGCAAACAAAAATTCATTTTGTACAAGGCACTGAAATGGGAATCAGAGACTTGAATTTCTGAGTAATCTTGGATAGATAGTTTATATACTATCCCTCAGTTTCTCATCTCCTTAGTAATATAACAATAATTAATGTCACACTTATAGGGAAAGGACAAGAAAAATGAACATAAAACACAGGGATAAGTAGTTGTGATTTCTGTGGCTTGTGGTTAGTAAAATAGGTTATGCTAAGTTCTCTAAATGGCAGGTGCCAATTTGTCTTTTTCAAAAGACCTTTCCCCACCTTTTTTTTTTTTTTAAAGAATAAAGGCAACTAGTCAGGGACTCAAGAGATCTGAGTCTTGCCTCTGAGTCTGTTTTATATTTTATTGAAATTTAACTCACCTGGGCCTTAATTTCCTTTATTAAAATAAGAATATTGACATGGATGATATCCGAGGTTTAGATTTTATAATTGGCAGAAGCTACTAGTTTAATATCACATTCCTCCCAACTTAATGTATTTTGATTAAATTAAATGAGGTTTTTATTTCTGAAGTTGTAAGAGGGAAATGATAGGATTTGTCACAGCTGGGAGATCTCCCATGTAACTTTCAATTTTTATGATACTACTTTTTTTAAAAAATTATTTAAAAAATTGTATTTATTTTAATTATTTTTCCAATTATATGTAAAGAATTTTTTTTTGAGTTCCATATTTTTCTCCCACCCTCCCTTCCCTCCACCCTCTCAAGAACAGCAAGCAATTTGATGTACTTTATACATTACAATTATGTTAAACATATTTCCACATTAGTCATGTTGTAAGAGAAGAATCAGAGCAAAAGGGAAAAAAAACAAGAAAGAATAAACAAGAACAATAACAAAAAAGCAGCAACAAAAGTGAAAATAGTATGCTTCAGTCTGCATTCAGACTCCATGGTTCTTTTTCTGAATGTGGAGAGCATTTTCTATCATGAGTCTTTTGGCATTGTCTTGGATCATTGTGTTGCTTAGAAAAGCTAAGTCCATCACAGTTGATCATCACACAATGTTGTAGATACTGTGTACAAAGTTCTCTTGATTCTGCTCGTCTACACTCGCTGAGTGCAGCATCAATACCTGTAAGTATGACACTATTTCTTGTTGAAGATAAAATACTCCAGAAACAGTACAGTGCATATGTTTTGCATATAGTAAAATATGATATAATATGTTGTAACATTTAATTTAATATAAAAATAATACCTATAATATATAACTCACATATATTTTATGTAACACATTAAACATGGTGACAACATTAACTAAACATCATAAGCTTTGGACTGTGAGTACAATAAGATATATTAGAAGAGAGAGGAGATAAAGTTTTTATTTTGTAGAGTGAGCATAAAGCACAGATGACTGTAGTTTTAAGTACACATAATATGAGGCATTAGAAGAAGATGCATTGGTTCAAAGATGGTGTTAGGAAAATGAAGGTTATCCTAACTACAATACAGAATGTATATTTTCCATCAAAGCCGTAGGACCAAAAAATGCAGAAGCAAATTCTAAAGGTATTTATTTGGCTTTGTGAATAGATAACAGAAAGGTAAACAATGAAAGCCATCTGGCTTTCATAGCATTTCTGCCCAACCAACTGTATAGGAAACAAGGCATGTTTTGTTCCTTTATATGCCATGTCTTAGATTAGACACATAGAAACAGGAAAACTAGGCTTTGCCACAATTGAGATGAAGTTAAATCATTAAGTTAGCCACTGAACTACACTTTCTTGGCAATCTGGGTAAGCACCTGGTCATGGATCATTTCTTTATTAGGGCTTCTTGTTTGTCCTTGTATCCCTCGCACCTAACCTAGTGCTTGACACATAGGAGCTGCTTTAGAAATGCTGCATTATGAGTCAATTGTTTGAACTCTAATAGATTAGAGCTGTTTGGTAGAACTTGTATACATCTGTGTAGACAATTGCATTTTGTGTATCTGAAATTTATGTGGGGAGGGGAAAACTTGTTTTTAATTTAAAATATCTTTGTTCTTTATATTCAAAGGTAATGCTGTTGACAAAATAGGTACCAGAAATGGTCTCTGTTTTGCCACCATTCCAAAATATCTAAATAAATGTATCTACATAAACGTTTCTGCTAACTTAAACTTTTGTGTTTTCTAGGTAGCTGACTGTGCTTGGGATGAAACTGTGAAGATCTATAATCCGACTTGTCTTATGATCCCACCTTAGGAAGTACTCTCCTGCTAAAACACAGAAGGCTAAGAACCTGTCCAACGCACAATAAATTAACTGTTGACAACATTTGGACATAATTCTTTATATTGTTAGGATTTTAAACTTTCTTAGTGATCAGGAATTAATTCAGGATAGCATATAGAAATTTTGGTTAGTTATTTGATCCCATTGTGCATATGAAATTTCCCACATTTATGAATTTGGTTTGTTTCCTACATGAATTATGGCATTTCTTACAATCTATGCTAAGATCTAATCACTGTAAAATAAAAGGAATCATTTGGTCAAATTGAAAGTGACACATTTTATTTTTGTGTCATATTTTTCATGTAAAATGACTAAGGCTATTGATACTAAATATCCCAATAAATGGCTTAACTATTATTATGATGACAAAAAGGATTGTTTTTCTTATAAAAATTAAATGCTATATCTATGTATATGTGTATGTATGTATGTAGTAACATGAAAGTTCACTGTAAGTTAAGCCCAAAAGAACAGTGAGATATTCTGAAAACATGAAATGTAAGCAATCCTTACCTACTCAATTCAACACACATTCATTAAGCCCCTACCACTATGATAAGGCTCAGAGAGACAAATGTGAAAAAGAAAAAGGTTCTTGTTCTCAAGAAGTTTGCAGTATAGTGAGACATACACACGTATAATACAAGTTACAATGAGACTTCATTCCTCAGAGTAACCATTCCAAAGCTCTAATTTCTTTGAGAGCCTTCTGAATCCAGGGCCGGTGCTTTATCTACTGCATCACCTAGCTGCACCAGCCCCGCCCCCCCATTTGCTTGATTTTTAGTAGAATTCCCTTCTTTGACTTTTTCTTTTCCCCTTCCTAATTATTTTTTCCATGTTGCGTTTTTATTTTTTGTTTTGTAAAATGGTGGGCCATCTAAGCATTGCCCACAAAGCTTTTCTACTTTACCAGTTCCCTTCAGCTACATACTCCCAGGAATGGAACTCCAGGTGCTGATGGCCAGGAAGGGAGTGGTCCAGTAAGTACTCAAGAGCTGAAAAAAATTAGTGTGATCAGTAGCTAAACATAATACTAACTTAAAAAAAATTATACAAACAACTTTTCTACTGTTACACATATTTCCCATAATTATACCTGATTAAAAACATGAAGCATATAATACACATTTTTTACAAGTATAAATTACTTTTAGGAATCAGAATACTGCTCTAATTACTTTCAGCTCAGATGATATTTACAAGAGAACCAGACCTTGATTCACTGGTATGGGAAACTCCCAGTGAGCAAATGCCTTCTACAATTAGTCTTAGACTATTGCCTGTGGCTTTGAGAGGTCTCAGGGTCCCATAGCCAGTATGTGTTACAGGTGAAATTTATTCCCAATATTCCCGACTTTGAGGCTGCTTCTCTATCAGTTATGCTGTTTCCTAATTTCAGTTAGTTGAAATTATTTTTATATTTTGCTTTTATAAGGCTATGGCTATTAGTTGATCTTTTACATTACTGGTAGTACTAACATCCTTTAGTTGAACATGCATCTCTTTTAATTTATTCTCTAGATCTGTTTATGGTATTGGGGAAGGAGTGGTGCCTATGGGAAATTTAAAGCTTTTAAAGTACTTCTTAATATTTACCTTCACATTGGTGGTAAACATGTTTATATATATATATATGTATATGTATATATATATACACACATATATGTATACACACACATGCATGTATACACATACACACATATATACATATGTGTGTGTATGTATGTATAT
Organism: Dromiciops gliroides; assembly: GCF_019393635.1. Classification (NCBI taxonomy): domain Eukaryota; kingdom Metazoa; phylum Chordata; class Mammalia; order Microbiotheria; family Microbiotheriidae; genus Dromiciops; species Dromiciops gliroides. The sequence goes on from NC_057864.1 coordinate 374,210,335, forward strand.
ATATATATATATATACACACACATAATAAAATTAATAGGCCAATAGAGCTCAAAAATAGAATGCTGGAAGGAAAGGAGCTAAGATCTCTTCCAAGGAAAAATCCACAGGCATTTTCATTGTTTGGTAGAATAATTATAGACCTTAGTGGCCAAGAAAAGATTAGACTGGGACTCTCGGTCTAACTCAGCACTTAATTTTTACTAGTCTCCCAAACTCTTTTTTTTTAAACCTTTTTCCCCGTTTGCTCCATGAGTTGTCATAGCCAGAGAATTCGTCACCAAATGACCAGCCTACCGGCCTTACTTAATTAGACTGGTCCTTGGAAAGCAGATGTAGGCTGCTGCCAGGACCATACTGGCTTTCCAGCATGGTCAAACCATTTGGAGCTTGTGCTTTGCTAAGTAGTCCATAATTATGGAATAATGCCAAGTATGTACCTACCCAGAAATAACAGGGATTTGAGAGTAATGACTGGAGCAGGGGGAAGGTAGAGAAGAGGAAGCTGTATAGACAGAGGAAAGGCCTGAAAATATAATTTTGCCACTTGAATATGGAGTTCTTATTTGGATTGTAAAATGTTCTACCATATTCACTACAATATAGCGGAGGGTTTACCGAAATACTATAGAACCAGACTATTTGTTTACTGTTCTTTTTTGCTACAAATGCTATAATTATAGTTGTCAGATCAGTCCCAAGATGAGGGACAGCTAGGTGGTGCAGTGGACAGAGTTCTGGGCCTAGAATCAGGACAGCTCATGTTTGTGAGTTCAAATCTAGGCTCAGACACGAGCTGTGTGACCTTGGGCAAGTCACTTAACATTGTTTGTCTAAGTTTCCTCAACTGTAAAAAAGCTGGAGAAGGAAGTAGCAAGCCACTCCAGTATCTTTGCCAAGAAAATCCCTATGAGGGTCCCAAAGATTTGGACATGACTGAACACAAGATCAATTCCTCTCTACTGAGATAGTTGTTCCGGAATACCAAAACCATATTAGAAACCAAAATGGTAATCTTGTTCTAAATAATTTGGAGAACCTAAATTTTGGGAAATCGTTTTCTGGTGTACTCACAACAAAAGATTATTTTACTTAAAGAAGGTTGAGCATATTGCAATAGCATCTCACATAGTAAACATTATAGTTTAATAGCTAATATTTACTTAGTGCATTTTACATATACTCTCTCATACCCTGTGAAGTGGGTGCTATAGTCCCTATTTTAGAGATGAGGAAACAAAGGTTCAGGGAAATGAAATGAGGCAATGTAGATATGTCTGACTGGGAGGCAGGAAGACTTGGGATCAAATCCTATCTTAGATACTATGTGACACCAGGCAAATTGTCCAGTTCTCCTTCCCTGTAAAATGAGTAAACTGGACTTAATGACTTCTGAGGTCCTTTCCATCTCTAAGTCTATGATCCCTTTGCTTTTAGTGCTTATAAGCAGCAGAAGTAGGATTTTAACTTAGGTACCAATGGCTTTATTCCCAGGGTTCTTTCTACTATACAAAGATAAAAATGGCATTGATCTATTTTTGATGTGGTCACTTTAGCTCCTTTTCTTAATAACTTCCTATCCATTTTTGTCCCCCCTCTCTGAAAAAGCAAGCTAATGTGGTATCATGGAAAGAATACCACATATAGCCTCAGAGACTCTGGTTCTGAATTCTATCTCTGTGTTTCCTACCTGTGTGACCAAGTCAATAAACATCCCTGGCCCTAAATTTACTCATTATTAGTAAAATGGGGTACTAGATAAGATCTAAGTTCCCTTGCAGCTCTGGATCCTATGGTTTATGATTATAAAATCCTCATCTCATAATATATTTTCTTACCTACTGTCAGTAAAATAAATACCCATCATAAAGCCTGAGGATAAATCTGTAGCAAAATACATTCTAATAACTATTATATTTTATCTTGCTAACCAAAGAATAGAATCCCTTCTCAAAACAATACTGTAGAGCCATAATTAAAGGTTGATCTAAAAAACATAGAGGTCACTTAAATAATGTCAAGAAATAGTCATTTTAAGGGCTTCAAAGTCAGGTGGGAATCCTCATTCATTGATATCAAATTGAGGTTGCAAAACAATAATAATGATCATTAAAAGGACATTTTGCAATCTTTTTTTTGGACATGAGGTCCAAATTTTGAATTCTGTTAGTTTATTGAATTATGAGAAGCAAAATCATTATATATTCTAAAATAATCTTAGCTTGAATTCTATATTGGTTAATATGTATAATTTTCTTTGTGTTTTTTGAGCCCACCCCCTTTCCTTCCTACTGCCATTCATCCTATGCAACAAATGCTGGTTGAGTTTCAACTATCTTCAAGGCACTGTGCTAAGCATCATGGAAGTTATAAATAAAAGCTGGGCAAAATATAGTTCCTTCCCTCGAGGAGGTTATAGTTTAGTAGTAAAGGTAAGACAAGTAGTGCATGACAGTATGATGTCCTAAGAGATACAAAAGATGGAGAGGAAAGAGAGAGTATTCAATTGAAGGACTTCATTGAGGAAGTGATGTCTGAGATGGGGTTTGAAATACAAGGAAGATTTTGGCAGGAGGACATTGTGAGAAACATGAATCGAAAAAGTACAAGGCATATTCAAGAAATAACTAACACAGTTTGATTAACATGAAAGATATGTATGGAGTGAAGGTCATGAAACTATAGGGCCTGATCCTAGTTGGCACAGTGACCTATGAACTTGAAGGTTTCTTTTCTGTTCATACACTATGAACAGGGGCTAACTCTGGAAGGTAGATATAGATCTCCATTTTACAGCTGAGGAAAGTTAATGTAGAGAGAGATTAAATGAGTTGCTCAGAGTTACACAGCTAGTAAGTGTCTAAGGTAGGATTTGAATTCAGGTCTTCCTTACTCTGTGCCCAGAGCTCTATCCACTGTGCTATTTAAGTATCAAAGCTGTAGCTCATGGTTTGAGCAGCTGCACCAACTTACTGCTTGGTACTTCCTGTCTTCCAAAGGACCATACTCAAGGATGACAAAAACTCTTCAAGCTCTCAGTCCTGTACCAGTGATGTGATTCTAGCATAGACAGCAGCAATGCTGGAAGCAGCTCTAGGAAGACTCCTCATTCTATTCTTTCTATTTCATTAAATACTCAAAAGGCTCTTTTGTGGAGGACAGGTAGCTCACTTCACCAACATGGCTCGCACAGCCTTTGGTAGAATGCTAGGGGCTCCATCTGAAAGACTGTGGAATGCTTCCATTCCAGATAATGATAAAAGCCTACAGGGGTGTGGGGGGGCAGCTAGGTGGCACAGTGGATAGAGCACTGGCCCTGGATTCAGGAGGACCTGAGTTCAAATCCAGCCTCAGACACAACACTTGCTAGCTATGTGACCCTGGGCAAGTCACTTAACCCTCATTGCCCTGAAAACAAAAACAAAAACAAAAACAAAAACCAAACAACAAAAAAAATAGAGTTCGCTGGGAGATAAGATTGTAAAGAAAGACTTGGATAATATTTCAGACAATAGCAGCCTAAAGAATTTGGACTCAGTTGTGAGAGATCTTGGAATACAATCTATGGAAACTGGCAACTGATTACATATGGCCAATGAGGAAGACAGAAGAAGTCAGTGATGAATCCAAGGTTTGGGGCCCTGGTGACTGAAATAACAGTAATGGATTTGCTGTTAGGAAGTTGTACAAGTTGGATGAGATGATCAGGGCGGTTCATCCCAAGCATTGAATGTGTCTATGTAGTCACTGGTATTCTTATAAACTAATGTTCCTTTAGCTTAGCTGGGGTTGGAAGCCAGATCACAGAAGGTTAAGGAATGAGGCAGGGGTGAGAACTATTATGAAGGGATATTAGGATAGAAGAAAGGAAGTATCCATATGTGTATATCCACATGTGTATGTATGTATACATGGGTATATAGAGATGTATATACTTGTAATATGTAGATGTGCATATAAACACATGCATGTGTATATATACACACTATATATATCTTGTGTATATGTTGTATGTCATATATGCTGTTTACATATTTTCATATACATACACATATGTATATATATACATATATATGTTTGTATATGTGTATGCAAATGTGCATATGTGGTTGTTTTGGGTGAAGGGGTAGGATAGTGAAGACCTGATACTTATAAACAGAGAGAAAAGAAGCTGATAGGGAGAGACTGAAGTTTCCAAAGAGATCTATAGTGGTAAAGGTGACCCTCCTTAGCCCATGAGCTGCAAAGGTTAAGTAAGAACCCCTACTCTGGAATTAGCGTTTTCTACAATGAACTCCACTGCTTTTCAGTTGCTCATAGATTCTGTCCCTTAGCTGAGAAGCCCTAGAAACTCCAACTATTTATATATATTTATTTTGAAAGGACTTGCCAGAGAGGGATTCAGAACAGAACAAGTTATCTGGTGCTGAAAATAAGTCTTCTAGGTCCTATGTTAATTGAAAAGACAATTCCATGCCTCATTACCCTCTGAAGCCAGAAACACCCATCAACACTTGACAACAGGAGGCCTAGAAATGGCCAACTAGTTTAGAACCATCACTATTTGCAGCTAAACAGAAGCTCCTCACAAAGCAGGAGGCAGGAATCTGTTTTTCTTTCAGTGCAATTATGTCTAGGGCTATTTTTCCCTAGAAATAGTCCTTGGTATTTTTTTTTTTGCTCTGCCTGTGATTTTATTGGAAGCCCGGTTATAGAACCCTTCTCTGCTTATGCAGATTAGTAATTTGTAATTTATAGATTTGCCTAGAGCAAATATTATCCTCTTCCGGAGAGATTAAGTGACTTGCATAGAGTCACATGGCTAGTCAGAGGCCGGACCACCCTGGTCTTAAAAACCGGGTCTCATTGACTTCAAGACAAGTCCTCTATCTCCTGCAACTCACGACCTCTCTTTTCTCATTTTCCTCCTGGTATATTTTCCAGGAATATAGAGGGCAGGAATATAGAAGAGCGAATTTTTTTGTGGTGAGAGGCAGACAAGGATAAGACAATTCAATAGGCCTTTGACTGGTTAATAAAAAGAGGTGACATTTCATTTTTTAAGGCGGCATTGAATGATCAGAGGCCACAATATGGGTCATGAAGAAGGGCCGCAGCGACACATCTTCGCAGCTTTTGTCTGGAGCTGAAGGCAGGAGGAGGGAGCCCAGAAACCCACTTACTCCCTGAAGCCCTGGTCCTTGCTCCTAACCTACGGGGCCAGCTGCGGGGGCGCTCGGCTTGTCCCATGGGGTGGGGGTGGGGTGGAATCCCGAGGGTTGTCTCTGTGGATTCCTACTCTCTTCAGGCTGCTTTGATCCCGGGCCGAAGTAGCAAGGTGGGACCACATGAACGTTTCTCTTTTCACGGGCCCTCAGGGCTTCGTTGTCACCCAGTGGCACCCCGCTTCCCTAGCCCTCTCCCAGGAACTAAAGCTGGACCCTACTTTGAATGAGAAGGGGATCAAAACAACCTCGATCCCTCTTCAGTTTCCTTGTGTCGGTTGAGTTGCCCATGCATGCTTCCAAGTATTCGTTGTTAATAACAACAATATCGTTCTAATGACGATTCCACAATCGTCCAGCGGTGTAAGGTCTACCAAGCACTTCCTTCATAGCTGTGAAGTTTTTCTTTTATCTAGTAGAGCGTTAGCTCTTGGAAGGCAGAGCCTGTTTTATTGGTTCGTCTTTGTACCATTTAGTATAGTGCTTGGTGCTTAACAGTTGCTCAATACAATCTGGAATTAGATAGGGAGTGCATCTATCCCATTTAACAGCTGAGGAAACTGATGCTCACATGGGTTAGCTGACGAGTTCAGTCAGCTTCCAAAAGGCGAGATACGAATTCGATCCCTCCCTTGCCACCCGCCACCCCCATCCCCCAAACTGCGGACTCCAAGAGCTGCTCTTTGATCATCGTGTTACACCCGCAGGGTGGTCGTTATTATGAAAATTGTTTTTCTCGTTTTAAACCCTCTCCCCCCTTCGTAACGCCAGTGGTCCTCGGGAGCTGAAGATCCGGACCTCAGGGGGAAGGGGCGGAGCGCTTGCTTCTGGTCTCCCAGCATCCCCACCCACCCACCCACTCCATTCTCCCCAACCCCCTTCTAAGGCTTCAGGTCTCCAGTAGCACGCGTTCCTTTCATGCCTTAGGGGAGGGGGATGCGGGGGGGGGGGAGGTGGTACGCGTCCTGTCATTTCTCTGGTGGGGGTGGCAAGTCAGGAGGCACAAAGTTAGGAGCCGCCCCTTAAACGTTCAGCTTTCGCTAGATCCTTCTTTCTGCTTTCCGGATGGAGGGACGAAACTGGGAGAAAGTTTTCACGCCGTGTTGGGTGGGGATGGGTGACGGAGTCGGAGCTCCGGGCGGTTGGTGTTGCTGGAAGGACTCGGGGCTTCCAAGCACTTGTTGCGGCCAATACATGGTGCGGAGCGTGGACATCTTGTTGGCTTTTTAATTCATAGGGGACTGTAGCCCTTCAAAGCCAATTCAGTGACCCAGGAAAAAGACCGGAGGGGTCGAAGCAGCCAAGGAGAGGTCCAGAGAAAGGGACGAAAGCCATGGCCGAGTCCAAGGACTCCTGCTGGTTGTCATTAAGTAAATGAAGAGAGTTGAATCCGTTCCCACGCTGCGCCAGGGGACTGGCTTTCCTAGGGGTTTCCAAGCACTGCAAAGGCGTTAACCCTGACTACACACTGGAGCAGATACAGCCGCATCTCTCTACCAGCCACCTTGTCACAAATTGGCTAAAGGATTCCCGCCACTAACCACAAGCCAGCTCCTCCCTCCCCCTCCTCTTTCTTTACTACTTTTCAGTGTCCCCCCACCCCCTTCTTTCAACCCTTCTTCGATTCCCTGCTGACGCTGACTAGTAGCTGTCCAGCAGTCTAACCTGGACCTGCGGAACTGAGAATACTGTCCTTTGGGGAATCCTCCTCTTCTCTACACAGACAGCCTCGGGGCAGGGGAGGGGGCATCTCTCTCTCTCTCTCTCTCTCTCTCTCTCTCTCTCTCTCTCTCTCTCTCTCTCTCTCTCTCTCTCTCTCTCTCTCTCCCTCCCTCCCTCCCTCCCCACCCTCCCTTCCTTCTTCCTTCCCTCCCTCTTCTTTCTTCTCTCTCGTCTCTCTCCTTGTTCCCCACAGGTCTCTGATCCCCAGCATTCGAGAGGTGACCAGGATGCAGCTGTGCAAAGGCCGGATGCTGGGCATCTCAGTGGCCATCGCCCATGGGGTCTTCTCGGGCTCCCTCAACATCCTGCTCAAGTTCCTGATCAGCCGCTATCAGTTCGCCTTCCTGACCCTGGTGCAGTGCCTGACCAGTTCCACCGCTGCCATCAGCCTGGAGCTGCTGCGGCGCCTGGGACTCGTCTCGGTGCCCCCTTTCAGCCTCAGCCTGGCGCGCCCCTTCGCCGGGGTCACAGTGCTATCCACGCTGCAGTCCAGCCTTACCCTCTGGTCTCTGCGGGGCCTCAGTCTCCCTATGTATGTGGTCTTCAAGCGTTGCCTGCCCCTGGTCACTATGCTCATCGGCGTCCTGGTGCTCAAGAACGGGGCGCCCTCCCCCGGGGTCCTAGTGGCCGTACTCATCACCACCTGCGGGGCAGCCCTAGCAGGTGAGCAGCTATAAGCCCCCCTCCTCCCCTACTGTCTTCTCCTGGTATCCCCTTCTCCAGTTTACACACTGCCCAACCCTAAAGCCCTGCTCCCTCCAAACCCTTCTTTCCTGGATGCTTTTATATTTCCACCTTCTCCATTGCTTTTCCCCTTGTTCCTCCTCCAGTTTTTCTGGCCGCCTCCATCATGCCTCACTTTATCAGTCTGGGGCCTTTACTAACAGTAGATCACGACAAAGGGATATCATGGGAAGAGTCCTAGATAACAATTCAGACCTGGGTTCGTGTCCCAGCTATGTCCCTTACTTGCTGTGCACCCTGGGACAAGTCACTTTCCTTCTTTGGGACACAGTTTCCTCATCAGTAAATTGTAGCTTTGGGGTAAGGGGAAGAACCCAAGGACTTAGGAATCCCGGGTTCAAATCCAGCCCTGCTACTTTTTAATTGCTTGTGTAAACTGGGTCTCAGTTTCCTCATCCCTAACATGAAGGAGTTGGATTAGATCATGAGTTCTTAACCTGGAGTCTGTGAATTAAAAAAAATATTTTGTTAACTATATTTCAGCGTGAATACTCCCCTTTGTAAGCCTGTATATTTTATTTTATGCATTTAGAAACATTCTGAGAAAAGGTCTATAGGCTTCACTATAGTGTCAAAGGGGGAGCTATGACACAGGTTGGGGCCAGGACCTTGCTTTAAATAATTGCTGAGCCCCTAGAGATGCCACTTTGACTAGACCTGGGATTGGGGTGGGGGAGGGAGGGTGTGTAGAGGGGGAGGGGACCGTAGAGGCTGAAGTTACTGAAGGCTGCACTTCGGGCAGGGGGCAGGAGTGGAGCAGAGGAACAGAGGATCGAAAATAGTCCTTTTTTTTTTTTTTGTCGGATTCCGTGGCCAGATTATATTAATACATGTCTGCTAATGGGATCCAGCACGAAGGAAACCCAGAGAAGGACAGTGACCTGTCAGGGTAGGCAGATAGTACTCACTTTTAAGCAACCACAAATTCGTTGACAAGGGGTGGAAGGGGTAGGAGGTGGGGAAGTTTCCAAGAGCAAAACCAAACCAAACCAAAACAAACAAACAAAAAACCCTTCAATCCATCGGTTGTATTTTCCCCTACGAAGCCTGGCGTCAGGTCTGTACGTCCCGGCCAACCATAGCCAAGGGTTCTTCCCAACACTGCAGGGAAACAATCGTGTTCCTAGATGCAGTGGGGCTTGGCAATTCGGGGGCATCAAGAGAGCTCAAAGCCCATTCAGATACTCCAGAGACTATCAGGCAGTCTATGAAGGGGGACCTAGGGAAAAGAGAACTCAGTTTCAGTTGAAAATTAGGAGGTAAGAAAGGAATCCCGTGTTCCCACATTTGCATCTAAGACGCAGTCTTGTGTTGTGATAAGATCACTGGCTTTGGAGTTGGAGGGCATGAGTTTGTATCCTGGCTGGTTCCTCACTTATAAAACCTTGTATTAGTCATTTCCCTTTTTGGATCTCATTTTGCTTATCTGTAAAAAACGGGGAATGCTGGAGGGTTGGACTAAATGGCCTCTAAGATTATTTGGGGATTGAAACATAACAGTCTTGCTATGTTTGATGCTTCATTTTCCCTAGGAGCTCAAAGGACTTTCCTTATATCCTCACTAAGGGGGGGGGGGGGGATGAAGACCAGTCCTGAGTTCCCATTTAGTAAAGGAAAGAAATATTAGCACAGCAAAGCAGAGTGACAACAATCAACTTGACAAAACTAGGCAGCTTGGTTTCTCTACTTCTGGTCCAGTCTTCATTATAAAGACATTTAAAATTCGTGCAAAACAAAGAAGTCTTTTTTCTCTCTCTCTCAGGAGCTGGTGATCTAACTGGGGACCCCATTGGGTATGTGACAGGTGTCCTGGCAGTCTTAGTTCATGCTGCTTATCTTGTGCTTATTCAGAAGACTAGTGCAGACTCTGAGCATGGAGCTCTCACAGCCCAGTATGCCATCGCCATCTCTGCCACACCTCTACTCATCATTTGCTCCTTTGCCAGCATGGATTCTATCAATGCTTGGGCCTTCCCAGGATGGAAAGATCCAACCATGGTCTGCATCTTTGTTGCTTGCATTTTGATTGGCTGTGCCATGAACTTTACCACACTCCACTGTACCTACATTAACTCTGCTGTGACCACTAGTTTTGTTGGAGTGGTGAAAAGCATAGCCACCATCACAGTGGGTATGGTGGCCTTCAATGATGTGGAGCCTACTTCTCTGTTCATAGCAGGTGTGGTGGTGAACACCTTTGGCTCTCTAATTTATTGTGTGGCCAAATTCATTGAGACCAGAAAGCAAAGCAGTTATGAGGATCTGGAGAAACATCATCGGGAAGGTGTGCAGGAGACAAATGGAGCTCAACCACCATTTGCTCTGGAGGCCCTGCCCTTGGAGAAAGGAAATGGTGAAGTGGAAGGAGAGGAAACAGCCTGTGGTATCAGTCAGTCCTACACAGAAAAGCCTAAACGTGGTGCTGTGGAAACAGCCCTAGTCTCCAGAAGCAGCCAGGAGGCAGAAGGAGTTAATAAGAACTCATTAAAAGATGCTTACCTTGGAGTGTGGAGATTGGTTAGGGGGACTAAATATGTGAAGAAAGATTATTTGCTAGAAAATGAGGAACTATCCAGCCCCTGAAAAGGAAATGTATGTATATAATAATAATTATTATTATATATGTATGCAATGTACATATATACATACATACAAACACTTTATATATATATATGTATATGTTTTAATAAGGAAGATCATATATTTTATTCCTAGCGGGATAGGGAGCATACAGAAGAGGTTAGAAGGAATTGATACAATAAAAGAAAAGTAACTCCTATATATATTATTTTCACTGAGAGTAAAGTGTATGGAAACTGATTAGCAAAATAAGGCAGCTGCATTGGTTTTAGGTTCTTGACCATTAATATTTTTTATGCTCTGAGCCCTCCTCCCCCAGGCATCTATGTTTTCTTCCACATGGAGTGTGAAAACAATGCACTTCCTAGGCCTTCATAGGAGAGTCGGGGCTAACAATTTTGTTAAAGTGGGAACTACAGTCTTGCTAACCTGTTAGAACTGGGGGGAAATGGTAAAAAATAAAAATAAAAATGGCACTTGCTCTCTGAAGGCAGTGATTTGATAGACTCTATTTATAGATATTTTTAGATATCTTAAAATCTCATGTTTACTTCTTTTGCCTAATTGTTCTTCACTCCTTTTAAAATCAATGTTCATATTGGATCTTTATAAAGGAAAAGCTTTTTTGAAAATACTTGTCCCAGACTTTTAAGTGTGGAATTTATAATTCGTGGTTAGTAAATGTAAGAGTATTTTTATTAACAGAAACCTATTTATGACCTTTGCCTTGTAATGCTGAACCACTAAACACCAAATCCATTTTCTGTTGTTTTCGCTGTGTTTGATATTCTGCAGAGTGAACACACTGGCTGGACTACAATTCAACAGTGGCTGAATCTCAGCCAGGCAGAGTAAAAAGACATCCTGGAAGATAGTCTCTTTTACTCACTTAAAACCAAGCTCTGCAGCATCTACAGCTGTGTTTATATAGTAGAATGATGTTTTTCTAATATCAAATTTGAAAAAAAATCTGAAAACATAAGTACTGCTTTGTTGTTTTAACTGTTACATTATCAGAAACTCAAATTTTCACAGTGTTTGCCGTTCAATGCTGCTATAATTGTTTTGTATTTTTTGCCTTTAATATGTGTGTATGGGCTATCTAATATGTAGGAGTCATGTTTGATAATTCCCAAAAGGAAAATGGGAATTTGGTCAAAGCAACCAGATTTTCCAGTGAAGGAGAATGTTATAAACTAATAAAAAAAAAAAACCTGTGCCTCCTCTTGAGGCATATCATACTGTTAATAGAATTCAATGAACATGGAAATGGGATAATAAAGTATTACACTTTGCAGAAATCTGGGGTTTTGTCCATTGTGTTGTCCATCATTTCAATCAATCAAAAAGCATTTATTATGCTTTTGCTAGTTCAATTCAATTTAGTTCAACAAACATTTATTAAGTGCCTACTGCATGCCAAATATTGTTCTAGAAATACAAAGACAAAAAGGAAAACAAATCCTGCCCTCAAGGAGCTTATATTCTACCTGGGAAAAGAACCTCAACTTAGTTAAATGAATACAAAATAGACACAAAGTAATTTTGGGAGGACCGACAGCAGTAGGGAGATCAGAAAAGGATTGGTGGATAAAGAAAGAGACAATAAAGCAGAGTCAGAGGTTCTGGTAGGCATAAGTGAGGAGGGAGAACATTATAGGTATCCATATTCCATGCAAAGGTACAGTTGGACTGCCCTGACCGGAGAACGGCAAATGTGGTTTGGCTGGAATGTGAAATCAGTCTGATAATTAGAATGGAGCCAGATTGTAAAGGGCTTTCAATGGCAGCCTGTGTATTTTTAATTTTATCCTAGAGGCAACAGGGAGAATGAAGCTTTTGGATCAGTGCAGTGATATGGTCAGACCTGTGCTTTGGAAATATTCATTTGGCAGTTCTGACGAGGAGGGAGACTGGATTTGAAGTTTAAATGAGACATGGTTCCAATCTTAATGGGGCTTAGAGTCTAATAGGTGGCTACGATGCAAACCCAGGTATCTACAACACAAAACAATATTTCTCTGCTAACAAAAGGATATAGAAGGTCTGAATGGATGTTACTTCTGAAAGAATCTATCACAGAACACTTGTGCTAGATTACCATTTGTGATATAACTGCTTCCATGTTGTTCATTGAATTATAGAATCATGTAATGTAGAGGTTATAGAGTTCAATCCCTTCATTTAATTTATTTTAATACATTTTATTGATGTCTTTTTATATCACAGTCATTTCTGGATATACTTCAATGCTTACTGAAATTTCCCTCATAACAAAGAAAAACAGCTCAGCAAAACTAATATATCAATGAATGCATGCCAAGCATATAAATACTCAGTACCAAACACTCCCTTAAGTCTTGGGAATGAAATATAGTAGTGAGACAATTCCTGACCTCAAGGAGTTTCTATTTGATAAATGAAGACAACACATGGGTGTTGACCAGGAAAGGGTGTTTTGGTCTGGGAAGTCATAGGGATGGTGAATGGAGCCAAAGGAGAGTCAACTGACCCACTCTTTCCAGAAGAATAGCATAATTGAATTGATTATGCTTCCCCAAATTGTAACACTAATGCATTCTTGGTGGAGTTGTGAACTGATCCAACCATTCTGGAGAGCAATTTAGAACTATCTTCAAAGAGCTATGAAACTGTGCATACCCTTTGACCCAGCAATACCACTACTAGATCTGTACCCCCAAAGAGATCATAAAAAGTGAAAAAGGACCCATATGTGCAAAATTTTTTATAACAGTAGTGGCAAAGAATTGGAAATTGAGGGAATGTCCATCAATTGGGGAATGGCCGAACAAGTTATGGTATATGAATGTAATGGAATACTATTGTGCTATAAGAAATGGTGAGCAGACAATTTCAGAAAAACCTGGAAAGACTTACATGAACTGATACTGAGTGAAGTGAGCAGAACCAGGTGAACATTGTACAAAGTAACAGCAACATTGTATGATGATCAACTATGATGGAATTAGCTCTTCTCAGCAATGCAATGATCCAAGACAATTCCAAAGGACTCACGATGGAAAATGCTATCTACATCCAGAGAAAGAACTATGGAGTCTGAATGAAGATTGAGCAATACTATTTTCCCTTTTTCTTTCTCTCTTGTGGGGCATGTGCCATGTAGCAGAATTGATGGATCAAAGGAAGTGCATGAACAGTTTAGTGATTTTTCTTGTATAATTGCAAGTTGTTTTCCAGAATAGTTGGATTGATTGACAGTTCCACCACCATTGTAGGAATGTCCTGTTGTTCCATAGGCCCTGTATTATTATTTCCATCTTTTCAGTCAGTCAGTAATCATTCATTAAATGCCTACTATGTGCCAGACTCTGTGATAAGTACTGAGTATACAAAGCAAGGTGGTTAGTCTTAATCTTCAAGGAGCTCACAATCTAGTGGGAGAGAGAGCATACAAACAAGTATGTACAAACAAGCTACGAATAGGATCGGTAAGGCACTAGATTTAAGAGGGATTGGGAAAGGTTTCCTGGAGAAGGGACTTTAGCTGGCACATGATGGAAACCAGAGAAGTCAGAAGGCAGAGAACACCTCCCATCATCTTTGCCAATCTGATTCAACTTCTTCATTTCACTGATGAGGCAACTGAGGCACAGAGAGACTGTGTGACTTATCCAATCTTACACTACTGATTTAGGAGCAAAGTTGGTGGGTCACCTGACTTCTTGTCCAGTTTTCTTTGTTTTGTTTTGTTTTAGATTTTTTGGTGAGGCAATTGGGGTTAAGTGACTTGCCCAGGGTCACACAGCTAGTAAGTGTTAAGTTTCTGAGACCGGATTTGAACTCAGGTACTCCTGAATCCAGGGCCGGTGCTCTATCCACTGCGCCACCTAGCTGCCCCCCAGTTTTCTACACCATGTTATTTCTTGCCATTTTTTGCTGCTGGCCTGAATCTGAAAATAGTTCTGACCTACATCATCATCGATGTAGCTGCCAATGATTGGTAATACAGGGCAAAGCTAACATTTTCAAGGAGTTTGATATAGAGCTCTTGAAACCTCTGTTGTTTGTTCTGCCGAAGAATAATTTTGGTTATAAGTTTACTAATATGATTTATCATAAATGTCAGCATATTGTGGAAACCTAAAACTGTGGAAGTAAGTCTTTTACTTAAAATTTATTTAAAAAAACCAAATAGAGCAGAGATAAGATTATATTTCAACCCTGTAGTTTTGGTCTAAGATTATGAGAAATTCTCGTTCTGGCTATTTATAAAGGCACTACCTTGGTACTTTTTTTTTTTTAAAGTAATAAACATTTTTATTTATAGTTTTGGGTTCCCACTTTTATCCCTCTTCCCCTCCCTCCCCTCCCCCCTCCCTGAGAGGGTAAGCAATTAAATATAGGTTATATATGTACGATCATGTAAAACATTACCATATTAGTAATTTTGTATAAGAAAACTTGAATAAAAGAAAAAAATGAAAGAAAGTGAAAATAGCGTGCTTTAGTCTGTTTTCCATCAATATCAGTTCTTTCTTTGGAGTATGTTTATGTTGTGTGTATGTGTGTGTGTATATACTCTTCTGTGCTGCAGTCAGAATAGAATATTAAATATTAATTAATTAAATAGAATATTAAAGCTGGAGGGAACCTTGAGGATCATTTAGTCAAGCCACCTCACTTAGAGAAAGAGAAACTAAGGCCCAGAGAGAAAAATTGATTTGTCCAAAGCTATACAACTAATTGGTAGGTTTGGAACTTATGCTCCAGTCTCAAGCTTCAGGTGTGTGTGTAGTTTTCTTTTTCCAATTATATAAATAGGAAGGAGCACTTATGAAATTATAGCTAGAAATGGTTGGCAATAGCCTATAATGACTTCTTTTTAAATAAGCATGAATTTTAATGCTAGTATGCCATGGGGCAACACCTGCTTTATGTTTATGCAGCAGAGAAAGAATAAAAAAAAAAGGAAAAGTTGAATCAGAGGGGGCAGCTAGTGGCACAGTGGATAAAGCACCAGCCCTGGATTCAGGAGGACCTGAGTTCAAATCTGGCCTCAGATACTTGATACTTACTAGCTATGTGACCCTGAGCAAGTCACTTAATCCTCATTGTTCCCCCACCCCCACCCCCACCAAAAAAAGTTGAATCAGAGTGATATATTTGTTTAATTCTTTTGGTAGTTATATAAAAACAATACCAAACATCAAGTGATGATCTGTTTTTAACAATGAAAACTTAAAATCCTCTGAATTGAAATTTGATGATGTATACATTTTAGTGAAAAATTAACTTAGTTTTTGGAAATAAACTCATAATAACCAGGGCTTGGGTGCAAAAGGAACAGGCTAATTAGAATTAGGAAGACAGAGACTTTGTCCAGATGGTCCTCAGGGTCAGAAGGTCAGGCATCATTATTCTAGGGATGGGCACACAGCAGGGTGTCTGAAAGCAGGTCAGGAAACAGATCAATCCAGGAAAGAAAGGACAGGTGGATCATAACTACCATTTATTTAGTCAAATATATTTGTTTAGTCGATTCTGACTCTTCAGGACCCCATTTGGGGTTTTCTTGGCAAAGATAGTAGGGTGATTTGCCATTTCCTTCTCCAGTTCATTTGAGAGCTGAGGAAACCAAAGCAAACAAGGTTAAGTGACTTGCCCAGGATCACACAACTAATAAGTGTCTGAGGCCAGAGTCGAACTCAAAAAGATGAATCTTTTTTATTTCAGGTCGTCTGTCCACCTTGCCACCTAGCTGCCTCATTTAGTCAAGGAGGGATTCCAATAACCGAAAATGAGAGGAGGTCTAGGCAGGAACCTGGTGGTAGGTGGCAGGCAGCTCTGATGTTGAGAATCATGACCTGGTGATTGAGATTGAAGGACAAAGAACCACTAGATTCCTAATCTCTAGGATGACTGGGTTCAAATTGTGCTCTGTCACTATCCACACAACCTTCAGCAAACAACCCCTTGAAGTCTTGCTTTATAGAGGGCTGGGATTTGGACTTTCATCATTCTTCATCATCAGCTCTGCTTGGCTTCAACTCCCTTGGTGCCACTCCATTCCCTGCTGTCTTCCCCCATTGGATTACGAACTTCTTGATAAAGGGACCATCTTTCTTTTTCTTATTTGTATCCCCAGAACTTAGCACAGTCTCTGACACATAGTAGGTGCTTAATAAATGTTTATTGAATTGTATTGAATTGAAGCTCAAATTTTTTCATCTGTAAAGGGGGGATAGTAATATTTATATTTATCTCAGCAAGTTGTCATGATAATTAAAATAAGTATTGTATGTAAAACTCTTTGTCATAGTAATGTGGATTTATGAGCTATCACCATCATTATATTATAATATATTATTATATATTATCAGTGTATATATTATATACGATATCTGTTATACATATGGCTAATATATATTATTGGACTACATATTATTACAGAGAAACTGTTACCATTTCCTGGACATAACACAGACCCACAAAAATATAACAACATTTTCATTAAATTTTGCTATACAGAATACTAATAACCTATAAACACAGAGAAAGAATATGTCTTAGAATAAAGAGATCTTGTAAAAGAAATTAAAACCATGTGAGATGGGGGGAAGCTTATAATATAGAAACTCTACTGTCTTTTAAAACCTTCACAGCCTGGGCCAACATATCTTTGCAACCTCTTTATATATTACTTCCCTTTCCACGTCCTGTCTGTTCTTGGAAAGCATCCTGAAGATGTGTTCATTGAGTTTGCTGAAAATGAGCTTGCATCTCAACACTTTCATTCAATTATAAAAATTAATTATTTTATCCATTTAAGCAATAATTCATCAAACGTTAAACATGAAAGAATAATTGTTGGAGAGTGGTGTGTCCTGGGTCCATTTCTATCTGAATTTGATTGAATATAATAATAAAAAGTAATAACATTAACAGTTTCCTAATTACTCCAAAAATGAAGTATAATGTCATATAGCTTCTTACATTTTTTGACATAGGATTCATTTTGTATTCATTATTGTTTGCCACCAAACCCTCCCTTCTTTCTAACTTCCCTATTACTGTCAAGGCTACCACAATCCTCCCAGTCATCCTCAGTTCCTCAGTCTTTCTCAGTCCCCATCTTCAATCAATGGCCAAGTCCTGTTGTTTTTACCTTTGTAATAGCATATGTAATATTATGTAATAGATATGCCCCCTTCTCTCCTGTGACACTGCATCCACCCTCATTATTTCATATTGCCTGGACTGTTGCAATAACCTGTTGATTGGTCTCCCTGTCTCAAGTCTCTCCCCAATCCAGTGTATTTTCTGCTTGGTCATCAAGTTGATCTTCCCAAAGTGCAAGTCTGACCACATTGTCTCCCCATTCAATAAACTCTATGGCTCCCTATTATCTCTAGAATCAAATGTAAAATTCTCTGTTTAGCTTTTGAAGCTCTTTATTGCCTAGCTATATAACTTTGTATCTTCATCCCTTTTCAGTCTTTTCATACTTAACTCCCTTCCTTGCACTCTGTGATCCAGTGACACCATCCTCTTTGCTGTTCCTTGCACAAGACACCCCATCTCTCCATTCCAAGCATTTTCTTTTTTTCTTTTCTTTTTTTTTCATTCCAAGCATTTTCATTGGTTGTTCCTCTTACATAGAACACTATCTCTCTTTATCTCCTATTCCTGACTTTTCTGTTTTTTTTTTCTTTCAACTAAAGCCATTGGATTGTGAGCTCCTTGAGAACAGACACTGGCTTGTTCTTGCCTTTCTTTCTATTCCCAGCACTCAGCACAGTGTCTAGAACATAGTAGGTGTTCAACAGCAGCAGCAGCAGCAGCAGCAACAACAACAACTTATTGAAATGATGGTGGTGGTGGTGATGATGATGATGGAGATAGTGATGGTAATGATGTGCTTGTTGACTGACTGCATAGGACCAGAATTGCTCCCAAAGGTGAGGGTAAGGGTGTATAGACCTAAAAGTCTATATAGCCTTCTCACTTCTTCACAGCTAACACCTTGCCTCAGATTCTCTTCATCTCCCACTGGAACTATTGCATTGGTCTCCTAAATATTCTCTCTACCTCAAGTCTCTCTCCAATTTAAACTATCCTCCATATTGTTGCCGGAGTGATTTGGCCTTATGTGACCTTATCAGAGCTCTGACTATGTCACTCCTTTACTCAATTAAATTCTAGTGGTTCTCAATTGCCTCTAGGATCATATATAAACTCTTCTGTCCTTTAAAACCCTTCACCTCTTGGGCCAACTTATCTTTCTAGCCTCATTATTACTTCCTTTCCCATACTCTACTGTCTAGTTAAACTTACCTTGCTATTCCACGTACATGGAAGGAATGTCTCTACACGTTTGCACTGGTTTCCCTCATACATGTAATGCTCTCTAATGTAAAGACTCAGCTCAGCTCAAGCACTTTGTTGTTATTGAGTCATTTCAGTTATGTCTGACTCTTTGTGCCCCATTTGGGGTTTTCTTGGCAAAGATACTGGAGTGGTTTGCCATTTCCTTCTCCAGCTCATTTTATAGATGAGGAAACTGAGGCAAACAGGGTTAAGTGACTTGCCCAGGGTCACACAAGTAGTAAGTGTCTAAGGTCACATTTGAACTCAGGTCTTCCTGATTCCAGGCCTGGTGCTCTGTCCACAGTGCTATCTAGCTGCCTGGCTCAAGCACTACCTTTAGCATGGAACTTGCCTCAGGAAGGACTGAGTACAAATCCAACCTCAGAAACATTCTAATAATAGCACCCACTTCCCAGGGTTAATGTGAGGATTGAACGAGATAAAAAATCTAAAGCACTTAGCATTGACATATGGTAAGTGCTCAGTAAGTGATTTTTCCCTTCTCTCCCCTATACAAGAAGTGTCCAACATGAAGCCATATGGTTCTGTGTGACTGCACTACTCCTGAGTGCAATCCCGATTAAAATGTAATTGCGGGGTGGGGGGCAGCTAGGTGGCACAGTGGATAAAGCACTGGTCCTGGATTCAAGAGGACCTGAGTTCAAACCTGGCCTCAGACACTTGACACTTACTAGCTGTGTGACCCTGGGCAAGTCACTTAACCCCCATTGCCCCACCAAAAAAAATGTAATTGGGAAATATTTAACAAAATAAATAAAAATGCAACAAAACACAGACATTAACATGAGATTTTCTAAGTCAATGTGGGCCTGAAGGGATCCTTATATATAGTTTTGTTTCTATGTGAGTTTGATACCACTGCGCTATATTTTTGTTGTTATTATTGAGTCATTTAAGTCATGTCCAACTCTTTTTGACCCCAATTGGGGTTTTCTTGGCAAGATACTGAAGTGGTTTGCCATTTCTTTCTCCAGCTCACTTTACAAATGAGGATACTGAGGCAAACAGGGCTAAGTGACTTGCCTAGGATCCACAACTTAAGTAAGTGTCTGAGGCCAGATTTGACCTCAGGAAGATGAGTCTTCTTGACTCCCAGCCCTGCTCTGTGCCACCTTGCTGCTCCACTGTACTATAATACCTTATATTTATTTTGCATTTATTTTATATCTATCTACCTCAAATTTCTCTCCACTCAAATACATTCTCCACTCAACAGCTAGGGTAATTTCTGTAAAGCATAGGATTGACCATACCATTTCCCTGCCCATCAAGCTCCAGTAGCTCCTTATTATCTCCAGGACCAAGTATAAACTCTTTTGTTAAAACTTTTCATAAACTAGTCCCTTTGTATCTTTCCAGTCTTCTTAGACTTAACTTTCTTCCCAGCACATTGTCTATCCTTCCTTCCTTCCTTTCTTTCTTTCTTTCTTTTTTGTAGGGCAATGGTCACACAGCTAGTAAGTGTCAAGTGCCTGAGGCCAGATTTTAACTCAGGTCCTCTGTGCCACCTAGCTGCCTCCTTGTCTGTCCTTTCTGCTTGGAATGTTCTATGCCTCTTATGTTTACCTCTGCCTCTTAGTTTCTGTGCCTTACTTCAAAATTCAGCTCAGATCTCACCTGTTGCAAGAAGTCCTTTCCTCTAGTTGCTAATGCCTTCCCCTCTCAAATTGCCTTCCATATACTCTATATGTATTTTGTGTGAACCTAGTTATTTACAGGTTGTCTCCCCCATTAGAATGTAATTTCTTTGAGAGCAGGACCAATGTTTTTCACACACACACACACACACACACACACACACACACACTCACACATTCTTTTTTCCCTATCCCCACTTCTTAGCACAATGCCTGGCATGCAGAGAGCATATAGCATAATACCCTTTCCAGGTCACTCCACAACTTGTACCCACTGACAGTTTGAGGATTTCAGAGAGTGACTAAATCTCCCTACTCTCAGGGCATTAAAGGCTAGGTTTTTTTTGTGAGGCAATTGGGGTTAAGTGACTTGCCCAGGGTCACACAGCTAGTAATTGTTAAGTGTCTGAGGCCAGATTTGAACTCAGGTCCTCCTGATTCCAGGGCTGGTGCTCTATCCACTGCGCCACCTAGATGTCCCCTAGGGTTTTTTGTATCGTGTCTCATGAGCCCCAACCAGTGTTCTTCTTATTGCTAATCAGTCAGTCAGAATTAACTAGCTTTTAGCAAAGTCATTTATTTAGGTAATAAGAACAACTAGCACAACACATTATGCCCCAAATCCTGGGATGTACTCACCCACAAATAGATATAGATTCATGGGAAGAATGGGATGAAAATAAGAGTATAACGATAATGAAACTTGTATAGGACACACATATGGCAAAGATATAACTAACTCCTTGTACTTTATGGCCTAGAAATCTTTTCCTGAGTCCTTATTTGGCATCTTCTCTGACAAAAGGGGCTATACCCTTGAAGCTGCTTCTCTCTTTATATGACTATCTTTTCATATCCATTTGTCCTTGGTGTGTCCCTCTAAAATGGAAGTCTTATGTCCTACTGGTCTGGTGTCCCTGTGTCTCTGATGCTGGTTAGACAAACTCTAATTATATGGTTAATGCTGGGACAGAAGGGGAGCGAGACAGAGAGAGAGAGAGAGAGAGAGAGAGAGAGAGAGAGAGAGAGAGAGAAAGACAGAGAGAGAAAGACAGAGAGACAGAGACAGAGAGACAGAGAGAAAGACAGAGAGACAGAGACAGAGAGAGTTAGAGAGACAGACACAGAGAAAGATAAAAACAAGGAGCCAGCCAGCCAGCCAGCCAGCCAGCCAGAGATAAACTCTCTTCTTCCCTAAATGTGATTTTTCTCTCAAGGGCCTACCTTCAGCTGTGGAATCCTTAACTCTCAAACTTGGAGGCCTCTACCACTTGGCTGGCTATTGTTTTTATACATAAATTCAGGAATTTATCTGACTTCTTTAGCCCATCATTTAGCCCAAATATCTCCTCTATGCACTTATCTGTTTTTATCCAATAACCAAAAATTCTTTAATTCTCTGAGTTTGGTTAATGATTTATTCCCATATTATGGTGGGACTGTAGAAACAATCCTTAATACCTATTTTAAATTGCTGATTGACTGATTCAATCGTTTCTTGTCTGGGCCTTCTGTGATTATGTCAATCAAAGTAGGGATGGGAATCGCCTCCCCCCAACTCCCATGTATTTCTAGATGTTCATGCTGTCTTTCTCAATATAATGTAAGCTCCTTGAGGTTAGGAATGGCTTCATTTGCTGTTCTTGTATCTAATATGCCTAACATAGTTCCTGGAATCTAATAGGGACTTACTAAATGTTTCTTGATTGATTGAAATCAGCAGGATTAAAAATAAGAAAAATTATTATTATTGCAATATCTACCATTTTTATAACACTTAGTATAAGCAAGTTTCTCTCCATTTAGTGTGACATTTGATCCCCATGACAATCCTTTGAGATAATATAAGTATTATTACTTGCATTTTTCCGATGAGGAAATTAAGATAGAGATTTTAAGTGATTTGCCCATGGTCCCACAGCTAGTAAGTGGCAGAGACAGGAATTAAACCTTGGTTTTTCCTCATCTTGAGTCCAATGTCCTTTCTCCTATATTATATTGTCCTTCATTAGAAGCAGAGGGGAATTGGGAAGCGGGTTTTCCATTACAAAATTAACAACATATGAATCTCTTCTGAATGTGCACATATTTGCTGTCAAGTGGCTTGGAACCCTTAGAAAGGGAAGTAATTAGAAAGCTTGACATGAGTTCATAAACAACAAATCATAGCCAGGCACACACTTGCAATCCCTCCTTCAAGGAAGGCTGAGCCTAGTGGATCATTTGAACTTGGAAATTCTGAGAGGCAGGAGGGTTAAACTGATCAGTGTGGCCACAGTATGATGAATCCTTAGGAACAAAAGTACACCAAGCTGCCTAAGGAGGAGTAAACCATTCTAGATTGGAAATGGAGCAGGTCAAAGCTTCTGTGTTATGACAATCAACTGTGGGATTGGGTCTATGAGTGGCCTCTGTACTTCTAAACTGGGTTCGAATGTAATAGAATATTATTACACCACAGGAAAAAATAAACTGAACCTGAGGAATTCAGAGAAATGAAGGAAGACTAAAATTGACACAAAGTGAAGTAGGCAGAAGCAGGTGAACAATATACACCTCTACAACAATGTAAATGCAAAGTACAATAAAACGAGACCAAATGTAATTGCAACAACCAAACTTGGCCCAGGAGAAAAGAGGAGGAGGAAATACAATTCCTTTATTGAACCATAAGAGGAAAATGTTAGGGGCAGTTAAGGGGTATATCCAGAAATTACTACAGTATAAAAGCAGAAGTCATCAATAAAACTTTTTAAAAAGTTTAGCCTTGTATTATTTATGCAAACAAAAGATCGACTAGGTAAATTGATAGTATGAGCAAGACTGGAAGAAGAATACACATTTATCCAAGTAGTTTCAAGTACTCTTGGAGCTTCTGTGTATACACAATACAATTACAATATAATCATGTTTAGGCTGGCAATTTTATGTAGAATTATGCAAATAATTCTTATATGGACATTTAAGTGAAACCTCTACTAGCCATGCTTGACTAATTAGCTTCTAGTTGCTATTTGTAACCAAAATGAGTAAAATTTCATTTCTTTGATTTTTTATAATAATTACAATTCTTTATTCTGAATATATGAAGAAATATTTCTGGGAGATTGGGAACACTTTCCTGAGCTGAACTCCCAAGGCCCTATTCAAAATACTTTCTCAGGCCTTGACTTTCTTTTTCTGTCTCTCTATTTCTCATTTTCTTTCTCTCATCTCTTTCTTCTTATCTGCCTGTCTTTATCTCCATCTCTGAGACCCTATCTGTCTCTGTCTCTGTCACTCTATGTCTCTATCTCTCTATGTCTCTGTCTCTGTCTCTGTCTCTGTCTCTGTCTCTCTGTCTCTCTGTCTCTCTCTCTCTCTCTCTCTCTCTCTCTCTCTCTCTCACACACACACACACACACACACACACACACACAGAGCAATCTCCTAATTCTGACACTTAAGGAAACCTGAATATTCATCCTTTTTCTGGGCTGGATGCCAGCAAATTCTCTGTTAGAATGTAAGGGTAAAAAGTTTTGTAAAGAAATTAATTAAAAAATAAATTGAGGTAAAATAATGTACAGAAACACAACAACGTGGTTTAATGGATAGAGTGCTAGATTCGGTGACTCGATGACCTGTGTTCAGATATCTCCTTGGCCATTTATTGTGTGACCATGGACAAGTCACTTAGCCTTGTCATATGCCTCAGTTTCTTCGTCTATAAAATGAGGAATCTGAACTTGATGGCTTCTAAGATATTTTCTAACTCTAAGTCTATGATCCAGTTTACTGGGGAGTAACAAATATATACATATATGCATGTGTATGTGTGTATATTTACATATATACATGTATATCTCAGATAACTTGCTATGACTTTGTCTCTGAAGTTCTATTCTTGTCTCTTACCCATTTCTAGATTTGTCTCGCCAACCTAGCATATTCACAAGGTGCAGATAAACCTGACTCTTTTCTTAATACAAACTCAACTCTATCACCTCTAGCTTGAGTCTTCTAGGTTCAATCCATGTGGCTGAACTATTCATAAGTCTTTGGGATAGCTTTTCCCATGGTTCCCATCCTCTCCCCACTTATACTTCTTATTAATCTCCAGGCTCCTGTAGAGTTTAAAATGCTAACACCTGGTAGACAACCCTGAATTACAAGGTTGGAAGAGACTTCCTTGTCCAATGAACTCTTGAGCCAGTTCACCTACCCTCTTCATTTCCCTGTGCTTTCAAAGTGATGCTGTGGTTAACAATAACTTAACTCCTCCCTTCATGAAATTTAGGCCAGGTTTTTCCTTAAAAGGTATGGGGTGGGGAGCAGCTAGGTGGTGCAGTGGATAGAGCACCAGCCCTGGATTCGGGAGGACCTGAGTTCAAATCTGACCTCAGAGCCTTGACACTTACTAGCTGTGTGACCCTGGGCAAGTCACTTAAAAAGAAAAAGGTATTAGGGCCATTCTTGATGCGTGGTTGGCTAAGAGGACTAAAGGCTCAGACTGTTGGAATTACAAAATGGACATGAGAAGCTCCAGGCTCCCTCTGATGCTTGCTGGCAGACCACAACAGGCAACTCAGGCAAGGAAACTCTGCTCAGCTGAATCAACTGGAGGTGTTTTCAATACCTATCCTTGTTAGATTTCCTTCTGGTATGGCTAAGCAAATCTCCTTTTGTTAACTGCTGAGTGATAGATGAGTGTTTCATTTCCTTCCAATATCAAACCCAAACTACCAAGAGGGGACTGGCCTGAGTCTGACTCAACCTAGGACAGATGGCGATTTTGGCAACCTGAAGATTCATTTCCCTCCTTTTTCAACCACCCAAATTTGTTTATTCTTCCAATGTACAATTTTATAACATTCCAATGACACATATAATAACAACAAAATACTTTCTACCTATTAAATTTATGTCTACTTTTTAATCTACTAAATTTACATTTAAAAGAATATTTTACTTCTTACAGTAGATACATCCTTAAAATGAACAAGTCAGGTTGTGTAATTTGATAATATTTCAAACCTTAGGCAAACTTGCTATTTAAAAAGATTGTTGGGGGGAGCTAGGTGGTGCAGTGGATAAAGCACTGGCCCTGGATTCAGGAGGACCTGAGTTCAAATCTGGCCTCAGATACTTGACACTTACTAGCTGTGTGACCCTGGGCAAGTCACTTAACCCTCATTGCCCCCTCCTCCCCCCCCCAAAAAAAGATTTTTAAACCTTTCAAGAAGGGAAAATCAGCCCTTTTGTTATTTTTTTTTTGTGTACTTCTGGTTTTTTATATACTGAATTGCTTAAACCTAAGTGTACCTAACTTAGGTGGACATCTCATTTCCCTAAATTAGACATTTTGTTCTATTTTAAAAGTATGCTTTTTAATCTTTTAACAAGTAAAACACTTACATTAATTATCTTAAGTGTTCTTAGAACCCAATTTTTAACTTAATAAAGGTATTGAGGTGTTTTATGTAAATATACAACACACACATATACATACATTATATATGCAGCCACACATGTATACATACCATGTGTATATTTCTATGTTCACATGTGTATATACATACATACATATATACACACAATACATTATTTTCTCAGTCATTTTGTCTTTCACCTGCCACAATATACATTACATATATGTGTATGTGTGTGTGTAGTTCTTTAATTTTTAAAGCCCTGAGTCCACTATGAAAATGGGTAATACAGTATTGTTATACATAGGAGATTTATAGGTTGATGGGTTGGAAACCATTTCAGAATAAAAACCCAGAGATGGAAAGAGGTATTAAGATCCCA
The DNA here is from genome assembly GCF_019393635.1 of Dromiciops gliroides. NCBI lineage: Eukaryota > Metazoa > Chordata > Mammalia > Microbiotheria > Microbiotheriidae > Dromiciops > Dromiciops gliroides. The sequence continues at coordinate 374,236,404 of NC_057864.1, forward strand.
TTAACAAAAGAGAACTAGAACAACTTCTGTCTCCTTTATCTGACCTCTTTAGCTATCATATAGTACTGTCTTTTATTTGTCTAACATTAAGGGATATATTTAACCCTCCCAAATTTCCTTTTTCTGTTGTTGTTCAGGCATTTCAGCCATGTCTGACTCTTCATGACCCCATGTGGGTTTTTTTTGGCAAAGATACTGGAGTGATGTGCCATTTCCTTCTCCAGCTCATTTGACAGGTGAGGAAACTGAGGCGAGCAGAAGACAAGTGACTTGTCCAGGGTCAGAGTGTCTGAATTCAGATTTGAACTCATATCTTCCTGACTCTGGGCTCAGCATTTTATCTACTGAGCCATCTATCTGCCTTTTTCTGTGGCTTTTTGGAAATAAGGCAGCACCAGAGAATAGAAAGAGGCTTAGATTTGCATCTAAAGGAAATGAGATCCTGACTGTGCTCTTTATATCTATGCGACCCTGGGCAAGTTACACTCTCCAAGTATAAATGTTTTCATCTGTCAAAGGAGGGGCTGGATGAGACAATCTCCACGTCCCTTTCAGCTTTATACATTCTATGACCTGTTTAGTTCTGATTATTTTGGCAGGCTGTTAAAGGCTGAAGGGTAACTTTTATGCTTTCAGGGGGCTATGGAAGCAAAAGATGCAGTTTAAATTCACAGAGGATAGTGAAAGGTTTAGTTCTGTACTCTATAAGAATCTCAGATGACATTCAAAACCATGGGAAATTAAATCTTTTCTTCTAAGCATTTTAGATTGGTTGTATTTACCATTCATTCCCTTTGTTTAATGAGAGTATAAGATATGGAATCAAAAGAAGAGGTATCATTTTTTCATATTCCTCATTCATCTTAAATTAATTCTGCTAACCTGGGAGATTTAAAGGAGAATATTATAACTGATTAGCATCAGAGGATGTGTCTGAAAAACATCAGATAAGTTAGTGAGGTGATAGAGGTGATGAAGGATGGATAGCCTCATCCCAACCTCCATGCCGTGGTCAGGAAGATCTGAATTCATATTCGACCTTAGATGCACCATGGCCATGGACGAGCCTAAGTTTCCTAAAATATAAGATGGTTGTAACAATAGCACCTCCCTCCCAGGGTTGTTGTGAGGATGAAATGAGATAATATTTGTAAAACGTTAGCACAGTGCCCAGCACATAGTAAGTGTTTAATAAATGCACGTTTCCTTGCTTCCTTCCATAAACCTTAATGTAGGCACAGGCACTAATCAGTCTCTCTGCCCTTTTCTTGAGATTTAATATGGAGGCAAAATTGGAAAAACCCCTAAATAAACTTGGCATCGTGGAGCCCAAGTTTTGTTGTTTTTTATCATAAAAGTGTTTTATTATTTTCTGGTTACATGTAGTGATAGTTTTCAACGTTTGTTTTTATAAGATTTCTAGTTTCAAATTTTTCTCCCTCATCCCCTCCCTCCTCACTCCCCAAGACAGCAAACAATCTGATATGGGTTATATATGTACAATCACATTAAACATATTTCTGGACTAGTCATGTTGTGAAAGAATAATCAGAGCTAAGAGAAAAACCTCCAAAAAGAAAAACAAAAAAATGTAGAAATACTGTGGTTCATTCTGCATCTAGATCTCACAGTTCTTTTTTTCTGGATTTGGAGAGCATTTTCCATCATGAGTCCTTTGGAACTATCTTGTTCCATTGTATTGCTGAGAAGAGTAAAATCTATCACAGTAGATCATCACACGGTGTTGTTGATACTGTGTACAATGTTCTTCATGGATTGTAAGTTTTAATGCCAGCTCTGCTGCTCCTCATCTGGGTGACCCAGGGCAAGTCACTGAAATGCCCTGCATCTATCTCGGTTTCCTCATCTGTAAAGTGAAGGGGAGGGAGTTAGATGGCCTCTGCAATCTCCTTCTGCTCTGTCTTATGATCTTATGGCCTCAGGTTTGCTCCAGATGTATGATCCACTTAAATTCATCTACTTTCCATTGCTTCAACCTTCGCCTTTGGATAGACTGAGGAAAGAGATGGTGTTGATCTCTGTAAGATGCCAAAACACCTGAATGAAAAGTGAAAAATCCAGTCATCTAGGTGTCTCGAATGATTTTTTTGATACTCTTTCTTTTCTGATATTTAGTTTCCTGTAAGACACAGTGTGTGTGTGTGTGTGCGCGTGTGCGCGTGCACACACATAAGTCTGTATTCTTCTCTGTGCCAAAGAGCTAATGAAGCTGCTACGAGACCATGTGTGACCAATGGCTGTGGGGCCTGTCTATACATATAATTATGCTTTGTCTGGGACACTAATCTATTGTGCGATTTAATATAAAATAGACAGGCTGTAAATCTCTGATGAGTCAAATAGCAGGGCCTGGATTTGTGGGGGTTAGCACAGTTCATGACTGAAGTTCCTGGGGGCACGTATGTTTGTGGAAAGCTTTCATCCCAATTGGTGAACTCTCTAAGGGGCTATAACTCAATCTCATTACTAATGTGTCCTCATTTACATTTAAGCAATCCATTATCAGCAAGCTAGCCCAAACCACCAGTTCACTCTCTCCTCAAGCTTCCCCTTTAAGGAATAATATTAAATTTTTAGATGTAAAATCAGGAGCTAGCTGCATGAGTTTAGAGAAGTTTATACATTTTTGAATTCTCATAAGAGCCATTCTCCAGGGCCTGAAGTATATTTTTCCAGAGTTATCTCCAGTGTTGTAAAACAATTCTTTCTCTTGGCAGATACCACTGTTCCTAAGGCATAAGTCAGGGAGGGGGAAAAGGACAATGAAAACAATGAGACCTGTTCAATACTGCTTAACTGAGAATGTCTAGGAATGAGTCTGTAGCCACAAGATTACGCTCTTTCAGAAGGCAGGGGAATTACTATGGAAGTAGATGTTACCCTTTACTTCCATAGCTGTATTGGAGGCTGGAGAGGTGATTGTTGAGAAGTAATGGAAATGATGCTGTAGGATTATCTTTTACATTCAGCTTGAAACCACCATTTTTTTAAAACAATTCTTGCTATGTTGGCTTAACAGATAAATTTGACTTTTCTTTCTTTCTTTTTACTGTAGTATTCTTGGAAAATAAAATACCACAAATTGAGTTGCCTTGATAAGGGGTTAACCAGTTCAATCTAGCACACAAAAGACCCTGATGAACATACTGCCATGGCAAGGTCTGCAGAGAGGTCTAGCTCATTTGAGTAAGTGCACTTCCAGCACCTTCTTGGCACATCCAGAATCCCCATGGTCACTTCCTAGATGTTTACATTTGATTAATTTAGTAGAAATGTTCTTATGGAAGCAAATGTTATTTTGGCTCTAATGCTCCTCTTGGGAAATAAGGTAGAGTATTAACAACCTAAGTGGCAGGAGGACAGAAGGGTCACTCCCTAAAATGGCAGGGACAGCTATTGGTGCTTTTCTCTTTCACCTGCTGAGCACTGATTTTACCTTGAAGAGTGAAAGCAAGTGAATTCATTTGTACTCTGAAGCTACCACCATAGATACACTACCTGGGCATAATTATTTCTATTCTAATTGGGATTTGACACAGAATAAGCTATTTTAGGGGCAGTTAGGTGGTGCCACAGATAGAGTACTAGACCTGGAGTCAGGAAGACTGAGTTCAAATCTGGCCTCAGGCACTTACCAGTTCATAAATTAAATGAAGTTAAAAGTACATATCTCAGAAAGTTTTTGTGAGGATCAAATGAGATAATATATAGGAAGCACTATATAAATGCTAGCTATTAGCTAGTGCTTGTCCATGATATGCATGTTGATGAATTAACCTGATAAACTGTCAGCTGCATGTCATTTAATCTGAGCAAAATGTGTTTTTCATTTGTGTTTTCCCACTGTACATGGTTAGATTGATCTCTTTCACATTTTTATGGCTTTCTCTGAAGAGGCTTTGCAGTGTCTGAGAATAAAATTAGTACAATGTTATTTATGAATAGACACATTTGGGAAACCTCGTCATCACTAAAATAACCATCTTTTGTTTATACCTCAAGCAAGACACAGGACTCTAGGATTTTAGAACATCTGGTTCAACTTCTTCACTGTGATACCAGGAAGATATCTTTCCATTTAGAGCCTCATCTCATGCAGTTCATGTACAATTGAATCTTCTATGATTTTGATGTTTGATCAATCCTGCATTTTGCCCTACCAAAACAAATAAAACAATAGATCCAGTGGAATCTTATATTCAGAAGAGGTGAGGCAGTGGATAAAGTGCTGAGTCTGGAGTAAAGAAGACCTGAGTTAAAATCTGGACTCAGATACTTATGAGCTATGTGACCCTAAGCAAGTCACTTAATCTGTCTGTCTCAGTTTCCTCAACTGTAAAATGTCACCTAGCTCCCAGGGTGGTTGTGAGGATCAAATAAGATGATAATTATAAAGTGTTTAGCACAGTATCTGACACATAGTAGGTACTTAATAAATGTTTGTTCCCTTCTCTACACATCTCCCCAAGTTGTATGGCAGTCTACAGTATAGAAAATCACCTATACAATCATAGCTGGTCTCTTTGGATGGATTTGTCACAGGCGTGGACTACTGTCATAGAGATTTTATTCATAAGAAAATACCTGTTGGGGTCAGTCATTGCTGATGTCTTCTTGTTTGCCCATTTTAAAAACAAAAGCATCTTCTATCTTTTTCATTCTTTTGGCATCATACCCTTTTGGTGATATTTTCAGAATCAATCCCTTAGTGCCTTTGAAGTTGCATTGCCTTCAGTGCTGACTTGTGATTTAATGCTTAAATTTCTTTCAGCTGGAGGGTAGCATTGCTTCTTCTAGAACAGTGGTGCCAAACTCAAATAGAAATGGAGGCCACTAAGCCATACCTAAGAATCCCTATAAGCATATTGGCATTATCTATGTTTTATGTCTTTTTATTTATTTTGTTAAATGCTTCCCAATTACATTTTAATCTGGCTCACATCCGGGCTGTGAGCAATTTATTTGACACCGCTGTCCTATAGCACCCTCCACTACAAAATTCCTTGAGGGTGAATACTCTTATAAATTAGTCTCACCCTGGTACTGGTCTCTCTTTTTTTTTCTTAAAATGACTTTAGTCATTTTTTACTTTTGTCCAAATCTTCATGACCCCATTTGGGTTTTCTTGGCAAAGATACTGGAGTGGTTTTCCATTTCCTTCTCAAGCTCATTTTATACAAGATGAAACTGAGGCAAACAGGCTAAGTGACTTGCTTAGGGTCACATGGTGAGTGAATGGCTGAGGAGGATTTGAACTCAGGTCTTTCTGGCTTCAAGTCTAGCATGCTATACACTATGCCATAATGCTTCAGTGATGAGATGAGATTGTGAACTGGGGCCACCATTTATTATTAAGGGATTATATCAGGTCACATTTGGTATATATTTTCTTGATCACAAACTGCTTATGAAAGCACCTTTCTTTAATACCCATTTTTCTTATTGGTACAAATCATGAAACATAATGACCATTTCTTATATCCCCATAGTTTAGTACAGTGCCTCACATATAGTAAGCACTTATGTAAAAACTTATAGACTTGAATTGACCTTAGAAGAATTATAATTACACAACTGATTTAATTCTACAAGCATTTATTAAGCACATACAACAGAACAGACACTACACTAGGTGCTGGCAACATAAAGACAACATTGAAAATAGTCCCTGCCCTCAAGGAACTTGCATTCTTCTGGGAAGGTTACATACTACTTGTATGACCCAAAGGTCAATGGAAAGAGGCATGGTGGACTTAAACAGGAAGCAGTATATTACCCTTAATAACCTGTTTATGAAAAATAAAAGATACTAGGAAGGATCCCTAAATCAGGAGGTGAACCAGTTAAGTTGTGACAATGAAACATCCAGCATGGCACATTGGCAAGCCTGGGAAACTTAAAGAACAAATGGAAGGTTTCCAGAATATTGGGTGGATTCTCTATTGGAAAACATGGATATGAATTATATAGGATGAGAGTATCCAATTAATGAAACCATTTAAGTATCCAAGCAGAAGTAGCAGGTTATTACAACGTTTAAGCAAAAACTCTGGTTCCAATATCTAGTCTATTTGTTCCTACCCATTTACTAAGGTAAAACATGATTCCCAAATGGCAGATTGAGAAGTTTCCAAATAATAATAGTGACCCACATTTCTATAGCCCTTTAAAGTTTACCAGAATGGCTCCCTTGTAGCCATTGTGAGGCAGGTAATGCAAGTATTTTTCCCATCATACTTATGAGGAAAATTAGAAATTGAGTGACTTGTAAAGGTCTCCAGAGCTAGTAACCTCAAAGTTGTGTTGGACTTTTGTCTTCCCATACTTGTTTTCTAAATGGGACCACTAAGCAGAAGAACAGTTTGAGAAAAACTTCTGTTTATAATAAATCCAGGAATCAGATGGTACTATTTGGCAGATTAGAAAAGATGGACAAGGAAATATGGAAAAAATTCTTGAAAACTGGTTATATTAGGGTGACGCACTTAAAAGAACCTCCTTAAGTGAAGCCTTTTTTTCAATGACTAGATGCTTCAAAGCCTTTTTAGAACAGGCTTTTGGTTCTGTCTATGGGGTAGAAACGAAATAAATACTTTTTGGGTTAGCTATAAGAATTTTAAAAATAGTAATAAGAGCAACAACAACAATGATCATTAGAATTTACATCATGCTTTAAGATTTGTGAAGTATTTTACATATGTTATCTCATTTGATTCTCACAACACACCTGTGATTTAGGTACAATTATTATTCCTATCTTATGGGCAGCTAGATGGCACAGTGGATAGATAGAGTGCTGGGCCTGGAATCAGGAAGACTCATTTTCCTAAATATGGCATCAGATACTTACTAGCTGTGTGACCCTGGGTGAATCACTTAACCCTGTTTGCTTCAGTTTCCTTATCTGTAAAATGAGCTGAAGAAAGAAATGGTAAACCACAGTATCTTTGCCAAGAAAACCCTACATGAGGTCATGAAGAGTTGGACATGTCTGAAACAACTGAGCAAAAAATTATCCCCATCTTTCAAATAAGGAAACTGAGGATGACAGCAATTAAGTGAGTTGCCCAGGGTCCCACATGTTATAAATAGCTGGGGTAGAATTTGAACTCAGATCTTCCTGATTCCAAGTCCAGCACTCTATCAAGCATTAGATTAAAGTTGCAGAGCCTACCTTATAAAACAACAACAATAAAAGAGATATAACTTTGTAAATCTATGGCCTGTGAGTCCAACATTATAATTTAAACTACTGTGGTTCAAACCTGTGTTGAATAGAAATCTAATGAACAAATAGGCCTAATCATATTTTGCATTTTAAATATTAAAGCTACTACTATTCAAAATGCATAAAGCATCCTGTATCTGAGAAGGTCAAAGTGGTCCCCTTATCTTCTCAAAAACTCATCCTTAGGTGCTCATCACTCCTATTTCTCTTCTATTCACATAACCCTCATGAGTTTTAAGTGGGGCTTTGCACTTTGCTGAGAATAATTTTCAATTGTCAAATATGTAAAACATCCTTTCTTGAGACAGTATGAACAGTAGCAGAACTGAGAAAAGAAATATATTATATTTCAAAATGTTCTGCTGAAAAGTAGCACTTACTTGGAGCATTGGGTGTGATGGCTCATTCAGTTGACTTCTGTTGGAAACATGTTTCTTTTGTTTCTTTTTTTTCCATTTTCTTTTTCCTTTTTAAATGGTTTATTGATGCTTTTGGGATTTTAGAACCAGTCACTTCTCAACAATCCCTTCCCCCCCACCCCCACCACACACCTACAGAACACAGCCCTCCTTTATTACAAAGAATTATTGATCAAAACCAGCCAGCACAGGATCCATAACTGACTAAGAATATAACATTCTGCATGGATAGTACACCATCCCTTAAACAAGAGAAACATTTCATCCTAGGTCCTTTGAAAACAAGACAAGTCATTGCATTGAATCTGATTTCCAATATCTTTTCATATTATTTTTAATCTATGTTATTGAAGTCATTATCTATTATGTTGAAATTTCATCTTGCTATGGCTCCTCTCTGTTCCTCATCAGTTAGTATAGCAAGTAGGCATATAAGTAGCCAGTGTGAAGTAATAATAAATTGGAATTAAGAGTGTAAGGGGAACATAGCAGCCACTTGCCCAAAACTACTTCCTTAATTAATTAAAGCCACATTTAGAGAATGCATGCTAAATTAGGAGAAACCAGCTAGGTCCTAATAACTCTCCCTCAGTTTGTAAATTGAAGATAATAAACTTCACACATGTGCAGTAAAACCAAAGAAAGGTTATACTAGTTAAGAAAGCCTAACTTTCAAATGATATTGATATGTTAATAAGTGAATCCCAAGGGGATCCAGATAAGAATTAGCTTTCCCTCCCAAGAATTGACTCCCAAATCTTGAGTGCCCCACTTCCTACCATTGGTCCCTGCTGCCCAACTTCTCCCAATGCTGATCTGCAGTTACATGAATCTATGTGCCTTCTCTCCCTCCTCTGTCTCTTCCCCATGCCATCTACTTCCCATTCCATGCACTATCTTTAGTCCGTCTGCCCCTGTGCCCTCTGTGTCTTATTAAAATGTGATTTGATGCATTGCTCCCTTCTTGCTGTGAGCATGATCTTTCCCATTGAGTATACCAATAATCAGACTTGTTTGCCCTGACCCAACTGGGGATCCCTTTCTGGTCCCCTTCCTTGTGCATGAGGGAACCTGATCTGGAACTTAATTTGTTTTCAGTTGCACCCTGAAGTGGACAAGCAGGGCACCATGAACCCACTGGGAGAAAAGAAGGATTGACAAAGGAAGACTGTCCCCTTTCCCTTTCTTTCACAAAGACACAACCCTTGCTATTGGGTCATAATACAACATCTATGCTGTTCTACTCTTTATCTATGTTCTCTTGTATCGATGAATTCCTCATATTTTCAATTTCTTACGATATAATAATATTCTAATACATCCATACATCACAATTTATTCAAACATTACCCACTGAAGGACACCCACTTTACTATTTTCAGTTCCATGTTACTACAAAAATATTGCTATAAATATTTTGATATATATGAATTTTTTCTATCATTGATCTTTTTGGCTATAGGTCTATTTGTGAGATTCCTGGGCCAAAGGGTATAAATAGTTAAGTAACTTTTCTTGCATTATTTCAAATTGTTTTAAAGCATGGTTGGACCAATTAATAGCTCTGCCAAGTATATTAATGTGTCTGACTTCCCACAATCCTCTTAATATTGATTATTTCTATCTCATCATTTTTGCCAAATTTCCATTATGTCTGAGAAAGAAATGTCTTTGGTCATGTAGTTCATGACCAAAGTTACAGGAGGTGTGGATAAGACCTTGTTACCAGAGGTGTGGACAAAAGGATGTTCAACTCTCTGAGGGATTTTTCTCCCTCTTGGTAATTAATGACTGATTTATTTGTATCTGATAGAATGAACTTCAAATTTGAATTAGCAAAAGTATCTGAATTTATCAAATAAAATATTCCTAAAACACTTTTAAAAATCAGAGAGTAGAGATGGAAATTGTTGATCACATATCTGTCATTTTATTTTTTATCAATTACTTAAATATTTAGAGCATTTGCTATGTACAGGGTATTCTACAAGGCACTATTTATGTGGCGGTGGGATGTGGGAGGGAGAGGGATATCTAAAGCTGGATCAAATGTATTGTGGACTAAATACATTTCTTCCATAATCTCTAAGAATAAATAATGAGAAGCAATTTTTAAAAAGCTAGATGTTTCCTCATCTGTATTCAGTAAAAATTGGAGTCTGTAAGACTGGCAGCTTATAGTACATGGGCTAATACTATCCAGGTAATACTGTATTGAGTATACACAAGACTACTAGCTTTGTCACAGTAAGTAGCCAATGAATGGAGAGCTGGGCATGTTGAAACAGACAGTACTCAGGCTCTATCTTCCGTGGATCAGATCTTCCCTGGAGGGCCCTTGGATCCAGCTCAAGCTTAGTAGGTCCATGTAGGGTCAAGGCTCTATCAAACTGACCCCATGTTGGGGAACTATTTCAAGGAATTCTGTAGCCTCCAAAATATTTCTATTGCTACCAAAAAAAGAGAATTGAAGGCAGTTAACAGTGAGGTGGAGGCGCTGACTCAGAGAGCTTAAGAAGGAATATTCTAGCTATAAATATTACTGGTAATAGGGACCTGATAGTTGAAATGAATTCAGCAGCCTCCATGAAACTGACTTTCAAACACATCTCGTATGTGATCTTATAATGAGGATGGTTTGACATTCTCCCAGGTGAAATAATTTAATTAGAAACCGTGTGCCATTAAATTCCTTTTAAGCTGCTCTCTACCTACATTAAGTTTGTCGTCGTGTTTTACAGTTAAAGCTATAATTAGCTAGCTCTCCTAGCATCACCAGGAGGTAGGGATTTGCATGATCAATTGTGGTTTATAGCTGAGGAAGCAAAAGAGGAAAGAAAGAAAAAGAATGAAAGATATTGACTCCCAGATCCCAAAGTTACTTGAGAATAAAAATGCTATTTTTATTATGTAGTATTGTGTGTGATTATGACAATTTTGTAATGTTTACTAACCTTATCTCATTCAGTCTTCATAAGTATCAGAGATAGGCTTTTCAGGAATTGTTGTTTAGCCATTTTTCAGTTGGGTCTGACTTTTTGTGAGCCCATTTGGGGTTTTCTTGGGATTGATACTAGAGTGATTTGCCATTTCCTTCTCCAGCTCATTTGACAGTTGAGGAAACTGAGGTTAAGTGACATACTCAGGGTCACACACTTAATAAGTATCTGAGGCTGGATTTGAACCCAGGTCTTCCTGATTCCAGGTCCAGCATGCTTACCACTATATCACCTAGGAGCCCTTTTACAGACACTGAAACAAAGATCAGAGAAGCAAAATGTAACTTCCTTGAAGATAGTGACCTTTTTTGTCTTTGTAACCCCAGTGCTTACTTTGTGCAGTATTTGGCAGACACAATGAAAGTTTGCTGAATTTTAATTTGAATTAAGTGAATCACCCAAGGTCACATATCCAGTAAATGGTAGAGTTAGCACCTAAACCCAGTTCTTTCTCATGATAGTTCCTCTACAGCACAGCTTCCTCTCCATAACTGAATGGAATGTTCTGTAAATCAGCTTATTCTGAAGCACTTGGTTAAAGCAACTGTATTCTCTAATCAACCCTGTCCATGCTGGGAAGCTGTTTTAGATGAATGAATCCTGATTAACTCAATTCTTCTTATCCTTAAAGGAGAACTTGAAAGTAATAGAATTATGAACTCAAGTGACATAATAGGGATGAAGATGGCAAATAAAAAGGTTTTTAGCAAGTCCTTAATAGACAGTGTGGTGTAGTGGGAAGTCTCCTAAACTAGGAGTCAGGGAGCCCCATTCATTGTCCAGACCCGCCACTAATTAGCTGTGTGATTACACAGTTATATAATTAGCTAGGTAATAAATGCTTTCTATCTTTCTGTGGACCTCAGTTTCCTTGTCTGTAAAATGACAGGGTTGGATTCAGGAATGTTTTTTTAATTATTATTTTTATTTATTTATTTATTTTAGTGAGACAATTGGGGTTAAGTGACTTGCCCAGGGTCACACTTCAGGAATGTTTTTAATAACTGGTTCTCTGGAAAAAACATGTGTAGTCACATACTTTAAAGTTTAATCTGCATTGTTAACATTTACTGCATCACTTTTTTAAGTTTAGGCAATCAACAAAATGATAAATTTTTAGCTTTCCTATTTCTGAGGTGTAAGTGTTCACACGAAATATTTAACAACAGGCACTGGCTCTGGAGTCAGGAGGACCTGAGTTCAAATACAGCCTCAGACACTTGACATTTACTACCAGTGTGACACTGGGCAAATCATTTAATATTAATTGCCTCCCCCAGCCCCCAGCCCCCAGCCCCCAAAAGAAAACTTAACAACTGGTTTCCTAGAGCTGGTTCCAGCACATGCCTGGCTGGATTAGATTTCTAAAGTGTCTTCAGCTTTAACAACCTCTGTGGAACATTGGTTCTGGTTGCATGGTGAGCCAGAATGAGTAAATGCATCTTTGAATCACAGAATCTTAAAGCTAAAAGCAACATTAGCTGGATAGCTATTTCAATCTTTTCCTCTTTCAAATGAGAAAAAAATGAGGAATGCAGAGTTTAAGCTTTTGCAAGGGCAAATAGATAGTAGCAGAGTTGAAACTAGAATTTAGGTTTCCTAGCCCCCAGACCTAGCAGTCATTCCACTATATTCCATTGTCTGCTCCCCCTGTGTAAATGACAAAATAACCATTTCCATCAGGAGGGATGTTTCCTGGATTCCATTCTGCAATTGTGGAGGTAACTCCTGGAGCTGTCTACCAATGGTGAAAGAGATGGCATTCAAAGGCTCCAAAATCCTTGTTCTGATTGCTTTCCATTGTCTTTTCTACTTTCACCAGGGAAATCAGAGTCAACCATGAGAATGATAAGATCATCAGATAGTAGATTTAGAGCTGAAAGAGACCTTAAAGGCCATCAATGCTGCCTTCCCCTGCCCTTAGTTTTACAGAAGAGGAAACTAAAATGATTAGGGGTTGTAGTTTGCTCAGGGTTGTGTTGTTGTTGTTCGGTCATGCCCAACTCTTTGTGAACCATACTGGCCTTGGTGTTTTCTTAGCAAAGATACTAGAGTGGTTTGCCATTTCCTTCTTCAGTAGATTAAGGCAAATAGAGTTGAGATACTTGCCCCAGATCACACAGCTAGTGAGTGTCTGAGGCTGGATTTTTTAATAAGGCTCCATGCCTGAGGGGGAGGAGGGCAGCTAGGTGTGTGTGTGTGTGGGGGGGCAGCTAGGTGGCACAGTGGATAAAGCACTGGCCCTGGATTCAGGAGGACCTGAGTTCAAATTTGACTTCAGACACTTGACACTTACTAGCTGTGTGACCTTGTGCAAGTCACTTAACCCCCATAGCCCTACAAAAAAACAAACAAAAATTAAGTCTCCATGCCCAGTGCTCTTTCCACTGAGTCACCCTAGTTATAGGAATTATAGTCCTGTACTTACAAAGCTAGTAAAATGCTTACTTGCTGATTGATTGAAAGATTGGTTGATTTACATCTAATAAGTGGCACTCTTTGGTGATTTTCGTAGATAGTTTGTGATTTTAGAGGGTTTAGCTGATGTGAATATAACTCATACAGTTAATATCTTGTAGAGCCTGAAAATTTCTCAAAATCCTAATTATTTCTTATTGAATTGGCAGCTTCAAGTTAGTCAGGTATGGTAACTGTGATTTCCAGGTTGCTCCCTCTGAATCTATTTCCTCATCTGTCAAATGGGTATGATAACACCTCCTCTAACTCTTAAAAATGACTATTTTGGGAATCAAATGCAATAACAATGTGTCAATGCTTTGTAAAGCACACAGAAGTTAGATCAACAGAAGGTCTTGTCATGAAAGGTTTCTTTTCCAACATTTTGACCTGGGACATTTAGATTTAAGCCACTGCTTCCATTGGGTAGAGGAGAGGAGTAGAAAAGCATGACGGAGCAAGACAAAGTGTTCTTTTCTCCCACTGATGGCAGCGGAGGGCATTGGGAGCCAGGAGTATGCTGGTAAATCTTTAACAACCCACTCTAGGGGTAGTGGTGGGAGGCAGAATATATGCAGGATGCACTTTTAATCTGCATCATTAACATGCTCTTTATTACTTTTTAAAGCCTAGGAAATCAACAAAACAATAAACCAAGTCCTTATTTGGATCATTTGCCTTTTTCCAAAGTATAAATGCTCACACTGAAAATTAAACCATCAGCTTGGGAGCCAGAATACCTCAGGGCTGAGTGTGTGAGTGAGCTGGACTGGGTGGTAGATAAAATTCTCCAACTTCTGGAGCTAACTCTTCTATTTTCCAAAGTGGTTTAGGGGAGAGAGAGAGAGAGAGAGAGAGAGAGAGAGAGAGAGAGAGAGAGAGAGAGAGAGAGAGAGAGAGAGAGACAGAGAGAGAGAGAGAGAGACAGAGAGACAGAGAGAGACAGAGACAGAGAGAGACAGAGACAGAGACAGAGAGAGAGAGACAGACAGACAGAGACAGAGACAGACAGGCAGGCAGAGACAGACAGACAGAGATAGACAGAGAGAGAGATGGAGAGAGACAGAGACAGACAAAGACAGACAGACAGAGACAGACAGAGAGACAGAGAGACAGAGAGAGATAGACAGACAGAGAGATGGAGAGAGAGAGAGAGAGAGAGAGAGAGAGAGAGAGAGAGAGAGAGAGAGAGAGAGAGAGAGAGAGAGAGGGAGAGAGAGAGAGAGAGGGAGAGAGAAAGCAGATTGGATTTCTTTCCACACCACCCACACTATCATTTCCCTGTTGCTTAGTAGAGTGAAACGCATATAACTTTTCTACTGCCTGTATGACCGTGTTAAATGATCTGAAATATGACATGCATGAGCAGTTTCTTTCGTGAGCTTGACATTCCCGGGAATATTGTTCTCCTGATCTTTGATTTTCCACTTTGACTCCTCTGAAATGTATTATCTATTCCTGCAAAACCCCCCCCCCCCATTTTTGGAAGAAACAATTCCACAAAATATGAACCAGAGGACACAAAACAAAGTTCAATCATTTTTTTTTAAAAAGGGACATAAATGAATGACAAAGAGATTACATTTTTAATACTACACTTAAAAGCAAAAAGAGACAATTTGTCTGAGGACGTATTCACTTTGGACAAGAACCAAGGTGGTATATTTGGAACACAAATGTAAATTATAAACCAGACAGGACAATGCCCAGTTGAATGAGAATGACACTGAACAGCCCTACTCCATTTCCTCAGCAACAATTCTTTCCCCTTCTTTTGAAGCAAGGTATACACTAGCTACAAAGTGCCTTTGATTTCTGTTCCTTTCCCTTAAAAATACTGGCTAATATAATGTGGAAGATAAAAACACTAGACTGCATGATTAGTACAAATGATTGAATTTGATCTGCTCATCTGGAAATCACCTGGTTCTTTATTTACATCAAAGACTCTAGGACTTTTTGATGAGGGTGAGTGGTGGAGGGGAAAAGGGGGAAAGGAAGTAAAATATCTCTTCATAAAGGAGTTTTAAAATCTTTGGAGAGGGGGCAGCTGGGTGGCACAGTGGATAAAGCACTGGCCCTGGAGTCAGGAGAACCTGAGTTCAAATCCGGCCTCAGACACTTAACACTTACTAGCTGTGTGACCCTGGCAAGTCACTTAACCCTCATTGCCCTAAAAAGAAAAGAAAAAAAAATCTTTGGAGAAACTGGCATCAGGGACCTTAGTACCTGAGAATCTCCGATTTAAAAAATTGTTTTATTAAAGCAGCTTGTTTTCCCATTAGTCATTTCGGGATCTAACTCCTTCATTCCCTAACCCCACCCCTATGTGCTCATGGGTAGACTTCAGAGGAGAAAGAGCAATCACCTAGAGCTGGACGGTATAAAGAAACCACCTTCACACAGCAGATCAACACCAGCCAGCCGTGTGTGTGAACAGCCAGAAAGAGCAATCTCTTCAAATCAGTTAATATAGAAAGGATGATTTTAGGATAAGCAAGAAGGAGGATTCAGAAGGCCAAAGCTCAAAAATTTCTGAGAATAGTTAAATTGCTTACCAAGATGGAGTTGACAGGAAGAAGCTTAGTGTGTCCTCATAGTAGAGCCAGTGAAGGAGTTAGGTCCAGAGGTATTCTGCAGTCAGTTTTTATTTCAGAGAAGCAATGGTTAAATTTTCTTTTTTAAAAAAATAAATTATTGGGGTAGCTAGGTGGTGCAGTAGATAGAGCACCGGCCCTGGATTCAGGAGGACCTGAGTTCAAATCCGGCCTCAGATATTTGACACTTACTAGCTGTGTGACCCTGGGCAAGTCACTTAGCCCCAATTACCTCACCAAAAAAAAAAAATTATTCTGAACTTGAGAAATAAAAAAAGCATTTCCATAGCATAGTAGAACAGGGAAAAAAAAGATGATTGTAGGGGCAGTAGGTGGCACAGTGGATGGAGCACCGGCTCTGGAGTCAGGAGAACCTGAGTTCAAATTCAGCTTCAGACACTTAACACTTACTAGCTGTGTGACCCTGGGCAATTCTCTTAACCCCAATTGCCTCACCAAAAAAAAATGATGATTGTACATGAAATTGAGAATCTATTATATATGACTTGTCTTTTAAAATGTATATTAAAGTTATCAAATAACTTTCTTTTTTTTCTTCCCTCCCCATCCCATGACTACCATTAGACACAAATATGTGTGTATACATATATGTGTCCATTTGTATCTATGTAAAATCATTCTATATACCTCTGGGTGCAGGTAGCATCTTCCTTCATAGGTCCTTTGTAGTTAATTTGGGTATTTATAATAGTCAGAATTACTTGGTCACTCAGAGTTCTTCTTTAAAAATATTGCTATCACTGTATACAATGTTCTCTTGGTTCTGCTAATTTCTCTCTTCATTATTTTGTGCAAATCTATCCGTGATTTTCTAAAATCAACTTTCTCATCATAGAGCACAGTAGTCTTCTATCACAATCATATTCCGTAACTTGTTTAGCCATTCCCCAGTTGATGGACACTGCCCCTCACCCCAGACAATTTCTAGTTCTTTGCTGCCACAAAGAGAGCAGCTATAAATATTTTAGAACATATAGGTTCTTTTCCTTTTTCCCTAATCATCTTTGGAAAAAGACCCACTACTAGTAGTAGTATTGCTGGGTCAAAGGATATAGGCGGATTAATGGTTAAATTTTCAGTGTGAGCTTGTTGCTGCCAATTAGGGATTGATTTATTCTTTCATTCATTGTATAGACTTAAGGAAGTGATGGAGAAAATATTAATAATACAAATTAAACTTAAAAGTGTATCATGTACTTTTTTTCACCCAGAGAACTAATTGCCAAACATTTACCAGCACACCTCTCATTAGAACCATATATTTAGAACTGGAATAGATTTTATGGATAATCTTTTCTAATCCCCTAATTTTGCAGATCAAGAAACTGAAACCCAGAGAGACAGTGACTTTCCTAGGTCATGCAAATAGAGATAAATGACAAAGCTTGGATTTGAACCCAGGATCTTTGGCTTCAGACCTAGTATTCTTTTTACTATCCCATTCTTCCTAGGTGCAGGGTATGTAGGTGTCTGTCAATGACAGTTATTTCCATTTGCTCAGGGATTTCAATATACATATTAATGTCTTCTCAAATTCTCTGGTTTCCCAGTTTATCATTCTTCTCACTTCCCATGACCTGTATTTTCATTTCACCTCAACCACCTGCAGGATGGTATTACCTTTGAACTCACCATCATCATAATTCTTCTTCCTCCATGATCCTGAATTCTGAAATTCTCCTCTTTGGTTATAACCTTCAGTACTTTTGTCTCTCCTTTTTGCCTCATTCCTAAATCTAGTCTTTTGATATCCAGTTTCTTCATCCCTCACTGTTCTCCCATTTCATCACCCAGTCTATCACAACCAATTCAACTATACACTATGATTTCACCTTGACTTATTTGTCCTTTTGTCTCCCTGTCTATCCTCTACCCCCAAATCAAACTTCTCTGATCTTATGAATCTTCTATCGAATGTTACTGTAGTAAATCTCACAATTCTGCTCACTGGTTCTTTTACAAATGTATGTTATCAAACTTCAACTAAGCTTTCAATACTGTCTCAATTTAAAAAATTGTTTCTGCATTGGCTGTCTCTCACCATCCCCAAAGTGGCTGCTTCAAACCTACTTTTATTTTAAGTCCCTTATATCCAAGCTTCTTAAACTGTGGGCTGTGATCCCATGTGGGGTGGCATAAATGAATGTGGGGGTTTTGAAAAAATTGGCAACAGTAAAAGGCTGTGTATACCTATTTTATATACCTATAAACCTGGGGTCACGTAAACATTTCTTGGGTAAAAAGGGGTTGCATGTGGGAAAAGTTTAAGAAACTCTGCTTTATAATACTCCTGCACTCTCCTTTTCAACAGGGGATTTTGCATCCTACTTTATTAAGAAAATAGAAGCCATTAATTGTGAGCTCCCTTTTCTCTCTTACTCCTCACTTCAAAACCCTTCTACTTTATTCTATTTTCTCTCTTCATTTGTTCCAGTCATAGAGCAGTTCCTTTCCTTTTGCCCTTGATCCCATCTCTTCTTCTTGCCTCAGTGACTTTGTCTTTTAAATCATCTGTTCTCTCTCTTATCTTCAAATTCTCTTTATGTACCAGCTCCTTTCTTGGTGCCTAAAAATATTTCCTGGTTTCCCCCAGCCTAAAAATAAAAATAGGTTTTCATTTGACTCCACTATCTTCTCAAGTTCTTCTCCCTTGAAAAGGGCCACCTATACTCATTGCTTCCAATTCTTTACCTACCACTCTTTTCTCAATCCTTGCAATTTCAATTCTGGTCCCATCATTGGACTGAAACTGGTCTCTCCAAAGTTTTTAATGCTTTCTTAATTATTATATTCAATTCATTTTTCTCAGCCTTCCTTCTCCTTGGCCACTCTCTAGCTACCGACACCATCGGTCACTGCTTCCTCTTGTCATATCAGTCGATAAATCTTGTCCATCCTTTCTCAATAAAATTTAATTTTCTCCACATACTTCTGCTTTCTGGGCTCAGCTGGACCATCTCACTTGGTCCTAGGCGTCTTAATCAATTTTCCTCTTTCTAGCATCTCTTTTCCAATCCATACACCACACAAATGAAAAAAAAATCTATGTAAGGTGTAGAGCTGGTCTTTATCCTTCCTGTGATTCTTTAGTGATTCCCTATTGCCTCAAAGATAAAACACAAACTCCTCATTTAGAATCTGGCTTCAATTCCTTTCTAGACTTCTTTCACATTATTCACCATCACTTGCTTTATGTTCCAGATAAACTGGACCACTTCCTGTTCCCTGGACTTGACATTTCTTCTGTGTATTCTCATAGGCTGTCTCCTGAGCCTAGACTACAATCCCCCCTCATCTCCATTTAAAGTCTTTATCAGCCTTAAAGACTCAACGGAGGTGAATCCTCTATGAAGTCTTTCCCAATCTCCTTAGTTGTTCATTCTCTATCCTGAATTTCATGCTCCAGAGCTGGGGCTTGGCGAAGTGATTTTTAGAAGAGCTGATACAAATATAGCAATGGTAAACTGAATATTTTGCCTAAAAACTATAAGATGCAAGGAGCCCTTCAGAGATACAGATGAGGGACTTAGAAAGAGTGTGCAGAGAAGATTGGGGTTTATTGAAGATACCTTATCTAATTATGACTGTTTCCCTTTTCCTCCACATCACTGACCTCACAGTGCTTGGTCTTTGCATTGCAGGCATTCATTATGCATACTTTTGTATTATGAGAGGCCAAGATGATAGCTAGAGGGCCCACTTCAGTGTCAGGAAGATGAGACTTCAAATCCTGCCTGTGATTCACACTAACTGGGTAGCCTAAGGAAAGTCATCTCACTTCTTTGTATTCTTTTCCCCCCAGGCATTAATTATTATTAAATACTTTGGCCATATAATGAGAGGATAGGACTCACTGGAAAAGGCCCTTTTGCTTGGAAAGATTGAAGGCAAAAGACAAAAGGAGTGGCAGAGGATGAGAAGAAGAGATAGTGGAATGGAAGCCATGGGAGAGAGTGGAGAATAGAAGGATCAAGAGGACAATGGTTCATGGGGTCATGGAGAGTTGGAAATGACTGAATGATAGAACAAAATTCCAGACAATTCTCTAAAACTATTAAGTTGTAGAAAGACTACTGGTAATTATAATAACAACAATAATAATTAGCATTTGCATAGCTCTTCAAGATTTGAAAAGCATGGGGGCGGCTAGGTGGTGCAGTGGATAAAGCACCAGCCCTGGAGTCAAGAGGACCTGAGTTCAAATCTGGAGTCAGACACTTAACACTTCCGAGCTGTGTGACCCTGGGCAAGTCACTTAACCTTCGTTGCTCTGCCCCCCCACCAAAAAAAAGAGATTTGCAAAGCATTTTACAAATATCTCATCTGATTCTCGCTACAGCCCTGGGAGGTAGGTACTATTATCCTCCCCATTTTATAGACAAGAAAGCAGAGGCAGGCAGAGGTTATGTGCCTTGTCCAGGGTCATATTGCTAGTAAGTATCTGAGGTAAAATTTGAACTCAGGTCTTCTTCTTTTTTTTTTTTTTGCGGGGCAATGAGGGTTAAGTGACTTACCCAGGGTCACACAGCTAGTAAGTGTTAAGTGTCTGAGGCTGGATTTGAACTCAGGTACTCCTGAATCCAGGGCTGGTGCTTTAACCACTGCGCCATCTAGCTGCCCCAGACTCAGGTCTTTTTGACTCCAGGTCCAACAAATCTATCTACTGTCCTATCTAGTAGAAGCAGCTGCTCGTTGATTAAATCATAAGGGTTTAAAAACATTATAGCTATGTGATCTGTCACATTTCCATTAGATTGTAACCTGTTGTATCTTAACTTCATATCTCATGCAGGACCTTACACAGTACTTTGCACACAGTAGACAATAAGTATATGTTTAATTGAACTGGAAACTCCTTGCATGTTTCTCCATAGATCTTCGAGGTAAATACTATCCACTTTCATGGATTATACATGATCTAATTAGAATGGGTACCACCTTCACCAGTACAAATCATACTCCATCCATGCCTGCCCATCCTGTTCCACACATTTCTCTAAACTCTGCATAAATGATCTATCTTATGTGCTAGAAAACTTTCTCTGGTTCTGTCAATATTTCATGGGTATAATACTCAGCCTGTCCATCTGTATCTCTTGCTCTCACTACATGACCAACCAAGTTATGTATGTCTTTGATAAGGATATTCCCCCGCAGACACTCCATTTACAGGCTCGGTCTCGGGCCTTTGCATTAGTTCTCCCCCATTCCTCCTTACCTCTGCTTTATAGAGTACCCCTCTGTCTTCAAGACAGATCAAGCACCATCCCTCTATATGAAGCTTTCTCTGATCCCTCAATGTCTGAGGTCCTCCCTCTCAAACCACCCCTTATTTTAATCTCCTTTGTGTTTATTCGTATTTATTTTCTTTATATTTATTCATTCCACTGCCAAAAGGATAATTATTGTAATACTCCGTGCTTGACACTATTCCTAGCATTAATTAACCAAAAGCTTTTATTCTAGAGCCATTTGAAGATGCAAAACCAAATCCTGGATTCTAAAAGTTCATCCAGCTCCATTTGTATCTGTAAACAGACAATTTACTTTCCAGAAATACCCAGAAGAGTACTTGCTGTCCTCTGAGAAAAAGATAACAATGGCAGCTGCAAAGTCACAAAGGAAGCCCAATTGAAAGGAAGCTTGGTAACGGATTGTGGTTTGGGAGGAAAAGAGAAAAGTTATTAAATTAACAACTGCCAAAAGGAAAAAAATGAAACATTTTTGTTGCTCTAATATACTTTATTTTTTAATTTAATAACTGGTTTCAAAGAAAACTTAATAATTTAATTATTGGGTTCAAAGTTAATTAAAGGGACACTGAGAAGATGTTAATTACAAGGACAAAAAGAAAGCAGTCCTTGCCCTCTGGCAGCTTACATCCTTCTAGGCAGATACAAGAGGTACCTCAGTAAGTCCCCAAAAGATAGAATTTGTCCTTACTAAAGTTTTTTTGTTTGTTTTTGGCTTAACAACTTGGATAATTTTCTTAACATCTGTAATGTTGATAGTTATTGGGACCTTTAAGAGAAAGTAGTTATTTAAGGCATCACTGATAAACAAATGGTAGGGGTTCCTCTTCCTCAAATGGAAGAGGAGAGAAAGTTTATCAGTCCCTTTTTCCTGTTCTCTGGTCTTTATTTCTCCATATTTAGCCTCTTTCTTCTTCCCCTCTCTCTCCTCTTTCTCTAATCATTCCCCTTCCCCTATTACCACTAAACTGGTTAAGATGGCTAGCCTCAAGAAAAGACAAATTCTTTTTGTGTAGACATATAGAATACCTAAAGTCCCATTTTGCTTCATTTTATTTAATTTCATTTTATTAGGAGACTGGATGGAGATTGGACCTGTTATTTTGTTGGTATAGAGAACTCTCAAATGAGGAATCTCCTTTGTCTCATACCTGACAACTTGACTTATATTGAACATCAGGTGTCTTTCTATTTCCCCTTTTAGTGAAGATCCTAGACATTAGGTAAGGCAATTGACTTATTTACTGCCAAAAGCATAGTAGATATTCAGTGTCTGTTGTGTGAATGAATCCATGAATCTCTTTGGTCCTCTATTGCCAAATCTATGAAATGAAGGTGTTATGCTAGGTGATTTC
This sequence comes from Dromiciops gliroides, assembly GCF_019393635.1. Lineage (NCBI taxonomy): Eukaryota > Metazoa > Chordata > Mammalia > Microbiotheria > Microbiotheriidae > Dromiciops > Dromiciops gliroides. Next base: position 374,258,753 of record NC_057864.1, read on the forward strand.
TCAGGTCCTTTCCATCATTAACATTCTTGATTGTGTATAGTGTTTTTTTTTTTTAACTTGTAAAAGGGCATCACAAATCCTACCCATTGTGCTGAGTTCTCCTGCTTTTTCTTCTTTATCAGACTTGCTATCTCTATTCATCCCTGCAGTGAAACTCTTGATTTTAAAAGTTGTTGAAGAGCAGCTAGGTGGCACAGTGGATAGAGCACCAGTTCTGGAGGACCTGAGTTCAAATCCAGTCTCACACACTTACTAGCTCTATGACCCTGGGCAAGTCACTTAACACCATTGCCTCCAAAAAAAAGTTGTTGGGATATTTCCAGGTTATGAGGACCACTCTGACCCAGAGGCTCCATGACAGCTTCTTATCATTTATAGAAATTATATGTAGGGAAATTTAGATTTCCACAATTTCAAGATTTTCCTCTAGCTATTTTCTTCTGTTCCAACCCTCTTTGTGATACTATGATTTTTTTTTAAATGGAAAAGACCAAACATAGTATCATATAGATTTAGAACCAAAAGGAACATTAAAAGTCATCTGGTCCGAGCAACCACATTTAACAGAAGAGAAAACTGAGGCCTATTTTATTATCCATGACAGGTTAAGAGATTTGCTTAAATTCACAGCTAATTAGTGGCAGAATGGGGATTGGAACCAAGTTCTTCCAGCTCCTAATCCCACTTAAAAGATATGATTTTACTCATGCTGCACTCTAGATTTTTCACTTACAAAAAAAAATTCCTCATGAGGCACTGCAGAGAATATGCTCTCTCTCCAAAGCAATCAAATTTAAGTGACTTGCCCAGGGTCACTCATGCAGTAAAGTGTCAAGTATCTGAGGTCAGACTTGAACTCAGATCCTCCTGACTCTAGGGCAAGTGATCTATCCACTGTACCAACTCACTGTCCCAGTAGCTTGTTCAGTTTTAGTTCTATATCTATGATAAGATAGTTCTCCAAATCCCAAATTGGAGTAATTTTAAAAACTGGAACATTCAAGGATGCATTCTTAACCTTTTGAGACTGCTCTTAAGGATAGTCATTACTCATGATCTACACCAGGGTTAGAGGCAGAATTCAGGACTGTAGATTTTGACTGAGTCTTATTGGTTCTTAGAGTCTTAAGTGGTGGAGAACTACACTAGGCCATGTACTAAGTGAGCCCAGCAGGGTTAGCTTCTTAAAGGAAAATATTGTCCTTGTTTAAATGGTAGAATATGGCACATTCCTTTACAGGATCCATTTTAGCTTTCATTTCTCTTGTTTTAGGATTGGACTTGAATAGTCAATGGCAGAGTAGAAAAAACGATAGGTAACATTTATATAGCATTCTAAGGTTTGCAAGAACTTATATGTTATCTCATTGGATACCATAATCCTGTAAGTTTTTTTTTTTTGGTGGTGTTGTTGCTGTTCAGTCAGCTCAGTCTTGTCCAACTCTTTGTGACCACATTTGGTATTCTCTTGGCAAAGAAACTGAAGTGGTTTGTCATTTCCTTTTCCAGATCACTTGACAGATGAGGAAACTGAGGCAAACAGGGTTAAGTGACTTGCCCTGGGTCACACAGGTGCTTATACTAAGTGTCTGAAGCGGGACCCTTCTAGATTCTTGGTGCTTCACTCTATCCACCACATGGCCTAGCTGTCTCAAAATAGAGGAAGGCTGTGAATTAATGAGTTGAACAGGGCTCTTTAAAAAGATAGATAGGAGAGCCAAGCCAAAAGATACCATCATATAGCATTAACATGACAGTGAACTTCTTTCCTCTTGGGCATGGGGTGGGGTGGGGGGACAGTGAGGGGGAGGGAAGAGAGAGTAGGTGGAGGACTTGGCTGCCCAGTGCACTTTAAGATATGAGACAGACTTACTGGATATCCAGCTGAGAAGAAGAGCAGACTTTGTGACTGATTTCTGAGTGGAGATTCTGGAGAAAAAGTACAGAGAATTCCTGACTCCAACTCTTTGGCTGACCTGCTCATAGGCCAAGGAAGGTGAGAATATATTCCACATTCTATGACTGTGATATTGGGGGGTGGGAAAGGAATGGGAGCACTTCTCTCCCAATGGCTTCTTGGGATGTTGGTTCCCTCATGAGAATAAGTTTGTGAACCTAGACACTGTCATAACTGGGCTTGGATAACTGATCTTTGATCAAAGTAGCTCACAGCCAATGGGAAAATCTCAATAGTGTTGTAAGGAATATTCTCTGGCCTCACTTTGCTCCAGCCAGGTGGTTTACACCTGTCATTCAGGGTTCCAGAAGCACCTGAAGAGGTTGGGGCTGTTTCTTCTCTAATGCCATTGGCCTGAACTCTGCTAGTTGGATTCCCCTCATTGTTTAGGTCCCAGTGACTAGCACTCTGTATCCACTTAGCCATTCAACATCAATAGCTTTTACAAAGGGATATTTAATCCGAAGATATAACAAGAACAAAAGTACAAACATTTCTCCCCAATACTTTAGTGGAGCTCATGCTCCTCTATAAATACTTCAGTCTCTGAGAACAATTTCTATCACAGTTTCTATCTAGTATTGGATCCACCACCTTCATATCTAAAGGTGATATCCCTGTTGGAAGAATTCTTGTCTTAGCTACCATTGAGCTGGGTCCTGAAGATCACCTTCTTTCTTAGATAGGAATATTTTATCTCTAACCCCCCCCACAATTATGTGTTAAACTAATTTTTAGACGTTTCATTTTTTTTTAATGTTTTGAGTTCCAAATTCTTTCCTTCCCTCCCTCCCCTCCCCACTCCTGAGATGGTAAGCAATCAGATATAGGTTATACATGTACAGTCATATAAAACATTTCCATATTAGTAATTTTGTACAAGAAGACTTGAACAAAAGAAAAAATAATTGAAATAAAGTGAAAAATAGCATGCTTTTTCAGTCCGTATTCAAACAATATCAGTTCTTTCTCTGGAGGTGGATAGTATGCTTCATCATTAGTTCTTTGGGATTGTCTTGGATCATTGTATTGCTGAGAATAGCTAAGTTATTCACAGTTCTTCATTGTACAATATTTCTGTTACTGAGTACAATGTTTTCCTGGTTCTGCTCACTTCACTTTGCATTAGTTCATGTAAGTCTTTCTAGGTTTTTCTGAAATAATCCTGTTTTTGTAATTTCTTATAGCACAATAATATTCCATCACCATCATATACCACAGCTTGTTTAGCCATTTCCCAATTGATGGGTATCCCCTTAAGATCACTTTTAAAGGTCATTCTTTGCTTCTTGGGTCATCAATGCTGGACTGCTTTCAAAACCCAGTATGGACTCTGCCTCCTGGACTCCCAGACTCCAGTATCCTGGATTCCTGGAGGCTCACTCTCTTGACCTTTTGAAATTCACAGCATCAGAGCCTTCAGATTAATCTCATTAATCTCAAAACAGAAGTACAAATGCTGAGTTAGGCAAAGGACCAAGGCTGATTCTCACAGGGCTACATGCTGGCTTTGGAGGGAAATGACCCAAGGCCTCTCTTTTTACACTATTGTCTCTCACCAGACACCATCAGCAAATTAAGAGCAGATATACCCCAAGAGAGAAAGCCAAGTTCAATTGAGGCTTTTAAAAGTTGCCTCTAGGGGCAGCTAGGTGGTGCAGTGGATAGAGCACCGGCCCTGGATTCAGGAGTACCTGAGTTCAAATCTGGCCTCAGATAATTGACACTGACTAGTTGTGTGACCCTGGGCAAGTCACTTAACCCCAATTGCCTCACAAAAAAAAGTTGCCTCTAGTTCCAATTCTACAACTACAGCCTATCAAGGAAGCTGCTGTCCACCATATGGCTAGCAGTCTTGGCCTGTGTCTTGCCACTAGATTCTGATGATTCTGGAGGAGAAAGTGAGGCTGATGACTTTGCACAGCTCTGCCTCACTTAAATCCAATTCACTTGTAAGTTAAGACATCACTCTCCTGATGTCATTGAGAATGAAGGACAAACAACAACAATTTAGCAGACCAGAACCAATTATACAATGTCTCTAAGTCACTAACATTACAAGTCATCATAGCCTGAAAATAGGTCCTCCAGACTCTACCATCTGGGGAATTTGCCATCAGCTAAGCATGGTGATATGCTCTGCACATACACTAGTCCCCCATTACACTATGTTTTATTATACTTCTATTTCTTGTGGTAATGATATTTTGATTTTATTCAATAAATATTTGGTACAACACAAAATATTTGGCCACACGTGACAATTTGCACAAGGCACATTTCCTTAGTCTTCTTTTTTTAGAACTCACTAGGTCTTCAGTGGCTTTATTTTTATAATAAATAAAATTATTTTAATTAATTTTCCAGTTATATATAAGGATAGTGTGAGATTTAAAATTGGATATAAGAGCATTAAACTTCCCCTTTAACTTTTCCCTTATATATCTCCCAGACCACTAAGAAAAAGAAACCTCTGAGCTTTAATCAGTGAGGGATTAGATTTTATTGTTTGGGAGTTAATTAGATAACAAAAAGGTGATACCGATTAGGGAAATAGGAAAGTAGAAATACAAATGAATAATCTTAGATCTAAGCTTAGTCTATATTCCATTATAAAACTCATTGAATCCCAAAACTGCCTGCCAGGCTGAGAACCAGAGCCGACCACCAAACGTGTGTGCCGCCAGGCTAAGCTGCAAAGCCAGAGAGAGAGCGAACTTCTGTTCCACTCTCAGTTTCAAGTTGGCGTCCCAGAAGTACGGCATGCTTGGCCATACTCTCTGGGCAGCAGCAGGCACACAGCTGTTTGTCTCGGTCTCCTCCCCAAAAGGGCAGTCCTTCAGAAGCCGCTTCAGTAGCATGAGCTCAACTCTCAAATGATTCAGCTAAAACTTCCGTTTTTTTTTTACCACAATAGTTTTCAACATTTGTTTTCATAGGATTTTTAGTTCCAAATTTTTCTCCCACCCTGCCCTCTCTCCCTATTCCCCAAGATGGAAAGCAATCTGATATAGGTTATATATGTACAATCACATTAAACATATTAGTCATCTTGTGAAAGAAGAATCAGAGCACAAGGGAAGAACCTCAAAAAAGAAGGAAAAAAAAACAGCCCAAAAGTAAAAAACAATATGGTTCAATCTGCATTCATAATCCACAGTTCTTTTTCCTGGATGTTGAGAACATTTTCTATCATGAGTTCTTTGAAATTGTTTTGGATTGTTGCACTGCTGAGATGAGCCAAGTCTATCACCATTGTTCATCACACAGTATTGCTATTACTGTGTTCTCCTGGTTCTGCTCCTCTCAGTCAGCATCAGTTCATGTAAGTCATTCCAGGTTTCTCTGAACTCCTCCTGCTCATTGTTTCTTTCTTTTTTTTTTTTTTTTTAGTGAGGCAATTGGGGTTAAGTGAGTTGCCCAGAGTCACACAGCTAGTAAGTGTTAAGTGTCTGAGGCCGGACTTGAACTCAGGTACTCCTGACTCCAGGGCTGGTGCTCTATCCACTGCGCCACCTAGCTGCCCCCCGCTCATTGTTTCTTACAGCACAATAGTATTCCATTACATTCATATACCACAACTTGTTTAGCCATTCCCCAATTAATGGGCATTCCCTTGATTTCCAATTTTTTGCCACAACAAAGAGAGCTGCTATAAATATTTTTGTACATGTGGGTCCTTTTCCCTTTTCTATGATCTCTTTGGGATACAGATCTAGCAGTGGTACCACTGGGTCAAAGGGTATGAACAGTCCCATAGCCCTTTGGGCATAGCTCCAAATTGCTCTCCAGAATGGTTGGATCAGTTCACAGTTCCACCAAGCAATGCATTGGTGTTCCAATTTTTCCACAGCTTCTCCAACATTTATTATTTTCCTTTTTTGTCATATTAGTCAATCTGATAGCTATCAGTTGGTACCTCAGAATTGTTTTAATTTGCATTTCTCTAATTAATAGTGATTCAGAGCATTTTTTCATATGGCAATAGATAGCTTTGATTTCTTCATCAGAAAACTGCTTGTTCATATATATCCTTTGACCATTTCTCAATTGGGGAATGACTTATATTCTTATAAATTTGATTATTTCCCTGTATATTTTAGAAATGAGGCCTTTATCAAAAATACTGGCTGTAAAAATTTTCCCAGCTTTCTGCCTCCCTTCTAATTTTGGCTGCATTGCTTCTGTTTGTACAAAACCTTTTTTAATTTAATATAATCAAAGTCTTCCATCTTGCATTTCATAATATTCTCTATCTCCTATTTGGACATAAACTGTTTTTCTCTCCATAGATCTGAGAGGTAAACTACTCTGTCCTCTCCTAATTTATCTATGTATCACCCTTTATGTCTAAATTTTGAACCCATTTTGACCTTATTTTTGTATAAGGTGTAAGATGTTGGTCTATGCCTAGTTTCTGCCATTCTATCTTCCAGTTTTCCCAGCAGTTTTTGTCAAATACTGAGTTCCTATCCTAGAAGTTGGAATCTTTGGGTTTATCAAACAGTAGATCGCTATAGTCATTTACTACTGTTTCTCCTGACAAGGGACATTTCTAAACCATAACATGAATATGTTTCCTTGTGGGTCACCAGGAATGGAAAATGTGGTAAATAATGGAATTTGGCAGACTGATTGAGATGGGCCACACCTGTCCCATCCTGAGTGATGTATGCTGCTGATGTCAGCAGGAGAAACCACTCTCCACAGGCAATTTGAAGGATCTCCCCTTTTGGGGGAGGGAGAGTAAATGCTCACTGAGGCAAGCTCGCTCTCTTTCTGGAGTCACTTTATTTCTGGTGGTGTGAGCTGCAGGAGCTGACAAGAAACAGGTTTTTTCCTGGAAGTTTGTCCTGTGGGTCCTGACTACAAAGCTGTTTCCCATTGAAGCTACAGACCCCGGGTGGTGAGTTAACATACGAGCCCTGCTCTTTTGAATTAGTTGAACTGGAAGTGAGTTTGGGGATTGTATAGATTTATGTTACAGTTAGGAGGATTATCCATTTTTCTTTTCCCCTATTCCCTTGTCTTTGATTTTATTAATTTCACCTTTGCTGTTTATTTTATTCCCATTAATAAAACATGATTCGTTTGTGGAAAAGAGGCTGTTAGGCTCCTTTCTTATTGGCCTGGGAGAAATATATAAAAAGGCAGCTCAGAGGGGAGGGAGTTTTGGACCTAGAGTTCCCTCATTATTTCCGGGACCCCAATATTATGGCAAGCCACTCAATTAACTCCCTATATCAAATTTGGCCCCAACAAAAAGAAGTTAAGAATAAGTGGGATGTTACAAAATTTAAAAGGTCAAGTTTGACTTGAAAGAAGAGTTATGAAAGGACACTGCCATGGAGGCTGGGGGGTCCACCAGTATTGGTGGACTTTTTTGATATATTGATTGGTTGTGCTAATTTTTTCTTCTTTTCCTCTTTTTGTCTTTATAAATACTATTTGTTATATGAAATGACTCCCTGAAAGAGGAGGGATGCTGGGGAAAAATCCTATGGGACTATGAGTATCTAGGATGTAATGATAAAGTTGAGCAAAGAGAGTAGGGACTATGCCCCACCTGTCAGATAGGAAGAATGATTAGGTGCTTTCCATTGGTGGTCATTGCTGAAGCTGCAACTACCTTAGAAAGTTGTCCTTTCCAGTTCCAAAAGACTTATGATGGAAAATGCTCTCCACATCCAGAAAAAGAACTATGGAGTCTCCCCCAAACACCAATAAAATATTTAAAGAAAAGAATTGGTGGGAAAAATGAGCTATAACTCATATATTTGTGTGTGTGTATATATATATACACACACACATATATACATATACATATATATACACACATGTAGATATGTATGTATATATGTATGTACACACACATACACATACATACATGTAAAGATTTTGCTGGAGTACTCTCCAAGCAGGGGGTAAAATAATGAACTAACATTGTGATTGGGTTACAAAGTATTATATGGGAATGAATCCTTAATATTTTAAAATTCTGGACTTAGCCTAGAGGAACCTAGGCCAAGAGAAGGTGAACAATTTCTTCCTACAGGAAGGACAACTTCCTTCCTTCCTTCCTTCCTTCCTTCCTTCCTTCCTTCCTTCCTTCCTTCCTTCCTTCCTTCCTTCCTTCCTTCCTTCCTTCCTTCCTTCCTTCCTTCCTTCCTTCCTTCCTTCCTTCCTTCCTTCCTTCCTTCCTTCCTTCCTTCCTTCTTTTCTTTTCTTTTCTTTCTTTCTTTCTTTCTTTCTTTCTTTCTTTCTTTCTTTCTTTCTTTCTTTCTTTCTTTCTTTCTGTTTTCTTCTCTCTCTTTTTGGATAGTATTTTATTTTATTTTCAATTAAAGATTGGAAAGATTGTTTTCAACATTCATTTTTCTAAGATTTTGAATTTGAAATTTTTTCTCACTCCCATTCTCCCCTCCCTTCCTCCTCCCCAAGACATCAAGCAATCAGATATATGTTATATACATATACATATACACATATGCACATACACATATCTATACACATAATTGTGTATGCATATTTTAATATTTGTCATGTTGTAAAAGAAGAATCAGAATAAAAGGGAAAACACAAGAAAGAAAAAAAATAACAACAAATAAAGTGAAAATAGTATACTTTGATCTGTGTTCAGACTCCATAGTTCTTTTTCTGGATGTGGAGAGCATTTTCCATCATAAGTCTTTTGGAACTGGAAAGGACAACTTTCTAAGGTAGTTGCAGCTTCAGCAAAGACCACCAATGGAAAGCACCTAATCATTCTTCCTATCTGACAGGTGGGGCATAGTCCCTACTCTCTTTGCTCAACTTTATATATAGGGACCTGAATCCTGATTTCTATCAAGTGTTTTGTAGATGCTGAACCAGGATTGATCTAATAAATTAATGAAGGAGGGAGAGGAAGGAGATATAATGGAGGCAATGAACTGTAGGAAGAGTTTTTGACTGGATCATGACAGGCAATAGAGGAACTACATAACTTGCAGACTGCATCCTATAGGACTATGAGTATCTAGGAAACTGAAAGCTCAGGCATATAAGCCTTGGTTCAGTTGTTTGGATATAGATAGGAATGGAGAGGAAAAATACAGTTAATTCTGTTGTTAAGTGGATCTGTGTTGGCTGAAAGAAAAAAGAATGAAAAAGCTGAATGTTTATATTCTGTTAATACATCATGGAGAAAAAAATAGATGTTGCATCTTCTAATGCTTTTGTGCCAGTCCACTGATTCTTTCTGAACTCCCTTCTCTCAGAACAGCTTCTGGTCTTAATAATCTAAAAATTTCAGTGATATTGCTTTTTATTTTATTTTATTTTGTTCATCAAATGGACAAAAGAAATATGTGCTGAAAAATGACCTCTTCTTTAGAAAGCTGCAGTTGGTGGTCTTTGAGTAGGGCCTTCTATCTCCCATCTCCATCTCCATCATTCCTTTGCACAGTTTGTCCCCAATGCCTTGAGTGAATTCTCTTGTTACCTCTGTGTCTTAGAGTCCTCAGTTTCCATGAGCCCTTTCCATGAAGTCCTGGCTTTTCCCCAATTAATTTGTATATACTTTTAGACGGGGATACATGCACTTTATATGTTTATATGCTGTTTCCCTAGAAACAATTTAAGATCCTCGAGGTCAAAGTCTGCCTCATTTGTGTCTTTGTATCCCTGAACCTAGTATACAGAAGGTGCATAATAGATGCCTGTTGATTGGCTGATGAGGATCCCTGGGAGGTAGGCAGAAGTTTTCACTGTCAATATGGATTTGAAAGCTGTCGTTGGAAAGACTAGTAGGAAGTTAAATTTTAAATGTCAGCAGACCATTTGGGGAGCTGGCAGATAGATTGTAGTACTAATGGGTCATCGAATTGCATATTAAACTAAAGGTTTATTATGAAGCACTGCTGAAAGACATACACCTGCCTTCTTGTTTCCTCCATGTCAACAGTGAGTCATGCTCAACACCAATAACAAGAGAAGATAGCTAACAATAAGACCTTGGAACGTAACTAGTTTATTCATTAATTCAATCCCTCAACAAATGAAAGGGATGTAGGGATTACAAAGCAGAATTATACAGGTGGTTTCCCTCTAGTTGCTCTAATATGTTCCTGAAAATCATGGCCTAAAGCAGGTCGTCATAAAGAAGATTATATTTCCCCTAAAGAAACATCGTTATAATGTGGAGGTATAGGCAGCATGGTGGTAAGCTGGAGAGTATCCAGAGGAAGGTACTAGGATGGTGGAGGGCCTTGTGTTCATGTCATATGAGGACTAGAGATGTTGGAACTGGAGAAAAGAAGATTTAATGGGAGCCTTCTTCAAGTATTTGAAAGGCTTTATGTTTTCACATGGAAGAAAGTTTAGACTTGGTCTGTCCAAAGGATAGAACTAGGAGCAATGCATGGAAGTAGCAATGGGCTACCTCAGGAGAGGATAGGTCCCATTTATACTTAAAATCTTCAAACAGAGGCTGGATGACCACTTGTTAAGTGTATTGTAGGGAACATTTTTTTTTCAAATCGTTGATTGGTTCTAGAATAATCAGATTAAACACTACAGATGGTCTCTGGTTTCCCTTCCAACTCTGGGGTTTGGGGATGCTCTGATTCTGAGGTGTGGTGGAAAGAGAATGAGTACTTGGGTTAATATCTTGGCTCTGCTCTTGGCTCTCTGTTCGACCATGGACCAGACACTTCTCCTTGGGTCTTGGTTTTCTCCTCTGCACAATGAGGGCATTGGATTAGATGATTTCAAAGATCACTTCCTATAATTCTGTGACTTGGTATCAAAGAAATTAATTTAACCAAAATGCTATTTAAAAAGTAAACATAACCAGGCTCTAAAGTAATTTAAAATGGTAAAGTCATTTTTTAAGGCACAGAATTTTAAAACTGGGAGGAACCTCAGAGTTCATCTTGTCTAGCCTTCTCATTTTGTAGATTAGCAAACTGAGAGGTTAAATGAATAGCTCAGAATTGTACTGCTAGCTAATGGCTGGGCCCAACATTAGAGTCTATTTTTTTTTCTTATTTCTAATTTAGCACTTCATCACTCTGCCTCCACTTACAAAAATCTCAATAAAATGGACAGGAAAGGATGTTCTGCACACATTAATTAAATGAGAGGCTCCACTGAACTATCCAAAGAACAGAAAAATGAAAATTCGAAATTGTCAAAACCACATTTATCTCAAAGTAGTATGTGAGCTGCAATTTTAATTTAGTATTTCATTACCAGTAATTGTTATTGTCTTCTTAGAATTTAGGAAAGTTTTGGGGAAGATTAGGATGGTTCAGATCACTTATAAAAGTTGTATATAGACATGCAAAGAACATGGCAGTTGAAAACAGAGATCCAAATTCTGACTGCTGCTTATTACCTATGTAGGTCTGGACAAATCACTTAAGCTCTCTGGGACTTGGTTTCTTCTTCTGTAAAATGGCAGGGTTGGACATAACCTTTCTTGTATCACAGACCCCTTTGGCAGTATGGTGAAGGCTATAGACTCCTTCTCAGAATGTTTTAAAATGCATAAAATAAAAAAATAAGAATATTTCTTGTATTGATACATACATACACATATGTCTCTCTCTCTCTCTCTCTCTCTCTCTCTCTCTCTCTCTCTCTCTCTCTCTCTCTCTATCTATCTATCTATCATCTGTCTTTAAGTTCACAGATACCAAGACTAGAGGATCTCTGGGGTTTCTTCCAGTTTTAAAATTCTATGATTTTATGATCATGATTGCTGTTTGGGAGTAAGATCCTGGAGAAGCAGGGGTTCTGGAAAAGGGAAGTCAAAGGTAAAACACTGGAAGGAGGTATGGTGGCACCAAAGTTAGATCCTGCAGGCTTGTTTACAGTCCATCCTGGCACAAGACATTAGATAGGACAATAGTCCACACCCATTCATTTGGCATTGGGCTTTCATGGGATTCATATAGTATAATGGAGTTCACAGAGATTGTACCTCCATTGACAACATAACAAAGCTCTGAGGTCCAAACAACATCTCTGTGACAGATGCTTCACAACCAATGTATGCTCCCAGTGGGATTGTGGATGAGCTCCTCTTTGTCAATAGCTCTACCCAAGACGCCTCTATCATTGTTCAAGTATATAGTTAGCAGATGCTAGACCAGTTATATTATGGCTAACTGACAAGCATTTGGTAGTTTTCATTTTGTTTCAGCTTCCATTTTGGGGTAATTTTTTCATACATTCCTCTTAACAACCATTTGTCTACAATGAACAAGGCATGATTGTTTTTCTGTAAGGAGGTTTAATTCTGGGCAGATTTTGGAATGTCTATTCCTCCCATTCAAGGTGGAAATGGAATTTCACAGCAGTGGAGGAAAGGACATAAGATATTTGTCATGGGGACCCATTGTCCTTGGTGTGAGATAATCCTATAATATCTTTCTGCTGTTTCTGTTCATTTGCTGTTAGGTGTTTTTTTTATTAATTTTTTTTCCCTTCCTCTGGTTGGTAGTGCCTGTAAATCTAGTGATGGGGAAAATGAGACCTTTCAAGGCTGAATAATCTTGAAACCCATCCAGGGATATTTTAAACAGGTCCAGTGTACACAGTCATCATTGTTAATGCAGAGTCAGTTCTCATAGCCCCTCTCTTGGGACTGCAAACCAAGTACCCCAGGGTAAAGTGGCCACATCTACAAGGATAGAAACTGACATTGCTGAGATGAAAATTGAGACTGAGCCTAATTTCTTCTGTAGAGCTGTAGAATTGACATTGTCACACAAAACAAAACCAGACTGCTTAAAGAAGGACACATAGCTTTCAGGCATCTCTCCAATTATGGCTTCTCCTGGCAGATTTTCCCTCTGGTGGTGATCAAGCATCGACTTTGCAATAAGTCACATGTCTCAAAGTTCCCAGACCTGCTCCTCAGTCAGTGATTTTCTGATGACTGCTTTCATTCTTAGAACAGAGGCCTTATGTTTGACCCCAGAATGAGTAGGATGCCATCCCACATCTTCTCAGGAGGACCTAAAGTCACTCTACCTTCCTCCATTTTCCTCTTTTAATCATTGGTTACCGCCATCAGCCCATTTGCTCTTCCTCTTTGTGCAGTGGAAAGAACATTCAACTTGGGGTTGGAAGATTTGGGTTCAAATCCTGGCTTTGCCAATTACTGCCTTGTGACATCGGGCAAATCACATAACACTCTACCAGTCTTAGTCTTCTCGACTGTAAAAAGAGAGAGTTGGACTCAGTGGCCTCTAAGGGTTGAACTCAATGACTTCTGTGGTCTCTTCCATATACAAAACTATGATTCTATGACAAAGGCTCCACAGTATCAATTAATAAGCCCCTGTTAATCCACAGGCATCTGAACTGACTCACCAAAGTGGTTACTATATTTGGCAAAGAGGGATTTTAATACCTACATCAGAAATGTTGTGGAAAAATAGAGAAGCAGGCTCAAGCATTCTGGGAAGTTTAAAAATACAGGCTAAAAAGCACTGGACTGGGTCGTCAGAATGAAGACATAATGAAGAATTCTAGAGGGTAGAGAAGTAAAGCAGGAGACCAAGTTATGAGCATTCCAGTGGGTGATGGAGATAGACAGGAGACAGAGGTCATGAAAGTCGAAGAGGATTACAATCTAGGAGGGTGAAGAATTTGAAGAGGAAAGGGGTAGGAGTTGAAGTGTGGAGAAGAAGACTATGAGTCAGATATTGAACTTGTTGGGGATGTTCCGTCTTTTTTTCAGTCATGTCTGACTCTTTGTGACCCCATTTTGGAGTTTTCTTGGCAAAAGTACTGGAGTGATTTGCCATTTCCTTCTCCAGCTCATTTGACAGATGAAGAAACAGGCAAACAGGGTTAAGTGACTTGCCTAGGGTCACACAGCTAGTGGGTATCTGAGGTCCCCACTCTATCCATTGCACACAGCTGCCCTAGTTGGAGGGTAGGGAAGGGCAGTGACCTGAAGGTTTCTGGATGGCAGTAATAAGGATTTGCACAACATAGAATGAACTATAAAGGAGAGAGTTAGTTTCTGAGTGATGGTGGCAGAGGGAAAATAAAAAAGAGGGATCAAGGAGCAAAGACGATTTCAGCTCCTCTTTGTGCCCCTGTGTGCTAGGGTCTGCAAGCGAAAGAGCAGCCAGCCTAGAAGGAGTCAAGATTGTGTTTTCAGGGAAAATCTAGGTTTTGATGAGCAGTCAGTCAATAAACATTTATTAAGTGCTTACCTTGTGCTTGACATTGGATAGAAAGAAATGTAAAAGATAGTCTCTGTCCTCAAGGAGCTTACAATCTAATGGGAGAGATAACATGCAAACAACTATGTACAAACAAATTATATACAGGCTAGCCTGGAAATAATCAATAGAGGGAAGGTGTTAGAATGAAGAAGGATTGGAAAAGGCTTCCTATAGAAGGTGGGACCTGAAGGAAGCAATTTAATAATTAGTGACATGGGGCAGTTAGGTGGCACAGTGGTTAGAGCACCGGCCCTGGAGTCAGGAGGACCTGAGTTCAAATCTAGAGAGATACTTATTAACTGTGTGATCTTGGGCAACTCACTGAATCCTGATTGCCTCAAAAAATGATTAAAGACATACCAGAAAGTTTAGAAAAAACCCACAAACATTATATTTCTTTTTAAAAATAATAAACATTTTAATTTTGTTTTGAGTTCCAAATTTTATTTCTCCTTCCCTCCCTCCCCTCCCTCCCTGAGGTGGTAAGCAATAAGAGATAGGTTATACATTTGCAATTATGCAAAACATTGCCATGTTAGTCATTTTGTATAAGAAAACTTGGATAAAAGGAAAAAATGAAAGTGAAAATAGCATGCTTCAGTCTGTGTTCAATCAATTTCAGTTCTTTCTCTGGAGGTGGATAGTGTGCTTCATCATTAATCCTTTGGTATTGTCTTGGATCGTTGTATTGCTGAGAATAGTTAGAACATCCACAGTTTTTCATCAAACAATATTCTATCTCTGTGCACAATGCTCTCCTGGTTCTGCTCACTTCACTCTACATCAGTTCACACAAGCCTTTCCAGGCTTTTCTGAAATCATCTTGCTTGTCATTTCTTATAGCACAATAATATTCCATCACCATCATATACCACAGCTGGTTTAGTCTTCCCTAATTGATGGGCATTCCTTTGATTTCCAATTCTTAAACACCACAAAAAAGCTGCTATAAATATATTTTGTACAAATAGGCCTTTTCCTCATTTTTGGGATGTCTTTGGGATATAAACCCAGCAGTGGTATACAAACATTATATTTCAAGAAAACATCCAAGAAATAGGTAGCTTGGCAAAGTTACAAATTTGAAATCAGAAAAACCACATTCCAGTTCTGGTTCTACCATTTACTACCACAGTTACATTAGGCAAAGTCAATTAATCTCTTTGGGCCTCAGTTTCCTAAAATGTAAAATGAGTTTGGGTTAGATGAAAATAAAATAATGTAAGTGATTTAGAGCTGGAAGGGACCTTCAAGGTCAACTAGTCCATCATGTTAAGGGTTAAAATTCTAGCTAAACTGTCTAAAATATCTAATGAGTGGTCGCCAATAAATTATAAACTTTAGCAAGAGTTAGACTTTTAAGCATTTATTAAGGAGAATAAGAATTTGGTAAAGAGAGAGAAAAAGGCCTAGATTCCTATCTATTAAAGGGAGAGCACATTTCTAGCTCCGCTCTCCACCAGAGTCCAGAGGAAAGAGCCCTAGAGTCAGCGCCAGTCTCTTCCTTCCTCCTCCCACTAGTCTGCGTCACTTCCTCCCCACCAAAGAAAAGACTCCTGGTCTTGCCCTCAAAGACCTTCGCTTCATGGGCAGAACTCTTCTACAGTAAGTATCCAGCAGGTGGCGTCATTCCAATCGTTACAGTCCCCCCTGTTGTTCCTCAAGAAACAAAATGTTTCCTTGACGGAACAGTAAAAACAATATAATAACTATTGCTAACTAATAATATGTGAACAACAATATAGAAAAGGAAGAGAGGAAAGTTTTGTCCAGAGGGGCGATTTTTTTTTTTGTCCTCATGAACCGACGCTTTGACATTAGTCTTGCAAAGGGAGGGCCTCTGCAGAGAATACATGTTACAGATGGTGTATATTATAACAGAAAGAGAAAAAAAAAAACAACAAAAACAACAAATCAAAACTGTTCATTTAAAGTCTCTGAAAGTCTTTTCTCAGATGTCCTCTAGGTGTAGTCGTGGAATGGAAGTCTTTTCAGGGGTTGATGTGTGGATGCTGGTAATCAGCCAGGAAAATTTCCTACAAAATTGAGCTTAACACAACTTTAAAATAGCTTTGTCAATAATCAAATCAAACAATGAAAGTTCTCAAAAACATGTCTAAGGGAATTCAGAATCTTAGTTGTTACACATGAAACATATAATAAAACAAAAATTGAAACATTCTTTAAAATTATAATATTACTATAGTCCCCCCTTATGGAGGGTAATTGAGAAGATAATTGCTGCAATATTAATTATTAAAAATAATTTTTATCTGTTTCATCACTTTTTGCATCATCTGCCTAATTATCCTCATGCCATTATGAGAAATTTTAAAATCTAATATAATTAGTAACAGATGTCAAGGCCAAATTCAACACTGTTATTTATCATGACACCTGAGATAATTATGGGGGTTACCATAAAAGAACAGAGAAATGATGGGATATGAGCATTCCCACACTTGAGCAATATGTACTGCCCATACAGTATGCCAGGCTTAAAATAGGTGGATGGAATATATGTCCAAGCCACCGAACATATTGGAAGAAACTGAGTCAGACTTAATCAGATGCATGGGATTGAGATGTCCATGGCATCAGGCATATAGGAGGGAGCATAGAAGCCAGGTGTAGAAGTGAGATGGGTGGGATGAATACTTCCAGCCATCTGTACAATATTGTGGGGAAAAATAAAATAAAATATTAAACCAAGAGAATCCAACCTCAACATTTGTCAAAAGCCGTTCCCTCGGCCATACCTTAACTTCGTGCATGTCTCCCCTCATGTAACAGTTCAATGTCTGCTCTTTGCATGTATTCCTCTTGTGATTGGATGGCATCTTGGCCAACTGGCATCTGATAACTCAGAATAAAGGCAATTAATGTCTTAAATGATAAGTTCCCATAATCCAAGTCTCATATGGATTTAAAAATTGAGGATAATAAATGATTGCAAAAAATGTGAATACATCTTGACTCAGAACACAATATATAATTATGCAACAATTTCAAATGATACCCCTTTTTTGCACTTAGTATACAATTACTTTTGTGAAAAATCAGAACATATTTAAATACAAGTTAAAGCACAACAGAATATCAAAGAAAACTTTTTTCTGAAAAAAGAAAACTTTTACAAATGTTCCCCTCTTTTTTTTTTTTTTGGAATATGCTTATCAAAAATAATACTTCTAGAATCAATAAATCTCCCCTACTTAACCCTTCCCTTAATTTATCTCCCAGACTAGTAAATGGAAGAAGCTTCTGGTTTTCTAGATAGAGCCTTTATTGTATATAAGGTGTTGTTGATTAGAAGGATAGGAAAATAGAAATACAGTACAAATCGTCTTAAATCTAGGCTTAGTCTATATTCCTTATAAAAACTCACCAAACCGATTTAGGCCACCTTTGGAGTGAGTCAGACCGTCTGTCCCGCGCCGCCAGGAGTCCCGCCAAGCCGGCAAAAAAGGCTACTCCCCTTTTCTCCACCCCGGAAGTCAAAAAACCCGGCAGGCAGTCTGACATGCGCAGCAGGCGCACTGTACCTGGCAGGCAGTCTGACATGCGCAGCAGGCGGACTGTACCCGCCAGGTACAGTGCGCCTGCTGCGCATGTCAGACTGCCTGCCGGGTTTTTTGACTTCCGGGGTGGAGAAAAGGGGAGTAGCCTTTTTTGCCGGCTTGGCGGGACTCCTGGCGGCGCGGGACAGACGGTCTGACTCACTCCAAAGGTGGCCTAAATCGGTTTGGTGAGTTTTTATAAGGAATATAGACTAAGCCTAGATTTAAGACGATTTGTACTGTATTTCTATTTTCCTATCCTTCTAATCAACAACACCTTATATACAATAAAGGCTCTATCTAGAAAACCAGAAGCTTCTTCCATTTACTAGTCTGGGAGATAAATTAAGGGAAGGGTTAAGTAGGGGAGATTTATGATCTAATATCCAATTTTAAATCTCACAATCACCCTTATATAACAGATAAGAAAACTGATCCCCAGATAGGCGAAGGAACTTACCTAAGACTGCACAGCTGCTGAATGGCAGAGTCCTATTTGGAATTCAGGTCCTTTGGTTTTCCAACAAGTCCAGCAGCCTTTCCACAATTCTGCAATAACAGCAGAATTAAGAGCAGAGGAACCACAGCTTTAGAATTGGAAGAGACTTCATAATTCATAAGAGAATTGCTTTGTTTTTAGCAGCTCTGCTCCATTTACAATTTCATTTTCTGTTTAGTCAGTCAGTTGTTGGTTTCTTCTATGAATTTCAGAGAATTCTTTGGAGACCTTTCTTTCTTTCTTTCTTTTTTTTTTTTGGTGGCGCAATGGGGGTTAAGTGACTTGCCCAGGGTCACACAGCAAGTAAGTGTCAAGTGTCTGAGGCCGGATTTGAACTCAGGTACTCCTGAATCCAGGGCCAGTGCTTTATCCCAGAGACCTTTCTTATAGCAATTATCTTTATTATTTCTTCTTGTTTGATATTAGGGTCTTGATTCACACTTGAGGATGGGAATTGTATAGGGCTGAGGTTAGGGTACTGAGAAGGAAAGGAAAGTGGCTGCCAATGCCCACTAACAAGCACCTTCTTTCCTTACTGTGAACCTGGATATTTTGCATGGTCCCCAGGGCAGGCCATGAATCCAGAGGGCAGAGGCATTCTGCCTTACTTCAGTGGGAAGGCAATGGAAAGGTAGGAGGTCCATGTGACTCTAACAGAGATGCTCTGGAGAGAGGGTCACCCCCACACACACCCCTTGGCTCCCATCCCAACATGTCAACATCTGCAGTAGAGCTCTGGCAACTATTTGCTTCTTACAGTTGTAAGTCAAAGGATCCAAGGTTTGTTCCTGGCTCTTCCACTCACTTACTGTGATTTTGGAAGTTGCTTAATTTATCTGGGCCTTATTTTCCTCATCTGGAAAATGAGATGGCTGGACAAGATGATTCCTAAATCTCTTTTCTCTGGGCCTCAGTTTCATTAACTATAAAATGAGGGGGCTGAAATTCATTTGAGGAACAAAAGGTCAAGTATCTCAAGAGAAATTATGAAAAACAGTTTAAATGAAGGAGGCATAGTACTTCCAGATTTCAAACTATATTATAGAGCAATAATAATTGAAACTACTTGGCATTGATTAAATTTTTTTTTCTATTTAGATAAACCAGTGGAATAGACTGGATAAGTAGAAATCTAAAGCAATTGAATACAGGAGCCCAGAGTTCAATAACCCAGGAACATACATTACTGGGAGGATCCTTTTCCAGCAAGAACTGATGGGAAAACTGGAAAATAGGTTGGCAGAAAAAGTTTCTAAAGTCTTATACTATATATTACAAGTGAATATGTAACCTACACATAAAAGGTCACATCATTAATGGGAATCATCATCTATTGCAACTATGAATTGGGGAAAAATTATTAACCAAACAAGGGATAAAAGTGATTATAAAAGAGACAGAAGACCCTTTTGACTAAATAAAATTAAAAAGCTTTTGCAAACCAAAATAAATTCGAGTAATTTAAAAAATGTAATTTAGGGAAAAAAGTTCACATAAAATATCATTGAAGAAATTCTGAGACCTGTGTTATATAGGGAATTAACAGAAATATATAAGACCAAAAGGCATTTATTTTCCCAGTAGACAAGTGTCTAAAGGATATGAATAGTTATAAAAAATGAAATACAATCAACAACTACATGAAAGCGTGATCTAAATCACTTATGCTAAGATAAATGCAAATTAACTGTTTCATCTCACACCCAGAAAATTGCCAAAGATGACTAAAGTCAGAAATAGTTAAGGTTTAAATGATCACAGTAAGATAGATGCTTTAATAAGTAGTTGATGCCTGAATATGGTCCAACTATTTTGGAATTAAATTCAGAATTATGTGGAAAAATTACTAAACTGTTCATACACTTCCACGCCCCCATTGGGCATAGTCCCCAAGGAGATTGAGAGTAGAATGAAAGATTTCACACATATACATATATACCCCCCATATATATGTATAGTTGTGCATATACATATAAACTCATACACATATATACATATACACACATATGTGTGTATGCCCAATATTCTTTCTTTTTGTTTTTTTTTGTTTTTAGTGAGGCAATTGGGATTAAGTGACTTGCCCAGGGTCACACAGCTAGTAAGTGTTAAGTGTCTGAGGCCGGATTTGAACTCAGGTACTCCTGACTCCAGGGCTGGTGCTCTATCTACTGCGCCACCTAGCTGCCCGCCCCAATATTCTTAAGCAACACTTTTTGTGGTTATTAAAAAAAGAAACAAAGTAGGTGACTTTCATTTGAAGGATGGATGAACAAATTGTGATATATTACTATAATCAGGAGGCAATATGGTACAGTAGAAAGACTGATTCCTGAATTTTGACTCAGAGAAATTGAATTTAAATTTCTGTTTTTCCATTACCACCCATTTGACATTAGGCAAGTGACTTATCCTTTCTGGGGCTTAGTTGTAAAAAGAAAGCGAGGGACTAGATGACATCTAAGGTCCCTTCTAGCTTTTTTTTTTTTTTTTTAGTGAGGCAATTGGGGTTAAGTGACTTGCCCAGGGTCACACAGCTAATAAGGGTGTAAAGTGTCCGAGGCCGGATTTGAACACAGGTACTCCTGAATCCAGGGCCGGTGCTCTATCCACTGTGCCATCTAACTGCCCCGCTTTCTAGCTTTAAATCTATTATGCTACGATAATGGAATGTTATTGATTTATAAGGAGGAATAGACATGAAGAATTCAGAGAAACATTGCATGAACTTGTATGAACTGATGTAAAGTAAAGTGAGCACAACTACAACAAAATATATACTGTTAACAATGTTGTAAATGAGAACACTAAATTAAAGCTGAATAATTGTAATGACCCACTTTGGCCCTGGAGAAGAGATAAGAAAAGGCATCTTTGATTGCCATAATTTCTATTTATTGGTTACTTTCTGCATAGGCTGCTTTTCCAATTTGGGTATACTGTTGATTGAACAGAATAATATAACATAGAAATGTTCTGGTCTCAAGATAATTAGAAATTAAATTTTTGGTACACAGGGAAAATGAAGCCAAATTGCCATAACTTTACCTAGTAAGCTATTCTCTTTTTCCTCTATGCAAAGCACTGACATAATTAAGGGTTATAGGTCTTTCTGTTTTTTAATCTTATCCAAGTGTAATTATCAACTCTGTGTGTTATGTTTTATTTTTGTGTTATTTATTCTAATACCTCAAGGATTTACAAAATCATCAATCTAGGTAGTCCTTCTTCCAGTGAAGACTATATAGCTCAAATGATCTTCATGAGTCATTCTGATAGAAAAAGAAATAATCAGCTGGTGGCCAACCTTTTATTAATGAGCCTTATTAAGTTTGCCAAGGTTGGACTTTAGATGACAGCCTTACAACCTGGATCCATGGACTCAAAATCGTTCCAGATTGCTAAGATGCTGCCACAGTGCATATTGTTCAGGCATAGTCTTTGGGATTGACTCCATGTTTATGTTCAGGATGTGATGTCAGCAATTAGGCAGCTCAGTGGATAGAACAGAGAACTCGGAGTCAGGAAGATTTGAGTCCAAAATTATTCTCAGACACTTACTAGCTGTGTGTTCCTGGATGAGTGACTCAACTTCTGTTTGTGTCAATTTCCTCATCTGTAAAATGTGGATAAAGTTAGCACCTCCTTCCCAGGGTTGGTGTGAGGATGAAATAAGACAATATTTGTAAAGTACTTTACAAACCTTAAAGTATTATATAAATGCTAGCTATTATTACTGCTGATAACTGTAAGTTGTCATCTTTATTATGTAGTGATGTAAGGTTTACATAGTTGTTGGACCTTTGTTTTCATGACCCTCCTGTATCACTCTCATTTCTCTTTCCATTTTTCCCTCTACCTCTCTTACCTTATTTTCAAAGTCTTTTTTGAGCACTTTCATGGCCCGAGACCAATTCATATTTTTCTTGGAAGCTTTGGATGTAGGAGCTTTGACTTTGTTAACTTCTTCTGAGAGCATATTTTGATCTTCCTTGTCACCAAATAAACTTTCTATGGTCTGTAGTTTTTTCTATCTGCTCATTTTCCTAGCCTATTTCTTTACTTTTAACTCCTTCTTAAAGTGGAACACTGCTTCCAGGATGTACTGTCCCAAGCTTCAGGGGGTCCAAGGTGGTATGATATAAGGAGGGGCACATTCTACACTCCCCTGATCTGTGCTCTGGTCTGTAAGTAACCACAGGCCTGTTTGCTCTTTGACCCAGGAACAGAATTCAGTTTTACTGAAGTTGCAAGCTCCAGCATGCCTGCACCCCTCCCCCACCTGGGCCACCACTTGAGATGGACAACACAATAGAGTTCCGCCTCAGTGCCAGCAGAGACTCCTGCAATCTCCCCCCAGCCAGGCACTCAGCCTTCTCACTGGTCCGTGAGTTGAGTTCCAGAAGTAACTGCTGCCTCAGCTGATCCCAAGGCTCCAGAGGCCTGATTCTCTGGGGTTGGGGCTGGATCTGTGCACTGTGGCCGGGATCTGTACCCCATTCTCACTCTAGTACAACAGACCTTTCCTGCCAACCTTCTAAGCCATCTTTGGCTGGAAAATGATCTTACCCTATCCTCTTGTGGGTTCTGCTGTTCCAGGAATTATCTTATAGCATTATCTGAAGGGATTTGGAGGGATTTGGGGGAGAGTTCTGAGGGGTCACTGCCTTTCCTCTTCCATCTTGGCTCTACCCAGGAAGTTCCTGATCCTTTGTTTTTTGAAGAAGACCAAGGACATCACTGGGGGAATGTCTTGACTTGTATGTGAATTGGATTTAAGTGAGTCAGAGTTGTGCAGTCATCAAAACTTACTGTTTTTTTCAGAGTCATGGAAGTCCAGTGGCAAGACAAAAGTCAAAGTACTTTATAAATATATGTCATTTGAGCCTTAAAATAATCCTATGACATTAAATAGGGCAAGTATTATTTCAGTTTCACAGACTTGAAAATTGAACCTTAGAGAGATTAAGTGATCTGGACCAAGAAAACATATTACCTTGTTTTTAATTAATTAATTAATTTAAGTTTTGGTTTATGGAATAAAACAAGCATTTCCTTTTTGGGGGGTGGGGAGACAATTGAGGTTAAGTGACCTGCCCAGGGTCACACAGCTAGTAAGTGTCAAGTGTCTGAGGCCGGATTTGAACTCAGGTCCTCTTGACTCCAGGGCCAGTGCTCTGTCCACTGTACCACCTAGTTTCTTCAACAAGCATTTGCATAACAGTATTTTTTTTGAAACAGTATTTAAAAAAAAAGATCTCATATGAAACTAAAAATCTATTATATAAAAGTTTGCTATTCCTTTAAAATATATAATAAACTTATCATGTAAATTTCTTTTTTTCTTTTTTCTCCTTTTTTCTTTCCTTTCCTCACCCCACCTTAGATATGGCTACCATTAGACACAAATACACACATGCATACATACACATGTACATATGTGTAAAATAATTCTATACATACTTCTTATCATTTGTTTCTCTGGATGCAGATAGCATCTTCTTTCACATGTTTTTTGTAGTTAATTTGGGTATACTCAAAATAAGTCATTTAAAATTGTTCTTAAAAATTATATTGCTGTTAACTGTATACGATGTTCCCTTGGTTCTGCTCATTTTATTCTTCATTATTTTGTGCAAATCTATCCGTTTTTCTAAGATCATCAAGCCCAAGATTTGGGGATAAGAAAAAATTGTCTTCTAAATGGAGTAAAAATGTGAATCTTCGAACTCTAAGTCTAGGGCTCTTTCTTCTATTTCTTGCTGCCTCCTTAGCATGACTTAGGGACAAAGAAAACACCTTTGGCTTTATATAATACTGCCTCTTAATACTGGAATTGGAGATAGGAGACTTTTTTTATATCATGTACTCCTTTGATAGTCTGGTGAGGTCTATGGATTCCTTGGAATAATTTTTAAAAATTCATAATGGAAGAAAAATGCTAAATTTCCATTAGATTAGTAAAAATAAAGATGTATTATTTTTCTCGTACAAGTTAACAATCCCTCCCTAAACTTTGTCTATGGATCCTTTAGGGGTATGTGGACTCCAGGTTAAGAACCCCTGCTATATAATGAATAGTTTAAGTTCAAGTCATTTTCACCTCCCATAATCCTTTGGGAATCTTATATAGATGAATAGTTAGGAACAAAGCTGTGAATATAGCATATGCCCTGTAGTGACATTCATTGTCTTGCTGGTTTCTTCATATACTATTAAAGTATCCAGGCTTCTCACTCTCTCTAGGCCAGGAAATGTCTATTTTTATTGAAGTTATTTCCTTTTATATTTCAGTGTCTCTATTTTTTTGTCCAGTGACAGACCTGAGTTTAAATCCAGCCTCAGATACTTACTACCTGGGTGATCCTGGGCAAGTCACTTAACTCTTTCGGACTCAAAAAATCTCAGGAAGGGAGGGAAGAAAAAAAAATTGAAAATCAAAATCTTATCAAAAATGAATGTTGGAAACTATTTTTATATGTAATTGGAAAAATACTCTTTTGTGATTTATAATTTAAAAAGAATAGAGGGGAAAGTTTCCTAATCTGTAAAATGAGCTGGAGAAAGAAATGGCAAACCACTCCAGTATCTTTGTCAAGAAAACCCCATGGAGCAGCTAGGTGGCAAAGTGGATAAAGCACCAGCCCTGGATTCAGGAGGACCTGAGTTCAAATTCAGCCCCAGACATTTGATACTTACTAGCTGTGTGACCCTGGGCAAGTCACTTAAACCTCATTGCCCCACAAAAAACAAAAAAACAAACCAAAACGACAACAAAAAAGAAAACCCCAAAAGGGGTCACAAAAAGTTGGACAAAATAACAACAAAATTCCTCATCTGTGGAATGAAGATAAAAATACTAAAATATTCATAGTATTTACTTCCAGTGGTTGTTGTGAGGCTCAAATAAGATGATAAATATAAAGGGATTTGCAAACCCCAAAGTGCTTTAGTATATAAATGTCAGTTATAATAATTATAACATAATACCATAATATATACTGTACCAGTATATAATAGCAATATTTTAATTAGAAAAATTATTATTATTATTTCTCAGGTGGCATAACTATTCTGATAGAATGTAAAGCTGAACAGGAGCAGTTTGAAACCATTGCTGATTTCTCTCAGGATGATAGTAGGGGAAGGATTGGGTGGGGGGGAGATGCCTTTGTTCCCACCCCTCTCAGGGACTACAACAGATAAAAGGGCTCATGAAAGGGGGCCTTTTGTCTCTTTCAAGGCTCTCAGGTAATTGGGGGATGGTAGAGAAGCTGGGCGGTATTCTGGAGCCACTAATAGGGCCATAGAGAAAATGGGGAATAAAGATTAGACTTGTGTTGCAGAAACTGCTGGGGGTGGGGGAGGGTATATAAGAAGATGATGAGAAGGGGACATGTTGCAGCTGGCTCCATTGACAAAGAAATGGGAGTGGTTAGATTTGGGGATCTTACATACCTGGTGCATCAAGATACAGAGTTCTAGGGGGATGACCAAAAGAAAGAATGGAAGGGCAGGTGGATTTCAGAAAAACCTGGAAAGACTTACATGAACTGATGCTGAGTGAAGTGAGGTGAACCAGGAGAACATTGTACAAAGTAACAGCAACATTGTATGATGATCATCTGTGATGGACTTAGCTCTTCTAAGCAACACAATGATCCGAGACAATTCCAAAGGACTCATGATGGAAAATGTTAGCCACATCCAGATAAAGACCTATGGAGTCTGCTGATTGAAGCATACTGTTTTCTTTTTTTGTGGCTTTTCCCTTTTGTTCTGTTTCTTCTTTCACAACATGACTAATGTGGAAATATATTTACATAATTGAACATATACAACCTATATCAGATTACTTGTTGTCTTGGGGAGGAGGAATGGGAGGAAGAGAGGGACAAAAAAAAAATGAAACTCAAAATCTTATTAAATGAATGTTGAAAACTATTTTATATATAATTGGGAAAATACTATTTTATAATTTCTAAAAAAAAAATGAAGAAAGGATGGAGGGGAAAGAATCATCCATCCAATAGGTATTTATTGAGTGCTTACCATATGCAAGACCCTTGGAGAAAATTTCAAGTGATATTTCTATTCAATTTTTCTCTCTCAGGACCTTCTAAGCACAAGGTGATCAATAGTCTGGAGTGGCATTGTGGACAGAACTCTGAAGTCGGAATCAGAAAGGTCTGGATTCAAATATTGGATAGGTAGAGTTGAAAATGGAGACAACATTTACTGGTTTCAGAATTAGAGGATTTGGGATTAAATTCCACCTCTGATGCTTATTCTTTGTGAGAGCTTGGGCAAGTAATTTAACCTTTCTGAATCTTCGATTCCTTGGCTATACAAGGAAGGTTTGAACTCGATGGCCTCTAATGTCCCTTCTAGGTCGAGTTTTCAGGTCCCCATTCTAGGAACTTCAACCCTGAGGCTATCTTTTTGTTCTGATATATTGATGAGGGCCACAAGATGGCAGCAATGTCTTCTTGGACCTTTTACCTAACAAAGAGAGTTTCCTCCTGACTTTGATGTAATTTTCCTATAACTTCATGAAGGAATTCCTTTTCCTGGTGATGAATTGTAAGAGGAGGGGAGTCTTGCCTTTGCATTAAAATTCAATGCAATAAACTTTTATTAAGTATCCACTGTGACAAAACCAAGTCAAAGTCTGTTTTCATTCCAAATAAGATAATAAAATATGGTCAAAGAATCAGAGAGCTGAATAGGAATTCAGAGACCACAGAGAGCAACTTGTATCTGAGAAGCAATGATATTCATCCCCAAATGGCCATCCATTGTGGAACCTACTTTCTCCCAAGATGCTCTATTTCACTTTTGGGTAGCTCTATCAGTAGCCTGATGGTAAATGTTTAATATCCATCTCTCACTTTCTCCACTAAAAAAAAAAAAAAGAAAAGAAAAAAAGACAGTACAATTTTACATTTGATCTTCATTATTCACATTTTCTTCATCAATTTCTTATGTCTAGATAATCAATGAAACAATAAATGAAGCCCTTATTTGTAGCATTTACTGATTTCCAAGATGTAATTGCTCACACTAAAAATTTAACAACCAGCTCTCCAGCAGGTTAGATCTGGCTCCAGCACATCCTTGCTTCTAGTTGTTAGGAAATTTTCCTGACACCAAGCCTAAAATTCTTTCTTTGTAATTGCCTCTTTTGGCCTCTGGTTTGGTAGTCTGGGGCCAGTTTCAAATACTTGAAGTCCTTCAAATGATAGCCCTTCAAATACTTGAAGATAGCTATCATGTCTCCCCTAAATCTTCATTTCTCATAACTATACACTCTTGATTCCTTTAATCAGTCCTCATATAGAATGATCTTAAGGCCCTTAATAATTCTGGTTATCTACATATGGATACTCCAGTTCTCATCAAAGCCCTTCATAAAATGAAACATCCAGAATTGAACATGATATTCTGAGTAGGCGTTGATCTGCATGTAGAGAATGGTCCAATGGAACAAGACTGAGTGTGGAGGCTTCTGAAGCTTACTATCTGTCAAACCTTGGATGGATCACTTAGCCTCCCTGAGCCTCAGTTTCCTTATCTGTAAAATTCAAGAGTTGGATGATATGACTTAGGAGGTCCCCTCCAGCTGCCAGTTGAATATAAGCCCATGACTTCCCTCATCCTAGAAGCTGTGATTTTTCTCAAAACAACCTAAGATTAAATTTGGTTTTGGCTGCCATATCATGTATATTAGAATTTCAGTCCACTAAAATCCCTAGATCATTTTTTGTGTGTGTGAGGCAATTGGGATTAAGTAACTTGCCCAGGGTCAAACAGCTCGTAAGTGTTAAGTGTCTGAGGCCAGATTTGAACTCAGGTCCTCCTGAATCCAGGGCTGGTCCTCTATCCAATGTGCCACCTAGCTGCCTCCATTTTTAATTTAATTTTTATTTTTTAGATCATTTTTAATATGAACTGCTTGCTATTTAGCCACATTTTTCTTCTTGTCTTTGTGAAGTTGAGTTTTTTTGGTTGTTTTTTGCAGGGCAATGGGGGTTAAGTGACTTGCCCAAGGTCACACAGCTAGTAAGTGTCAAGTGTCTGGGGCTGGATTTGAACTCAGGTCCTCCTGAATCCAGGGCTGGTGCTTTATCTACTGCGCTACCTAGCTGCCCCCTGTGAAGTTGAGTTTTGGAATGAGTATAAGACATTTATCCTGATTAAGTTTCATTTGATTGGATTTTACCCCAGAGCTAGCCTGTCAAGAACTTTTTGAAACCGGACTTTATCATCCAGTATGTTAGCTATCTCTCCAAGCTTTGTGTCTGCCACAAAAGCGATAAATTTACCATCTGTTGTTTCAATTATTTTTCAGTCATGTTTGACTCTTTAGGTTTGTGGTTCTCTTGGCAAAGATACTAGAAAGGTTTGCCATTTCCTTCTATAGCCCATTTTACAGATGAAACTGAGGCAAACAGGATTAAATGATTTCCCCAGGGTCACACAGCTAGTATAAGTGTCAGAGGCCAGATTTGAACTCACAAAGATGATCCTTCAGGTCTAACTCTTTAACTAACCTACCACCTAGCTGTCCCTAAATACACCATCTGTGTCTATCCAAATCATTGATAATAGCTAGCGTTTACATAGTGCTTTAAGGTTTGCAAAGCACTTTAAAAATAGGTAACTAGGTAAGTATGGTGGATAAAGTGCTGGGCTTGGATTTAGGACGCCAGGAGTTTAAATCCTGCCTCATTAGCTGTGTGACACTAAGCAAGTCACAACCCCCACTGCCTCACCAAAACCAAACCAAAACAATTCATTTAGCGGCTGTGTGCCTCAGTTTCCTCATCTGTAAAATGAGTGGTGTTGTCCTTGAGATCTATACACCTCTGTTGAACAAGACAAAAGCCAAGAAAAGAACAATACAACAGCCAAAAGCCCTGTGGCACTCTACTAGAGACTTGACCACATAACATTGACCTATTAATCACAACTCTTTGAATCTGTGCCCAATTCTATCATCAGTTAGTATATAACTCCATCTATCTTACAAACAGAACATGAGACAGCCTTTACAAAAACTTTTCTGAAATTTAAGTAAACTCTATCTTTAGCATTTCCCTATTTTCCTAGTCTAGTCACCCTGTCAAAAAAAGGAAATGAGGTTAATCTGATATGATCTGCTCTTAGTGAAGCTATGCTGGCTCCCTGGTCACTGCTTCCATTTCTGCAAGTCCATTCATAACCCTTTAAGTTAAGCATTTTAGAATTTTGCCAGAAGTCAAATTAAGTGACATATAGTTCAGAGATTGAATTCTCTTTCCTTATATGACAATCAGGACACTTGACCTTCTCCTGTCTCCTCCCACTCTCCAAGCTTCTTCAAAGATCACTCACAGTGGTTTAGCTACAGTTCTTCAGTAGCCTTGGATGTAGCTTACCTGAGCTGGGTGGCTGGAGTTTACTGAGGGACAACTAGGCACTTTCTCATCTCTTGAATTGTCTTGGATTTGATGCCTATTTGCCAACTTCACTTTGTCTTTTCCAGCCCAAAGTTCATTCGATTTGGCAGAGAAACAGAAAAATGAGTTAACTAGTTTTTCCTTCTCTCCATCATCTTTCATCATCATACTGTTCACTTAAAAGAATAGCCCTATCCTTTTTTAAAATCTTCCTCTTTCCTCTAATGTAGATAAGACCTCCTTGGTTATTGTCATTAGCTTTCTTTGACAGGTTAGGCTCATTCTGCACTTTTGTGCTGTTGGCAGTATTATTACGTGTGTCATGTTTTTGTATTCGTGCTTCATTTTTTGTTCCTCTTTCTATTTAAAGGCTACATTGTCTTTTCGTTATTTTTGCTTAATCTACTTTATGACAACCTTATTTCTACCACTCTTTTTCACATACCCTCAACCATCTCTTATTTTAGACAGTTTTGCTTAATTTATCAATTCATTTTTCTTTCTTCCTATTACCTAATTTCCCCCTACTTTTCCCCCAATCAGTTAAGTAGTTCATTAAAATCCTTTCTTTTAGGGGGCAGCTAGGTGGCACAGTGGATAAAGCACTGGCCCTGGATTCAGGAGGACCTGAGTTCAAATTTGACCTCAGATACTTGACACTTACTACCTGTGTGACTGTGGGCAAGTCAATTAATCCTCATTGCCCCCCCCAAAAAGAAAAAAAATCCTTTCTTTTACTTGTTATTTTTTTATTTTTGCACTTTATTTTTCCAAAAAAGAATTTCTTTATCTCATCTTCTTCAATTCTCTTCCTTTTCTGTTGTAAACTTTTGTTTTTTTGATTCATAGTCTTTATTCTTATTTATTCCTTCTTTGGTCCTCACAACAATCCTGTAAGGTAGGTACCCATTTCATAGGTGAGGACTGAAGCACAGAGAGATTCATAGAATAAGGACTATGAATCAAAAAAACAAAAGTTTTTTTCTTATGGAATTAAGATTTCTAAGTATCTATTTTTAGTTAACATTTGTAAACAATTTCTGTTATTGCCTTGTAGCAACGGTCACCTCTGCCCCCCACCCCCGTTTTTTTATTGTGCCTCATTTTTATAAGTATTGATTCCTGCAATACTTATAACAGATTTAGAGATGGAAGGAATCAGCAAGGTCAACCAGTCCAACTCTCTCTCTTTACAGGTGAGGAAACTGAGGCCAAGAGAGATTAAATGACGTGTCCAAGATTATACAGGTAAGAGGCATAAGAGGCAAGATTAGAACTGAATAACTAAATCGGATTGTAGTAACCATCAAAACAGATTGTAGAGGCAAGCTCAGTCCTACTACAAAGTATGGGTTTTCCCCTTTGTAAAAACAGTCTGGGCAAAGCCCTCATTCCCTACCATATAAAGCCACAAGTTTTATTACTATATGTTGAAATAACATTCAGGAGTAGATGAAATTCAGCCAATCTGATTACCTCCCCCTACAAGTCTTAGGACATAATATAACCATATATGCTGCCAGAATTAGAGTGCAAGTGTTAATAATTCCTGGCTTAAAACAGTTTAGGTGACAGGGCAAGCAGGTTTCTTGAAGATGGCTTAGGATAATTTACAATTTGCCTATAAAATTTGTTTTTATTTTGAGAATCATTTTCCTCTAGGGGTAATTTTCAGAACTACACCCAGTACGTTTTTTTAGTGAGGCAATTGGGGTTAAGTGACTTGCCCAGGGTCACACAGCCAGTAAGTATTAAGTGTCTGAGGCCGGATTTGAACTCAGGTACTCCTGACTCCAGGGCCTGTGCTCTATCCACTGCGCTGCCTAGCTGCCCCAATGATCAAATTTTAACAGTGTTTATTTAATGCAGACTCACACAGGAATGAACAAATATGAATGAACATTTCATTTATTTTTGTGTATTCATTCATTCAAATAGGTTTTCCATGCCTCTACTCTGTGGCATAGAGATGATGTTGGAATATTTAGGGTGCCAGTCCCCTGGGGGACATAAAATAGGGTATGTCGTGACATTGAGAGTAAAAAGGTATGCTGGCTGTCCAAGGACATAGGAAATAGGTGTCCTTGATCCTCAGATACATTTGCCTCAGAGTAAGACTCAAATTCACTGAAGAGAAAGCACCAATTTTCTGAGGACTATTTGGGAAGTACTTGGCTAAAGCTGCCTTTTAAGGGACTCTCCTTGATTCTGGAATATTCTTACTCTTCATTCTCTACTTACAGGCATTTCATTAAGCATGATTGTTTTGACAAGAGGCATGCTGAATGTCTAACGCAATCCAATCCAACAAGTACTTATTAAGCACCTAATGCAAGGCATTGTGATAGACTCTGAAGATAGGAAGATAAAACAAGATAAAGAAAAATCTTTTTTCTCAAGGAGCTTGCATAACATTTATTAGTCCACAAAGATTTATTGAATGCTGCCGTGGACAAAGAGCCATGTTGCATGATAGGCGAAGTGTACCAGGAAGGAGCTTAGAACCTGCTTCCATAAAGCCAACAATTTGTTAAGCACCTACTATGCGCCAGGCTGAAGGTCCAAATAAAGGAAAAACACAGCCTCAGATTTCAAGGAACTCACATGCCTATGGATATAGGATATAGGCAATGGATATAAACAATACAGGGGAGGGGCAGCTAGGTGGTGCAGTGGATAAAGCACTGGCCCTGGATTCAGGAGGACCCTGGACAAGTCACTTAACCCTCGTTGCCCCTCAAAAAAAACCCCAAACCAAAAAAACAACAAAAAAGTATAGTAATTGTGTAATGTTAAATGCCATTTAGTGATATCCCTTAAACCAACAAAAAATCTTAGCAATTGCTCATTTGATTATTAGGTATGGAAAAGTCAAGTCAATTCAACAAGCATTTATTAAGCACTTACTTTGTGTCAGGTATGGTATTAAGTTCTGGCAATACAAAGAACGGGAAAAACAGCTCCTGACCTCAAGAAGCTTGCATTCTTATGGAGGAGACAACATGCAAACAACTATGTGCATTCAAGATATATACAGGGTAATTTGGAAATCATATTAGAAGGAAGG
Source organism: Dromiciops gliroides (assembly GCF_019393635.1). Lineage (NCBI taxonomy): Eukaryota > Metazoa > Chordata > Mammalia > Microbiotheria > Microbiotheriidae > Dromiciops > Dromiciops gliroides. The sequence continues at coordinate 374,291,504 of NC_057864.1, forward strand.
CACATTTTAACAGACAGGAAATGATAGGTTGCTGATGTGGGAATCATATCAGAATCATCTGACCTTGTGCGTATATAGTCAGATTGTTGTTGTTGTTTGTCCTTTGTTCTGATTTTCCAGAGCTCTATTTCAAGATATTTATATTCCTTGTAAGGTCTTTCCCAGGTCTCAGTTTGTCTGAGGCAACACCCATTCAGTGATTTAAGGTTGGGTAAGAAATGAAGCAAAAGATGGCCTCATTTGCCTATTAAAAAAAAAAGTGCCCAGTCATGGAGTAATTAAAGGGTCAAAATAAACATTAGATTAAAAGTGGCCAAAGATAAGAAAAAACTGAATAATTGCAAGTTTTAGCCTCACTCTTTTCAAATAAGTCGATGCTGAAACATGGAAAAAAAGGAAAGGAAAAAAATGACTGTGATTTTCATTATTTCCTGCAAAAGTTAAAACAATTTAAATCAATCAGTCACCATAATGAGAGGGTTAAAAGAGCCTCAAAACTGCCTCAGCCAGAAAACACTTGACTTCCTGGCTGAGTAGAGAGATAAATAATGGCCAAAAGAATTACCAGTTAAGAATACAAATTCATTTGTAAAACAGTACAGTGGAGGATGGTGGAAGATTATGAGTAATGTTGAAGTAAAAAGTAGTGAAAATGAAAACAAATATACAGAAAACTTGCCATGAAACCCAAATGAACTACATCATTTCATGGTCATTCATGAGTAAAATGCTCATTTTCTAATTTTAAAAAGGCATATTCAGTTCATTAAACTTTTTTTTTCTATTTTGTTAATCTATATTCTCAGAGATAAAATGTTTCCTCTGAGGACTGCTTTAGCTGTAGCCCAACTATTTAGGCATGTTGTCTCTTCATGATGTAATATACTTCCCTTTTTATGTGAACAGTCTGGCTGCTAAAAAGTAAAGAAAAAGGATATTTGTATAAAAAATCTGATAAAACTAATTGATAAAAACTGATAAAATCAACTTGTGAAGTAATACAGTCACTCAGATAAAATGTTAAGGATTCAATTCCTCCTCTTTGCCCAATTCTTCTTCTGGAAGAACATGGGGCAATAATTGCACAGTATGAGAGGGCAAGGGTGGGTTTCAGTTTATCCTGATGTATGGGATAGCTTCTTCAACGAGACCACAGTTGCTTACTGAAGTATGCTTATAGAGGGGCTAAGCCACCCTACACCGTGTTAGTAAAATCTAATAAGGAATCTAATTTTTTGGCTTGGTAAACCACTATCAAAGATTTTTCTCCTTTGAGAATTGGAAAAACACCAAGATCTGCCTTTGTTGCTTATAGAACTTAGCATGAAACTTAGCAATTTTCATCTTTTCCACAGTTGATGCTTGATTTGCTGTCTCTAACAACCCTCTGTTTTTGTGAATCATGTCTGAAGTTTCTCTATGTGATGCCTTAGGCCCAAATTACCATTCAACATTTATATTTCAGTGAATAAAAGAAGGGCTTCTAGAGTATATCATGAGGAAGCCAACATATAGTGTTGCTTACTGCTATGTGCTGACAATGCAGGAAAGTTCCCACCCTGTTATACTTATATCATATACACACATATATGTATGTATATATAAGTGTATATGTATACATATACACACATCATATATATACACACATATATAGATTAAATATAAAGATAATAGAAATTTAAATGTAAATAAAATAAAATAAATATAAAATAGATAAATATTATATATACATATATCATATACATACATGTTTGGATACACACACACACACACACTATATTCTTGGCTTTAATTTCTTTTTAACTTCTAGTATCTGATCTGAAATAAGTGAGTGGGAACAACCTTTAATTTCACATGCAAAGAGTCCTACTTGAGATTTCATTTCATTACTTCCATATTTCAAATAATGATGTGGTGAAATAAATTTAGCCATAAATTATATCTATGGTAATTAATGCTAAATGGATGTTTCCTCACCTACAAAATGGGGTTGGACTAGTTGATCTTCAAGGACACTTCTATTTCTGATCCTGGGCCTTAGAAATAATTGACTCAAACTTTTTATAGATGGGAAAACCGAGGCTCAATAAAGTAAAGAGACTCACCTTTTTAAGATCATATAGTAATTTAGAGCAATGGATGAGTCCAGAACCTTAGTCTTTTGACTCTTAACAAAGTATGACTCTATTAGACTCAACTTTGGTTCTTTCCACCCATCCATCCCCAGAGCCTCCAGTGCCAGTCCTGCTTTTTCAGCAGAGTAACTCCCAAACATGGGTTCCACATGGCTTATAGATCTAGAGCTGAAAAGGACCCTGGAGCCATCATACCCCATCTCCTAATTTTGCATATAAGGAAATGGAAGCCCAGGAAACTTAAGTCACTTGCTCGAGGTCTTACTACTCTCCAGATAATAAGCATCAGAGATAGTATTTCAAACCAGTGTTCTTTCCATCACATAGTGTTTAGTTCCTTTTTCTGCCAGCACCCAAATTCATTTGCTCTGTCTCATTGCTTCAGGGCCTAGGTAATTGAAGGTCAGGCTATACTACAAGAAAGAATTTACCCTAAGCTATACAGGACTGATAATGACTTAATGCATTATATACATTCCTGGGAGCATGTTTATTTTAAAACTGATTGAATCTATAATGCTGAGAATTTCAGAGATCAATGGCAGGTCAATGGAGGAGATATTTGGGTTTAGGGGGAGGAAGGCACTGAATTGTGCTGTGGAAAATGAAGCCGCTGCCTCTTTTGTCCATATGTAAGGCAAGTGTGTATTATGGAAGGCAGTTGATGATTTGAGTCATAATGATTCTGGTGAAATGGATGACACTCATCAAATGGAGGCTCATCCCATGAAGAACCCTGAAGCTCATTAATTCAGCTCAAGACACATTTCACAAGAATTAAAGAATCTCAGAATTAGGAGGGAACTCAGTGATTATTTACTTCATCTTATACCTATGAGTCCATTTTAGAACATTCCCAACATATGGATAGCTATACAGTCTCTTATTGAAGGTGGCGAGTGAGAAAAAAAACGCTGACCTCCCAAAGCTGAACATTCTACTTTTCAATACCTTGAAATTTTCAGAAGTTTGTTCTGTCCTCGTATCCAGCCAAAATCTGCCACTCTACAGCTCCTACCCACTGCTTCTAATTCTGCCCTTGGTGGCCAGGTAGAACCAGGTCGGTTCCTCTTCCACATGGCAGCCCTTGGACACATGGAAATAGCTACCATGTTCTCCCTAGGTCTTCTTTTCCCTAGATTAACTATCTTTAGTTTGTTTAACCAGTTTTCAGATGTCATGATCTGAAGGCCTTTAATTGCTTAGTTTATGTCTTTCCTAAAACACAGTGCTCACACTGGAATACAGTATTCCAAATGAGGCTGGACCAGGGTAGATTATAGCAAAACTGTGACCTCTCTCATTCTAGACACCTCTCCATCCTGCTTAGGTTAGCATTCGATTTTTTTTTCCAGTGATGCTACATCATTCCCTCACATTGACTTTACAGTTACTTTTTCATAATAATTGTTTTCTAGTCAGGTATCCCTTATCTTACATTTATGAAGCTGATTGTTTTGAACTAAATTGTAGAAATAAACATAATCTTATTTGATTCATCTTCTGATTCTAGCTTGTTGAAAAAAATGGGGAAAAGGGTAGGTCAGTTGGGTTAAACATTTTAAGAATAATCAACTAAAAAAGATATTATGTTAATACTCACATTTGCAATCTGGCTCTTACCCATGTTTTCAAATCTGTCTTCTACTCTTCCTTTACCTAAACCCTCCCCTGCAGTCAAATTGCTCTGTGTTTAAAAGACATACTCTATGCATATCTGGCTCCATATTTCATTGCTCAAGCTGTTCACCTTAACTGGAATGCCCTCCACCCTCCTTTTCATTTATCTAAATCCTCCTCTTCCTTCAAGGACAGGTAAGATTTTACCTCTTTCATGAAACCTTCCCTGACTGGTTTTGCTCTCTGATTACTCCTTTCCACTGCCATAGCACTCAATGTCTGAATCAATCACCTAGCTTTTAGCCTATCTTATCTTGTATCATTTATTATTTCTTTTTCTACATGTATCTCCTTTCTGTTCAAAAGCATTGTTAATCCCTTGAGGGATTATTGAGGGTCATTTCTTATCTATAGCCAGCATTTAGCACAGTGGCTTAACTAGAGTGAAACACAATATTATGATTTACACATGTAATGAATAATACATTAAATAGTTCATTGTTCTTTCAATTTAGATACTATCTAGAGATTTTAAAAAATCGTTATGCATATATGCCCCCCAAAAAACATGGAGGTGAATTCAATCTATATTTTGGAGGAATCATCCATCCATTCATCTATTCTTTTTTTAATTAAAAAAATTAAATTATAAAAGTATTTTATTATTTTCCAGTTACATATAGAGATAGTTTTCAACATTTGTTTTTATAAGATTTCTAGTTTCAAATTTTTCTCCCTCCCCTCCTTCCCCCCCTTCCCAAGACAGCAAGTAATCTGATATAGGTTATATATGTACAATAACATTAAACATATTTCTGCATTAGTCATATTATAAGAGAAAAATCAGAGCAAAAAGGAAAAACCTCAAAAAAGAAAAACAACAGCACCAAAAACAAAGGAATTAGTATGGTTCAATCTGCATCCATATTCATTCATCTATTCTTTCAATAGACACTTATTAAGGATAGAGAGCATACCCCCTTGAAACCAAGAAGCCTGGTCTCTGACACATGCGAGATGTGTGATCCTGGGCAAGTCCCCCAATCTGTCAGTGCTCTAGGCCCTAGCATCTTAAACCATGGGATGGAGTCATGTAACTGAATGTGGGGGGTCATGAACCATCTGGCAACAGTAAAAGGTTGTATACCTATTTTATATACCTATATACTTGGGGTCACATAAAAATTTCTTGGGCAACAAGGGTTGCAAGTGGAAAAAAGTTTAAGAAGCCCTGCTCTAGGTCACCCTCTAGGATTATATGTGGAGGAGAATATGCCAACTTGCATCAATAAAGAGAATTTCATCATTCAGAAGTTCTTTATATCAGTGAATTCACTAGTCCAGTCTTTATTGCTGTGAATAATGCACTGTGCACAGATAAGACACTGTCTTTGCTTTCAAAGAGCTTATAATCAAATAATGAAATGTCAGTTGAAGAGTAGGAAATTCTTTAGAGAACAGTGGGAGGGTTTAAGAACAGACCAAACTGGGGCAGCTAGGTGGTACAGTGGATAGAGCACTGGCCCTGGAGTCAGGAGTACCTGAGTTCTAATCTGGCCTCAAGACACTTAATTTACTAGCTGTGTGACCCTGGGCAAGTCACTTAACCCCAATTGCCTCACTTAAAAAAAAAAAAAAAAGAACAGACCAAATCTTGAGAAACATTTCATAAAATAACAAGAGAAACATGACAAATAGTCAGACTAGAACATGCAATCAGCCATAAGTGTTGCCCAACCATGAATACAAGCATAAGTATATGGAAAGAACAGGCCTTTTGAGGGGACAGGGAGAAGTAAAACCAGCACACCTCAGAGAAAAGGGGTGGGATTTAACAAATATAATTGGTTTGGACAGAGGTCTCCTGGATTTGGATTATGTATGCATAGCAAGTCTATTCCCTAGACTGAATTATGTTGGTTTGATCTTTATCTAGCTGAGATCCATAGATATCTCCAGGTATCTTTGACATTACTCAACCAGCCCAGCTGCTGTAATATAAAGGAGTGTCTGGGAATAGCATCTTAGTGCAGTCAGCAGGGTTCCTCACCAATATTTGGGAAGGCTATAGTTTCTAGGGAATTACCTGTTTGTTTTTTTTTTTTTTTTGGTGAGGCAATTGGGGTTAAGTGACTTGCCCAGGGTCACACAGCTAGTAATTGTCAAGTGTCTGAGGCCGGATTTGAACTCAGGTCCTCCTGAATCCAGGGCTGGTGCTCTATCCACTGCGCCACCTAGCTGCCCTGGGAATTACCTGATTATTCCTTGAATGGAACCCATGAATGAAAAACTTCTTGTTGGCAAGTTATCTATGCTCCTTCATGGAAATGTGATTATCTTAAATTCAGTTCAATTGGGGGCAGCTAAGTGGCGCAGTTGATAGAACACCGCCCCTGGATTCAGGAGGACCTGAGTTCAAATCCGGCCTCAAACACTTAACACTTACTAGCTGTGTGACCCTGGGCAAGTCACTTAACCCCAAATGCCTCACCAAAAAAACCCCAAAAAACAAAAACAAACAATTCAGTTCAATTCATAAAGCTCTTACTGAGTACCTACTAAGTGCCAGACACTGTGATAGGCTTTAGGAACACAAAGACAAGTCACTTTTTCAGGAGTTTACATTCTACTGGGGGAAAACAACATGTATAAAGATAAGTATATGCAAAATATAGAGAGTAGAGACTGGATCTTTGGTTCCGTTGGTATAGTGAACTCCCAGCTGAAGAAATTCACTCTATCAATGCAGGTTGGCACCTCTACAACTTAAAGTATTGGAGTACTGAGAAGTTAAGTGACTTGTTCAGGGTCACACAGTTGGTATGTGTCAGGAAGGAGATGTGAAGCCAGGCTTTCCTTGCTCTTTATGCACTGGGTCACACTGCATGTCATAGGTAATGTGGGGTATATGGAGTGTTCAAGAGGACTAGCACCTCTGATGTGAAAGCTTGCCAAGCCCTTTTCAGGATTGCTCATCCACCTTTGGTGTCTACCTGCCACCCAAATTTTACCCGTGGCTCCAAGAAGCATGTAGCATGTGAAGCAGTCCTATAAAACCATCTTGGCAGGGGAGCTAAACTAAGTTTAAGATAACCAAGAGGCCTTAAACCCATTGGAGAGTTGGGGGATGTCTACCCTAAGCATGTGAAGACTTCCCCTGGGAGAATGGGTCAATGAGAACAATTTGTCCCAATGACCATGAAGGGGCCTGAAGCAAGAACTTTGGAGTGCTTAGAGTTTGGTCAGACATTGTAGATGCCAAGATACATCCCAGACTATCACCAGTTACTTTGACTTTTGTCTTGCCACTGGACTTCACTGACCCTAGAAGAGAGAGGGCGGCTCAAGCCTTTGTGTAACTCTGCCTCACTTAAATACAATTCATGCACAAGTCAAGACATCACCCTCTGATGTCACTGGTCCTCTTTGAAAATTAAGGATGAACAACAACATGGAATGAATAAAAATTTATTTCAAGGGTTGGTGGGGGCCAGTCGGGAAGTAGAATACTCACAAATGGGAAATGAGGAAAAGCCTCCTGGAAGTGAGACTTGAGTTATCATTTGAAGGAAAATTGGAATTCTGTGGGGTGGACATGTGGTGGTAGAGCATTCCAGGCATTGTGGACAGTATTAAAGCACAAGAGCAAGAATAGGAAGGGGGCCAATTTGGCTGGAACACAGAGTATATAAAAGAACTAATGAGAGATCAGTCTGGAAAGATAGGTTGGAGCCAAATTATGAAGGGCTTCAAATGCCAGACAGGGGAGCTTGTGTTTTTCCCTAGAAACAATAAGGGATGGGCAATGGTTGTCCTCTTTCCCACGAAGGAATCTTTTAGGAACCTGGAAAGTAACCTTCTTGCAGATCCTGGTAAAGGGGCTTGCTCTATATTAGGTCTTCAGATAAGGGCAGAAGATATTTGTGATCCAAAGTCCAAATGCTCCCTCTCAAAATATGAAGATAATTCACAGACTGTGTGTGTGTGTGTTTCGGGGGGTAGGGATGGGGAAGGAAAGTTATGATCATGGTTTAAAAATCTGGTGTCCATATTTAAGCTGGGTAGACATAAGTAGGATCATGCTTTGAGTGAAGGGGAAAATGTGAAAGGTAAATTATAGCTTTGAGTGAGCCCATATATCTCTGTAAAGGAAGGGGCTTGTTTGAATACATATTAGTTCTACTTTACAGGCTCAGGGAGATTGGTATAGATTCAGAAAAGGGGGCTTATGTTTTATATTTGTTCATCAGGTTGAAAGGCTTTTACTATTCAGAGGGAAATCTGTGTATTGTATGGAGCAGGGAGTCTAGGGGAAGGTTCAGACTTATTCTCTCTCTTTTTCTCTCTACCTGCCTATTTCATCCTCCCTCTTCCTCTCTGTCTGTCTCTGTCTTTGTCCCTATCTCTTTGTATTTCTGTCTCTGTGTGTCCATATGTATCTGTCTCACTCATACAGATACACAGACACAGAGTCAGAAGCTTCGTGCTTTCAGGTCTTTTAAAAATTTCTTTTTAATTTCTTTTTTCTATTTTTATTCCTTTAAATTTTTTTTCTTCTTTTTCTTTTATTAAGCAACTGCTGGAGAAAGACACAGTACTTTGCCCAAAAGCACACACATTTAAAGAGTGGGAGTGTGAGAGGTTAATTGCCTTTGGGCAAATTGTTGGGTTTTCTTCCAGCTATTGCTAAGTGCAAAAGAACTAACAATTCATAAAGCAGCTTCTGATTCTGTAAGTGTGAATAAATACTGACAGTTTCAGCAAAGATAAGTAAGTTTTCAGAAAACTTTAGGAAATTCTAGCAGGTCTAGAGTGGAAAAGAATTGAACTCACTTCCATATGGATATAAGAAACTTCCCATGAGGAAATGCCCTTCACTAAGGCAGACCAGTATTTTCTCTGCAACATATAGGCTTAGAAAGTTGTCTGGGACACAGAGAAGTTCAGTAACTTTCTCAGGGTCACCGAGTCAGTATGAGGGGTGGGGGAAATGGGGCAGGACTTGAACCCAGGTCTTGTTGATTCTAGGTTAGTTCTTTATCCATAACACCAGGATACCAACTGCTGCTTAGTGTTCACTTGTATAGTCATGTCTGATCCTTTGTGACCCCATATGGGATTTTCTTGGCAAAGATACTGGAGTGGTTTGCCATTTCATTCTCCAGTGGATTAAGGCAAACAGAAGTAACAGAGGTTAAGTGACTTGCCCAGGGTAACATAGCTAGTAAGTGTCTGAGGCCAGATTTGAACTCAGGTCTTCCTGAGTCATTGAGCAATATAGATGCTCAGTGTAGGAGAGTAAATTTCAGTGGAGATCAATGTCTCTTGCCCAAGTAAAGGGCAGAGAAGAGTTGATGAAAACAAGAGAGGAGAGATCCAGGGTTCTTCTAGTTTCCAGCTTCAAGAAAGAAGATATATGATGCCAATATCTCTTCAAGTCACTGAAGGGAGAGGGAGATCTGGGAAGAAACTGACAAGAAAGGAGCTGGAAGAATCTCAATTATGTCCCAGTCCATAGCTTGCTATACCAGAGACTTCAAGAAACTTCTTCTGCGTGAGATCTGGGACTCTCTCCTAGTTGAGCTGAGTGTCCTAAACCAATGGGAGAGTTCCTTCAATCTGCATTATCTGATATAATTCTCATTTGTATATTTTCTGTCTTTTTTTTTTGTTTTTTTGTTTGTTTATTTTAGCTTTCTGCTAAAATAAAGATAGAACAAATGAATACACAAATAAACAGATAAACAAATAAGTAAATGAATAAATAAATAAATGGATGGATGGATGGATAGATAAATGAATGAATGAACAAATAAATAAATGAGATGAATGATTTTTGTTGATGGTGATGATTAACAGGGCTGGTCTCACACTTGGTGGAATTTCCTTGATGGGTCACATAAGCATTTGGATGGAGAATAGGTTAGGTTTCATAGCCCAGATACATCTTTCTTAGCCCTGGGTAGTCATGTGTCAGCTCGGGGCAGGCCTTTAGGATTGACAAAGGGGAACGTAAGCCACAATTTAAAGAGGAACCTCTACCCTGTGGGAAAACCAGATGATTCACCTTCCCCCCCCCCCATATGTTGCTCAGGTACTAGGACACACAGTTGGAGAATTTGATAGTGCTGGGTTTGGAATTAGGAAGACTTGAGTTTTAATCCTGCCTCAGAGATTTAAAAACTGTGTGACCCGAGGCAAATCACTAACTCTCTCCCATCCACAGGTTCCTTATCTATAAAAAGGGGATAATAGTATCTACCTCTCAAGATTATCGTGAGAATCAAATGAAATATATGTAAAATAGTATGTAAGTGTTAGCTATTATTATGATTATATTAGCCATTTTATTAATATATTTGTATAATATTATATTTTTGCATTTACATATAATATTTCTATAAATAAAATGATTTTAAGTTGTTATTGTTATATTAGTTATTTTAAAACTTTCTAAGAGAAAGAGGGTTACATCCTGGGATTCACTTTAGTCAAATTAGATAAATATATAGATAATGTATTTATTAAGTGATTACTGTGTGGCAGACACTGTGTTAAGCACTGGGAATACAAATACAAGCAAAAAGAAAGACAGTACCTACCCTCAAAGAGTTTCCACTCTAGTAGAGGAAGGAAGAACTTAAAAGAGCTGAAAAGAGGAGGAGGCTATGTGCTGTGGCAAAGAGAGGAGGTAGTCTGAGATACCATTAGCTGGTCCTATTCTGAAGAAAGCGCGATGGATGGCATGGGTGCTTCCTCTAGAGATTCAGAGAGGAACTCATCAATTGAAGGAATAGTCCGTAGGGGAGGAAACAGGGGTATCCCAGAGCCAGCTCATTCCAAGACTTAAGAACCAATGGTTAAATTTTCAGTGTGAATATTTGCACCTCAGAAATAAACCATGCTACCAATCAGAGCTTGATTTCTTACTTTGTTGATTATCTACCAGTGGTGTCAAACAGATCCCTTTAGGCTGCATATTTACCTTGAAAAGCACAAATTAACATTATCTATATTGTATTATATTTTTATTTATTTTGTTAAACATTTCCCAATTATATTTTAATCTGGTTTGGGCACACTTTGGAGTTATGTGGGCAGCATTCAGGAGGGATATAAATTTGACACCTCTGGTCTAGACTTAAGAAAGTGATGATGAAAAATAATGTAGATTAAAGTTAAAAACATGTCCTGAATCAAAGGAATGCTCATCAACTAACTGGGGAATGGCTAAATAAGTTACGGTATATGATGGTGATGGAATATTATTATGCTATAAGAAATGACAAGCAGGATGATTTCAGAAAGGCCTGGAAAGACATATGAACTGATGTAAAGTGAAGTGAGCAGAACCAGGAGAAAGTTGTGCACATTGTTTGATGAAAAACTGGAATGACTTACCTATTCTCAGCAATACAATGATCCAAGACAATCCCAAAGGACTCTTGATGAATTATACTATCCATTTTCAAAGAAAGAACTAATGCTGATTGAAGACTGACTGAAGCATACTATTTTTCACTTTCTTTCATTTTTTTCTTGTAGTCAAGTTTTCTTATACAAAATGACTAATATGGTAATGTTTTACATGATTACACACGTATAACCTATATCTGATTGCTTACTGCCTCAGGGAGGGGGAGGGAGGGAAGAAGGGATAGAATTTGGAACTCAAAACTTTAAATAAAAACGTTTATTATTATTTTTAAAAAGTGTGTCTTGAAAACAATTTTTTTGGAGATCCAGTTGTTAAATATTTACTAGCACACCTGTGAGTGGAATTGTTGCCAGCATGAGCAGAAGGCCACTAGAGCAGAGGTAGAGAGGTGGTTTGGTGTGTCAAAGTCTGATCTTGTTTTCAAGAAAGTTATAAGAACAAAAGTAAGTGATGCTTACCTCCTCTCATGCTAGGCATGAGAAGAAAAAGGTCCTCCTTGGGAAGTCATATTCACTGGATCCCAGTTGTGTCTCCAGTTGTTAGGAACTGTGGGTTTATATCAATGACAGGGAAATGGATGAGAAGTAGAACAATATGCATGGAGATCTTAACATGACCTAATGACTAAGAACCACCAGAGGCCCTGGGTGGCTCAGTGGATGTCTCATTTGTTGTATTTGTTAAGCCTCATATTATATTTGTGTTGCCAAGAAATAAAAAAGGATCGTATGAAAAATACAATCCATCTACAGAGAAAGAACTGATGGTATCCGAATACAGATTGAAGCATAACTTTTTTGTTATGTGTAATATTTTTGAATTGACTAGCCTAATTTGGGGGGCTAATCTGACTGGAGGACTAAACTGTGGACTTTTGACTATTTGGCTCTCTGACTTCGTTAATTTAATGTGGGCCGTTTTTAAAGTTCCACCACACTGCTCCCAAACTGATAAACTAAAGATTAAGAAGCCTCTTAACTAAATAATCAAAGCAGAGTTTATTTATGAGATACTATTTCAAATGAGGAATACAGGGAAATAAAGTACAACCTGACTGCTTTCCTGTGGTCTCTTTCCACTGGAAACCACCTGCTGCGCTTAGAACTTCTTGAATACATTAAGGGCCTTAGCCGCCTTTGGCCTCATGGCACGTTACACTTTCCCTGGTTTGTATTAAGGCCTGTAACCTTGTCAGGCCTGTCTCTCCTTTTCTGAACTGAACTCTCCTCCGTCCTTGTCTGCACTCCCTTCAATCTTGTCTATCTAGTCCGTCCTCCTCTAGTCAGCCCCCCTCCTTAATCTTGTCTCTCTATCTAGTCCGTCCTCGCTCCTCCTTCTCTCACTCCCAGGTCTATATATACCTTTTCTTCTCTCCACTCAAATCTCCGGGCTTCCTTCGCCCCAACAGACCAAGCTAATCTGCCAGCCAGAGCTGCAGCTGGTGGTGGGGGTGTGCTCTCCAGCCTCATACCTCAGCACAGGCTATCCAGGATCTTCAGATAGCTCCGCTCAGGTCGGAGGGAGCTGGGGCTTTTTTTTTTTCCCCAGCTGTCTGACCTGGCGTCTTGTATAGCCCACGGGCCTTTTTCCACTCAGCTGAAGCTGAGGAGGAGGGGGAGAGACCCTGAGGGCCTAAGGCTTTCTAATCTCAGCCTAAAGGTAGGGTCCCCAAATCAAAATAAATTTCCACAGTTAATTCCTTTTTCTAGTTTGTTTTTGTCTGTTTTCTTTCACAACCTGACTAATCTGGAAATGTTTTGTATGACTACACATGTATAACTTTTGTTGAATTGCTTGAGTTCTTAAGGGGAGTGGTGAGGAGGGATGAAGAGAATTTGGAACACAAAGTTTTAAAAAGTGATCTTAAAATTTGGTTTTGCATGTAATTTGGGAAAAATAAAATTCTAAATAATTTTTAAAAAGATTGTTGGGAAGAGTTAATATCAAACTAAGACTTGAGGAACATTTCAGAAGAGTTTAATAAAAGATTGTCTTGTTACCAAACAGGGAGAGGAGCTCAGCTCTGGATGGTTGCCCATACAGAACTCAATTATGGACAGAGGAAAAAGACATTTAAAAGAAGAATGGTTATAGTGATGTCTCCATACATCAGGGTAGAATTTGAAAATAATGGTGTGAAACCAAGATATCACCAGACTGGGCATGTGCAACATGGCCATTGGATTTTGGCTGGAACTCTTCAGGGTCAATCAAGTACTTAGGTATTGACAGGTTTCATCAACATCATAATACTTCATGATGGAAGGAAGGGTCTGGGAGCAAAAATCATTGCACTTACCTTTGGAATGAAAAATGTAAGTGGATGCATAAATAATGAACTTAGCTAAAGTTGTTAACTATGAGTATATATCTATATGTGTTGGACTTGGAAGACCTGAGTTCAAATGTGACCTCAGATATTTACTAGCTGTGTGCCCCTGGACAAGTCACTCAACCCTGGTTGCCTCAGATTCCTTATCTGTCAAATGAGCTGGAGAAGGAAATGGCAAACCACTCCAGTATTTTTTTTCTGATAAAAGTATTTTATTTTTTTCCAGTTACATGTAAAAATAGTTCTCAACATTTGTTTATACAAGCTTTCCAATTTCAGATTTTCCACTCTATTATTTTGCCAAGAAAATCCCAAATGGCGTCAAGAAGAGTAGGGTATGACTGAAATGACTGAACAACAAAAACATATAATGCTTGCAATGTGCCAAGTATGTGCTAAGTATTTCACAATGATTATCTCATTTGAGCCTTACAACAACCCTGGGAGGTAGGTACTATTATTATTCCCATTTTAAAGAAGAATAAACTGAGACAAAGAGAGGTTAAGTGAATTGCCCAGGTAACAAGTGTCTGGGGCTGGATTTGAACTCAGGTCTTCCTGACTCCAGACTGGGCACTTTATACACTCTGCTACCTAGCTGCATATGTAAAGCTCTTTGCAAATCTTAAAACAAAACAAAATAAAAACAAAAACCCCACCCCTGTATAAGTGCTAGCTATCATCAGATGATTCATATCCTGTAATATTTTTGGTGCTGTTGAAGGAATAGTCCTTGGTTAGAATGGCAGAAATGAGGATCAGCTGTTGCCTTTTTAAAAAAGAAATCAGATGAAGCCCTACATAAATGATTAATGCTATCACCTTAAATCCGTGTTCCAACCCCTCTGGGATCCATCTACATTCTTCTGTTTATATAATGCTCTAGTATTTCAAAGTGCATTCATATCTATTTTTGTTTAATTTTTCATAACAGCTTTGTAGGGTAGGCATTGCTATTTCTACTTTGATGGGTGGGAAAATAAGGTACAAAGAAAAAATGATTCTGTGAGGTGACATGGAATAATAGAGAGAGTGCTGGATTCAGTGTCCAGAAGGCTTAGGTTCAAATCCTGCCTTAGACACTATTGTTTGTGTGAGCCTGGGAAAATCACTTAGCCTCTCTGTGCCTCAGTTTCCCCATCTGCAAAATGAGAGGGTTGGAACTGATGTCTTCTAAGATCACTTCCAGCCTTAAATCTATAATCCTCTGACTCTGTATATCCCTGTTTCATTGGTCTTTGACTTCCTGTTCATTCCTCTTTCTACCACATTGTATTGCTTTCTTTTGTTCTTTATGACAATTTTTCTGGGTAATGGGTTTAAAAAAGGAAATTAGTGAGTCACTTAACTTCCCTAGGGCTCAGTTTCCTCACTGAATCACATGAGATAATGTGGAGACAGAATTTTATAAAATCTGGAGTGCTCTAGAAATATCCTTTATCATTGTTCTCCTTTCACATAAGGTCATTTCAGATTTTCCAATTCTTTGGTTCTGTTCAATTAATGGTACTCTCATAGGGTCATCTCTGTGACCCAGAGTTAGCCATCAGCTTGTCAAAATTCAGAATTAGGAAGGGCTCCCATGAGAGTCAATAATCACAAGAAGAAACTATTTCTTAACCAAGTCACCAAAAATATAATTATGGAGTATAAAAAATTTTTCATTACCTTAATGGTCCCTGAATTGAGGGACTGTCCTCAAGGAGAGTTGGTGGAAAGAATACTGGATTGGGAGTCAGAGGACTTTAGCTTGAATCCTGACACTAACAGTATGACCTTGGACAAGTCACTTAACTTGTCTGAATCTCAGCCTCCTCACTTTTAAAGCGAATAGGGGTTGAGAGAAGAATTAGATAATCCTTATGACTCCTTCCAGTTCTAAGCCTATCATCCTAAGAAGTGTATCTGTTGAGGAGCCTTGGCTTTCTCTTCCCTCTGTCTATACCCTTCCTTACCTACACCAATGGAAGGTATCCTGAAATGGAAGGTAATCAAATCATGGCTAATAGAATTGAGCCATGGGCCTCCTACTTATCTTACTTATCAGAAGTCAGATATTGGAGACAGCTCTGGCTTCTCATCTTTAGCTAACATGTCAACCTTGTCAAATTTGGTGTCAATGAGATTGCTTACTTGGTTTTTTGGAAAAGATAGCCAGGAATGCTGATACAAAGTGATGACAGAAAGCTTCAAGATTGAGGATAAGCAAATCATGAAAAAACAGGTCTATGCATGGCCCTGAAATGCAAATTTTAATTTTTAATGAAGAAAAGATTATGGCATGGCAATTACCTTGGCCACCTTCACACAGTGCCTGGAGTATAGTAAGTGCTTAATGAATGCATATTTGTTAGCAGGATTTTCTTGAGAGCCCAAGAGTGTCCCTGAAGAGATAGGATAGGTAAAACTCTCAGTAAAGAAGGTGCTTCTAAAGAGGGTGCCACACTTGCCCACAGAGCTTCAGCATAACATCTGAATTGTGGGAATTCTGAGCTGGAAGAGACCTTCAGGATTGTCTTATTCAAACTTGCCTGAGATCCTTCGGGACCATATTATGACTTAGTGATAATAGAACCTGAAAGAAGTTTTACTGATGTTTTTGTTTTGATATCAGCCTTTTGGGGATATACTTACTTCCTCTTTTCCCAGTGAGCCTTTGCCATCACAAAGGAAACCAGATAAAACAAAACCAACCAACACATCTGACTGATTATAATCTATTCCTTTCTGATGGTGGTTGTAGGCTTCGGTGGAAGATTATTGTTGTTCAGTCATTTTCTACTCTCTTGTCACCCTATTTTGGGGTTTTCTTGGCAAAGATGCTGGAGTGGTTTGCCATTTCCTTCTATAGCTCATTTCACAGATGAGGAAACTGAATCCAACAGGGTTAAGAGACTTGTCCAGGGTCACACAGCCAGTAAGTGTCTGAAGCCAGATTTGAACTCAGGAAGATGAGTGTTCCTGGCTCTATTCTCTGAGCTACCTAGCTGCCCTGGAAGTGAACAGAAATAGAATAATTAAGGTAAAGAGGGTTAAGTGATTTGCCCAGGGTCATAGAGATAGTATGTGTCTGAGACTGGACTTGAACTCATGAAGATCAGTCTCCCTGATTCCAAGCCCATTGCTCTATCCACCTAGCTAGTCAAGAAGAAGGCTTTTTTAGGGTTTATATCAGAGAAGATCTCCAGGGTCCTCTCTATGTATCTTAGGGGCTTGCCACAAAGTGCAGAGGAAAGAACTCTGGGCTTGGATTAAGGAGAGACTTGAGTTCAATTCTTCTCCCTGTATGAAAATGGAATGAATCTGCATTTCTGTAAGCCTCAGTTTCAACTGATTAATAGGTATAATATTACCCAGAGTATTGACTTCATAGTATTATAAAGCATTTCACAAATCTGAAAGTAGCACATAAAATGTTTGCTATCACCATCATCATTATTATCTTCTTTAAAGTGACTGAAACGGGGAAGGGGGGATATTCATGTTTTCAATATATTGAATATACTGCAAAGGAGTAAAAAATATTAGTAATTTAATTACATTACTTATTACTAAGAAGAACTATGAATTAGTACTCCATTTCTAGTTTGGACTTACTTGACCATATGCTTCATTCAAATACCAAGGCACAAACATGTCCAATGTTTATATTTATGTCTCCATTAAAAGGTTAAAGTTGAAACATTCATTTTAGTGTGTCCAATTACTTTGAATTTATCAGTTCATGGCTCCCCCCACTCCCAACCAGAGTCCCACTGCTTTAGGTTTAGCAGGAGGTAGGACTGGGAAAAAGTTAAGGAGACTATATTAACAAATAGAATGATAACAAAAGTTTTTGCTCGTCACCCCAAATATATTGAAACCTGTTTTCATGATGTTTTTCCTTTCTCAATATTTTACAAAACACAATACTACTTAATGTATTATAAAATAAAATAAAAAATACAGAAATTCATTTTAACAATATTACTGAGTTTGAACATATATTTTTGTTAAACATTCAAGTTTATCATTATAACAAATTATCAATCCATGACCATTGAGACACATTTGCAAAAATAAATTTTAAAGTAGAAAATCTTCCTGATGCAATAGTATGCTTTAAAATCACTGATGCCTAAAACACAATCTACTAAGTCTGGATGATCATTTCCCGTAAGTTTGATTTTTTTACAGATAAGAAAACTGAGTCCCAGAGAATCAGATACCCAGATACCCACTGGGTATCTTGTCCAAGTTTACATAAGTTAGTGCCAAAGCTGAATTAGAACCTAATTCTCATGAATCGAAAATCATAGTCTTGTAAATACAATTTCCATTTTGAAAAAATCTTAATGCAGTGACATGTTACTTGTCCAGAAATCCAATTTCTACTGATTTCAGCCATCTGGAATACAGGTCTAAATGGGAAAGTCCCTAAGGAAAAAAATCTTTGAACTTTTGAAGTAGCAATCTCTGAACCTGGCTTTCAGATTTGTGAAATGCTTTTACCCCTCAGGAGATCATAGAATCACAGATGGAGAGCTGGAAAGGACCTGACAGTTGATCTACACCAACTTGCAGTCTCTTGCTGAAGACACTAATTTAATTAATTTGGTACTTTTATTTCATATACAGTTCAAACAGGCTTGGGTATCTGGTTTTCCAGCCCACAGCAGATTAGAAGCAACAAATTGGATAGGGGAGGGTTGCTCAACCAGAGCAGGGGGAAGTAACAGCTGACAATGTGGTATGAGTTGAAGAAAAATATCCATAAAATGGGGTCGTTAAGTCCCCAGTGGTATTACTGTTCAGAAACTGCACATAATGATGGTTCTGAATCCTTCAGGGAAATTTCAGAAAATTTCATGATATATTTTAGAAAGATTAACATCGCAATAAATTAAACAACAAAGCAAATGTATTGAATTGTTGTTGAGTTGTCTGATTCTCCATGATCCCTTTTGGGGTTTTGTTGGCAAAGATACTGGAGTGGGTTGTTATTTCCCTCTCCAACTAATTTTACATATGAGGAAACTGAGGAAAAGAGGGCTAAGTGACTTGGTCAGGGTCACACAGCTAGTAAGTATCTGAGAGTGGATTTGAACTTAGGTCCTACTGACTCCAAGTCTGGCTTTCTAGCCATTGTGCCACCTAGCTGCCCTAATGTATTGAAAGGGGAAAACTATAACTATCAGGGAAGTTCACTTAGGTAGATTCCACAGGGATGCCAAGGAAAGAAGGCAGTGTGTGCTACAGTGGAAAAAGAATCAGGTATATTCTGTTGGTTGAAGACTATTAAGAGTTGGAATCCTGTGAGACAGTGTGTGTGTATGTGTGTGTGTGTGTGTGAAATCAGGTCTACTTGGCTTTTTCAACCCCTTTCATTGTAATTTTTATATAAAATAAAGCCATTCATTTATCTTTCTCAAAGTTGGTAAAAGAAAAGAATGAGAATTACAGACACTACCTGTGTGATCCAGGTAAGCCCCTTAATCTCTTGTGGCTTCAGTCTCTTCATTGGTAAAGTGAAGGAGATGTCCTTTCTAGATCTGTGGTCCTAAATCTTGATGGCAGGGAGTGTGTCCTATAGTCTTTTATCCCTGTTGCTTCATATAGAATAGATACTTTTATTTGGTTTTTAGAAACTAGCTTGGTCTTTTTTATTTGGTTGACACATGTAGGATCTAGGGAATCCACATACATCCTGTATCTTAAGATCTATGTTTATTAAAGACATTGCCTCTCCCTATATGGAGATATGTTCCCTTACTGTGTTGTGTCACTGGTAGGCAGCTCAGACTGGAACTCCACTGCAAGGCTGCTAGCTGTTTTTTAGTCATCAGATACAAATCAGCTTCCTCAGGAAAGAGAGATAAGAGAAAGGCAGAGCTTGACTCCCCCAGAGGACAAAATAGCCCTTCATTTGGCCTGTAGCTTGCTCTGGCCTCTGCTTTTTTGGCTGTCATTCCCAAAACTGCCCTCAGGGAGCCCGGCACCCAGGAAAGCAAAATGTCATATGCAAATCTCCCCACAAGAGACCAAGGGGGCTCACACTTTAAAAATGAACATGTCTCAGTGGAAGCAATAGAGATCTCACAAACGTACCCAACAGATTTCAGAGACCTGCAGTTTTGCTAGTCTGGGTTAATGTTTCTATCTTCAGATCACAATCTCTCAACATCTTAATAGTTGGTCCTTAGAGTTTCTGGGACCTCAAGAAGATCCGTCTCCTGCTGGTTAACCTTCTGCTGGACTTCTCCACACTTTGCTAATTTAATCATCAGATAACAAATAGATACTGCGGAGCCTAAAATTCTAGCTGTAATGTTTAAAATCTAATGTGTGGTCACCTGACCTGACCCCAGTGTGGGGGAGAAACTAGCTAAGATTTACTGATCAATTCAGCGAGAGTTTAGGCTTTTAAGTATTTATTAAAGTATATTAGAAGTTAGTGAAGAGAAAGATATTGAGAATAGGTTTCTTATAGAATGGAAACTCCTAGCTTAGATCTATTTGGAGCCAGAGATAAAACCTTGCCTTTCCCTAACAGCCCATGTGAAGTTCTCTGTCCACCACCAAAACTGAAGTCCTAAATGAAAAAAGACCTATCCTCAGTCACTTCTCCCAGAAGCCCTCTGTGAAACAGGAAGCTAATTGGCTGGTAGCTTTGATTGACATGAGTACAAGCAGTTTGATAGATGTAACTTCCAGACACCGGGCAGCTTCTGGATGCCAAGTCACATGTTTTCTCCTCAGGGCAGAGCCCTGATTCTCACACTCCCCCCTGTGCTTTATGTGAAGAAACATCATTTCCTTACATGAAGCAATAACATTACAGATGCTTATGACTAACAAAGTAAACGGAATGAAAAGAGAGAAAAAGAAATTGAGTGATGCATTAACAAAGGCTAAAAAGGGGCACTCCCCTTTTAGCAGGTGGACATTACAAACAGAGAAAATCTAAAGGGGGCACTCCCCTTTAGTAAGTGGACATTATAAACAGTGTATTCAATGGGGAAAAGGAAAACAGGAAACTGTCCATTTAAGTCTTTGGAAGTCTTTTCTCAGATGATTCTTGAGATGTCCTCTAGGTATAGTTGTGGAATGAAAGACTTTCAGGTGTTTCAGCTGCTGGTAATTAGCCAGGAAAATTTCCTACAAAATTGAGCTTAACACAACCTTAAATAGCTTTGCCAATAATCAAATCAAACAATGAAAATTCTCAAAAAACATGTCTAGGGGGCAGCTAGGTGGTGCAGTGGATGGAGCACTGGCCCTGGAGTCAGGAAGACCTGAGTTCAGATCTGGCCTCAGATACTTAACACTTACTAGCTGTGTGACCTTGGGCAAGTCACTTAACTCCAATTGCCTCACTAAAAAACCAACCAAACAAACAAAAACATGTCTAAGGAAATTCAGAATCTCAGTTGTTACACATGAAACATATAATAAAAACAAAAATTGAAACATTTTCTAAAACTTAATATTACTACCCCCCCCCCCCCGTGAAGGATTAATTGAGAAGACAATTATGACATTAATTTAGAAAATAATTTTTATGTTTCCTTCATCACTTTTTTTTTTTAGTGAGGCAATTGGGGTTAAGTGACTTGCCCAGGGTCACACAGCTAGTAAGTGCTAAGTGTCTGAGGCTGGATTTGAACTCAGGTACTCCTGACTCCAGGGCCAGTGCTCTATCCACTGTGCCACCTAGCTGCCCCTCCTTCATCACTTTTTGCATCATCTGCCTAATTATCCTCATGCCATTATGAGAAATTAAAGAATCTAATATAATTGGTAGCAGATGTCAAGGCCAAATCCAACATTGTATTTATCATGGACACCTGAGATAATTATGGGAGTTACCATAAACAGAGAAATAACTGAGTCAGGCTTAATCAGATGAATAGGATTCAGATATCCATGACATCAGGCATATATGAGAGGGAATTGAAGTCAGTTGTTGAATGAGATGTCATAGCCAGGCCACCTGGTGCCATGTGGAGAAAAATTAAATCAAGAAAAACCAACCTCAACTCTTGCCAATAGCTGTTTTCTCGGCCTTTCCCAAGGCAGTGCAGTACCTGGACTGCGTGCGTATCTCCCCTTTTATGACAGTTTAATGTCTGCTCTTGTATGTATTCCTCTTGTGATTGGATGGCATCTTGGCCAACTGGCATCTGATAACCCAGAATGAAGGCAATTAATGTCTTAAATGATAAATTCCCATAATCCAAGTCTCACATGGATTTAAAACTTGAGGATAAAAATGATCGCAAAAAATGTGAATGTGCTTTGACTCAGAATATAATACACAATTATACAATAATTCCAAGTAATAACTTTTTTCTAAGTATACAATTACTTTTGTAAAAAAATCAGAACATATTTTAATACAAGTTAAAACACAATCTTAAAAGAATAAGAATCTCTACGAAAATAAGCCCATGCTATTGAGTTCAAAATGTAGTTGTAATAGCATAAAAAAGAAACCCTTATGTTACATTTGAACTGACTTTTTAAAACTAAATTCTTTTTAAGTCTAGAACATTTTTTATTTCAATATCTAAAACCCCCAAATTGCATATCATTATATTATACAATATGTCTCTATTTATAGTAATAATTAATTTGATTACATGAATATTCAAAAAAACCCTTTTGCAATATGTAGTCTCTTTCCAGGCCTGTAGGATCATAGAGATAGAGTTAGAAGGGACCTTATCACTCATCTTGGAGATGGAAATGGAAAACCAATGCAGTATCTTTATCAAGAAAACTCCCAAAAGTTCACAAATAGTTGGACATCACTAAAAAAGGACTAATAAAACATGTCCAGTCCAACTTCCTCCTTTTGCAGATAAGGAAATAGGTGGAAAGAGATTAAATGACTTGCCTGAAAGTCCACAGGAAATAAGTGACAGAGATGGTGAGAGGGACATATGGATATGACCCTCCATTGAGATGGAAAGTGCCCCCACCTTCGGCCTAGTGATCTGATCTCAAAGTCTTAAAGCCCCTTAAAGCTCCCTATTTCTCTCTCTCTCTGTTTTTTCTCTAGAGAGAGGCAATAACGGGAAGCTACTATCCCCCTTTCTAAATATAGGCATATCAACTTAAAAATTGCTTCATAGGGTCTGCACCGAGACATTATGTAGATATGATAAATTGTTGCTGAAACATGAAATTTTGCAAAATAACCTATGGCTGAACCCCTGAGGTTGGGGCACTCTGACCCAGGAGAGAGACTTATTGCTGAACATCCCAGGAGAAAGATTTATTGCTGAACATATAGTATTAACCCAATTACCGCATTTTGCTCAAATTAGATGTCTGTAAAAAGTATAAAAACTGCTTGATTTCTAATCCTGGTGTGTCACACCTCCTGGTTGTCCCAGTGAGTATGGTACACCTTTCTTTCAAAAGAAATAAAATCAACGCTTCAGCTTCCTTTCTCCTTGAGTCTCTATTACAGGGGTCAGTGGGTGTACTTCCCATCCCACTCAATGGGATTTGAACTCAGATCTTCTGAATCAGAATTAAGTATTCTTTCTATCATACCATGTCACTTTGATAGTCTGTGTTCTAAAATCCCTTAAAAATACTACATTTTATTTTTCTGTGGTCCCTTCCAAAGTTGAAATTTTTGTGCATTTTAGGAAAATCTCAAGTCAGAGATTTAGAGTGCTATGTTCTTATATACACACTTGCACTTGAACATATAAGCTTGGGAGCAAACATTGGTGGTTAAGGCCAAATGTTATTTATTCACTATTAATTTTTAAGATAGAAAGATGATCCTTTCTGTAACAACTCCAAAGTGGAAAATGACACACACTAATCCTTAACCTCCATCATATTGTGCCTTCTCTTCTGTGCCCACTGCTACTCAATTCCTTTTACATTCATTTTAGGCATTGGTTTTTCCTGCTCTACTTACCAAGGACAGAGCCATCTCAACTAACCCACAGCATGCTTCATTCTCATAGTCAATGGAACAGACCTATATTAAGCACCCACTGCATGTAAAATCAATCAAAAGGCACTTATTCTGTACCGGGCACTGCGCTAAACCTAGAAATACAAAGAAAAACAAAAATGGAACCTGTCCTGAAGGAACATACATTCTAAAGGGGGAGAAAATGTATAAATACTAGGCACATATCAGATGTATACAGACTAGAAGGAAGGGAGTATTAAAGGGGAGGAAACTAGTAGATGAGCTGAGTCTTTTAAAAAAAATAATAAACATTTTTACTTATAGTTTTGAATTCCAAATTTTATCCCTCCTTCCCTCCCTCCCCTTCTCTCCTCTGTGAGATGGCAAGCAATTAGATCTGGGTTATACATGTGCAATTATATAAAACATTACCATATTAGTCATTTTTGTATCAGAAAATGAATAAATAAAAAAAAATGAAAGTGAAAAATACCATGCTTCAGTCTGTGTTCCATCAATATCAGTTCTTTCTTTGGAGGTGGATAGTATATTGAGCTGAGACTCGAAGGAAGGGGGGGGAAGCAGAGGTGAGGGGGCAGAAAATTCTAGGAATGGGGGACAGCTGGTGCAAAGGCTCAAAGATGGGAGGAAGGTGAAACAATTCATTCACCACTCTTTAGGAGTATGCACCTAGCTGTAGAGACAGAACATGTAAATATGTCTATTAAAAAGATAAGTGCTTTTGAAAGTGTCCAGAGAGATTTGAGGTGAGAGAGTAAATAATAATAGTAATACTAACAACAACAACAACAATAATAGAAGAAGAGGAGGAAGAAGAAGAAGAAAATCTCATTAATTTAGTGTTATAAAGTTTACAATGGAGGCAGCTGGGTGGTGCAGTGGATAAAGCACTGGCCCTGGATTCAGGAGGACCTGAGTTCAAAATTGACCTCAGACACTTGACATTTACTAGCTGTGTGACCCTGGGCAAGTCACTTAACCCTCATTTCCCCACAAAAAAAGAATGAGAGAGAGAGAGAGAAAGAAAGAAAAAAGTTTACAATGTGCTTCCTATAAAAATATCTATGAAGTAGGTAGTTTGAGAATAAAAATTAGAATGTAAGCTCCTTGAGGACAGGGTTTGACTAATTTTAATCTTTATATCCTTGGTGCCTAGCATAATGGCTGCCATATAGTAGGTGTTTCAATGTTTGTTCATTTAAGAGTTATAGTTAACTATGGTGAGATTGCTTAGCTTCTCAGAAAGGGGGAATGGCAGGAGGAGAAGGATAGAATTTGGAACTTAAAACGAAATCAAACCCACATGTTAAAATATTGTTTTTTATATGTAATTTGGGGGAAAATATTATTTTAAAAAATTATCCTTGTTGTGGATCCTGGTAGACTTCACAGAGGAAGTGACCCCTCAACTGGACTTTCCTCAAAACCTTTCTATTTTGGTATAATTTACCACAGCCTGACTCTCCTGGCCAGAGAGCCTTTGAGAACCAAAATTCACTTCCTCCTGGTGATAAGGTCTCATAGAAAAGCTGATATCTAAATGAAAGGCAATAAAGGATGTGCTAAAGAAAGGAGCTCAGCCTCTCTGTCAGCAGTCAGGGAAAGGAGTAATGATCTCTTCACATTGTCAAACCACACTGGAAATGGAGCCCTGAATTACTTTCAATCACCTGCTAATTATCTCCACCTGGCACTCTGACAGTTACTTGACTCCTGTGAGCTTTTCATCTGAATGTTTAATTTTTTAAAAAGGAAGACTCAAAAACAGAGCATTTGATCTATTATAAAAAAGGTGGAAGTGAATAGCTGCTCTGCAAAAACTGAATTGCAAAGCCCCAGGCTGCTTTGAAAGAGCCATCTGGGATGGTTAGACTCCTCCCTATCTACTCCACCTCCCCAAATGCTCTGAACTATCCTCATATCCCCATAAGCATTTATCATTAAATATTTTTAAAAGATTTTAAATAGGTTTAATTGACATGTACATTTTGTGTTTAAACATCAAAACTATTTGGAATTTGAGCAGGGGTGTTGTGAGGCTCAAATGAAATAATGAACTTTTTCCTCCTCTTCCTTCTCCTTCTCCTTCCTCTACTAGGCCTCCAGTCTGGTAATGACTTCATTTCCTGATCCTTCTACTGCGCCCTCCTGCTGAGCATAAGTATTGTTTATAGAGCAATTGAGAGGTGTGTTGGTAAATGTTTTAAGTATCAGACTCTCCTCTCCCCAAAATGTAGGGCATGCACACCTTTCAGTTTAGTATGCATTATTAACATTTTCTTAAGTTTAGACAATCAACAAAACACTGATGAAGCCTTGATTTATAATGACTGCTGTTTTCTGAGGTGTAAATACATTTAAAACTTAGCAATCAACTCTTGCAAGTTAGTTAGAGCTGGTTCCAGCACATCTCTGTGTTTGGGTAGCACCCCCTTGCTTAGATAAACCCAAAGCTTCCAAAGTTGAAGTTTTTCACTTAGAATCTAACTGAGCTAAGTTGACTGCAGGGATTGCAGTTTTAAATTCTTTGGTAGGGCACTTGGAATTGAACACAATACCCTGGGTATGGACTAATAAGGGCACAGAATAGCAGAATCATAACCTCTTATGTTCTGGACATCGCCTCCAGAGGATCTGGGTTCAGATCCTGCCTCTGAGATAATATTATCCACGTAACTTTGAACAAGTCACTTTTTCTCTCTGGGCCTCAGTTTCTTTTTTTTTTCTTTCTTTCTTTTTTTTTTTTTTTCGGGCAATGGGGGTTAAGTGACTTGCCCAGGATCACACAGTTAGTAAGTGTTAAGTGTCTGAGGCCGGATTTGAACCCAGGTACTCCTGACTCCAGGGCTGGTGCTCTATCCACTGTGCTACCTAGCTGCCCCTGGGCCTCAGTTTCTTAATCTAGAAAATGAAGGGGTTGTTGAGAACAATATGGACTAAGAGGTTCCAGTTCCAGATTTATGAATTATGATATTCAATCCTAATTTGGGTGAAGTTTTTTTGTTTGTTTATTTTTATATTATTATTATTATTAATAATAATTTTTGGGGGTGGGGCAATGAGGGTTAAATGATTTGCTCAGGGTCACACAGCTAGTAAGTGTCAAGTGTCTGAGGCCGGATTTGAACTTAGGTCCTCCTGAATCCAGGCCTGGTGCTTTATCTACTGTGCCACCTAGCTGCCCCAGGTTTGTTTATTTTTGAGGCAATGGGGTTAAGTGACTTGTCCAGGGTCATGCATCTAGGAAATGTCTGAGGCAGAATTTGAACTCAGGTCCATCACTAACTCTATGGCCAGGGCTCTAACCACGGTGCCACCTAGCTGCCCCAAATCTGGATAAGGTTTTAACTAAGGTTTAGCAAGTATGGTAGTATTCACCCCCTCATGGTTGGTGAGTGTAAAAACCTGAGTCAGCCTGGTCATTATCTCTCTTTTTTGCAGTCAAGTTACAGTGGAAGCTAGCATGGGTTGGGGATATGGAGGTGGGGTTGACAGCAAGGACAAATGAATGGCTCGATTCTATTTCTGATTTTAGGGGCTGCCACTGATTTGAGGCTTCTTTTAAAAGAAAACAATTGATGGTGGCTGTCTGGAAAGAGAAGATACAGAAATAATGGTCGAGCTTTTTCTCTAACTACAGGAAGGTTAAAGGTTAGGAAGAATAATTTGGGAGAATAAATGTTTTTGGTTTTGAGTGCCACAGTTCAAGGTAAGAATTAATTGCTGTCTGCTGCCTCCATTCCTTCCCTCAGCACTTAGCCACCCACCTCCTTTGAAGCAGATCTATACACATCAAAAAAGATGAAAGACTTCACAAAACACAAAAGTTTTTCTTTCTACCCTTCTAGAAGATTTCTCTAACTTTTCCAATTCACCGAAATCAAGTGCAACCTTAGACAGAGTAGAAGCCAAAAAAAAATTGCTATTTGTTAGAATAGAATACCCAGACATTGACAAAGAATTCTATGTAATATTTGTTATTGTTCAGTTATTTTCAGTCATGTCCATCTCTTCAGTACCCAATTTGGCGTTTTCTTGGCAAAGATATTGGAGTCATTTGCCATTTCCTTCTCCAGCTCATGACAGACATGGAAACAGAAGCAAACAGGATCAAGTGACTTGCCCTGAGTCACACAGCTAGTAAGTATCTGAGGCCTCAGGAAGATGAGTCTTCCTGACTCCAGGCCTGGCACTCTATCTATTGTACCATCAAGCCATCCCTATATTATATACATAGGTGTATATAATACCGCATCAGCTCCAGTCCAGGTTACATAGTCCCAGGATGGAGAGAGGCCCCTGGTAGGGAAAAGGTTAGCTGAAGTAGAAAGCAAGTAAGAGCAGGACAGGACAAAGGATAAGTTTGTCTTGTTTGATTCAGAGAGTTTTAGTTTGTGCATAAGAAAAATGCATTCTAGAGTTTTAAAAAAATCTTCTTTGAGAACACAGAACGTTATCTAAATACCATCAAACACTCATCTACACTTCATCTATATTTCCATAGGAAATGCAGAGAAGGTAGTGTTTGCTTTGACAACGCACGCTCTCAAATTGGAATGGTACAGAAATTAACCTGGTCCTGTACAGGAATGACACAACAACATACAGAGACCTACATTTATTTGGCTGCCCTTAGGCAGACAGACGATGTAGGGTCCTTATAAAGTAATAGGACTGCAGACTCAGAGGTGAAAGAGATGTTAGAAATCACCTAGCCCAACTCCCTCATTTTAGGAATGAGGTGATTGAAACTTTGCGAGGTAAATTGATTTTCTACATAGTGAACAGGACACTGGAATCCCAGTCAAGATAGGCCTGAGATCAATTCCTGCTTCAGACACTTACTAGCTATATGATCTTGGGTAAGTCACTTAACCTTTCTCTGCCTCAATTCCCTTATCTGTAAAATGGGGCTAATAGTAGCACCTATCTATCACATAGGGTTGTTATGAGGATAAAATGAAATATCGTGTGTAAAGTATTTGGCAAATCTTAAACATAAGCCATCATCATCACCACCACCATGACCATCACCATCATCATCACTACTGCTACTAGTACTAGTACCACTAGTACTGCTACCACCCAAGGTCATTGTTCGTCCTTTGTTTTTGAAGAGGACTGATGACATCATAGGATGATGTCTTGACTTAAGGGTGAATTGGATTTATGTGAGACAGAGTTGTTGTACAAGAGCATCAGTCTCACTTTTTCTTGGCAAGACAAAAGTCAGGATGACTGGTGATAGCCTTGGATGCAGTGGATGACCTTGGCATGCCTGATATCTGACCAAGCTTTAAGTGTTCCACCATCATGGCTGTTAGAAGAAATTGTTCTCTTCTGTCCATTCCACTAGGGGAAGTCTTTGCATGCTAGAGTAGACCCGCCCCCCCCCCCCCGAAACTCACCAATGGCTTCGAGGCTTGTCAGTTACCCTTAACCTGGTTTAGCCCGTCTGCTAAGATGGTTTTACTAGGGTGTGGCCACTGTGCATGCTTCTTGGAGACAGAGGTGAGAGTTGGGTGGCAAAGGGACAACAAAGGTGGATAAGCAGCCCTGAAGAGGGCTCTGCAAGTCCTTACACCAGGGGTGCTGGTCCTCCCTGAATACCTCTACCTAAAGTCATACAGGTGGCAAAAAGAAGAGCCAGTGTTCAAACCAAAGCCCTCTGACTGCAAATTGAGTAGCCGCCCCTTTTACTTCCCTCTTTGCCTTCTTAGTAGATGTTTTTTTTTAAATTTCAGGGGTGGTCAAAATACCCCATTATTGCTTGGTGATCAATCATCTTCTAGTAATAATGAGCTTCTTCACACATAGCTAGGCTGGTTTACAGATAACTAATTTAATCTACCCTTGGCATTCATGTGAACATTTTCCAGCTTGGTTGTATTTGCCAAAACTTGTGATCCATTGGTTCCTCATTAAGGAGGAACTAGAATAAGAGTTAAAACTTCAGGAGGCAACTAGGTGGCATAGTGGATAAACACAAATCCTGGATTCAGGAGGACCTGAGTTCAAATCCAGCCTCAGACACTTGATAATTACTAGCTGTGTGACTCTGGGCAAGTCACTTAACCCTCATTGCCCCACCAAAAAAACTCCAACAAACTTCATTGACTTGGGGTGTCCTTTAAATTTTATTAAAGTAAGTTATAGGTACAAAACCCCCCTCCTATCTATACCACTGATATAAAGGGCACTTAAATTAAATATAGAAAAACCAAGATGTTGAAGTAGAAGGAAGCACTACATCTGAGCTCCTTTCTACAAAACTCCTCAAAACAGACCGAGAAAATGTACCAGACCAAAACCTAATGGGTAAATCCAGAAAAAAGTGACAGTGAGTCCTTTATCTAGCCCACATCACCACAGGGAGATACAAGGAGAGGTCTGCAGACACTGGGGGCAAAGTTAAACTAGGAGAACACCGTGTACAGAGCACCCACAATCTTTTTGAGATTCTAGGGAATTTTAGGAAACAAATTATGGCATATAAATGTAATGGATACTACTGTACTGTGAGAAATTATAAAGGAAATGGTTTCATAGAAACCTAGAAAGACTTGTATGAACCAATACCAAGTGAAACGAATAGATGTTGTTCAATCATTTTTCAGTCATGTCTGACTCTTCCTGGCAAAACTACTGGAGGGGTTTGCTATTTCCTTCTCCAACTCATTTTACAGATAAGGAAACTGAGGCCAACAGGGTTAAGTGACTTTTCCAAGGTCTGAAGCCAGATTTGAATGCAGGAAGAGGAGTGTTCCTGACTCCAGATCTGGTACTCTATCCACTGCACCACCTAGCTGCCCTGGAAATGAAGAGAAATAAAACAATTAATAAATGATCACAGTATGTTAAAGAGAAACAATTTTGAAAGAATTAGGAGCCATGATCAACTTTTGGGACCAACCATGATTCCATAGAACTAATGATAAAACATGCTACCCACCTCTTGACAGAAAGGTGAAGAACTCAGTGTGCAGCCTGAGACAAATATCTTTTAGACAAGAACATTGTAGAAAAATTTATTGGTTATATATTTTTAAGTGGTTTGGGGTTTTTTTAGTTCTCAATTGGGGGGGACAACTTAGGGAGGCGAATTTTTGCTGGTTAAAACAATAAATTATAATTTAAGAAGCTAAATATATTAATATTCAGGACAATAACCACATACAAGATATTGTTGTTACTGATCTTTAAATATTGATTAGGGCAAAGTTTCAAATAGCGTGTCAGTGTTTACAAAATAATTTCCTGTCCATTATTAGGAAGATTGTAGCTAATTTGTATTGCTTCAGTCTAAGCCGTTGAAAATTTTAAAGTCAGAAACTTTACAAGCATTCTATGACCACTCTACATTATTAAGATAATTTCTTCCACCAGACTGGAAGCAGGGATGCTATTTCTCTGACAAATTCACTAGCTAATTTCAAATAGATTAGCACCTCAGCACTGAACCACATGCCTGGAACATTTAGCATGGCACCTGGTTAACACCAATGTCCTTTTATTTTCTTTCACCAAACCTGTTCTTGATATCAGAATTGAGAAAGAGTATATAATTGCTATTCAACCTTTTTATCTCATTCACTTCTTTTTTTAATTCCATAGAAGTGTCATCAACTTTTATTTAAAATTTAATTTTGTTATTATTTTTTCAATTAAAATGCACTTATTTTCTGAACCCTTCACTACCCCCAAAGAGAAAAAGAAAGAAGGAAAGAAAGAAAAAATAAAGAGAAAACTCATATAACAAATATGCAGTTAAATGAAGCAAATTCTTTCATTGGCCATGTCTAAAAACATATCTTATTCTTCATTTTTTTTTTGCAGGGCAATGAGGGTTAAGTGACTTGCCTAGGGTCATACAGCTAGTGAATGTCAAGTGTCTGAGTCTGGATTTGAACTCAGGTCCTCCTGAATCCAGGGCAGGTGCTTTATCCACTGTGCCACCTAGCTGCCTCCTTATTCTTCATTTTCATTCCATCACATCTATGTCAGGAGAGGAGTAGTATACTTCTTTTGTTATTGTTGTTGTTGGGTTGTTTCAGTCACATCCTATTCTTTGCGACCTGTCTTGGGACTTTCTTGGCAAAGATATTAGAATGATTTTGCTATTTCCTTTTCCAGTTCATTTTACAACTGAGGCAAACAGGGTTAAAGTGCCTTGCCCAGGTCACACAGCTAGTAAGTGTCTGAGGCCGTATTTGAACTCAGGTACTCCTGACTCCAGGGCCGGTGCTCTATCCACTGTGCCATCTAGCTGCCCAGTAATAAACTTTTAATGAAATTTATCCAAGAAAAGACTATACAAAGGGTATGGCAATCATATGCAAACATATGCAAATTTATAAGCCCACTCCCTTAGAACAAACTATAAAAGACTTATGAATGGCAGTCAATCCCTAAATGATAATTATGCAATGAAAACACTAAAATGGAATTTTCAGGTTCAAGCAAGCATATCCTTGAATTCAGATGAATCATCAGGTGTTGACTCAACTGTGTTTAATAAAATACTTTAAGGTAAAGAAGCAGCCAACCTAATTTATTTATTTATATTTTTCTTGGTGTGGGAATTGAGGTTGAGTGACTTACTTGCCCAGGGTCACACAGCTAGTACGTGTCAAGTGTCTGAGGCTAGATTTGAACTCAGGTCCTCCTGACTCCAGGGCTGGTGCTCTATCCACTGAGCCACTTTGCTGCCCCTATCCAACCTAATTTAACCAACATTGGGGTTGCTTGGATCATTTTGATGAGAATTATGGGTAATCAGTGGGTTCAAGGTTGAGATCAGCAAGTCTTCCATAATGTCATATATTCTTTGATATGTTGCTGTAGCAACTCCGTTCTACTAATAATAGACTAAAAATACGTTGTCTTAGATTTGGGATCCATATGTATTTAAATAAAAAAGAACATGATAACTTTGTATACCATCCATGACTTCTCTATTGAGCTCTGGATTCTCCTTTTTAATTCCTGCTACATATCTCTATCTGGTCATCTCACAAGCACTCAAGATCAGTATGACCAAAAGTCAAGCTTATCTTGTACCCTAGAGCACTGACACTACCATCCTGCTAGTCACCCAGGCTCAAAATCTTAGCACCATCTTTGATGTTCTTTTTCTCTCATTCTAGACTAAATACTATGGATTGTATTTCCTTAATATTTCTTGGATCCTTTCCTCATTATTTCCACTGTTAGCACCCTCATTCAGATTTTTAGTACTTCTCTCCTAGGCTATTGCAGCAAACTCCAGATTCGTCTTCCTGCCCCTAGTATATCCCTCCTCCAATTCATCTCATATGCCACTTCCAGCTTCATCTTCCTAATGAGCCAGTCTAAACATGATATTTCAGGCCTTAAAACCCTTCAGTGACCCTCCATTGTCTATGAAATAAGTCCAAACTTCTTAGCATGCAAAACCCTTCATTACTAAACTCCAGCCTAATTTTCCAGTTTTACCTTACTCAAGAGATAGTGTAAATGCCAACCCTTCTTGTGATGAGAAAAACCTGGATTCAAATCCTGTTTCTGACACATACTGGCTGTGTGACCCCAAGCAAGTCACTTAACTTTTCAGGCATTTTCTAAGACTCTACATTACAAAAGAGGTGTTGATATACATTGGCAGCGTTTCCTCACTGGGAACAACCTAAATCCCTACTCAAAAAAGACCAAACAAATTTTAAGAACTCCCCTTTGATGCTTTTTGTTGTTTAGTCATTTCAGTCATATCTGACTCTTCATGACCCCTTTCAGGGTTTTCTTGAAAAAGATACTAAGGTGGTTTACCATTTTCTTTTCCAGCTCATTTTACAGATGAGGAAAGGGAGGCAAACAGGGTGAAGTGACTTGTCCAGGGTCACATAGCCAGCAAGTGTCTGAGGTTAGATTTGGAGTCAGGTCTTCCTGACTCTAGTAGACCTGGCGCTCTATGCACTACACCACCTAGTTGCTCTCACCTTCAATACACTAGGTAATAAAGTGGGGATAACTAGTATTTATTCAATGAATGAGGTTTTTGTTGTTTTTGTTTTTGTTTTGTGGGGCAATGAGGGTTAAGTGACTTGCCCAGGGTCACATGGGCAAATGCATGTTTTAAAGATGAAATGAGGGGGCAGCTAGGTGGCTCAGTGGATAAAGCATGGACCCTGGATTCAGGAGGACCTGAGTTCAAATCTGACCTCAAACACTTGACATTGACTAGCTGTGTGACCCTGGGCAAGTCACTTAACCCTCATTGCCCTGCCAAAAAAAAAAAAAGATGAAATGAGCTAATGTATATAAACTGCTTTGTAAAACATGGAATACAAGCCTCAGGGGGCCCTATTGAATTGGAAAGGCTTCACCACTAATTATCCTTCAGATCACACAGGTTTACAATCTTAGTCATTCTTGACTCCTCATTTTTCATCATCCCACACAACAAACAGTGACCACATCTTACTGTTTCTACCTCCACAATACCTCTCACATCTGTCTCCTTCTCTCAACTCAAATGAGCATCACCCTACTTCCGGCCTTCATCACCTCTAGTCTGGACTCTTGCAATAAGCTCCTGATTGGCTTCCTGCCCCCTCCTTCCCCCATCTCTCTCTTCTTCAATTCATTCTCCACACTGCTGCTAAAGTCACATTCCTATTGTGTAATTTAAGATTCTAAATGTGGATTCTAATCTGTTCCCCCAGTTTTGGGGGAAACTGACTAAAATCGCTGATAAAACGAGTTTAGGTTTTTAAGGATTTATTGAAAAATAGAAAGAAAAAGATTGAGAACAGAATTCCAACAGCCTGGCATTCCTATCTTTCCTCAAATTTCCTGTGAAGTCCTCTGCTGCCGCCACCACCACCATCAAGTCAGGAACCCCAAAAAAGCAAGAGCTCTCCGCGCAGGCTCTCTTTCCTCCTTCCTGTCTCCTCCCAGAAAATAGGAGGCTCCTCAAGTTGATTGGCTGGTAGCCTTGATAGACAGCACCCATGAGCAAACATCATTTCCTGGCGCCAAGGAAAAGCCACGTGGCCTTGCCCTCTGAGGCATTCTCCTCATGGCAGAGCTTTCCTACAGCAAGTCTCCAGTAGGTGGCATCATTCCAATCATTACACTATTCTCTATTGGAAAAATTTCAGTGGCTCTCTATTCTCTTGTATTTGGCATTTAAAGGTATTCACAGTTTGGCTTCAACCTTGCTTTCCAGACTTATTGGACATTATTTAGTCTTATACACTCAATAGTTCAGCCAGATTGGCCTGCTTCCTGTTCCTCACACAATGACATTCTGTCTCCCATTTCCGTCCCTTCTGCTCAGGTTGTCCCTTATGTCTGAAATGCTCTCTATCATCACCTCTGTCTCTTACAATCCCTAGTTTCCTTCAATGCTCAGCAAAAGTACTGCCTTTTTCAGGAAGCCTCTCCTGATGCCCCTAGCTCCTGCCTTCTACTTTTCTCATATATGTTTTCTATTTACTTATTTGTCTACATGCTTCCCATGATGGGATAGAAATTCCTCCAGGGCAGGGACTATTTGGTCAACTTTTTGCCTTTGTATTCCCCCTGCCTAGCATGTGGTAGGTCCCTAATAAATACTTATTGATTGATTGATTCATGTCCAGCTCTAGTGAGTTGACTATGTTAACCTAAATTCAAAAAAGCTTATTACCAGGTTGGCCACAAGGTGATTTTTTTTTCAGTCAGGGATGAACAGAGCTGAACCCAGTATGGTGCACCTAGGGATGTCCCTCAGGCAGTGACATCTGGAGGGGCACAAGTCTTGCCCACACCATCCCCAAATCTGGCCTGGGGGAACCTGGTCACTTAGGATACCCAGGTCTAGCATGGGATGAGTTGGGGTGGGGGGTGATCAATGTAGAAGGTAGAAAACACTCATTGCTGCTGAACACTGTCCCTTCTTACTATCCACAGAGTAAAACAGTCCTGGTACTGATCCTCTGCTATCTTTTCTTTCTGCTGAACCCTCTGGAAACTTCAACTGTGGAGCAGTGGAAAGATCAGTTGATCTTAATTAAGTCCAAGGATTTGAGTTTACATCTTGGTTCTACCTGTGTGATTCTGGGGAAAAAAATCACTTCCCCTCTCTGAGACTACTTTAAAATGAGGGAGTTGGATCATATGACTTCTAAGGTCTCTTCCAGATCAAAATCTATGATCCTAGGTTTCTTTATCCCACATTCCCATTAGACTGTGAGCTGAACGGGGACTGGTTTTTGGCTTTTTTCATATCCAGTGTCTAACAGTGTCTAGCCCATAGCAGGCATTCAATAAATGCTTGTTGACTTGACATTCCTTCCATATTCTAATACTCACTGAAACTTAGCTTTGTCCAGTAGACACCGCATCTCTTGGCACCTTCTTGAACCCTGGCTACTACTTCCCATAGACTCCCTGATGCATAGGGTCACAAGGAAGAATTTGTCTATGCTTTCCTTACCCTGCTCTTTTCAGATCTTTCTTCTGACACCGTCACTCAGAAACTACTTCTTATCCTTTAAAGCTCATCCATTCTATCCAGATCCTTGTTGAGGCACCTAGGTAGCATGGTGAATAAAAAGCTGGATGTCGAGTCAGGAAGACATGAGTTCAAATCTGGCCTCAGACACTTGGTAACCGTGTGGCCCTGGACAAGTCGTTTTATCTCTGTCTCTCTCAGTTTCCTCATCTATAAAATGGGGGTAATAATAGCACCTATCTCTCCTAGGATTGTTGTGAGAATGAAGGGCCTAGCTGCCCCTATAGCCTTCCTATCACTTCTGTTTATTGTTCCTTAAGGCAGGTCATGCCTACCACAAATATAAGTTCAGAAGGAACCTCTGTCCACATAATCAAGGTGTGGCCATGAATACTGTGGAAAATGTCTTCAGAGGAGGTAACCGCCAACTTATTGGGAAATAACCCACGATTCAAAAAACATCACCAAGTGGACACTTCCCAATTGGTTGTACTCCTGGTTGGACTTCATTAGAGTCTCATCATCCTGCAAGATCACATCAGCCCTGAAACTCAAACCCTTTCAGTACTGGGTCCCTTCCATTCCTCTGATTGGAAAGGGTGGAGAGTGAGTGTAAAGCTCTTCCCAATCTTCCATTTAAAAGGAATGCCCAAGGGGTCAGTTAGGTGGTGCAGTGGATAAAGCATTAGCCCTGGAATCAGGAGGACCTGAGTTCAAATCTGGACTCAGACACTTGACACTTACTAGCTGTGTGACTCTGGGCAAGTCACTTAACCCTCATTGCCCCACAAAACCAAAACAAAACCTGAATATATATGCACTATTTTTAGGATATTCATCTCATAATGCCCCCCCCAAGTACCAGACATCATAATCATGCCCCCAAGCTGGGTACACCTTCTTTCCTTTCCTCTCTTTTCAGATTCTTTTTATGTCTTATCTTTTCTTCTCCCATTAGATTGTGAGCTCCTTGAGATCAGGGATTGTCTTTTGCCTCTCCCTGTATCCCCCAGCACTTAGCACAGTGCCTGGTGCATAACAAGTACTTAATAAATAAATGTTTATTGACTGATTGACATAAGATCAGCCTCACTGATGCCAACACTGGTCAGCTCTGGGGTACCAAAACTATACAGGAGGTGAAAGAGAGGCCAGAATCCCGAAAACAAAAAATTATTTTGGAAAAATCAACCATAGTTTATGAACATAATGATGCTGTCCTCAAGAATAATATTCCCTCATCCACATCTATTCCCTCATTCATAGGCTTTCCCTCCAATTATTAGTGCAACATTCATATAATCCCAGTCCTTTTCTCCAGGCTAACATTCCCACTTCCTTCAAATGGCATGATTTCCAGACTCTTTCCTATTCTATTCATCATCCCATGGATGTGCTCCACTTATCAATATCCTTCTTACAATGTGGCGCTCTGAACCAAAAACAACATTCTAAATATCATCAGGTTCAACTAACCTTGTGGCTCTGGTAAGGAAGAATGATGATCAACTAATTGTTTTCTCTTTATACTTCAATTTTGAATGTTGGGTTGTTACTCTGATCATGCCTTGATCAGAGATGTTTTGGGCTCAAAAATATTCACAGAGTACGAAATTTCACAAGTCTTTCATTTCAGAAGAGAGAGGCACCACCATGGTACAAAATACAAGATTTGTGAATTTTAAACATAATTTTATTTCTTTTTTTTTTTGCAGGACAATGGGGGTTAAGTGACTTACCCAGGGTCACACAGCCAGTAAATGTCGAGTGTCTGAAGCCAGATTAGAACTCAGGTACTCCTGAATCCGTGGCCGGTGCTTTAATCCACTGCGCCACCTAGCCGCCCCCATAATTTTATTTCTTAACGATGACCAGGAGTTTTCAGGAAAGGTCCAAACTTAATAGGACAAAAACCAATTGATTCATTTGGAGCATACACTCTAAGATAAGTTTCTTTTTCAGGAAAGATTATAGGACCATAGATTTAGAGCTGGAAGGGACCATGGAGATCACCTAATCCAAACCCCTCATTTTATAGATTGAGAAACTGAGGCTCAGAGTAGCCTAGTGTTTCAGATAAGTGTCAGAACTGGGATTTAAATCAACCTCCTCTTGGACTGTAGCCAGGTAAACAGTGGAGCGGTTAAAGAGATATAAAATATTTGTAAATTTCTTCATTAGCATTTCATTTGGATTATTCCCTTTCACTAAAGACATTTTAGGCTATTTTAGCTGTTGCCTTACTGCCTGTCAGTAAGACATAAGGTACTTAAGAATTAGAAGCAAAGTTGGGTACCCGTCAACTGGGGAATAGTTGAACAAGTTGTGGTTTATGAATGAGAAGAGATATTGTTGCACTGTAAGAAATAATGAAAGGGACTGATTCAAAGAAGTCTAGGAAAATTTGTATGAATGGATCAAAGTGAAAGAAAGAATTTTGATGTCCAGTCATTACAGTTGTGTCTGACCCTTTGTGACTCCATTTGGGGTTTTCTTGGCAAAGATACTGGAGTAGTTTGCTATTTCCTTCTCCAGCTCATTTGACAGATGAGGAAACTAAGGCAAACAGGGTTAAGTGACTTACCCAGGTTCACACAGCCTCAATTTGAACTGAGTCTTCCTGATTCCAAGCCCTGTACTCTATCCACTGGCTGCCCATGAAGAGAACTAGAAGAATAATTTATACAATGAGTACCATAATGGAAAGGAAAATAACTGTGAGGACTTGAGAATTGATCAATGCAATATACAATCGTGATTCTGGAAGATTAATGATGATGTTCACATCTCACATCTTGACAGAGGAGCGATGGACTATAGCTACAGAACGAGACATATATTTTCAGACATAAAAAATTAAGAAATTTGACCTTTATAAGTATGTGACAACCTCCCATATCTTTGGAAAGAACTTAGCCTCTCAGTATTTTAGCACAGGTACGACTCTCATTAAAGCATGGGACCTTAATTTAACAAGTTACTTGCCTTCATAGTAAGACCTTCATTAAATAATCAACTAATAACTGTTTCCTGTTCACAGACAACTCAAACATCTTGTCTTGACTCAGACACACAAAGTTGTAGCTTAGAGGAATCTTGGCTCCCTTTAAGGATCAGTTCAAATGTTTCTTCTTACAAGAGGCTCTTCCTGATTCCTCAAGTTATAAGTACTACCCCATCCATGAAATGAGTTTTGTATTTACTCATCTGTATTCACATTGTTTTCTACCAGTAGCAAGCTCTTTAAGGGGCAGGAACTATCTCTTTCTTTTTTTGTAAAAATCTCTAGGCTCAATCATAATGTCTGGCATATAGCAGACAATAAATGTTTGTTGAATTGAATTGTAAATTAGTCCTAATTTGCCAAGGGGAAAATACTAAAGAGTTACTTCTGAGATAAATTTGCCTTCTGGATGACAAGATTATTTACTGACAATCTGAAATTAGAAGAAATTGGCCTAATTCAATTTTAATAGACAAACATCCTTTTTTTTTTTTTTTCGGGCAATGGGGGTTAAGTGACTTGCCCAGGGTCACACAGCTAGTAAGTGTCAAGTGTCTGAGGCCGGATTTGAACCCAGGTACTCCTGAATCCAGGGTCGGTGCTCTATCCACTGTGCTACCTAGCCGCCCCCTCCTTATTTTATAAATATTGTATTAGATGTCACTTCTGGGATGTGTTTGAAGTCATTGCTAGGTTAGGTACATTTTCTGCAACTAAATGCTGCCTAATTCTTATTAAAACCAGAAATACAGTAATTCTGAGAACTACTCAATAAGACCTTGCTGGTTCATCTAAAAATATTCTAAGAATGGTTCGTTCTCATGCCGTCATTTCTGGGCTCCAGTGGAGACTCGTGTAGGGAAGACATACAGGACATGAAAGAAGGATATGTGTCAGATACTTGCATATTTCAAACCTTCAAAAAAGAATTATAACCCACTCATTTCCTCCGAATGGGCTTGGTTCCGGGGATGGGCAGCGGGCTAGATTGTATTTATCTTAATCAATGTTCAGCCATCCTCTTAAGCAGCACGTGTAATAAAAACAACAACAACAACAAAAACCATGAACCATATGCCCATCTTCTGGGCCCGAGCATGGGCTCCAGGTGGTCTCTATTCCAGAAAATGACAGACTGAGAAATAAAAATAAATCCGAAAGGGAGGGACAGGTCAACTAGGCTAGCCAACAATACAGGAGGATCCAGGGCAACACATCAGCTGATTGCCCAATTTAGAGAAACAAAAGAATGAAAAGGCCTTTCTAAAGGGAGACTTGAATACAGCAGACAGATAGTGGCTGGGTGGAGAATTAAGGCCATTGAAAACTCAGCCATCTTCAGTGGAATGCCATGAACGAAATTCAACTGGCAGAATCATCAGTTGATAAAACCATCAAAGGAGAGTGGAAACATACCAACCTTCAATGGGACAGAAAACAAGGGTCTGTTGGGGATGGTTCTGAAGGCTTAAACTAATAGTACAGGCATACCCCAAATGACTTCATTATGATCTAAGCACTCCCTAATATCACAAAATGCTGCTGATGCGAATCAAATCAACAACTCCTGATCCAAGCTGGCACTATAGGGAGCCCCAGTCGGGCTGGCTCTCTGAGCATGCCTGCCTACTGTCTGGAGAGTATTTATTTCTTTTGTGGAACTAACTACCTCCCATAACACTCTTTATTTTTTAACATCCTTTATTTTTTTTAACACCCTATTTTTGTGGAACCACTGTAAAATGTTAGATTAGGGCTATTTCAGTGGTCAAGGCTCTACATGGAAAAGGCAAGAAGGACCTTACACA
Organism: Dromiciops gliroides; assembly: GCF_019393635.1. Taxonomy (NCBI): domain Eukaryota; kingdom Metazoa; phylum Chordata; class Mammalia; order Microbiotheria; family Microbiotheriidae; genus Dromiciops; species Dromiciops gliroides. The sequence continues at coordinate 374,332,259 of NC_057864.1, forward strand.
TTTCTCAGAAAAATCTCCATGCAATACTGCCTTTGAGATGTGAGAGTTTTACATATGCATATATGCATCTTTCTAAAAGTATCTTTCAGGCAGCAAAATGGTTTAAATATCACTTTCAATATGTTGCACTTTGTAACTGAAAAAAAAAGGCCCTGGCCTGTAAGGAAAACTTTTCCATGTAATAAATATCCATGTCATTCAAGCTGGATCTGGAATGGTGCATCATCACATTGATTTAAGTAGAGTTGGACTAAATAGCACAGGAAGATTTATTGTGCCCTTGGGCCCAGGCTCCGCACTACCCATGGTCTTTGAGAAGCTACTGGAGAAAGAAGATTTGGGACAGAAACTCCAAATGCAATGATGAAACCGAGCTCTTCCAAAAGCATTGTGCAAAAAGTATCTGTATCTCAAGTGATACTGTGGGTGGAAAGGATAAGTTTGATTTATGACCCAGGTGTGCCCAATCACCACAATCAAGTATTTTACTTAATGCTCTCATCAGAGTTAAACATATGGGTCGGCTGCTACTGACTATGGGCTATGCAAACACATTTTCTTTCTTCATTTATTTTAATGCCATATGACTCTGCAGGTTCCTACATCTTGTTCACTGTACCAGACTGAAGCTACAAATATCCCCTCTTTAAATAGTCACACATTTACTTTGCTTGTGACGCTGGGCTATGTTGACAATAACCTTTTGCCTAGACCATTGCTTGCTGATTGTTCCCTTCTTTGTTGTCACCTTTTAGAAAAATTAATTATGAGTTTGTTGGCCATTTTCAGGCATCAAAATCACTAATGAAAAGGCCACATCACCGTCAAACAATTGTCAGTATAGTGCCAGAGTTGGCTTCTGAGGGATTTAGGAGATATGGAAGCAACTAAGAAAGAGATTCACTTTTCTAAATTACAAATTTAGTCACCGTCAACAATAGCAATCAAATGCATGGACAAAACTGGGTACAGGCACACAAAATCCTTGAACTTTAAAAGGACAGAAGCAAATGAAGTAGCAAAACAGGAGCAGGGAATGAAAATGTTATTCTATGTCCTTTTCCAAGCCTGCCTGAAGTTCTGCCAAATTTGGCTATGTTGTCCTTCCATCTTTCATTCCATTTATATACGTACTCCAACATAACAATACACATACAGACAATCCAATTCATACACATACATGTGGACATGTATTTAGTTCTGACTCTCCTGACTTCCCTTTGCATCACCTCATTTTCTTGGACAACTTCATATTTATTATTATTTTTATAGCATCATAATATTTCATTGAAAGGCAGTTTGGCACAATGACTAAAGGACTATCTGTTAAGTCAGAACGACCTGAATTTCAGAGCCCTGCTTCTGACATCTAATGGCTCTGACCCTGGACCAATCACCTAACCTTTTAGTGTTTCAGGTGATTGTCTTCTATTTGTATTGATGGAAGGAATGTTCATACTAAGAGTTCCCTACCCTGACAAAATCACAGTAACATATCATAGTTTGTTCTTCTACCCTCCAACTACGGAACATATGGATATTTAGAGATTTTGAACTGTCAAAAATCATGAAAGGAGGTTTAGCAAAACCAATCTATCATGGTAGGACACTTGGTGGATGGATGAATAATATATCCCAAAGGTACTATTTCCCTTTTTACTATTTCAGTTTTTATTTGAGCCAAAGTGCTAGAGACTGTTCTTGGAATCCCTCTACTGTGAGAACAGAGTAGATGGAGCTTCTGGGATAGATTAAATCAGAAGGAGCAGTAATGTATATAATCTATAGGTGGCTTTCTGTGTTATGCTGATATCTGAGAGCCTACTAATGAATGGTACATATATCTTTTATAAGAAATTATTTGCCTGTAAAATTTGTATCCATGATATATTCATATTTTTATTACTATTAATACACTTAGAATGTCAGAAAAGAAATACAACTTCGGTGACATTAAAAAGTCACCAAGGGGCAGCTAGGTGGCGCAGTGGATAGAGCACCGGCCCTGGAGTCAGGAGTACCTGAGTTCAAATCCGGTCTCAGACACTTAACACTTACTAGCTGTGTGACCCTGGGCAAGTCACTTAACCCCAATTGCCTCACTAAAAAAAAAAAAAAAGTCACCAGATCTTGCATACCACCAAATGATATTGACTTGGGACTCTAAAGTACACACATAATGGAACTCAGTGAGATAGTGGGAAGTGTGCTACAATTGGAATTAGAATCTGAGGTGTGAATTCTGGTCTCCTATACTTACTAGTTAGGTCATCTGGGCAAGTCAATTAAACTCTCTGAACCTCCACTTCCTTATCTGTAAAATGGAGATAATAATACTTATGCCACCTACTCAAAGGATTATTCTGAAGAAATAGCCATAAAAACATGTTTTATTGCAGTTTTTTGGGGGGAAACACCATGAATTAGGCACAATCCTTTTTTCTGTCCAACTAAATTTGCCTAAATGGCTTCTCCTTTAGTGAATACACTACAATCTCTTTTCCCACCTATCTCTTAATTTATAGAATTACTTTTAGCTGCTAAACATTATGTACTTACTGTATATTGTGTTCACATAGGTTGTGGAGTATAAAACATTTGAAAGGAAGATTATCTAAAACAATGTATCTTAAAACTATTTTGACCTGTGGTCCATATCCAATGATCACAGGGTTCTATGGTTCAGGTTTTGACATTTCAAATGTCACCATTACCACCATTGTGAACACATATTATGTGGGGCTACTTAGGGAGAAAATCAAATTAGGTGGTAGATTTAAAAAAATTGTAAATAAATGCCATGGACAGCTAGGTGACACAGTGGATAAAGTGCCAGGCCTAGAGTCAGGAAGACTCATCTTCCTGAGTTCAAATCTAGCCTTGGACACTTACTAGCTGGGTGATCCTGGGCAAGTCACTTAATCCTGTTTGCCTCAGTTTCCTCATCTATAAAATGAGCTGGAGAAGGAAGTGGTAAACTACTGTAGTATCTTTGCCAAACAAATCTCATAATGGTGTCATAAAGAGTCAGACACAACTCAAATGATCAAACAACAAAAATAAATGCCAGAGACCTATGTGGAGGTTGTATAATATTTTAAACTTAATACCATAAGGGACCAGTTAATAAGACACTGGAAGGTCAGTGAGAATCATCAGTGCTTTCTGGACCACACTTTGCCGGAGAATCACTGACTTGAAATGTGTGATTGTGAATGTAATAGAAGGAAAAAACCCATGGATGTTGGACAAAATGGAGTCAAAATAGTTTGAAAGATGGGGACCTTTGCTGTAGCGGAAGAAATTAAGGGAAAAGTCTAAAACCTTAAATTTTTTTTTTTATTTTAAAAATTTTTTTAGTGAGGCAACTGGGGTTAAGTGGCTTGCCCAGGGTCACACAGCTAGTAAATGTTAAGTGTCTGAGGCTGGATTTGAACTCAGGTACTCCTGATTCTAGGGCCGGTGCTCTATCCACTGCGCCACCTAGCTGCCCCAAGTCTAATATTTTTAAAGGGTGATGGGAACTTTTGCCCAAACAGCAAGAAGTCAAAACAAACAAACAAAAAGGTCAACAATCCTACCAAGTCCCCAGATGGTTAGGTTGGATTAAGAGAGTGAATTCCTTTCAACTCCCATGATGCCCCTAGCAAGTGAAAGATCCATGAAAAATACCTTAAAGGTCCATAATCTTTTGATGTTTGAAAGTTATTGTTTTATGCCATAGGAAATTCAATTGTAAAGTAGAAAAAAACATCACTATTATGTTAGCTTTGTTTGATATGTGATTTATTTGCAAAAAACCAAAGTGTACTTCATTTCAACAAACATTGTCTTTATACATTTACTATATGCAAGTCACTGTGCTTTGTGCTGAGGACACCAAAACAAAAACCAACACAGATTCTCTCTTGGAGCCATCCCAGAATAAATCAAGCTCTGAATATTATAGCTCAACTCCCAGAGCAGTTTAGCAGCAAATGTCTCTCCTAAATACAACTTACGAAATAAATATAATATTTTTAGCATAGGATTCGGCCTTATTTTGCACACTGGAGCTGATGGACGTTAACAGATATATAATATGTTAATTATCTAAAAAGGATTCTGAAGTGGAAAGGAATAATATTAAAATTTCATGGACTTCCATATACTCAAGGAATGAACTCGTTAAGACTCAAATGAGATAAAGCATGTGAAATATTTTGAGGGGATATCCAAGTATAAGGGATTATTCTTATTTGTAAATGCCCAATTCAGTGTGATGGTAGAAAGATTTAAAAGTCAATGTTAGATGGATAATGAAAATTTCATGGTCCTAATTACAGATGTTGAATGGAGGTGACCTATTTACTTGGCCAGGAGGAAAACTGGGTCCTTAATGACAGAGCAGTGAGATGAGAATGTTTCCTACAATTCATTGGTCATCAATTGATTGTTGGATTTAGTTTAGAAGCATTTCCTAGGGTTCTTTCTCTAAATTCAATTCAAAATTGACAACAACAATATTTGCACAACATTATCCATCTCAGAGCTAAGGCTCCTGTAAAAAGGAGTCCTTTACAATGCAATGGAAACATGAGTTATTACTATTAAATAATCATTGATGATATAAAGAACTTTAGGTTGACTCTTATGAAATGCATATAGCCCAATGCATCTTAAGGGTACTCAAAGAGTTGATGTCAATGGGCATATTAAAAAACATAACCCAATACCAATGAGTAAAAAATATTATGAACTTATTTGCATGACTGCACCTATATAACCTTTATCAAATTTCTTGCCTTCTCAATGAGGGAAGGTGAGAGGATTTGAAGCTCAAAATTGTAAGAAAGAAAACCAAACCAAAACAACCACTCCAAAGGTTAAAAATTATTTTTACATGTAATTGAGGAAAAATAAAATATTAAAATTTAAAAAATATTTTGAACTCAGAAAATCTGTTTATAAAAACTGATCTTTTTCTTGAGTGATTTATTTTAGTGTAATTGAACTCATCTGCCTGTATGTATATGTCTTGAAACAATAATGACACAACAAATAAAGCTAGTCTTCCATTTGGATGTGTAGTCCCCATTCCTCCATGAATTGCATGAGATAGGTTTCATTTCCTGGGGGTGATTTGTTGGGTGCCTGTGCATCATAAAGTTTTGACAGAAGTCCCTCATTTGGATACACATCATATTCAGAATTCTCACCTCCTTTCTCATCTAACACATGTTCACAATGAGATAGAGATGGTATACACAGTCTCCCTGTTTGGGGATCCCAGTCCACTAGAGTCCTTGACTCTTCTTCTTCCTGTTTCTTCTTTATCTCTGTGTCTTCCTGTGCTCCCTGTTGGAGATTCCTTAGCTGTGGATTGTATGAACAGAGTAATGCTTCCTGCCCAAAATTTGCTAAAGTAGACTCCGATTCAAGCATTAGTTTGCCCTGAAAGGATATTCTTTCTTGCAAGTTAATCTCCTGATCCTGATAATCTGTGCCAATGTCACTAGGTCTCACATCAAACTCATATTCTATGATTGGTTCATTCTTTGTTCTTGAAGTACAAAGTAATTCTTGTTGACCTGGGGAAAGGCAGGATAAAGTTTCCTCATTGTCACAAAAAATGCCTCTTGCCTTTGAAGCATAACCCAAGTGCTTCACTTCTGGTTCTTCCTCGTGGCTCTTGCTCTCCATATTCTCAGCAGTGCTCAGATCAGAAATGTCACAGACTTTTCCCATTAAACTCAGATCCTTTGAGGAAGTTTTGGCATCTTCTACAATACTGAGAGTAATAAAGTTAACTACTATTTTTTCAGCAGGTGCAAAATGTCTTTGGTCATATCCAGTTCCATAAATCAATACCTGAAAAGGGGAACAGAATTTTTTTTTAAAAAAGCTTTTTTTTTTTAAATTTTAAAATGGACATTTTATTTAAAAGAAACTTTGGTTTCATCAGATCCTCTTTTTAAAAGATCAGATCTTATCCAACTTCAGCAGTGACAATTATGATCTGAACAAATGATACCTCAAATCCCACTACCATTTAGATCAAAAGTTCCAGGCTTTCTTAGAAATAGCATGGATGAAGTGGTCACAGAATGAGACAAAACCTCATCAGCTGGAAGGTTGACCTTAGCCGATTCAATGCTTGTGGACCTCCAATCTCACTTCTGAACTACAATTACCATGGCTTCTTTATGTGGGTGAACATACAAATGAGATTTAACAAAGGAAGAAGAACATTGCTCTCTATCCACTCAAAATCATGGCCAGAGGGTCTTGGAGCTTTTCATTAATATTAACCCATTAATTTTCCTCAAAATCCTAAGAAAGGGTGTAGTCTTTTAAAGGGAGGAAATCTGATACACAGAAAAGGGTACTCACCATTTAGCCAGTGTGGCCTCATGCCAATTTTTAGCTAAATAATTATATTTTCCTCCCTTGTCTCATGATGACAATGAAAACAAAACAAAAATTTATGAATTTTAGTCAACCTTCAATTATCCATATCAATTCCTTTGTGGGTTGCTTCAGCAAGCCTATTAAATATGAACCAAGGGGGCAGCTAGGTGGTACAGTGGATAGAGCACCGGCCCTGGAGTCAGGAGAGCCTGAGTTCAAATCCGGCCTCAGACACTTAACACTTACTAGCTGTGTGACCCTGGGCAAGTCACTTGACCCCAATTGCTTCACTAAAAAAAAAAAAAAATTATGAACCAATCTGTAATTGTTGCTATCCCTGTGTCAAGTGTAGGACTCAAATCCAGATCTTTGTGGCTCTGAGGTACATTTTCTACCCACTATATCAAACTGCCTCGACAAAATGGTTGCCATTATATTTGGTGGTGTTGATGATAGGAACTTACCAAGTTGGTTGGTCGTTTCTCTTTGCCAATATGTATATATCTGTACATGGAGTAGCCTATTACTGAAAAAATAAAGGCTGTAACAGAAATGGGCAAAATATAACAAAGGATGATTTTTATTTTCAACTCTGAAGTTTGATCTGTCAAGAAAAAGAAAAAAAAAGTTAAGAGTTGGGGTAGAGTAAAAAGAAAACTGAGTTGGGAATCTGGATACCTGGGTCCTAGCCCTGATCTGTAAAAGAAAGTGCTGGATGTGGAATTGGAGAAACTGGTGAACCTTAACCTCAGTTTCCCTACTTTGTGAGGCTCAAGTGACAAAATGTTTGTGAAAGCATTTTAACTGTAAGACACTACATGCATTAAAGTTATTAGAATGATAGCATGTCTTTTTCTACTCAGATCATCACCTCCACCTCCCTTTCCCCCAACTAGTCACTTTGATTTCTCCTCTACGTTTCTCTGCTCTAATAGGTGAGCTTTTACCTTTTATATATATATTTGGCACAACTCCATGCCATTTTCTGGTCTGTTGTGTGCCATTCAACTTATGTGTACTACTGTCCCTGCCCCTGTCTGGGTCCCCTTTATGTCTTGTTTTCTTTCATTAGACTATAATCTCTTTGAGGACAGGGGTTGTCTTGCTTGCTTGTATTTATATCCCTAGCACTTAGCACAGAACCTGAAATATGGGAAGCACTTAATAAAATGCTCTATAATCCATCCATCCATCCATCCATCCATCCATCTATCTATCTATCTATCTATCTATCTATCTATCTATCTATCTATCTATCTATCTATCTATCTATCTATCTACCTACCTACCTACCTACCTATATCTATCTTTCTATCTGTCATCTATCTATCTATCTATCTATCTATCTATCTATCTATCTATCTATCTATCTATCTATCTATCTATCTATCTATCTATCTATCCATCCATCCATTTATCTATTAATCTATTTAGAATTTCAGAACTACAAAGGTTGTAGGATATCATCTCATCTAATCATATTCAATCATGAAGGATTTGGGGCCTTGGGAGGTTATTACTGTATTCAAAAAAGTAACAGAAGAGGACAATAGCTCTTTAAGAACTCAAATTAAAGATTTCTGAAAAACTTAATAGATAGCTTACCAACCCTAATATAATGGACAAAGGATAGAGCTATAAATGATACCTAAGGTTACACAATTACCCTTCTTACACTAGTCAGGAATATATTAGGTGCCCTTGAATTGACACCTTATGAGAATTGATTAACGGAATTGGGCATGTTGGCACAGTGGATAGAATGCCAGGCCTGGAGTCAGGAAGACCTGAGTTATATCTGGCCTCAGACTAGGCAAGTCATTTAACTCTGTTTGTCTCAGTTTCCTCACCCATAAAAAGATCTGGAAAAGAAAATGGCAAACCACACTAGTATCTTAGCCAAGAAAACTCCAAGTGGGGTCACAAAGAGTGAGACATTACTGAACAACAATAATCTGACAGATGGCATATCATCTGTCAAATTTTGTCACAAGCCTCACAAAGTAGGAAACTGAGGTTCAGGTTCAGCAGTTTCTCCAACTCCACATCCAGCACTTTCTTCTACACATCAGGGCTAGGACCCAGGTATCCAGATCCCCATGAAGGTTTTGAAACAGAATAACAACTAGCATGTATTCCTTCCTTTCCCCCTGAAATATATCTGACTTTGAAATTTGAATGGGGTGGGGAATTGTATTCACATATGAGTTTTATGACCCTGGGAATATTGTAAGAACGGATTTAGTGTATTTATGAGAGATGAGAGAAGTGGTAGGATGAATTTTAATGTGATCAAAACAGTCTTTCTTTTCCTTTCAAGCTTCCATTTTGGGACTTAATAACCCTTAGATTAAGGAAGAAGTACCAGGCATATGCTGTATCTGCTTATAACACGTATTGTTCCAGTATGTCTCCTAGATGAGTTTAAGGTTTCCTGCAACCTGGTCATCACAATTTAAAGTCAACTGTTTCCAGGGAGAGACAAGAAAGAAAGAAGAAAAGAAAGGCAACTAAGGAGTGATTAATGACTTGCTTTCTCCTGCTCCATGACATCCAGTGGCAAGATGCTAAACAGTATTTACCTTGCTTTTAATTTAACCCTTTATCTTCCCTGGTGAAATCCAAGAACATTTTGCCTTATGTGAAAAGTGTTCCCTAGCATCCAGAAAGCGTTTTCTGATCCCCCCCTTTTTTGGTGAGGCAGTTGGAGTTAAGTGACTTTCCTAGGGTCATACAGCTATTAAGTGTCAAGTGTCTGAGGTCATATTTGAACTCAGGTCCTCCTGAATCCAGGACCGGTGCTCTATCCACTGCACCACCTAGCTGTCCCCTGATCCCCTTGTTTTATAATTCTTGATTCAATTATCATATAATATTCATTAAGCTATTTGTATTATTATCTATTCCCTGATCCAATAACAATCTCCTTGAGGACAGACACCAAGTCAGATCTGTTTAGTTTGCCTCTCAGTTACTAGTAGAGTGTTCTGCACACAATAAGTACTTAATAAGTTTTCCATGATGTCTTATCCTTTGCTAAATTCCAAGTAGTTACTGATGACAGTAGTGCATATAGCTCAAAAGTAGCGGGGAGGGGGGGAAATTAAGATATGTACAGTGAATGTTTTTATTTGTTTTCTCAAAATATGAGGTAGGGAAGTATGAAATGGGAAAATAGCTAAAATATAGTACATATTTTTAAAAAAACATTTGCTTCAATCCATAGGGAGATAACGTGGTACAATGCTAGATTTGGAATCAGAGAATATGAATTCAAATCTTGGCTCTGTAGTTTCTCCCACTATAACCCTGGACAAGTCATTGAACCTCTCATGGCCTCAGTATCCTCATCTGTAAAAAGAGGGGGTTGGTCTGCTTGGCTTCTATGACCTCTTCCACGTCCAAATCTAGAACCCTATGATTCTATGAACTGAGTTCAAATCCTGTCATTTGCTACCTGTGTATCTTTGAACAAGTCACTCAATTGATTTCTGCCTCAGTGTCCTCATTTGAAAAATGAAGGAATTGGACTACCTGGACTCAAAGGGTCAGTTCAGCCCTTACTCCTAACACTGTGAACTTGGGGACTAGAAAGAACAATGGAATTAGGAGGCTAAAGGGGGAAAAAGGGCATACTATAGAAGTTCCCAAAGACTTTAAAACTAATGGTATGTCTTTTAGAGAGAAACCTGAAAATGTGGTCAAGAGTAGGCAGCTTTAGGAAAAGAAACAATGACAGATAAACCCATACTGTTCAGAGATGGCAGGGGGAATACTATACTACCAGTCAAAGATACTGCCTAAGAGAATCATTTGGAAAGAAGACCAGATAAAAGGCATCATGCTTGGCTTGGAGGAACAGGTCAGGACAGTAGTGGTTTGTTGGTGAGAGAGATTCAGGGAATAAGCAAAAAGATTCTTGGGTAATGTGGGAAATGGATCACACTGTCTATTTTATCGTTGCTCTAGGCAACTTGCTAAGATTCTTAAGTTGTAGAGAAGGTGCTGATAATGCGAACTGGCAGGGGATGTTACCTCACCAGGGAGTTCCCAATACCAGTGAAATCAGAGATTCATTTCCTCTCACCATCCTTTCTCTGCTTGAAAGCACCCTGTTAGATTAGATAGTAACTAGAGCAAATAATAATGGTTGCTATGTTCCAAGTAATTACCACTTTTGCCTCTGAGAAGATAATATGATTGGAGATATAGAACTGGAAGGAATCTCAGAAGCCATGTCGTCCAACCCCTTCACTTTACAGATGAGGAAACTGAGGCACAAGTAGATGGCATGATTTGCCCAAAGTATCACAAGTAATAAATGAATGATGAAGGACTTGTATTCAGTGTCAGAGGTAGGTCTGATCTCAAGAGTCCTGACTCCAGAGAGCTATTCTTTCCACTACATCTTGCTGCCCCTTGTGGCCATATAATTCACCGTCCTTTTAATCTTAGCATGTTTCCTTGTTCACATGCCGAGATTGTTTACATACCTTTCAAAGTAGTGATGCATTGGTTTTCTGAAGGCTTAGCCTTTCGAAGTGGTCCTGGGATGTAGGCTTGGACACTGACACAATAGAGAGTATTCGACTCCAGCTGGGGAAGCTCCAAGGTATGGTTTGTTACAAATTTATACCACTAGAAGAGGAAATTGCAAATGTGATTTTTAGAGTCTAACTTCACAGAGAAGCATGCTGTAGTGGCTAGAAAGCTGGCCTTGGATTTAGGAAGACCTGCATTCAAATCACTACTCAGACACTTATTTACTAGCTCTGTGACCACAGGTTAAGTGATATAACTTATTTGAATTTCAATTTTTCTCATCAGTAAAATGTGGATAATAAGACCTGTGCTAAGACTCTCACTGACTTGAGACACTTACTAGCTATGTGACCATGAACAGTTCTCAGTTCTGTCATTTGTAAAATGAGAATAATTTCTGTCATAATTATTTCATGGGGTTGTCATGAGGATTAAATGAGATAATAATCATAAAACACAACACAGTGCCTTGATCATTTGTTGTTCAGTTATTTTTCAAATGTGTCCAACTCTTAGGGATCCCATTTGGGGTTTTCTTGGCAAAGATACTGGAATGGTTTGCCATTTCTTTCTCCAGCTCATTTTACAGATGAGGAACCAAGGCAACCAGGGTTAAGTGACTTGCCCAGAGTTGCACAGCTAGTAAATCTCTGAAGCTAGATCTGAACTCAGGAAGATGAATCTTCCTTATTTCAGGCCCAGCACTTTATTCCACCTGGAACATAGTAAGTGCTATATAAATGTTAGCTATTATTATTAGCTATTATTACCAAATGATATAATGTACATAAGATGGTTGTGAGCTTTAAAGAATTATGTAAATATCAGCTATTACTATTTTAAGAAATTATTCTTATTCTTTTCATCCTCTATTTGATTGAGATAAAATAGAAATGGTCCAGGGATAGGTCACTATCTTTGTTTGTTTTTTGTGGGGCAATGAGGGTTAAGTCACTTGCCCAGGGTCACACAGCTAGTAAGTATCAAGTGTCTGAGATCAGACTTGAAATCAGGTCCTACTGAATTCAGGGCCAGTGCTTTATCCACTGCACCACCTAGCTGCCCCCAGTCAGGTCACTATATTATCATTGATCTTTTGTATTGACTGTTTAGAGGACTATTGTGCTGGTGGATAAAATGATGACTTTTTGTAACTGAAGAAGGAATAATGATGATGATTCATAGGTAAATATGACTCCAGAGAAGAAAAGTAATCAAAGAATAAGAAATAATAAAACTCCTCATCCCTATAAGTTCTTAAGGAAAAAAATATACTTTCCTACCATCATTTTTCTTTAAATATAGTTTCCAGGTATCATGGACAGGAACTAGATAGACACATCTACAAATGATAATGAATTAGGTGATTCTTATCAAAATATCCCTTCTTGGTCCTTGCCAGCATTTTTCAGTCTTTGGTGTGAGGAACATTAAGAGGGGGCATTACACAAAGAAGATAGGTCCACATATTTCATAACTATGGTTGCTATATGTGACTCTATTAGCAAGGTCTTGTGTTTCTCTAGAGTTTCTCTAGAGAAGAAAATCAGGAGTCATCTTGCAAACCAACTCTATAGCCATTTTCAACTATCCTTTACATGCCTTTTTTTCTTTTCATAAAAAAAATAAATGCTGCATACTTAAGAATAAAATTTAGAAAAAGAAATAATACATAACATTTCAAAATTATATTTGGAATTGCAGTGCCCATCTACACATGGGTGCACACATACTCACTCACACACACATACACACATATACACAGAGCAAAGTGACAAAGTTACCCACAATAATTGAGCTGCAAGAAATGCATACATCATATGCATTGGTTCATCCTCACTCTGAATTTACCTTTTTGTTTGTCTTGGTGTTGTAGATAGATACATTATATTTTAGACTAGGATAGATTTGGTGCATGGATACAGAAGTGTCTTCTGCATTTCTCTTCCACTTCTCAGGGGCTGTCAGAACAACTGAAATTGATTTCTCACCAGGAGTCAAAGCAACCTCTGGGGGGCCAATTTGTGCTAGATGGACAGAAAAAATATGTCATCTAATTGCTAAAGCTAATACTACGCTGAAAGCTTGACAAAAATACATTGTACACAATCATATCCTAGAGGCAATCGTGAGACCCTTTCTGCCATTTTGGTTAAATAACCTGTCATGTACAGGATATAAAGTGAATTCACGTTATTTCACATTCTGTGCTCTCACAAAGCTTTAGCATTGAAAGGGAAAAATTACTACTTCTTAAACCCTGAACTTCAGACTGTTAAAAGAAAAAGTCTGTGTGTTTTGTATATAGATAACATTTTTCTAAAATGACTTCAGAAACCTTGATAAACATGTAATTCCTGATCAGTCAAGATCACGAAAAAACCTCACAAAAACTCTTTGTAGAACATGTTACTTAAGTTTTGCAATATTCTTGAAGAAAACAAGTAAAAGCTGCTTGATTTTACAAGTAGAAAAATTGAGACATAGAGAAGTTTACTCAAGACCTCTTGGGATATGAGTGAAGGAACTAGGACTGGGGTTTGGGGCATCACAGGGAAAAGAGAGTGGGTTGAAGTATACTTGGGAGATTCCTCAGGGCAATTGGAGTGGAGAATCTTATATCTCCCGAAGTAAGAGACAGGAAGATTAGGGTAGGGAAGAATCCAAATATCAGATATTAAGCACCTACCTTCTAGGGTTGTGAAGATCAAATGAAATAATAATTGTAAAGCTTTTAGCACAGTGCTTAGTACATAGTAAGAGCTATATAGTTGTTATTGTTGTTACTATTATTAATTATGATTATGATTATTACTATAATTATTCTGCTTCAGATTTTCCATTTGACCCGGAAGGAAAGCCAATTTTATTTGTCAGTAAAGAGTGACAAATGGGAGATAGGCTTATCTCTATATTGATTATGGGAAGATTCAACAAGTTTTATGACTTTAATACTATTTGGTCCAGACTTGAAAATAAATATGGAGATTTGATGAGCCTGGAACATTTTTTAAAACTTTTTTTTTTTGCGCTCAATTCATAAGTCACAAAGCCTGTGCTAAATACATGGTGTGTTTGTGGGGGGAAGGTAAAATCAGCATTATTTTCTATTGGTTCATAAAAGAGTTTAAATTTTAATTATTTAGATACTCTGGTTTTCCATCACTTGTCACCAAACAGCATCACTGGAGAAGTACTGACATTAAAAAGATGGCCCTTTGTTTCAGAGAGAAGCCTGGAGTCAATAAAAGTTTTGTGTAATTAATTTCCCAAGGGCAATTCAGTCTGTCTTCCTCTTCTGTTTAATTCTGGGCCCTTTTATTGTCTATCTTTAGTGCTTGTTCCAGACATGGCTACTGATGGAGGAGCTCCATGGATTGTTCATATGTATAGCAAAACCTGGACAAAAGGCATTCTTCAGCCACTTGGTTTTTCCCATGTGGGTAGCTAGACTGAAATTTGGGAGGTGATTTTAAATCTCATTTAAGAAATTTTGCAATGTTCCAGCACAATGTCATTTCTGAACAGAAAGGAGTATGTCAGGGACCACAATTTCTATTGGGAATCTCTCTTTGATTTGGAAGCTTTGCTAAGGATCATCTAAAGGGACATGGAGAGGTATGTGATGGGCACAGATAGTCTGCAACATGGGACCAATAAGGAATTGCCAAAAGTAGCAACAAAAAACAGTGGTTTTAAACTCAAATAGAAACTCAATCCCTGAAGGCTGTATATTGACTTAGAAAACCACAAAATAACATTGTCTATGTGGTATTGTATTTTGATTTATTTTGTCAGACATTTCCCAATTACATTTCCACCTGGTTTGGGCCACACTCAGAGTGAGGCAGCTTGCAGAAGGGAGAGAGTTTGACACTTTAGTCACAAAGGATGTTATCAGAGAAGTGTATGCATGACTTGAAAAAGAGGTAGGCTAGCTATGTGTAAAATGTGAGAGATAATTAATTAATGTTTGCTTGCTCTACTGGAATTTATGCAAAGTCAGGAGATTTAGGGATGGGCCAAGTATGGTACAGTGAGAGAGTTAGAGTCAGAGAATCTGGGTTCAAAATCTGCCACTCCTTGTGTGACCTCAGACAAATAATTTATCCTTACTGATTCCCTTACAGGTAAAATGAAGGGATTGGATTTGATAGACTTTAAGGTCCCTTCCAGGGCAGCTAGGTGTGCAGTGGACTTGGAATCAGGGAGACCCATCTTAATAAGTTCAAATCTGTCCTCAGATATTTACTAGTTCTGTGATCTTGGGTAAATCACTTAACTCCCTTTGTCTCAGTTTCCTCATCTGTAAAGTGAGCTGGAGAAAGAAATGGCAAACCACTCCAGTATCTTTGCCAAGAAAACCCCAAATGGGGTCACGAAGAGCCAGACATGACTGAACAAGGGTTGAGTTGAGAGTCCCTTTCAGCTCTCAGTCTATGATCCTATGATATTGGGCCATCCTCCCTGTGGAGTATTAACAAGAGGATATGAAAAAAAAAAAGCCATAAAGAATGAGAAAGCCTAGATGGGTTGTGATATGCATTGCTGAAAGCAGTATTCATCCTGATTATACCACAGATTTATCAACATATCCAAGATTAGAATTTTAGGGATGTCAGGACCTTAAAACCTTTCAAGTCCAAATCCCTCCATCTTAAAAATGAGAATCTGAGGCTTATAAAAGTTAAAAGTGATTTGTCCAAGGTCACATGGCAAGTTTGTGTGAGGGGTGGAACTGGAATCTAGATCTCTTGATACCTAACATTCAATGGCTCATTTTCTCTACAAGGCTGAATTTTTTTTAAGGCACGAATAGATCAGAGTGGAAAAATAAAAAGAGGGTGCCCTAAGAATACTTGCTTCCCCATGTTGTTTATAACCGTTGATAGTTGAGCTACATTACTTACTTTCTGACCAAGGATTAAATCGTTCTGTTCCTGCCCATTTGGAAGAACATTTTTCCCAGACGGCCTTAACTCTCCCATAGTATTGTTCTTCGTGGTCATAGGTTTCCCAGGAGAGGTCACAGTAGGTCCTGTTGATATTTCTGCATTCTGATTTATTCAGCCATGTCTTTTGGCCATATCTGCACAGGGAGAAAATGGTGTATGATGAGCCCTGAATTCCCATTGTTCATTCCAATCAAAACAGTCATAACCTGAAAGTGACTGGAAATTAGGACAAAAAGAAAAGTATCTGTCATGGAGACAAAGAAGAATCCACTTTTGCTGTCAGAATTTTCTTCATTTGCTGTCAGGTGAATGAGTCAGTGTTTTTTGTCATTCCTTTTCTCTTCTGGGAATTATCATTTGGATGGTACACATTTTTTAATATTTTTGGACTACAATATAAGAAAATCTTATGTACTGTGTGATCTAATTGGGGAGGGTAATGAAATATGCAAATTTTTAGTCATCACGTGTACTACTCACTTGGATGATATAAAAAAAGATAGTCTCATCCCACTCCAGAACAATTATTGTTGCCGACTTAATGATTCTATACCTTGAACATTTTGTATAATTTAAGCCTGCTTGACATAAAAAAATCCAATAGAAATTCATTGCCAGAGTCCACCTATCATCTTCCCAAGTATGTTGGACAAATAGGGACTATTATTCCCATTTAATAGAATGAGAAATCAAAGGCTGTTTAAGGGGAGGCATAGGTGGAGATGAGACTAACTTTGAGGTTTCTTCACACCTGGCACAACATCCTACCCACTAAAGCAAATCATTAATGAGAGGGTAAGAATTTTTAAACTAGAACTTCATTTAGATACAAATGATAGATATTTTGTTTAATAATTGAGTGCTCATTTTTATCCACCCAGTATATTGTGCCTCCACAGCAGCAATTCAATTAATATTCATGATACGCCTAATATGTTTTTCAGATTGTAAACTCCTTGAGATTATCTTTTGCCTTTTTTTGGGTATCTCCAGCTTTTAGAATATAGTAGACACTTAATAAATGTTTATTGATTTGTTGATTCATTGAGTGTTCTTTTGTTGCTTATGCTGTTCCAGGAGTTGTCTTATGGCATTTCTTTTGGAGGTATGTGGACATATTTGTTGGGAGCGTGGAGAGTCACTGCCTTTCCTCCCCCATCTTGGCTCTACCCCCTATCAGCATTGAGTGTTCTTAAGACTGGATCTTATTTCACCCAGGTTGGGCTGGCAGGTGCTACTCGTAGGTCTGTTTCCATTTTGATTACCAGGGGATCTTTGACCAGCTTTGTTTCTGAATTGGGCTGGTTCCTTCCTCCTCAGGGAGCTTGATGGATCCCTGCTCCTGGGGGCTTACTGAATTGATGATGGACTTAATTCAGACACCGGAGCTGCAGAATCCAATGCAGCTTAGAACTTCCATGCTTAAGACCCATCACCTTCAGCCATCTAGATAGCTGGAATTATAGGCATGTACCACATGACCTAGAAGCACCAGCTTTGTTAAAGGCTCTGTGCTAGGTGCTAGGGATACAAAAACAAGCCAGATACAGATTCTGTGCTCAAGGAACAGGGCCTGTGCAAGAGATATTTCCTATACAGAAATTACACTCTCTCTTCATCTCTGCCTCTTAGAATCCCTAATTCTCTTCAATTCACTTTCTAGACAAGGCCTTTCCTGATGCCCCCAGCCCCTAGTGCCCTAAAATCCCCAAAATGCCTTGTATTTATTTCATATATGTTAGGTACTGCATATACTTGTATTCGTACATAGAATGTATATCCTCGTTGGCAGGAACCATTTCATTTTTGTCCTTGTGTCTCTAGTGCCCTGCACCATGCCTGCACATAGTAAACCTTTAATAAATGCTTCTTGATTGGTTGGTTGAGTGAAGGGAGTTTGTTATCTAGTGGTTAGAGTGGGGATAGGGAAGCAAGAGCACAGGGAAGCTGAATAGAAAGTTATAATGTGAGTGCACTATATTCAGGGAAGTGTCTCTTGCCTGCCAATAGTTGACTCTCCTCTGGACTTATATTTGGCAAACCGTGAATGAGCACAAGCGCATAGGAAATAGTGGTAAAGTGGAAAGTACTGTAGCTCTGTAGTCATGGGACCTGCATTCAAATTCTACTTGGAGGGACAGCTAGGTGACTTAGTGGATAGAGTACTGGCTCTGGAGTCAGGAGAACCTGAGTTCAAATCCAGCCTCAGACACTTGACACACTAGCTGTGTGACCCTGGGCAAGTCGCTTAACCCCGAAAAGAAAAAAAAATCCTACTTGGTGATCTGGGCATCAGTTTCCTCAAACATAAAATAAAGGGATTGGATTAGATGGTCCGTGAATTATTATCTTCTAGTTCTTATTTTAAAATTCTGTGAAATTCAACTAGCTACCCTATGATAGACAGAAAAAAATGTTTGGCCATAGACACTCAATAGAATAGATAGCTCCTATCTATATTAAAGCTAGAAAAATCATCCCACAAACCCCTTGTGTCAAATGCCTCTCACTACAGAAGAAGGATTTTCTTTATCATTTTATCCATTCTGAAAGAATAGGTAAATGAGTTTATGTAATTGATTTAGCTTTTGTAATGTAGTAATTATAAAGGTCAGCTCAGTGTTGGGCCTCGAGTCAGGGATATTCATCCTTCCTGAGTTCAAATCTGGTTTCACACACTTACTAGCTGCGTGACCTTTGGCAAGTCATTTAACCCTGTCTCTCTCAGTTTCCTCTTCTGCAAAATGATCTGAAGGAGGAAATGACAAACCATTCCACTATATCTGCCAAGAAAACACCAAATGGGGTCATGAAGAGATGGACATGACTGAGAAATGGCAGAACAGAAAAAAATTATAAAAGAAATAGTAGTCATATAAAAACACTGCAAGATAAGAACAACTATCCAGAAAACACGGGCTTGAGATCTGAGGATAGAGTTGGTACCACTTTGCTAAGGGAAACTAAGCTTCCTGGCAAACAGATTTACTCTCTTGAAAAGATATAGTAAAATTCTAAAAAAAAAAAAAAAAGAAAAAGAAAAGATATATTTATACTTTTTGGTAGCAAAAAATTTCAAGTATAGGTTTTACACTTAGTCACTTGTGTTAGAGTCACCAAGCCAGCCAAGATGTAACAGTGACAGTCTGATCCTATTGACCAATAGAGCTTCTTAACCTTCAGAACTCTTTGGTAATCTAGTGAAGTCAAAACCCCTTCTCAAGATGATGCTTTTAAATGCATAAAATCAAATACAAAGGATTACTAAGGAAACCAATTATGTTGAAGTACAACTATCAAAATATTTTTTACAAGTTAATAGATCAAGGGCGGCTAGATGGTATAGTGGATAAAGCACCAGCCCTGGATTCAGGAAGACCTGAGTTCAAATCCAGCCTCAGACACTTGACACTAGTTGTGGGGGAAGTCCATAAGCTTCTCCAGACTGCCAATGGGGTCCATGTCACAAAGAAGAGTAAGAATTCCTGGACTAAAAGATCTTTAAGGTCCCTTCCAGGTCCAAATCCTGTGACCCTATGCTTTGTTATGTGACATCTAAATGGTGCTACCAGAGGTCAAAGGAGAAATTTCAAGCTATAGCTGCAAATACAATGCAGTATAGCGTATAATGCTTAGCTGCTCCAGCTGCATTATTGGAAAGGGTGTTTCTTAAATAGTAAAAAGCTAATTACTATCTAATTCAATTTAATTTCATCTCTGTTTATGTAAACTTATTAAGGTACCTAGATGCAATAGATTGAATTTAGTCTCATTTCTAATCACTGTATTAGCAGTAATTAATTTTTTTTTCCTTGTGGGGCAATGGGGGTTAAGTGACTTGTTCAGGGTCACACAGATAGTAAGTGTCAAGTGTCTGAGGCCAGATTTGAACTCAGGTCCTCCTGAATCCAGGGCCAGTGCTTTATCCACTGCACCACCTAGTTGCCCCCTTCAGTAATTAACTTTAAATATACCTAGCGAATTAGCAACTTAGCTGACAGAATGAGAAACAGAAATTCTCATAGTTCAAATAATGTAGTTTGTTTTTTTCATTTATTCCCCAAGTTAGTAATGACCACTTCTACCCCACCTACTCAGGGTAGGGCTCTAGACACTCATCATCGCACTTATGAACTTTGTATTTTAGCTAATTAGGTATATGCCGTGTCCCCATTAGGCTGGCAGTTCCATTAGGGCAGGAGTCATGTCTTAGCTAAACTTAACCACAAAGTCTCCTCCAGCAAGCATCTCTTATGTTTAACAAACATTGGTTCAATTGATTTGAATGGGAATGTGGTCTCACTGCTTGCAGGAGTCTGGCAACTTTGGGATGTCTTTTTGCCTAACTCTATTGTTACTTGCCTTAAATGTTTTCACATAGACTTGAAACATGCACAGACACATAAGTACTCCTTTACAGCAGATAAATCTACAAGTTGGTGTTTTTTTTTTGTTGTTGTGCAATCAAAACTGTATTTGCTCACATAAATCATGGGTAGTTATTCTCTCCCCACTCCCAACCCTCCTTCCAATCACACTAACATCTAAGGATTAGAAAAAGCCCTGTACCTCCACCTAAAGGAGAATTTTGAAGAGAACAGATACTGAAGAATAAATTCAAATGTGAATCCAAGAGCTCATTTTAAATTTCAAAATCACAAAATAAGACATTTCTAAATCAATGAGAAAAAGTCAACTGGGTAAAGGGCCCATTTTAATCATAGGTGTACTACAAACCTACATTTCTCTTTTTTTTGAGGCAATTGGGGTCGACTTGCCTAGAGTCACACAACTTACATTTCTCTTTAATGTGCTCATTAAAAATGATGATTTGTCTATATATTACAGTCATTTTTGGATATTCCCCAACTTCTAAAGCTCTCCCTGGTGACAAAAACCCCAAAACATTTAAAACTACCAACCCAGTGATCTTGCCTGAATGTGTGCATAACATTATTATTCAGAATTTGAGAAAAGGTTGATGTTGGTGCTCAGAATTTTGTACTACATTTAAGGTGGCATAAGAACATTTGGAATTCCATTGTTACTTCTGCCCATGAATAGTTTCATAATAGGTGTCATGTTCAATTGTGGACAGAATTTTTCCCCATCTTTTTCCATCCATTTGTCCCTTGACTGAGACCAATGCTGCTTCTTTAATGAAAGCAAACAAAACAGTTTGTCACTTTAACTTAAAAAATGATGTCATCTTTTAGTCATTTCTGACTCTTTGTCAGAAACCCCATTTGGGGTTTTCTTGGCAAAGATTCTGGAGTAATTTGCCATTTTCTTCTCCAGCTAATTTTACAGATGAGGAACTGAGGCAAACAGGGTTAAATGTCTTGCCCAGGGTCACATAGCTAGTAAGTGTCTGAGGCAAGATTTGAACTCAGGAGAGTCCAGACCCAGCATTCTCTCCTCACTTCCCTAGCATAAAAATATGCCAGAATTTAATAACCATTTAGTTTTACTTTGCTCAAGAGTAATCATTTGATGCTGTGAGAGGTTTCTCTTCATTTGTATTGAAAGAATCCTTGGTCAAAGATGGTAAAAAGAAAAAATCAAATAGAAAACTTACATTAAATACTGCACAGTGTAAACAACTTTAGCTCCTCTTAGACCCTCTGGTGAATTCCACTGTAGAACATTCTTCATGTTTACAGATGAGAAAGTGACATTGGTTGGTTTAGGTAAATCACTACTGATACAAGGTGCTGAAAAAGTAATAAAAAGGAAGCATTCATAAAAAGAAAGAAAAACATTTGTCTCTTATTGGATTGGAGGGTGTGTGCTTAAAATACAAAACAACAAGTTTCTATAACAACCTTAAAAAAACCCAACACCTTCACTTTAAATAAAGGAGTATTTTCTGAGAAAAAACCCACCTTGTTTTTTACTAAAAGGGTATGATGATAGATATAAGATTATACAAAGTGTATTACAATAGACAATCAGTGAGAAATAAGCTGATTTGTTAAAAGGGTTTGGTCTTGTCAAATTCATTCTAAGGGATTCAATGAATCAATGGAATATACTACAGAGCAATTAGCTACTACTTTAGTATAATAATGGAGGATTGGGGAAGTGTCTAAACACTACATACCCAGATTATAAAAGAGGAAGAAGGACCATCTTGGAATGAAAAACACAAACTTTAACTTCAATATCAAGAGTGATACAATCCAATGAAAAGAAGAGTTTAAAGTTCATTTGTGACCAAAGCACTGAGTAATAGCATTACTGTGGGAGGAACATGCCCTGTCATGATGGTCCACATATCCTTTTTGACAAAAGGCTAGGAAATATCACAGAAACTACAGTGCAGGGAGTAAAAAAAATCTTTCAATGCAGTCATTGAGGGTGATCTAGAGCTAGACACACCCACTTGGTTCATGTATATGCTAATAATAGTAGTAATAGTAACTGAAATTTATATAGCACTTTTAAGTTTGGGAATTCTTTTAGATACATTATCTAATTATAGCCTCATTATAGCCCTATGAGGTATGCATTACAGGTATTATCATTCTCATTTTTATAGATGAAAAACCTGAGGCTTGGAGGATTTGTGTAACATCTCCATTGTCGACCTCCATAGGGTTTGATTTCCATGCCTCATCTGGTATGGAGATACTCTGGGCTCTTTAAAGTGATGTCAGAGGACCATAAGGATCATAGAATTGAAGCTGGAAGGGAGTTTAAAGGTCTTGCAGTCTAACTCCCTCATTTTACAGATGAAGAAACTGAAGCCCAGAGATGTTAACAATAACTAGTATTTATGTAGTGCTTTAAGATGTACAAAGCACTTTACAATTATTATCTCATTTGATTCTAACTAGAACTCCATGAGGTAGATAGTTAGCTCTGACAGGTTCTATCATGCTAGAAAAAATTTCTAGCATGGCCCCCAGAAACAGAATGAGACTGTTTTCCTTGGCTAATCCTAGCTGAGAACAGAGAGTCTCATCACCTCTAAGTATAGAGAGACCAGCAGGCTGGCCACTTTGTTATTTCTTTGGCCATAGCTATCCATGAAACAAACACAAATACAAAATGGCCCCTATTGCTGTGGGGCCCTTTTCAAATTCTGTGGAAGAGGGGTAGAAAAGATGGCAAAGAATGCTAAGAATCACAATGTTTAGAGGATCTACAAACTTTAGGTTGGTTGTTGGTATTACAAGCATGAAATCCTTGGTCAATAATCAATGAGTAGGTGTACTATTGGAAGAGCAGTCATATCAATCTTGACATTTTCACTATAAACAAAACCAAAGAACAAAGAAAATTGCAGTGAAATAGGATGGTTCAAGTACTTCTTGGAGAAGCAAAGAAAGAATGGGTAGAGTTGTTATTACATGCCTAAAGGCAACACGAAACATAAGTTCAGGGTTTATTTGTACTATTCATGATAAGCATTTGCAAAATAACCACCATGAAAGTAATTGTAGATTATGTTCCAAAATTGATTGCGGAGGTAGAAAGATTATCTGAAAAACTTGATAAGATCCTTCAACAAAAATCAATATAAACTGTAGCACCATGGCTTCTAGAGGAGAGATAGGAGGTGGTAGCAAATACTGAGAGAGTCAAATCACCTCCAACATTTTAAGCACCACCTTCCCTCAAACCCCTATGGAGACATCCCAGAACTCAGAACACAAGAGCCCTTGGAATAGTGGTGTCCCCTGAACCACTATCCCTGCTTTCAGCCCAAGTTCCTGAAGTCATCCAAGGAATCATCTCTTGTGGAGATGTGAACTGGTGACTGCTTCTGTAGGAGCTGTTACCTTTTTCTTCTCTGCAGACTCTGCTCCTGAAAAGAGGAAAGAAGAAAAGGAGAAAAGAAAGAAAAAAAGAGAAAAGAAAGTTCTTACCACCAAAGTCCTTGGCACTGTCGAGGAGTTCAATATCAGAAATGGGTATGGTTTAATGGAAATAACATTAAAGAAGATGCATTATTCAGGAAGACCTGAGTTCAAATGTGGCCTCGGACAATTGACACTTACTAGGTGTGTGACCCTGAGCAAGTCACTTAACCCCCACTGCCCTAAAAAAAAGATGCATTATCATTTGCTTTGCTACTACATTCTAAGAACATGGGCCTTTCCATCCAACCTGCAGGTGAAATGGTTTCTTTCCTTCATAGAAATGATCTCCTTGAGAACAAGGATTGTCTTGTTTTACTATTTGTACCCCCAGCACTTAGTTCAATGTTTCATATATAAGAAGTCTATTTTAATCAATGTTTTTGCTATGATTTTCCTTCCTTCCTCTTTTCTTTTCTTCCTTTCTCCCTCTCTTCCTCTCTCCAAGTGGTTAATTTTGGGAAGTAAAACAATCCTTGCCCTCAAGAAGTGTATGTTCTATCAAGAGAAACAACATGTAGGTATAAAACTGATTCAAAACATTTTAAAAATAAGTACAAAGTAATTTGGGTGGGGAGATTGGTAATTTTAGCATCTTAAAAACACTGAACTTCATGGAGAAAGTGATGCTTGAACTGGATCTTGAAAGAATCTAGGCATTCCAAGAGGCAGAGGAGAATTGGAGTTAGATGGAAGACAATAAGATAGCAAATAGCATGTATGATTTGGGCTTATCATTTATAATTGTGGTGTGTAAAGGTGCAATGCCTAAGAAAGCAATGGCTCAAGCTTCTGATCATATCTATTTATTATAGAATGCCAAGTGCATAACAAATCAGGATTAGTTTTCCTCAGCTTAGTGGGGAATGAGCAGGTGCGATTCCCTGAAATCACTTTTTTTTTTTTAAAGTGAGGCAATTGGGGTTAAGTGACTTGCCTAGGGTCACACAGCTAGTAAGTGTTAAGTGTCTGAGGCCGGATTTGAACTCAGGTCCTCCTGACTCCAGGGCTGGTGCTCTATCCACTGCGCCACCTAGCTGCCCCAATTCCCTGAAATCAGAAAAAGAGGTGTCCCACTTCCCCATAGTATCTGTTTTCAATCAAAAGGAACAATAACTGATTGACTGGTAGGGAGCCAGTTTTCAGATAAGACATATATACAGGTTGCTTGAGATGTGTAATCGTGAGAAAACTCCTAGCATCCATCTTTAGATCTGACTGGGTTTCTGCTCAGCATAATCTAGGTCCTTAGTTAAGGATCTCTAAGCAGCAAGTAGAGCTGGTTCATCTTTCAGTCATGTAGGGCTAGGTTCAAACAAAGCAACAAAGTACCCTCATGATTCCCACAATTAAATCGTTTTCTCACAAGACAGAAATTGGAATAGACTCATCATTGAATGGAAAGGTAATTGAGCAAGCTCTAGAATTGAGACACAAGATGGAGTCAGTGTGGTTCACCTAATTCCCACAATTAACCACTTGCTGTCCTAATCCCCTCATAATCATGTTACAGACTAACTCTTCCAAAAGGATCCTTAAATTTAGGAATAGCAACCATCTCGTATCCAGGCCAGATCTTTAAGATTGAGGTCAATTCCCACTTCTTTTATTGTCGTTCAGTCATTTTTTCAGTTGTGTCCGACTCTTTGTGACCCCTTGGGCTTTTCTTGGCAAAGATACTAGAGTAGTTTGCCATTCACTTCTCTTTCCACTCGTACACTAGTCCAAATAGTCTATATAATTGCAAGCCATACTAGACAGAGTGCTGGACTCACCGTGAGAAAGGACAATTCACATCCTGCCTCTTGCACTTTAACATGAATACAATACTCAGATATTCAACTAGTCCTACGATCTCAACTTGAGAATTCTTTCCAGTGATGAAGATCACAACTCATCCATGCTTGTCCTACTTAACTTTCCTTCATGGCTTCTCTTAAGTTTACCAGAGGTAATTCACTCAATGTGCTCTGTTGGAGGCTCTCCTCATTCTCCCCCGATATCAAGAGGAAATGAGTAGAACATGCTAGCTGTTCCCATGGCGTAACTTACCTTGATCACATAACCAACCTATCTTCTCTCCCTAGAGCACATTTTCTTTATAACAGCTTTTATTGCTATTCTTCTTTAAAGTTCTTCATTGACCATACGTTTCAGCTTGTTCACACTCATCATGTATGTGCCTCTGTATTGTTCTCTTTGTAATACCTATTTTCAGGTCTTCTTGAGAGTGTGTATTACTGCCCCATAGCACTACCAGTAGAATGTTAAGATAAAGAAGATAAACATTTGTTTTCAAGGGAAGCATAAAATACTTTTTAAATTTCCCAAAGGCACTCCAGCCCTCTTCCTCTAGCTCAACTCTGGACCCAACTTGTCCATTTGCATTATCTATTCCAGAAGAGTTTGTCTGTTGTTGTTCAATCATTTCAGACTCTCTCTGACCCCATTTGGGGTTTTCTCACAAAGATACTGGAGTGGTTTGATATTTCCTTCTCCAGATCATTTTACAGATGAGGCCAACAAGTGTTAAAGGACTTACCCAGCGTCACACAACTAGTATATGTCAGAGGCCAGATTTGATGAATCTTCCTGGCTCCTGGGCAGATGCTCTATCCACTGTGCCACCTAGTTGCCCTGAAGTTTATCTACTCAAACACAAATCATAACCTGGGCAACAGACATTTTTTGTCTACTTGGTCTTTCCTGTGTGGATCAGATCAAACTCAATTGATTATGAATTACTTCCAGGGAGCTCTGCAGTGTTTTGGCTTAATGCTGCCAGGACAATATCACCTGCAAATACGAACTACTGGAGGATCTCACCATCCATAGGTAATCCCTCTTCAACTTGGATTTTTACCTGGATCATCTCCTCCATCACATTGGCAAAATCACTTTGGAGATCCTCTCTCTCTCTCTCTGCTTCTCTGTCTCTCTGTCTCTGTCTCTGTCTTTCATCTATCACCTGATGTTCATGATTAGAGAGTCATGGAATTGTGTTATTTCTATTGTTATAGCTTTCAAGAAATTGAAATTATTGTACTGTATAGTTGGGGGACACATTGTTGAAAAAGAGCCCATATAATGGCATTTTGCCCTACCAAAATGAATTCTTTTCAATGATCACAACGGGCTCTTTATATTCTGTACATTTTTAATCAGTTGTGAAATGGTAAAAATGCAGTCCTTTGTTGAATATCATTTGTAAAAGCATTCTTGTTCCCTACTAATACCCTCATTATTTATTTTTTAAGGGATGTCAGACTCAGTTTAATCCAGACTCTACTTGAACCAGATTTTGCCTCAAATATCCACAACAAATAGTGTGTACACACACACACACACACTTACATATGCTTCTGAGTTATGGGGGCCATTGTCTGAGACATGCATGTTCTTGACATGATACAACAAATCTTGGTCACCTTGTCCTCATGATTGTAATACCCTTATTATTGAGCAGCCAAGAGGCACTGGGCTTGGAGTCACGAAGTCCCAAGTTCAAATCCAGCTTTAGACACTCACTAGCAGTGTCACCCCATATAAGTCCTGTTTCATTTTGGCCCTGTTTGCCTCAGTTCCTCCTTTGTAAAATGAGCTGGAGAAGGAAATGGCAAACTGTTCCAGTATCCTTGCTGAGAAAATCCCATATGGGGTCACAAAGAGTTGGACACAACTGAAGCAGCTGAACAAAAACAGTAAATGGATTTTAAAATTATGTAGATGTTTTAGTTCTAGAGATGATTTTGCAATTATTTAACTTATTCACATTTCTGTATCCATAAAATGAAATGTATCTTCATCTCTGATCTGAGTAAATGGGGAATTGAAATCTTCAGAAATCTAAAACATCCTATGTAGGTAGTAGAATGCAAATTCCTTGAGAGTAGGAAGTGTTGGGCAGCTAGGTGGCGCAGTGGATAAAGCACTGGCCTTGGATTCAGGAAGACCTGAATTCAAATCCAGCCTCAGATACTTGACACTTAACTAGCTGTGTGACCCTGGGCAAGTCACTTAACCCTGGTTTCCCTGCAAAAACCAAACCAAACCAAACCAAACAAACAAAAAAAGAGAGTAGGAAGTGTTTTGTTTTTACCTTTTTATCCCCAGGCTTGTTAGATTGAATTTGGATAGCTTTTAAAAATCAAGCAAACAAACAACAAAAAAGGATATTTTAGGCAGAAATTGAAGAGTGCCATACTTAAGAAGGACTGTATTTTTGGAATGTGAAAAAACTTGGAGATAACAATGTTTGTACTTCTGAGCTCTTAAAGGCACCTATTACTTTTCTAGCTGAAGAGGCATGGCAACATCGCTTTCTCAGCCGTCAAAAGCAGTGGGACAATGAGGAAACAGACTTGCTTGACAATATTTTGGAGCACCAACAAGGCCTTAAAGGCCTTCCAGCAAAGCTCATCCAAAGATGCAGCAGTTGATTTCTACCAAGCCTTAGTGCTTCTTTTTTTTTGGGGGGGGGGCGGTGAGGCAATTGGGGTTAAGTGACTTGCCCAGGGTCACACAGTTAGTAACTGTCAAGTGTCCGAGGCTAGACTTGAACTCAAGTCCTCCTGAATCCAGGGCCAGTGCTCTATCCACTGCACTACCTAGCTGCCCCCTTAGTGCTTCTTGATTAGCTAAGAGTATTCATTAACAACTAGACACAGTAAAAACTGCAATTTTCTCATCAATTCTTTGTTCAAGGTGCATCCTATTTTAATAAGATCTTAATGTATACCATAATTCTCAAAAAACCTAAAAATCATATACTCAATGACAGGAAACTTGAGGTAAATGAAACAGTACTGTTCCTACTCCACATGACCTCTTCCTCCCCCAAAATTAAACAGGAAGAAGAAAAAAAAAGTCTATCTATTCTTCTCAATTATCTAAAAAAAACATAGTTCTTACTTATAATATATTAAACCTAAATAACCATCTTTTTAGGCTGCTAGGTGGTACAGTGAAAAGACTGCTGAGCCTGGAGTCAGGGAGATTCATCTTGCGTTCATATCTGGTTTCAAGCTCTTATTAGCTGTGTGACACCGACCAAGCCATTTAATCCTGTTTGCCTCAGTTTCCTTATCTGCAAAATGAGCTGAAGAAGAAAATGACAAACTACTCTAGTTTCTCTGCCAAGAAAGCCCCAAATGGGTTTATGGAGAGTCAGACGTGACTGAAAAATAATTAAACAAACAACTATCTTTTTGAATGTTTGTTATTTTATGTCAAATTGGAAAACTAAAAACTCCAGGAGAAACATTTAAAATTAAAGAATTATTTTAATAGTGTTAAAGTTGTAGGAGCTCTTGACCCAGAAGATTTTAAAAGCTAAGGTTGCAAGTATACTGCCTTGGTTTCAGAAAGGCAAAAGACAGTCAGTAGAAACAGTAGTTTTAAAACTCCAATATTAGTTGTACTGTATTTTTTTTCAAGGGGGAGGGAGGTGGTGGAAGGAAGCAGAGGAGCTAAGATAGTTTGAGTATGGTAAAAATCTTCTTACAGCTTGATTTTATTTTCCTATTTTCACTTTCTGAAATGAATCGTACATTTATGTGATCTTTTAGCAAGCAGTGCAGCCCTGGTACCTCATTTCACTAATGAATGGAACTGTTAACTTGGGGGCAGTCTTCTAACACTGAAAGTAGGTCAGAGATTAGGCCCAGATATCTTTCTTCTTCAGTCAAGACTAGGGGAATTGCTCAAAATGAAATTCATGATTGGGTCTGCTGACTTTTTTACTTACCTTTGATGGAAGGAAATTGAACCATCAGATAATAGTCTTCCATTGTTTTCAGCCTATAGGCATCTCAAAGTCAACATGTCCAAAACAGAACTCATTATCTTTCCCCCCCACACCCTTCTCTTCCCCCAACTTCCCTATTACTACCCAGGGAACCACCATCCTCCTAGTCACCCAAGCTCTCCACTCTGCCCTTCTCAACTCTTTGTTCCTACTCACCCCACATATCCAATCTGTTGCCAACTCTTGTCTTTTCTGTCTTTACATCTTTATTACATGTCCCCTTTTCTTTGTTCACATAGCTGCCCCTCTGATGTAATCCCTTACCACCTTCTACCCATATGATTACAATTGCCTTCTGGTTAGTTTCCCTGCCTTGGTTCTCTCCCCACTCCAATCCATCTTTCTCTAAGTTGCCAAAGTGATTTTTTCTTTTTTTTTTTAATTTAATTTTTTTTTTTAGTGAGGCAGTTGGGGTTAAGTGACTTGCCCAGGGTCACACAGCTGGTAAGTGTTAAGTGTCTGAGACCGGATTTGAACTCAGGTACCCCTGACTCCAGGGCTGGTGCTCTATCCACTGCGTCACCTAGCTGCCCCTTAAAGTGATTTTTTTTTCTAAAGCACAGATCTGGCCATGTCAACCCTGCTCCCTTCTGACTCGATAAGCTCCTGTGATTCCCTATTACGTACAGTATCAAATATATAAAATCCTCTATTTCACTTTTTAAAAGACCTTCTCAGTATGGTCTCTTCCTACCTTTTTTCTTAGACTACTCCCATCCATGTATTCTATGAGCCAGTGGCACTGGCTTTTTTGCTATTCTTCACACACATCACACCATCTCCTAATTGTTTCTTTTCAGTGACTGTCTCTCTTACCTGTAATGGTCTCCTCCCTCGCCTCTGCCTCCTGGCTCTCTTCAAGTCTCAGCTCAAATCCCATTTTCTATAGGAGGCAATTCCCAGCCACTATACCCCCACTCCCACTGGAAATGCATCCCCTTGGGAACTGTCTCCCATTTACACTGAACAGGGTATACCAAAAATCTTAGTGCAGTTTTAAGCTATGCCATTGGTGTCTTGGAAAATGTACAGTATAATAACTTCATATTATTGTAATGAACTTCTATGTATAGTTAATTGGTTTCATCTTGTCTCCCTTTGAGAATATGAACTCTTTGAGGACAGGGACTGTTTTAGCATGCACCTATCACAATGTTTAGCACATAGTAAGCTCTTAATAAATGCTTATTGACTGGCTGATTGCCAAGAATGAAAACTTCATGCATCAAAACTTTGCTTATGTCAATGGAGAAACTCCTGATTCGTTGTGTTCTAGACTGTGGCTCATAGGGCTTATAGGTAGAGGTGGATGAGAGCTTAGAGTTCATTTAGTCCAACTTCTCCATTTTATGGATGAGGAAACTAAAGCCCAAAGGAGTGAAAAGACTTGGGATCAGATCTTGACATATCTGTGATTTACAAAGAACAAGTTGGATTTGATCTAAGGTAATTTCTGGGTTTTTTTTTTTTCCAGCAAAGGATAACTCTAAACAAGAATTCTTTCACTTGAGGTATCCTTTCCTTCAGAGTAAAACTGGTTCTACAATGCAATTTTTAAATTAAAATTTTATTTTTTGGTGAGGCAATTGGAGTTAAGTGACTTGCCTAGGGTCACACAGCTAGTAAGTGTTAAGTGTCTGAGGCTGGATTTGAACTCAGGACTTCCTGACTCCAGGGACAGTGCTCTATCCACTGTGCCATCTAGGTGCCTCCTAAATTTAATTTTAAAGTAAGACTTTAGAGTTCATTTTATCTAGTTCTTAACCTGTTAGGCTACCCTTCCACCCCTGACAGAACCCCAACAGGTCCATGGATACATTTCAGAAAAGCCATAAACTTGGATGGGAAAAATATATCTTTATTTCAATATAATTGGTTTTCTTTTCCTTGGACAGAGTACTGGACCTAGAGGAGGGAAGACCTGAGTTTAAATCTAGCTTCAGATGCTTACTAGCAGCTGCTGGATCCTGAACAAGTCACCTACCCACTATATATTTAACTTTAGCACCTATCACCTATGGTTGTTGTAAAGGTGAGATAATATTTGTAAAGCACTTTGCAAAACTTAAAGCACTATGCAAACATTAGCTGCTGTTGCTACTATTATTAATTACATGTATTTTATTTTATATATTTAAAAACATTGTTCTGAGAAGTGGCCCATAGGCTTCAGTAAACTGCCAAATGGGTCCATAATATAAAAAAAATGCTAAGAACCTCTGAGAATTCACCCTCCTACTTGATGAATAAAGTCTCTCTCTATAAGATTTTACCTCTATTTGAATATTTTCAGTGATGGAAAAATCACTACTTCACATCATACTACTCAATTCTTAAATGATTCTCATGGTTAAGAACTTCTTATATTAAGCCAAAAAACTTCTATGTAGGCTTGCTCTTTGAATCTGGATAGGAAAATCTAATCTTACTTTCAAATGGTTATCCTTCAAATATTTAAAATCAATGACAAAGTCCCTTTAAGTGATCCTATATCCATGTAAAACAATTCCAATTAATTTATCCACTCTTCATATGGCATGATTTCAAGTCCCTTCACCATCCCTGATCACCCTCTTCTGAATGTGCTGTAGTATGATGAAGATGACCCCCAAACTAACATATTACTTTAGGTGTGGTCTAGGTACACTGGAACTATTGTGCCCCTTCTTAAGAACAATCTATTTCTATAAATGTAACCTAAAAGCACATGACCTTTTTGGCCAGTCACATCATGCTGTTGACTTCTACTGAGCTAACATTCAACTAAAATGCTGAAATCTCTTTCACATTGTAAAGAATTAATTGTTATTTGAGGTTTTTATGACCCCATCTTTTGGCTAGAATTTAAAAAAACCTTTGGCTCTGGGGCTCTGCAAACTGCATGGTGCTCTACCCACTGGTTGTAGCCATCGCCATGGTGCTGGCACCTCATGTCATCACCACTTGCCGATGCCTACATGGGCCTGGCAAAATTATAATGATTGGAAGCCCAGTGAGGGCAGTCATGTGACTGTCAGAGTGATCAGCCAATTGGCTGTGTGTGGTCAGCCTGGGGTCTGCTGGGAAGAATAGAACGTTTTTGTTTTTTGTTTTTTGTTTTTTGTTTTTGCCATTCTAGCTTGAAGCTGGAAGGCAACAGGATGCTGCTGTGTGTTCTCAGTGGATTCCTGGGTGGTGGTGTTGTTCAGGTTGTATAATTTCCCTTTCCCCATTTTATTTCCTTTCCCTTAATCCTACTGATCCTGTTTGTGTTTTTTTAAGTTCGTTCTTGTTAAATAAATCCTGCTTTGTTTTGAGGGAAGCTGTCAGTCTCCTTCCTTGCCCCAATATTGAGGCGAGCTGCTGAGCTAACACTCCCCAATTAAAAATTGGTCCCTACAACATGAAACTTTGTTAAACCAGGTTTCCCCTAATCTATAGCTGTATAGAACTTTCTGTTTATCTCTTAAATTTCAGCTTTTTGACAATGGATATCATTCCAGTATGTCTAGATCTTTTGGATGATGACTATACATGGTGAATTTGTTTCACATATCCAAAACTCATGTCATCTTCAAATTCGATAATATGCCAGCTATGTCTTCTAAGTAAAATTGTGTGTTGAATAGAACAGAATCTAGGGCCATTAAGGAATTACCTTCTTGATGACATCATTCATTTTACCACAAATTTCTATAGAGCATCTTTATGTATAATGGGGATAAAAAGAAAAATTAGAAACAGTTCTCATGGATTTGTTACTAAAAATTCTGTGGTTTTTCAAATCTTTCAGCAATGTAGCCCACAGTTTTAAAATTTTCATCTAAGGAAAACATGAAGGCTGTCAAATGCCTGGCTACACTAAGTTTACGACCTTCACTTGAAGATAGTGCTACTGTATGCATACCCTCAGACCCAATTTTATTACTACTTGGCCAATAGCCCAAGGAGGACAAAAACAAAGGGAAAGCTTCCATACATACAAAAATATTTATGGTAGGGCTTTTTGTAGTACAAAGAAATGGAGAAAAAGTGGGCATTCATCAATGGGAGAAAGACTGAATAAACTAAAATACTTGAATGCTATGATATAATCATGCCTTAAGAAATAACAAATATAAAGAATTCAAAGAAAATTGGGAAGACTTGTGTGAACTGATACAGAGCAAAGTAAGCAGAAGTAAATGAACAATTTACACAATGACTAGGGCAATGTAAAGGAGAATAGCAATTAACAACATAAGAAAGATTTTTGACCAACATGGTTGCTGGAATGGAAATAGGCAGATTGGTTACCACACCTCTTCCAGCAAAAACCTAAAAATTTCACCAGGCCAAATCATGATAAAAAACAAAAGTATTTTATTTTTTTATTTTAAAAAAAATATTTTTCCAATTACATATAGAATAATCTTTAACATTAAAAAATTTTATGTTCCAAATTCTCTCCCTTCTTCCATCCCCCCCATAAAGAAGGTAAGCAATTTGCTATAGGTTATATATGTGCAGTCATGCAAAACACATTTCCATTTTAGTCAAGGTGTGAAGGAAAACAAATATCCCCTCCCAATCAAGAGAAATAAAGAAAGTAAAAAAAATATGCTTTGATATTCATTCACATTCTATAAATTCTTTCTCTGGAGATAGATAGTATTTTTCATCATAGTCCTTTGGAATTGTCGTAGAATATTTTATTGCTGAGAATAGCTAAGTCCTTCACAGTTGATCATCATACAATAGTGCTGTTACTGTGTACATGGTTCTGCTCACTTCACTTTATTCATGTAAATCTTTTCAGGTTTTTCTGAAAGCATCCTGTTGTCATTTCTTATAGCACAATACTATTCTATCACAATCATATACCACAACTTGTTCAGCCATTTCCCAAATTATGGACATCCTCGCAATTTACAGTTCTTTGCCAAGAGAAAGAGAGCTGCTATGAACATTTTAGAAAATATAGGTTATTTTCCTTTTTCCCTAATAATTTTTGAAAATAGACCTGGTAGAGATATTGTTAGGTCAAAGGGTATAGGCAGTTTAATTGCAGCTTAAATATTCCCCCTGTTTTCTTCTGATTAACATTTCCAGTTGCTGTGATTAATTTTCATTTGAACTGAGTTTGAGGCCTCTTACTATACTGTTCCCTCTCTTTTGAATGCTCTCCACTTTCAATTTACTGATTCAATTCAACACATACTTAAGTCCCCATTATATGCCAAGAACCCTGTTAGTCCCTGGGGTAAAAAGGAAAAAAAAAAAAAAAAAGGAAGATTCTGCCCTTAAGTAGCTTACATTCTAAAGGGGCTAGGCTTATCAATGTCTTTGCTAAAATGTGGCAGCAAGAAAGTGTTTTGTGCAGTTTTGACAGTAATACCCTGTTTGTGAAGAGATCAATTACAATTGTCCAAGAAGGAGAGACCTGAGTCATAGCCAACACTGAATCATCTTGCTTTCCCAATGACAAGGGGAACCAGGAGTAAGACACTGCTCATGCGGGAAAAAGAATGAGTTTTGAATTTAAATATGAACAATATGCCAATTTAAAGAAAGAAATGAAAATTTCCCATCCTTAATCACAGCATGAATAAGAAGTAAATAAATTACCCTATTAACCAGCAAAACCATGATAATGATACTTGCCTTACCTATGGGGAGGAAAATGCTTTGTAAATTGGAAAGTGTCGAGCTTTCAATAATGTAAGCTATTAACTATGTAACATAGCCTATTATTATTATGTATAAATGCAAGCTATTATTAACTATGAAAACCTATGAGAACTTCATAATTATACTTTTATACCTGAATTATATAAAATAGAGTTACACTATTTCTAACTGTCACAGCACACTGGTTATAATAAGGAATGATTATTTCACAGCTCATATGGGATATCAGTCTTCATACTCCCACTTTAACTATCCATCTAGCAGAAAAATAGTGCTTTCACTTACCTCCAA
The DNA here is from genome assembly GCF_019393635.1 of Dromiciops gliroides. Taxonomy (NCBI): domain Eukaryota; kingdom Metazoa; phylum Chordata; class Mammalia; order Microbiotheria; family Microbiotheriidae; genus Dromiciops; species Dromiciops gliroides. Next base: position 374,367,757 of record NC_057864.1, read on the forward strand.
TATAGAAAGACTATTCTTAATATATTAGTCCTTAATTATCATCAGTAAGGAGAGGTGAGTTGCTTATAAGAAAGTCAACCCAGACCTTCAGATTGTAATTACCCCCAAACCCTCCCTTTTGACCCACTGAACTCAGATTTTCCAATTCACATTGACAAGATCATGTCATCAATAACCAAGGGAAAGAACCTGGTTGCACAAGACTTAATAGTCAAAAGTTGCCTATTCTGGGGACTTCCCCTTTAGGGACAATGAAGTTCTCATGGTTTTGATTAGCCAGGGAAGTCATGGGAAAGTTAATCAGAGACTACCACCAGACCTTCTAGGTCTACTTTTGGTTTTTTAAAGTTGGATCTGCATGTAGAATCATGTGAATAACCAAAATCACAGGGGTGGGTCAAGGGCAGGGAGCAGAACTTATCTCTAGGGGTTTTATCATTTGAATTGTGATGGGATCATGTGAACTTTCAAATCTTTTGACATAAATCTGTCAATCATCAAACATTTATTGAATATGTCCATGCCAGGGAGGTACTCTCTATGCCTGTGCTACATGCTGGGGCTACAAAGACCAAAAAAAAAAATAATCTCTGTCATCAAGCACCTTAAATTCTATTGGGGAAGACAAATTGTAAACATATTAGTCTCTATAAATAGACACATGAACACAGACATATACACACAGATACTCCTATATGTTATATATGTATTATTATATGTGTGCATATACATGTATGTATAGACACATGCATAGATACGCATATATACATATAAATACACATATATACATCCACACACATATATCTCTATATACAATCTATATCTATATCTATATTTATACCTATATCTATATATCAGAATGTAATTTGGCAGGGGGAGTCACAAACAGCTGAGGGGATTGATTCCAGAAAGACTTCATGTAGAAAGTGATATTTAAGCTGGGTTTTGAGAGCAAATAGAGACTGTAAGAGGCAGAGGTTAGCCATATGACTCCTTATTGCGCATTAATATATTTTTTTAATTCAAGGTCCATATCAAATGTCTCCTGTGACTCCTTCCTTGAGCCTTCCTGATGAAGTTGACCTCTCGTCTTTTAGCATGTTATACTCTTTCTATGTACTTATCATATTCTAATTCTTGTTATATTTACCTGTGAACATACTTAATAAACTTTAATAGATTGTAAGCTACTTGAAGTAGGGAATAGGTCTACTTATTTTTATGAATATCACTTCTTTACACAGAGTTTTGCACACAATGGCTGCTTAATAAACATTTATTGGATGAAAGAATTGAGAGAAAATTATTATTTCTCTCATATTAATAACCAGTTATTAAATGAGATTAATGTTTTCCCTTTCTATATCCTTATTCAGAAATAAACCCCTTTAGGTTATTTAGTCAGTCTCTAAAGGACATTGCCCAAATCCTCCAGGTACATGCTTTGGGATCTTGGGTGGGACTCCTCCCAGTTAGGAGGACCTTACAAACAGAATCCAGTCTAAACAAGATCTTGCCCTCAGGAATAAGCCCCTGTCTGACCTCTAATTCGTTTAGAATTTAGGATGACCCAGTTTATGAAGAGGAAAAACCAATCAGTGAGGTCTGGGTAGAGATGGATTCTGTTGCCCAGACAGCTAGAGGAGGCTGAGTCTCATGATTAGGTCAAGCTCTCTGCAGGAGGGGCCTAAGACTTTTTGCCCATCTCCTCATTAATATGTCTAATTCCTCATTGGTTGTTAACCAATCAGAGTTGATTTCTATCCTCAGTGACACGCCCCTTTTCCAAAGGCTTTTTAAACATTCACTATTCTCCAGGAAAGGTCTTTGGTTTATGAGAAAACCAATAATCATTTTATTATATGCTAGCCATAATTTATAAAATTATTAATTACCCAGAAACTATGTCTCTCGAACTTTTCAAATGTCACAGAATGAATACAGATGGGTAAAGTAACAGGCAATAAACATTTACTGTATGTAACCTATGTATTTTGAAATAGGAAAGTACCTTATAGTGTTTAAAAAAATACAACTTTCCACTCCCCCAGTGTGGTTTCTATTGTGGTGAATGAGGTTAGCATGAATTGAAATACAAGCACTTATAGGTGATAAAGCAATCTCTGCAAACAAATTCACAAACCTTCATCTTAAAAACTAACAGAGGAAGTATTTTGGAGAAAGAAAAGTGAAAGAAGATGGTTAATTTAATGTCTCATCTTTAAAAATACTGTAAAACTTCTTATCACTGATAACTTAATATGCCCATCTCACAGAATCTGAATCTGGAAGGTTCTTCAGAGACTAGCTAGTCCACACTGATGCAGTAACTCCTTACAACTTTCTTGACATGTGGCCATCTATATCTGTTTGAAGACTTCTAATTTTGTCTTGAAAAATCTTAGTCTCTCAATCAACAGACAGGTGTCTTTCAGCTTTGAAATTCTGGTCTTCTTAGCTTCAAGTAAGTTAAATTATAACAAGCAGGTCTGGAATTTTGTCTCATGTAAAAGATATACAAGATTGTTTTTATCTAGCTAGCATGATTGGGCATTGGCAAGAAAACCCCCTTTTCGTTATTTTTTCTTTGTTCTGCTAATCATTTGTACATATCTCATAATGGTAACTCTCTGATCTCCATCATCAGCTCTGTTTGGATTTTGACTCCATGGAACATCATGTCCCCACATTGGGTCTTCACTGTCATTGTAATTTAAGTTTGTACTTTAAGCCCAATCTCCCCCACCATCAACTCTGTACTTGTAGAAGAGTGTAACCCCAAATTTTTTGGAGAATGTTTTATACTAACTTCTTGCTGTGCTTTTTCAGTAAATGCCTTTGATGTGAACTATTTGAGTCTACTGGCTAATTGTTAATGGGAAGTACAGTGATAGGGACTCATGAATGACTGTGATAGCAGTAGGAATAAACAACATCACCCTTTGAACCAGAAAGAAGCAGCCACCCTCAAGGGACCACAAGCTGCTAATATGAGTAATTGGAGGAAGTGACCCTTGAGGGGAGGGTATTACATTAAGTACCTACTATATATATGTGACATGCTAGATCTGGAGAGAGATATGAAAATAGACCTGAAAGTGCCTTCCCTCAAGAAGATTACAATCTTTTAGGAGTAACAATACGTACATAGAGAAATATAATATCAATTAGAACACGATAAGTACATGAAAAGATCATAAACTGCCATGAGATCAGAAGGGAAAAGCAAGGTTATTTGAGATGGATTCTCTCTTGTCTTATATACACAAGATATAGCAAAATGCCTTTAAAATAGTTTGCCAAATTGAACTGGGAGATGATATGCTTATTCCAATCATGCTACCATTGGTCTAGGTATTTTTGGATTTCCTCTTTTGGATAACCTTTGAGATCAATTTATGATACCCACAAAAATCACAGGTGTAGAGCTGGAAGGGACCTTAATGGTCACCTAGCCAGTCATCATCACGACCACTAACATTTGAGACTCCAAGTCTCGTGAGCGCTATGCTGCTTTTTAAAATCAGTTTATTCCCTGTCAGATTCTGCCTTAAAAAACCAAAACAACTATAAGTGGCACTGTCCAGCTAGATCACCTACGCTACTCACCAGACTTGATTCTGAAATGATTCTTGGTTATCTCTGAAAATCAAATCCACTTTCAAAGATGGATGATTTGTAACATTTTAAGATATTCATAAGAATATACTGTGGGATATGTGGGCAAGTCCAAAAGACTAGTTCTAAAAATTCCTTGAAAAAAATCTATGATCATCTCTATACAAGGCTGAATTCCTCTTGGTTTAGAGGAACAACTAAAATGCAATAAAATTTATAGAGATTATGTGTGCTGCATAGACCTTGGAGAATTCTTCTGGTTATCTCTCTTTCAGAAAAGGAAAGGCAGGATTGAGAGTCATTAGTGGCCCTCTGCCAATAAGTTATTGCTATTGCTGAACTGACAAAATTACAAGTTTCTCAAGAAAGTAATTAAAAAGGATTGATTCTAGGCCCAAAGAAAATCAGCGTCATAGAGGAGTTCAGACCAATACATTTCTCCCTACCTTGTCCTGTTCTCTTCCTTCTAACGAAGTCACTAAGTGTCAAGGCAGAGATTCATTACAAAATGTTTTCCTTCTTGTACCCTATGGTTCAGCCCCACAGGCCTACTTGCTGTCCCCTTGCAATCTATCTTCCAACTTCTATTTCTGTGGCTTTGCTGAAGCCCATGACTATAATGAATGTCTTCCTTTCCTCTACCTCTTAGAATTAAGCTTCCTTCAAAGATTAGCTCAACCATCACCTACAGAGGCCTTTCTTGGCCCCCTCAGAAACTTCCTTAAATTTACTTTCTGAATATTCATTAATGGTGGTGAAAAGTGAAAAGAACAATGGCTCTGAAGTCAGGAGGACCTGAGTTCAAATCTCACCTCAGACACTAACTGTGTGATCTTGGGCAAGTCACTTAACCCCAATTGCTTTAAACATCTGGGGCCATCTCCAGTTATCATAATAACATATCTTGCTATTGGACCCAGATAGCACTGGAGGAGAAAGTGTGGCTGGTAACTTTGCACAGCCCATCCTCACTTAAATCTAATTCAGTACAAATCATGACATCACTCTGATGTCATAGTCCTCTTTGATAACAGAAGACACACAACAACAATATGTGTACATACGGTTACTCCCCCCCACAGAATGTAAGTTCCTCCTGCGCTGGGACTATTTCTTGCTTGTCATTGTTTTGCTCAGGGCTTGCCACTTAGTAGGTGTTTTTTGATTACCTGAATGTATAAAGCATCCATTAAACAATATACAAAGCACCGTGCTAATTACAGGAATATAAGTAGAAAAGTAAGCCATTCCTTGGTCTCAAACAGCTCACATTCTAATGGGGAAGACAACAAATATGGAAAGTTTTATATCATACTATGGTGATTTTCTATGTTCTTATCAGTACAGACACAGGAAATATTATAGAAAGGGGAAAACTACTAGGTGGTTCACTAGATAGAGCACTGGGCATGGAATCAGGAAAACTTGATCAAGTTCAAATCTGGCCTAACTTACTAGCCTTATGACCCTGGGCAAGTCACTTAACTCTACCTCATTTGTAAAATTGGGATATGAATAATATCTACCTCCCAGGGTTGTGGTGAGGATCAAATGAGATAATAACTATAAAGTGCTTAGCAGAGTGCCTAGCACATAGTAAACTCTATACAAATGTTAGCTATTATTATTATTAATCATTACTTCTTTTCCACTAAGAAAAAAAAGTCACTATGTCCTTGTAGATCAATACAGAATGGAGAATTATAAACATGAGACCCTAGCTGAAAGAAACCTTAAAGATCATCTAATCATTCATTTTGCAGGTGAGGAAACCAAGATTAAATAATCTGTTCTACGTTTTATTCCTAGCAAATAGTAGATCTGAGACTAGAGTCCAGTTCACCTTATTCCCAGTCTGGACACTTGTCCATTTTGCCTTGATGCCTTTCTAAGCAGAATATAATTATAAAGAAAACAAAATCTTTTTAAAAAACCACCTCTGGTTTTTCAGGTGGTAAAATTAGAAAAATAAGGTCTTGAAAGTATCAAGATCTTGAATAAAAGTAAAAACCTTAGAAGGTTACTATAAAAATATTTTTAGGGAAAAAAGTCATTCCCTTCTCTAACATTATAGATAAAACAGATTTGTTTTGAAGTATCTTGTTAAGTACATGAAATGTAATAAAGTCTTGAAAACTAATGTCTTCTTCAAAAAAGTGCTAAAATATCACCCAAGATAATAACTCAAAAGAAGAAGCCGGAGTTTAACATTCATGATGATTTTGTTAAAGAAAAATGGAAAAGTAACTTCTTGGGTTTGCCATTATCCTTGAGGCTAGAGTCCATTATAGCCACTAAGTCTATTATTTCTCTACACCTGTATTGCTCCGATTCCACAAAAACTCTCTAATAACACTTGAAACTACTTAGCATTTTTAAGAAGAAGAAAGCCTATAAGGAAGAAGATAAGGTTTAAGAGGAAGGAGACAGGAGAGCTACTGTAAATGTGGAACTCTCCTGGTCCAGAAGTCTCATTCATATTAAATATGGGGCAGCTGATGTAGGTGTTGGTATTTCTGAAGATCCAGAACCACACTCTGGATTAAAATTCCTTCGGCTGTGAGCTCTCTAAGGGCAGGAACTGGGGTTTTTGCCTCTTTTTGTATCCATAGTGCTTAGCATACAGCCTGGCACATACTAGGCACTTAATAAATGTTTATTAATTGACTGATTAAGAATGATGGTTTTGGATGGAGCTTAGGGTGATTTCTTCTCAACAACATTTACATTGTATCTTTCTGAAAAGCAGGAGAAGAGGAAAGTGCACAAGCAGAAAATGACGTGTCAAACAATAACCAGGAAGATAATATTGCCAAAATTTCTTATATTGAATGCATTACCAAACCAAACACGAATGTAGTTGCATTTCATAGTGGCTGGTATTATCCATGCCATGGTTCTTTTCCAATGGTTAAGACAATAATTGGTTTGGTAAAGAGTGATCAAAAGGGTCATCATAACATAGCATATGACCACTTGACCAAAATAAGGTAATGATTAAAGTGATTGCACTGTCTCTGCTACTTATTTGATTTTTCTTCAGAAACGAAAGATCTAGAATTCATAGATGTCGTATGTTGACAACTCCTAAAAACCAGAACTACAGGAAACTGTAGTGATTTGCATAAAAATGAACGTCACAAAAAACCACAAATAAGTTTTAGGAAAAGGATAACCAACCACATATTTATTCTTAACTCTATGGAGTAAATGTATAACAGAATAAAAAAGGAGTACAAGGGAATGGTCCTATTGGAAAACAAAAAAGAAATTTTCAGTTTCATATGTAAACTGTTCCACTGTTTTTTTTTCTAACAATTTGGTATTCTGCCTAGACCAAAACTGCCTTGCTTTAACATTGATTATGTTTTCCATTCAATTTCTCTTATTTCCATCAGTTTAATGCTAAAGTCTGTGTTTCTAGACCCCCCCCAAGTAATCACACTTGAAAAATAACAAGAAGCTAGTTGTATATGAACAACACTAAACTAAGACTGCTCAAGCTGTTTCACATCAGAAAACATATTCTAACTAAACGCAACTTTAGGTAATCCATAGGTTAAGTAATAATATTTAGGCTTACCATTGCATCAAAAATATTGTTGCTGTTGTTGTTTGTCCTTCATTGTCAAAGAAGACCATGACAGGTGTCATGACCTGCAGTGAATTGGATTTAAGGGAGGAAGGGTTGTACAAAGTCATACAAGTTGTACAAAGCCTCACTTTCTCCTCCAGAGTCATCTGGGGCCAGTGGGAAGATATGCTATCAGGACTACAGGAGATGGCCCTGGATGCTTAAGGCAATTGGGGTTAAGTGATTTGCCCAGGGTCATACAGCTAGTAATATCCGGGGAAATGTTTGCTTTTAAAGAAAAACAGGGGGCAGCTAGGTGGCGCAGTGGATAGAGCACCGGCCCTGGACTCAGGAGGACCTGAGTTCAAATCCAGCCTCAGACACTTAACACTTACTAGCTGTGTGACCCTGGGCAAGTCACTTAACCCCAATTGCCTCACCAAAAACCAAAACCAAACAAAACAAAAAAAACAAACAAACAAAAAAGAAAAACAGGCATATGGAAATTGATCCTTTTTAAAAAATTAATTGTTTCATGGACATAGAGTTTAGACCTTGAATTTAATTGTTATAGGTAAGTAAACTCCCTCTTACGAATGTAGGTTGACCCCTTCTTTGCCATTTATAATATTGAGTAGAGCAGAGGTGTTCAAACAAGTAGCCTCCATAATGCAAGACACTCCCTGTTGCAGACCAAATCAGATTAAAATATTTAACAAAAAAAACCCCCATAAAACATGGATAACATTATATCAGCCACTAGCTGAGTGACCCTGGGTAGGTCATTTAACCCTGTTTGCCTCAGTTTCTTCATCTGTCAAATGAGCTGGAGAAGAAAATGGCAAACTACTTCAGTGTCCTTGCCAAGAAAAGCCCAAATGAGGTCATGAAGAGTTGGATAGAACTAATCTACTAAACACAATAGCAGCAACAATAACAATAAGCTGGAATCCTTATGAATAGATTCGTATCCCCATTTCTATTTGGGTTTGACACCACTGGCCTAGAGAACCATGAGGTTCAGTGATTGTCCAGGGTCACAGTTAGTATGTGTTAGTTTCAGCACTTGAACCCAAGTCTACTTGACTTCAAGGATGACTCTATCCACTCACATAAACCAGTTCAAAAGACAGACAAAGCCTTTTTTCCTTCTGCCCAAGGTTTGCATCTAAAGGGAAGAAGTGGCTTAACCACCTCAAAGCCACCCTACAGGCAATCAGTAGCAAGTAGGATTTCCCCTGAACACGTGCTGTGGGTAGCCCTACAAACAGGCACTGGCAGCAAGAGACATAACCTGGAGAGTGGTATATTTCTGATAACCCTCACTCTTTTTTCTCTTATTCTCCTTTTGGGGTAATGATATAAGCTGCTCAGCAAAGGACTGATGCCATATTTTCCTCCCTGATACTTAAATATTTGTGCTAATCATATAAGTTCACATTTTCATAAATTTAATTCTGCTCCTAGAGAGAAAGACAGAGACAGGGAGAGACAGAGACAGAAAGAAAGATGGAGAGACCGAGACGGAAATAGAGACAGACATACAGAGATAGAGACAGAGAGAAATAAGACTCATTTAATGAAAATAACACAGTGGTATTAAATGTGTAATAGAGCAAAGATTTAAACCCTTTTCTAGCTATTGTGTCTATAACAATTTAGAACAAAGTACTTTTTTAATGTTGTTTTGCTTGATAACTTTGCTTTTAAGCCACTAACTAGGTAAGTAGTTTTTCTCCCATTAAGGGGATACTACTTTTTGGCATTTAATAGAATTATTAACTGGGTAAATTCTAAATAGGTGGATGTTGCATTCTAGAAAAGCTTAGAATTATAGGCTTTAATATTTGGAAAGGACTTTGGAGATTAACTAGTGCAACCTTCCTCATTCTGCAAATGAGGAAACTGAGGGTGACAGGGGAAGTGCAAGGACACATATTGAGTTACTGGCAGAGCTAGGATTAGAAACCAGGTTATTGTGACTCCTACATCAGGGTTTTTTTTTTTTTTGACTATAACATTTTGTTAACAAAGGAGCAAGTAAACACTGGCATAACTTCCCATTGAAATATGAGTGCAGCTCACTTTGAGTGTTATTTTTATTAAATGTGTTTTCCCCTATTCAACTGCATGTTAAATATTAATACTAGCATTAAGATGAAAACAAATATATTTCATTTATGAATGAAAATAACAAACTATTTTTTAAAAAGCATAAAGCCTGATTGTGCTAATTCTACCTCTCTCTCCTATCTCAACCATGTCAATTGGTTTCTGGCTCTTTGTTATTATTCTCCATATTAAAAAGCACAACTGTTTCTATATCTGGGACAACATCCTTTTCTTTATGCATCTATTTCTGTTCAATTACAGAAACATTTTCATACTTATACTTGAATTCCAAAGACAAAATGATCATTTAAATCTAGCTTCATGCCTTGCTAAGAAGCATTTCTATTGGAGAGCAGTAGTTGTGCTTGATTTCCTGAAAGTAAAATATTTACAGAATATAAATATACTTTTGAAATGCAAGAAAATTTTATCAATAAATTATCACTAATGTCCCACCATCAAGGCATAACCTACTTGCATATAATTAATAGTTTATTTGAAATGTTAATTGCTAATAGTCCTTAATTTTTTTCCTAATTTTTTCCATAAAAGTATTTTATTATTTTTCCAGTTACATGTAGAGGGAGTTTTCAACATTTGTTTTTATAAGATTTCTAGTTTCAAAATTTTCTCCCTCCCTTGCCTCCCTTCCCCCTCCCCAAGACAGCAAGTAATCTGATATAGATTATATATGTACAATCACATTAAACATATTTTTGTATTAGTCATGCTGTGAAAGAAGAATCAGAGCAAAAAGGAAAAACCTCAAAAAAGAAAATAACAACAAAAACAATAGAAATAGTATGGTTAAATCTGCATCTAGATTGCACAGTTGTTTTTTTCTGGATTTCGAGAACATTTTCCATTACGAGTCTTTTGGAACTATCTTGGACCATTGTATTGCTGAGAAGCGTCAAGTCTATCACAGTTGATCAATACATAATGTTGTTGATACTATGTACAATGTTCTCCTGGTTCTGCTCATCTCACTCAGCATTAGTTCATGTAAATCCTTCCAGGTTTCTCTGAAATCTGCCTGCTCATTGTTTCTTACAGCACAATAGTATTCCATTACATTCATATGCCACAACTTGTTCAGACATTCCCCAACTGATGGGCAACCCCTCAATTTCCTATTCCTTGCCACCACAAAAAGAGCAGCTATAACTATTTTTGTACCTGTGGGTCTTTTTCCCTTTTTTATGATCCCTTTGGGGAAAAGACCCAGTAGTGGTATTGATGGGTCAAAGGGTATGCACAGCTTTATAGCCCTTTGGGGATAATTCCAGATTGCTCTCCAGAATGGTTGGATCAGTTCACAGCTCCACCAACAATGCATTAGTGTTCCAAATTTTCCACAATTTCTCCAACATTTAATATTATCCTTTTTGTCATATTAGCCAATCTGATAGGTGTGAGGTGGTACCTCAGAGTTGTTTTAATTTGCATCTCTCTAATCAATAGTGATTTAGAACATTTTTTATATGGTAATAGATAGCTTTGATTTCTTCATCAGAAAACTGCTTTTCATATCCTTTGACCATTTCTCAATTGGGGAATGACTTAAAATCTCATAAATTTGATTTAGTTCCTGATATATTTTAGAAATGAGTCCTTTATCAGAAATACTGGCTATAAAAATTGTTTCCCAGCTTTCTATCTCCCTTCTAATTTTGGATCCATTGCTTCTGTTTGTACAAAAACCTTTTAATTTAATGTAATCAAAATCATCCATTTTGCATTTCATAATATTCTCTATCTCTTGTTTGGTCATAAACTGTTCTCCTTTCCATAAATCTGAGAGGTAAACTATTCCTTCCTCTCCTAATTTACCTATGTTACCACCTTTTATGTCTAAATCATCTACGCATTTTGACCTTATTTTAGTATAAGGTTTAAGATATTGGTCTATGCCTAGTTGCTGCCATACTCTCTTCCAGTTTTCCCAGCAGTTTTTGTCAAATACTGAGTTCCTATCCCAGAATCTGGAGTCTTTGGGTCTATCAAACAGTACATTACTAAAGTCACTTACTACTGTGTCTCCTGTGCCTAATCTATTCCATTGATCCTCCACTCTATTTCTTAGCCAGTACCAAATAGTTTTGATAACTGCCACTTTATAGTAAAGCTTCAGATTTGGTACAGCTAGCCCACCTTCCTGTGCATTTTTTCATTAGTTCCCTTGATATTCTTGACCTTTTGTTTTTCCAGATGAATTTTATTATTTTTTCTAGCTCTATAAAACAATTTTTAGGTAATCTGATTGGTATGGCACTGAACAAGTAATTTACGTAGAATTATAATTTTTATTATGTTGGCTTGGCTTATCCATGAGTAATTGATATTTTTCCAATTATTTAGATCATATTTGATTTGTGTGAAGTGTTTTGTAATTGTGTTCATAGCTTAATTTTTAATTATGTTTTTTAATACTATTCAGCTGACATTCTTGAATTTTAACCCAGAAATTTCTTCCTTCCTTCCCTCCTTCTTCCTTCCTTTCTAGCAAGCATTTGATCACACTTTAAGGTTTGCAAAGAACTGTGCATGATATTATTTTATTTGATTCTCACAACAGTCCTGTGAGGTAAGTGCTAAAATTACCTCCAATTTACAGATGAAGAAACTGAAGCTGAGAGAGAGGGTAACTTGCTCAAGAAGGATCACACAGCTGGCAAATATAATGAAGCAGAATTATAACTCAAATCTTCCTAATTCCAAGACTAGCCCTCTGTCCACTGTGATATCTAGCTGCCAATATGATACAAATTTTATCAGTTTTGCCAATATGTGGTAAGTAAATTTCTTTGTGGAGAGGAATAGATTAAGCAACATCCATTTCATGATGCTCTGTGATGTAAATCTGATGTGCCCTAATAGACATTCCTCTGGCAAAAATGACATGAAGGGACCAAAAGCACTCTAATGAAAAACCAACACTGAACTCCTAACCCATTCTCCTTAAATAGTATTTATCAATGAACCACTTTTTAAAAACTTTGGTTCTATAGACTTTCATAGTGAAACTTTCACAGAATTTCAGAGTTGAAAGAGTTGTTAGTGGGCATCTACTCTAGCCCATAGCTAAACATGGATCCTTCTAACATACCTGATAAGTGGTCATTGAGTCTTTTGCTTGAAGACCTCCGATGCAGAGGAAGCACATGACAACCCAGTCCATATTGGATGGCTCTCAATTTTAGGAAGTTTTTCCTCCCTTATGTTAAGCCTTAATTTGCCTCATTGCAATTTCCACCCATTGCTCTTAATTCTGTTCCGTGGGACCAAAGAGAACAAGTATAACCTGCCTCCCCAAATACCTAAAGACAACCATCATAGTCTCCTTAGGACTTCCCTCCCCCAAGCTGAACATCCCTAGTTTCTTTAAGCCAGATTTCCTTAAACTTATTTTGAGTCATGGATCCCTTTGGCAGTCTGGTGAAGCCTATGAGCTTCTTTGATTAGTATTTTAAATGAATAAAATAAAATGCAGACAGTTACAAAAGAAACAAAGTATGTTGAAACAGTTATCAAATATATATATATATAATACATGATATGATATATACACACATAAATATATATAAAGTTCATAGACCCTAATTTAAGAATTCCTGCTTTGAGCAATTCTGATTGCCCTTTTCTGGATGCTGTCCAGCTTATTAATTCTTCCTAAAATATGGCACCTAGCCCAATATGACTCTCAGCATGATACTCACATGTGGCTTGACTAGGGCAAAATACAATGGGATCATCACCTCATTCTTTCTGGAAGTCATACTTGGTTTAATGCAATCTAATATCACAGCTTTTTAGTTTGTTATACCACATTATTAACCCAAATTGACCTAGTACTATACCACAAGGCTTGTATATTTCAGGCACACTGAATTCTATCCATGCTTTATCTTTTACTTGTGAATTTTTTTAACCCACATGTAATACTTTACATTTATTCCTATTAAATTTCATCTTAACCAGTTTAACCCAGTAGTCTAGCTTGTCAAAACCTTTTTGAATCCTGATTGTCATTAATGTATTAACTGACTGTCCTGATTTTGTGTCATGTGTAAATTTGATAAGTAGGTCATTGGGACATTTATAGAAGTCAATGATAAAAATGTCAAGTGGCATAAGGTCATGTCTAGCCCTGGGGCATGAGACACCTCTTTCCAAGCTAAGGATGGACTATTAATGATTAATCTTCAAATCAGGACATTAAATGAGTCCAGTCCATTTTACATCCATGTAATGTAATAATATCTAGCCAATGTATCTCCATCTTTTCCAAAATGGTAGGAGGAGACACTTAACCTAGATTTTAGAAAAACAGTTGGGAAACTATAGCTATAGCACTTCCCTGATCTACCAGTAACCATGTAACCATGTAACCAAACATGTAAACCATGTAACCATGACAAAAAAATACTACTAGCTTGGCATGATTTTTTTCCTCCAAGAAGACATTTTGACTCTGTGGTCACTGTTTCCTTTTCTAGATGTTCAGTAATTATCCCTTTAATAACACATTTCGGAATTCTGCCAGGAATTATAACCAAACTATGGTTTGCAGACTAACGTCTCTTCTTTTTTCTTTCTTACTCTTTTTTTTTAAATTGAGAGATTTGCTCTTCTCTAATTCTGTGCTACCCCCTCCATTCTTCAATATCTTTCCAAGATCATGAAAGTGACCCAGCAATCACTTCTATTAGTTCTTGTAGTACTCTAGGCTGTGATTTAGTCGGGTGAATTCCCTTGAACTCAGCCAGGGACTTGATGTGCCATACAAACTCCAAAAAAAGTCAGTCATAGTTATGTTATTGCAAAATCCAGACTTTGCTGACTTAGTTTGATGATCCTATATAGAATCACTGAATCACAGATTTAGAGCTAGAAAAGACCTCAGAAACTATCTAGTTCAATACCCTCATTTTATAGCTAAAGAAATGTAGGGGGCAGCTAGGTGGCACAGTGGATAAAGCACCAGCCCTGGATCCAGGAGGACCTGAGTTCAAATATAGCCTCAGACACTTGACACTGGCTGTGTGACCCTGGGCAAGTCACTTAACCCTCATTGCCCCCCCCCAAAAAAAAAGAAAGAAAAAAGAAATGGAGGTCCAAGTACGTTAGATCATTTGCCCAAGGTCCTACAGGTGAAAAGTGCCAGAGATGGGATTGGAATATGGATCTGAAGAGTTTTAAAGGACTTAATGTTGTGGGTGTCAACCCTGTGTTATTTTTTCTCCTCCTAAGTCTGGATGAAAACATCTGCCTTTATAATTTTTTTTCACTAAATGTGGGTATATGTTTGTTTTCAACTTCTAATTGCCATTACATTTTTAGATTGGCTTTTATACTGCAACCCCAACATAAAACTACCAAATAGATACTATTAAGTGTTAAGTTTACCTCATGGGAGCTCAAGACAAAAAAATCCAAACAACTTTTTTGCCAACTTTAGCCAAAGGGAAAGGCAACAGTAGTCCCAACAGAAGTTGATAACAACTCAGCAATAAATCACTTAGTAGTAATCAGAGATCTAATTTCAGACTCCATAAGCCAAAAAGATATAGAGACTTGGAAAGGATTCCGAGAATTATAAAATATGTTAAGGAGACAATAAATGTGTCTTAAAGAAGCTTAGATTATTTGGAAAATAGAAGATTTGAGAATGGCTCCCATTGTCCTACTGAAAGGGCATCATAAGAATGGATATATATTCATGTTCAAATATAGGGTGAGGAAAGGGTCTCTAAGCCATCCTCACCAAAGCTACCTGTGAACTTTTGGTTCATCCCAAATATGCAGAATGATCATGAGAAGAGTAATGAAGAGAAGCTTTTTACCCCTACTTTCCCCAAAGCTGAGATCAAATATTGGGTGGTAGGTTGGGAGGGAAGCTTCTGAAGTAAGGAGGTTCAAATCTTGCCTCTGACATTTACCAGCTGTTTGGTTATAACACATGATTTCATTGTCATAAAGAATTCTCACTAAAAAAACTGCCCCTATTAATGCAGATCAACAACTTTATAAAACTGATAGTCTTGGAGGGTTACCTGGGGCCCTGGGGTTCTTAAGTGGCTTTGCCCAGAGTCATTCAGCCAGTATGTTGGTCAAAGTGGATCTTGAAAAGGATATGCAAAAAGACTACACAAAAAAAAGGATAGGGCAGCTAGGTGGTGCAGTGGACAAAGTACTGGCCTTGGATTCAGGAGGACCTGAGTTCAAATCTAGCCTCAGACACTTGACACTAGCTGTGTGACCCTGGGCAAGTCATGTAACCCTCATTGCACTGGGGGGAAAAAAAGGATATAGCTATTTCTTCTGGACTCCCAGGCTGCCTTTTTACCCCTCTTTCCAAGCTGTCTCCGTGACTATGGATAAATAACTTAAACTCTCTGTCTCTTAAATTGTAAAATGGTATTTTTCTCCCTACCTCACAGAGCTGTTGGAAAGGAAACACTTTGTAAACTTTAATTGTTGGTTGTTATTACTCTGTGAGGACCAAACAAGAAGAAAGGGGCTAAAAGTGTATCCAAAGGAGAATTATATTAGTCTTTAAGATAAACATTTTGACTATTTGAGGGATTAAACCTTAGAACAGGCTGCCAAAGATGACTAGACAGTATTCTTGGAGTTCTTTAAAAATGAAGGTATATGGGGCATCTAGGTGGCGCAGTGGATAGAGCACCGGCCCTGGAGTCAGGAGTACCTGAGTTCAAATCCGGCCTCAGACACTTAACACTTACTAGCTGTGTGACCCTGGGCAAGTCACTTAACCCCAATTGCCTCACTAAAAAAAAAAAAAAAAAAGAAGAAGAAGGTATATGTCTTTGGATGGTTTGTGAACTGGATTACATGGAAAAAAGTAGGTTATTTGGGGGCAGCTAGGTGGTACAGTGGATTATCACCAGCCCTGGATTCAGGAGGACCTGAGTTCAAATCCGGCCTTAGACCCTTGACACTTACTAGCTGTGTGACCCTGGGCAAGTCACTGAGCCCTCATTGCCCTGTAAAACAAAACAAAACAAAACAAAACAAAACAAAAAATCAAAACCCCAAACCAACCCCCCCCCAAAACAAAAACAAAAACAAAACCCAAGTAGTTTATATGAGCTTTGGAAACTCCTCCCTATGTGTGTGTGACCAAAAAAAAATCAGGAAATCGATTCATTTTTTGTCTTAGTGTTTTGGTACAAACAGTGTTATATGTTATTACTCTAAGCTCTGGTTGAAGGTTTCCAAGATATTCTGATAATGGAAGCAGAATTAGCTATGTAAAGGATATAGCATCAATTATGTTCTGATGTTATGGCAAATTCCAGAACATGCAAAGCACAATCAAGGTTGTCAGAAGGATAACCAATGGCAATGTACACAGAATGAGAATTCTTGATAGAGGAAATTTACCATCTGTGAAAGTTAACTTTAGCTTTTAACATTAAGTATAGCTTATGATAGGGCACGTAGGTGGTACAGTATATAAAGTACCAGTCCTGGAATCTAGAAGACTGATCTTCATGAGTTCAAATCCAGTCTCAGACACTTACTAGTTAGTTGTGTGACCCTGGCAAATCATTTAATCCTGTTTGCCTCAGTTGAAAGACAAGAATGTAAACTAATATCACTACTTTCTAATGTTAGATTACTGATATAATTAAAGTATAAAATGTGGATTGATTATATTAAATATTGATTCTATTATCTGGATTTTAAGAAATACATATTTTTATTGGGAATTATAACATTTTAATATTAAGAATATTCTCCACATATGGCAAAAGTTCCATGTAGGACATATATTTGGATGAAATAAAATTTCTGGTGAATTGAGAGCTAAACAGATAATTTCTTTTTTCTGTTTTGGTTTGTTTTTTAGTGAGGCAATTGGGGTTAAGCGACTTGCCTAGGGTCACACAGCTAGTAAGTGTTAAGTGTCTGAGGCTGGATTTGAACTCAGGTACTCCTGACTCCAGGGCCGGTGCTCTATCCACTGTGCCACCTAGCTGCCCCTAAACAGATAATTTCTTGCTGTAAAATGACTCTAAAATATATTAGCTCTTCTTACTCAATACAGTACAATGAATACAATTAAATTTTTCTTTGAGGATTCAGGATCTTTCACTAAGTATGCCTCAGGCTCAATAATCTGAATGTTTATATTTAGGATATAGCAGTAGGCATGTAGATAAAGAAGGCATATGAGTATGAAAGATACTATATGGGGTTATTGGATGAGGCACTAAACTTGAAATCAAGAAGACCTGGGTTCACATTCTACCCTCGGGCACTTACTGACTGTGAGACTTTAGGCAAGTAAAAGCTTCTCTGAGCCTCAGTTTCCATGAGGGGATTTAGATTTAATGGTCTCTAAGGTTTCTTCTAGCTCTAAGTTTATGAGTCTATGAGATTGGGCAGACTCTCTGCTTAAACTAAAGAACATAATCTGGAAAGTGTGTGTGTTTTAAATATTTTAGATGAAAAGATAGTTTTGTATCCATATGTACAGAACCATATAGACTCCTATGTGCAAAACCTGACTCTACCCTTACACCAGGAAGACACTGCATCTCTGAACATCTTCTCTAATAGTGGGTGTATCTTCTTTCATCTTTCCAACCCTACCCCAACCCCCAGCCCTACCAAATACCTAGGCCAGGAGGAGAGGTAGGGACACCCTTGACCCCTCACTGTCACTTCCAGACCCAACCTCCGCCACTATCACTTTGCAACCTTTGTTTGGATCCTCTTTAAGGTTCATTCATTTAGATCCTGGTTTCTGTCAACCATGAGGTTATTCTCTCTCTTTTCTCAAGTTTTGTATCTAGTTCTCAAGGTTTGTATCTGGTGGATTCTTCTGCTCTACTCCAAAGTGCCCTCGTACTTGGTGTGTGTGTGTATGTGTGAATTTTTGGCTCTGATGCCCCCTCAAACACTGGAGCTCCTCTAGTTCATCAATTTCTTCAACTCCCATACATAACTTTACTCCGCTTTAGCCACAGACAGGGGGAGTTTATATCCTTTTATTTAATCATCATGCAGAAAAGCTTTACTCTTATTTAGAATTCAGAAATTCTACTCTCAGACCATAGTCTCATACCCATCCATTTCTACCTCTGGTTTTCTCTTCCTAAACCTTTTCTAATTTTTTCCCCTTTTTCATTGTGAATTTAGCAATCATCAACAAACATCAACATTTATTTATTCCTAGAATAAGAAAAAGAATTGTATAAGAAACTGTGAACTTATATACAGTTTATTTTTAAGAAATATACTTTTATGTGTGTATATGTATATATGTATGTGTGTGTATATTCTAGTCTCAGACACTAGAAACATGACTCTAGGCAAATCACTTAAACATGTGTTTGCCTTAGTTTCCTCATCTATAAAATTGGCATAATAATAACACCTATTCTTCATGGTTGTGAGGATCAGATAAATTAATATTTGTGAAATAGTTATCATAATGCTTGGCACGTAGTAGGAGCTATATAATTATGAGCCATAGTATATATATATATACACATATATGCATATGTATGCACACATATATGTGGAGGATATACTATATATAGATATAGAGATATACACACATTTATAAAATTCAAAAAGGTAATAACAAAACTGCTTAATTTCTATCATCTATACTTAATCGTTTTTTATTCTGTGCATGCAGAAGAAACCTTTATTTATGCTTTTTTGGAGACATAGCTATCACTACACACTAACCTACTATCCACTCCCTTGTAGAAGCCCTCCCTTGTAACAGATATGTACAGTCAACCAAAATAAATCAATAGAGTCAGGGGTAGGGGAGGAAGGAGGAGCTAAGATAGCAGAGAATCAGGAAGAACTTCTCAATCCCTACACACAAACTTTTAAAAAATGTTCTGGTCTGGGAAATCCAAGGGGGAACCCCCCCTCCCCCAATAACCCTGAATCACACAGGTCAGCAAAATGAGACAGAAAGCAAGGTTTGTGCACATAGAGAAATGGCCCCATGCATCATTCTAGCCCTAGAAGAAGCTCCTCACCAGGGTAAGAAAAGGTCTCAGATCCAGTAAAGAGTATCAGGACACCATGCAGGCCACTGGAATAGATGCCAACTGGCAACTGTTACTCACTTCTGAGTTCTCAGTCACTGACCCAGGCTACCTAAGGAGGGAACCTGAGCCTTGGGGAGATGGTCCAGGATGAGGAGGGGTAGTGGGCCCTGGATGGTGTACCTAGAGAGGAGTAAGTTCAGAAGGAAGCAGCAGTTGCATGGCCCTGACCCTGGGAATGGAGCAGGGTCTCAGATCCAGTCTAGTCTTGAGGGGGATAACCAGAGAAGGCAGGCCAGACCAAAAAGAAGCTTGCAGTTCCTGGTACTCTGAACCAACGGAGCTTTCCAGCTGATAATGGTTGAGTCCAGCAGCAATTTACTGGAACTCCAACTGGGACAAGACCAAACATGTATTGCTCAGACCCAAATACAAGTCAGGAACTTGCAGAGCTCAGACCAGGAGGGAAGGAAGCAATCGGACTTTGCCCTGGATCAGACTTCTTTGAGAACATGGAAAGCTTGCAGGTCTCCAGCCTGAGATGAATTAACATAATAGCCTGAGGTCCTGGATTAGCACAACTCTCAGTACCCCAGAGCATCCCTTCTCTAATTTTCACCCTCTTCCTACCCACCCGCTTCTTTCTTATCCACAAAATGTCCAAATTTACCATATCTCCCTCAACCTTAAAGTGCCTTCCCCTGACTCTGCTGTCCTCTCAGGTTAGACTTTTACATCTCCTTCAATTCACAACCAAATTTCCCTTTATTGCCTCCATTTCCTCACTTTGCAGTTACTTAACACTTTGCATTCTGGTTTTTGGTCACACTACTCCACCGAAACAGCTCTCTCCAAAGTTACCAAACATCTCTTGATTTCATCAGTTAATCAATAAACATTTCTTAAGTGCTTACTATGTGCCAAGCACTCTGCTAAATGCTAAGGATACAAAGAGAAGAAAAATAGTCCTTGGCCTCAAATATCTCACACTCAAATGGGGAATTCAGTTTGAAAATAACTATTCATATGTAAGAGCAGGTGGAAGGTAATCTCAGAGAGAATTTACTAGTGGGAAGCAAGGGGAGAGAGGCCAGGAAAAGGCTATTTCTCAGTCTTCATCCTTTTTTTTTTCCTTTCTGTGGCATTTGACACTGTTTATTCCCTTCTCTGGGTTTTCTTGACACTACTCTTTCCTGGCTTTTCCCCTACTTGTCTAACTATTCCTTCCAAGTATTCTTTGTTGGCTCATAATCCATGATCTACCCCATTTTGTGGGGGGGTACTTCAAAAATCTGTCCTGTGTTCTTGTCTCTTTCTGTACTCTGTGGTTCAATTACTCAAGATTCAATAACCATTTCCAAATAGATGATTGCCAAATCTACCTCGCAATCCCTTCTGCCCTCATCTCCAATCCTGAGTGCCAGCTGCCCACTGGCCATCTCCACTTGAATGGCCATCTCCACTTGAATGACCATAGGCATTTCAAACTCAATATGGTCAAAATAGAACTGTCTTTTCTCTTATATTTGTCCATTTCCCAAACTTTGTTGTTTTTTTTTTCTGTTACGGGTACCACTTTGCTTCCATTCACCTGCTTTCTCAACTTTAGACTCATCTGTCTCTTAATTCTCCTTCACCAATCAGGTGCCAAATCTTGCTGATTCTACCTCCAAAATATCTCGCCTATCCATTCCCCTATCTTTACATGCCCATCATACCAGTTCAGACCTTCATCACTTAGATTATAGTAGCATCCTCCAATCTTGTCTCCCAACTCCAGTCTTTCCCCTCTTCAGTCTATCTTCCACTTGACTGCCAAATGGATATTCTTAATGCACAGGTCATGACCATTTCCTGCAAAAGAATTTTTTGTGGTTCCCTATTATATGAAAGATAAAATATAAAATGTTTGGCATTTAAAGAAAGGGTGCAAAAAAACCCATTTATTAAGCACCTAATATGTACCTGCCATTGTGCTTAAAGTGCTTCACCAATATTATTTCATTTGGTCCTCAAAACAACTCTGGAAGGTAGATGCTATTGTTATCCCTATTTTGCAGTTGAGGATACAGAGGCAGAGAGAAGTTGTGTTACAGGGTTAAAGTTCAGGGTTACTTAGCTAGTAAGTGGCTGGGGCCAGATTTGAGCTCAAGTCTTTGTAACTCCAGACTAAGCTAGCTCTCTATCCACTGTACCACCTAGATGCCTCTTTTAGGTCCTTCACAATCACTTTCCAATGTATATTTCTATAATGTTTTCACATTATTCTATCTCATGCACCCTATGTTCCAGTCAATGCTATATATACACTGTACATATACAACATTCTATCTCCTGTAACCATGCTTTTGTACAAGCTGACCCCTCCTTACTTCCACCTCTTGGAACAGAAGGATCATAAATCTAGAGATAGAAAGGACCTGGGATGCTCTCTGATGCAAATCCCTCCTTTTTACAGATGGAGAAAATTGAGACAAGGTGAAACGACTTACTCAAAGTCATACAGGCCATAATTGTCTGTAGCAGGATCTGAATTTAGGTTCTTTCTCTAAAGGATTAATGCTATTCCCACTGTAACATGGTGCCTCCAAAACTTTGACTTCCTTCAAGGTTCAGCCCAAATACAATCTCCTCTACAAGGTCTGCCCTGACCACTCCAATTTGTATGCCTCCCTTAGTTCATTATTTGGTATGTATTTTATTTTAACTTAGGATTATAAGATAACTAATTTTGAGCTAAAGGGAACCTTAGTGGTCATCTAATGTAAGCCTTTCATTTTGCAGATGAGGAACTAAGGACCAGAGAAATTGAGTGATTTGTCTAGGATCACACAGCTAGTAAGTGACTGAGGTAGAATTTAAACCCAGGTCTTCCTGATTTCAAGTAATAATAACCCTGGCTACCATACCATTGAGGGCAACTAGATGGTGCAGTGAATAGAGCACTGGGCTTGGAATCAGGACCACTCATCTTCTTAAGTTCAAATCTAGCCTCAAATACCTATTAGATGTGTGACTCTGGGCAAGTCACTTAACCCTGGTTGCCTCAGTTTCCTCATCTGTAAAAATGAGTTGGAGAATGAAATGGCAAACCACTCAAGGAGCCCCAAATAGGGGTCATGAAGAGTCTGCCAGGGCTGAAAATAACAACCATACCATTATCTCTGTTCATTTCCCCAACCCAGTTGAATATAAACACCTAGAAGCCAGTAACGACTTAACTTTTGTCTTTCTATACCCAGCATCTAGCACATGGTTGACACTTAATAAATTTCTGTCTAACTGAATTGAATCAGGCAATGGTGAGTTTTAGTCCCTACAATGCCACCAGCTATCAATCTTGCCTTCAGCAAGTCACAGCTTGAGTGTCAATTTAATCATTAGTAAAATGGAAATAACACCTTCACTGCTTACATTTTAGGATTATTCTGGATATGGAATTGGATAATTTATGTACTTCAGAAACCGTGAGGTATAATACAAATGTAAGGCATTATATCCATTTGTTTTCTCATCAGTTGTCTCTTCTAAAACTGGAGTGCAAAATAGGTAAATGTTTAAAACTGTTGGTTAACTTGGTTCCAGTTAATGGAAACTTTACTGTATTTTTAGACACTTGTTATTACAATAACTTCTTTAAAATTATACTTTTAGGAAACATGATATGGTGTGTATCTGCTCTGCCTGGAAATTGGTGTTTTTGATTGAGTCATAATTTACTGTCATTCAACTAATGCTTAGAATAGTTTGAAAGTTGTTTTACTTCTCAAACCCACCTGAAAAAAAATCTTCTTGAAAGTAACTACAAAGGAAAAAATGATGCACGCATGAAAGGACAATCTTAATTTAGGTGGGTTTTTTTTCTTTCTTCTTTGCAGATACCTTTGCTCATTAAAGAGAGAGAGTCAATATATCACTATTTAACAGCGACACACTAATTATTCTATTCGTAACTTAACACATTAAAAAATTTCAGCTAGTTGGCAGAACTTCAAAAGAGGTCAACATCTATATTATGACTACAAGGAACTGGAGTGGAAAGAACACCAAAGCAGCCTGCAGCGGATTGAACTCTTTGGACCTGAATTCAGGGCCAACTTGGTTGGAAACCTGTCTGTCTCATCCAGCACCACCCAGAGCTTTTCAACTTTTCAAGTCTCACTTTCCTCATCTGTAAAATGGGGGTGATGATAATCCTTGTGAAGAGGGATCAAAAAGGAAAAAGGCTTTCCAACTTGCTATATAAAAGTCAGCGGGAAGACCTGGATTGAAACTTTTGACTGTGCCAGAGTTATGAAAGTGATTTCCCTTTCCCCCAGTAAAATGCACGGGCGCTAGCTAGATAATTTCACTCTAAGACCTTTTTTTTCCCCCTAGTTCTATATCTTCTCATTTTACAATCAGTTTATCCAATTCCTGTGGTTAAAAAAAAAAGTGAATATCAGCAAGTTTAGAGAGGCTGCCTCGAAACTAGGATGAGAGGAAAGGTAAGTGGGAGTTTCTTTCTCCACGTCCTAAGTCTTAGGGTTACCCCCCTGCCCTTGCCCCGATCTGTAGTAAGGTAAGAAGGGAGGACGTAGGCAGCATCCCTGGAGGACTCTGAAGTGGGCGCTCCGCACCCCTGCCTGACACTTCTGGGCCAGGGCCAGTGTCCCAGTATGAAAGCGAAACACCGGAGGACGAGGAGGAAGAAGAGAAGGAGAAGGCGGCGAATCGGGCACGTGGGAATCCGAGCCCAGAGCAAGTGGAGTACCTCCCGGCAGTCCCGGGACTGAACAGCAGCTGCAGCCCACTCAGGAATAGAGGCTAGAGGAGGGGGCATGAGCGAAGGCTACGCCGCAGACAGACGGGCGAACATACTAGCGTGCGCGCGCGCGCGCACACACACACACACACACACACACACACACACACACACACACACACACACACACACACACACACACACACCACACACCTACTTACTTACCTGACAACACCAGCTGCAGAACGTGAAGCACGAGCTGTGCCACTAGGGGCAGGTACCAGGGCGCCCAATGCCCTCTAGCTGCTGCCCTCCTGCGGGGCCGGGGGGTCCGCATTGGGCGGGGGCGGAGGGTCACATCTCAGACTAGGCAGGTCACACCCCAGCCTGGTCGGGTCACGGTCCTCCGCTGTCTTGAGCTCTGCTCCACTCCGCTGGGTTCGGCTCTGCTGAGCTCCGCGGAGCTCTCCCACCCGCGGCTCGGGCACCGCCACCCGGCCCCCACCTCGCTCGGGCAGGTAAGGGGCAGGGGGACCTTTCGCTCACTCTGCTGGACTCAGTTGGGTCTGCTCGGGGTAGGAGAGAGAAGGGGCAAAGGCGAGGTAGTAAGATAAGGTCCGGAGGGGAGGAGGTGTTTGCTGGCTCCACCCACTCTCAGCGCCCAAGCCCAGCACTCTCGGGGAGGAAAGAGAGAGGGAAGTTAAACCCAGAGGAGCTCAGGGGAGAGATTTCTGCAGGACAGGAGGGACCAGGGAGGAAGAGAGCAGCCTCTGCAACCAGTATTAAGACAAATCTCTGGGCTGTTAACCTTGGATGACCCTGGGGCAACAATTTAACACCATCCGCCAAACACCTTTCTGGCGTAAAACCCCTTGAGGCCAAGCATTGGTTCCATTTATTTATTTAATCATTTATTTCTTTTTGGTGGTTGTTTTTTGGTCTTCAAATAATCTCCTGTGTCTATCACAGTGCTTTGCACAAAGTAGGCACTCGGTAAATCTCATTGAACGTTGATCTTTTGCTAGGGTGAGAGAAAAAGTAAACTCTCAAACGAGTTCCATGGATTTTTTTTTTTCTTCCACTATCAAGCATTTCGCATCTGACAAATTGAGTTTTCCCCACTTCGATTGATCTATCTATTTATTTGTTCATTTATTTATTTTGCGGGTCAATGAGGGTTAAGTGACTTGCCCAGAATCACACAGCTAGTGTCAAGTGTCTGAGGTCGAATTTGAACTCAGGTCTTCCTAAATCCAGAGCCAATGCTTTATCCACTGAGCCACCTAGCTTTATCTCCCCCTCCCCCGCCCCCCCCCTTTTATTTAAATCCTGTTAGTTTGTTCTATCGTGTCCAAGTGTTCCTGACCCTGTGGACACTCTGATAGTTTTCATGGGGTTTTCTTGGCAAAAATACTGGAATGGTTTGCCATTTCCTTCTCTAGTGCAGGGTTTCTTAAACTTTTCCCACTCGTGACCCCTTTTCAAGGGAGAAATTTTTACCTGACCATGAGTATATAGGTATATAAAATAGGTATACATAACCTTTTAGAGTTGCCAGATTTTTTGTGATCCCCACATTCAGTTACGGGACCCACAGTTTAAGAAGCTGTGCTCTAGTGGAATAAAGTAAAGGTTGAGTGACTTGCTCAGGATCACACAGCTAGTGAGTATCTGAGGCCAAATTTGAACTCAGGTCTTCCTGACTTCAGGCCCAGCTGTCTAACCATTGAACCACCTAGCTGCCTCATAGCTTTCTGATAGATCATAGGGTCATAGATTTAAATCTGGAAGGCACCTTAAAGGTCATAAAATCCACACTTCTGATTTTACAGATAAGGAAACTGATACCTAGAGAGATCAAGGCATTTGCCCAGGGTTACATTTACCAGGTTGCGTACATAAGACAGATTCAGTGTCTTAGATGCTGCATTGTTCCCTAATCATAGGGACCACAAAGCTGACTGTAAAACTGCATTTTCAGTATTTAGCATACATACCCATGGGAGAAAGGACATGATCCCCATGACATTGCTCTCAGATATGAGTAGTCTTTTCTAATTAACATACCTACAGCTCAGGTATTTTCTGCTAGGAATATGGACATTTTTATGACACAATGACTGTGTTCCTTAGTTTTTGTCATAGCAGCCTCTTCCAAGAAAGACTCAGTGCCCACATCACGGGAAACTCAGCAGATTCTCTAGTGCAGGTTGGGTTCGACAGCTTCTGATGTCCTTCCAGGTCTGAAATCTCACTCAGACAAGCTGAGAAATATAGGAACCATCAGGGACAAGCCATTCCCTTGGTTCCATGATATTAATAATGATAAATTAATTTACGTATCTCTCTATATTTTACAGTTTTCCTTTCCTTTTTTCCTTATAATTATGCTTTACTTATACTTTTCCTTATAGCTGCCTGATCTGCTAGGTCATACAAATATTGTTATCCTAATTTTGCCATTGAAGAGACTAAAACTCAGAGTTTTCATGACCCATGGTCACCTAGTGTTAGTAAGTGTCAGAGCTGACACTGGACCTCAGACCTCTCATCTCTGATTCCCAGTCCAGTAACCTTCCCACTGTGCTGCTAACATCCGGGATGCCTTTCCGCCAAAGGAAAGCAAGCCTTGCGTGGGGCAGACAAACTTTGACTGACGCCCAGGATCATTTTTCAGTCTAGTGTAAATTCCTCTTCTCCTACTTCCTTTTGTTTCTCAGCTTCCTCTTTTTAACTCCAAGAGTACAAGACTACGTTTGTGAGGAGATAGAATTGTCATGATTTATGTAAGCAGGATGATTACTATGTCTGTATGGAATAAATGTGTTCTGTGAACTCATCTTGGCATATGATCTATGCTTAACATATGCTTAATTACCATAAAGAACTTCCTGACAAGTTTTCTTTGTTTTTCACCAGTGACCCAGACCTGCCTTGAGGAGTCGTCTTGACTGTCGCTCTACTCTAGTTTGTTCCTCAACCCATCTAGGTAAAGGACACTCCCTTAACTTCCCTCCCCAGTTCTAATCCTTCCCAAATAATTTAAACCTTAGGTTCTCTTCCTCAAAGAGATTTTTCAAAAATGACTCACCTCCACCCCTCCAAATTGTTATTTTTCTTCTTCTAAGCAAAAACTCTGACCCTCCTCGCTACAATTTAGTACTTTAAATTTAGTTACTGTGTTACTGTGGCTCCTGGTATGAGGATTTGTGGGTTAACGGGCAAAAATAGCAAATGAAACTGAAAGTACTTGATTTGTGTTTAATAGATTAGCTCAGGTTCCAAGGAGTATGAGTACAATCCTTACCAAGAGAGAGAGAGAGAGAGAGAGAGAGAGAGAGAGAGAGAGAGAGAGAGAGAGAGAGAGAGAGAGAGAGAGAGAGAGAAAGAGAGAGAGAGAGAGATATTGGGGGGGGACTTTGTAACCCCTTCTCTGGTCTTCTTACTTAAACAATAAGTATATTTCTACACGGCAATTTGCAGAAATGTAGAATTAGGGTAACTGCTAAACAATAACTTCAAAATAAATTTATTTTGACTACTTTGATGGATCTATGATCACAGATGTAGGTGTTGATTGTAATCCGTCTATACCTTCTTATTTGGTCCAGCACACAGGGAATTTGCTGCCCCACAAGTTATCCTATCCCATCTTTAACAGGTCTAATTTTTAGAAAAAAATGTTTCTTATATTGAGCTAAAATATTCCATCCTTTAATGTCTACTCATCAGTCTCCATTCTACCCACCAGAGCTATATAGAATACATTTAATTCCTCTTCTAGGTGACAAAAATTAAAATATTTGAAGATGACCAATAGTAATAGCTAGTATTTCTATGATGCTTTAAGGTTTGCAAGGTATTTATTAATACTTTATCTAAGTCTTCACTTCTTTAGGCTAATGACTTATGCCAGGGCTTAAATATAGTTTTCTGAGGACTCTGCTCTTTGAGTTGGCTCTCTTAGGGACTGCCCTTCATTTCCCTTTTGGGCCCTTCCAAGCAGAGGTATGAACTCAGATTTGGGAAGTCTGAGTGGCCTTGTGTCCAGGTAGGCCCATTTAGGCCCAGGAAAGGTAATCTAATTTTGCATTTTGTTAGAAAAGCAATAGGGAGCCAGTGACTTTTTTTGAGCAGGAGGGGGTAGCATAGTTAGACTTCTACTATGAGGCAATTATTTTCTCCTGTCTTTTGAAAATGGATTAGAGAAGGGAGAGCCTAGAAAGGAGAAAGACCAATTAGAAAGCTATCATGACCAAGTCTATTCCCTGAAAAAGTGTTGAGAAAATGTACCTCTCTCTCATTTGCAGGCATGGGAAGGGGTGCAGATATAGGGGTAGAACATTGCATATTCTGTCATATTACATTCAGTTGATATTTTGATTTTGTTCAACAGCCTTTACCCCCTTTTCCTTTTATATTCATTGTTCAAAGGATGACTTTCTGGATAGAGAATGATGAAAGGATCTATTCAGAAATAAAAATGATGCTAAAAATAATAGCAGTAATTTTAAGAAATATAATTATTTTCTTTATTTTTTTCAATTAAAAATCTATTTTCTTTCCATCTCATCTCTGTCCTCCCTCCTAGTCCCCCTACCCTGGCGCACTGGGGAAAGAAAGGAAAGAAAAAACCAACTCCCTTATAACAAATATTTTAAGTGTCAGTCTTCAATTACTCCCACTGTCCATTTCCTTCTGTCCTGCTGAAGAAAGATGGAGAAAATCACCAGGATGAGGGGATCCACTACAATATGTTACATAACATGTGGCAAGGCAATCCTTTTATACCTTTCTAACTCCCTATCCTACTCCTGAAAGTGGCTTTTCCAAACTTTTTTTCTGCTCCTCAAACCTCTTATGGTTCCCCCCAAGCCTAGTCTCTCAGCTGAGAACCTTGTCTGATAGTTTCCTGAAAAAAACTGAGACCTCAGAGAGCTCCCACTTCTCCCTTGTTCCCATGGTGCTGTATCCATGTATCCTGATTCTCTTCCTAGCTGTCTGACTACTCCCTCTCAGTCTCCTTTGCTGCATCTTCATCTATGACATGCCTGCTAATAGCAGATATGGTACAAGGTTCTGTCCTGGGTCCTTTTCTATTCTCCACCTATACTTTTTCACATAGTGATCTCATCAGAACTCATGAATTCAGTGATCTATGCTGACTTAACCTCTCTCTTTACCTCCAGATTCCCATGTCTACTTCCAACTGCCTGTTGGACAGCTCTAACTAGATGTCCCATAGACATCTTAAACTCAATATATCTAAAAGTGAGCTCATTATTTCCCTGTAAAATCTCCTTCTGAACTTCCCTATTACTGCTGAGAACACCAATATCCTCTCAGTTATGGAGGCTTGAAACCTAGATACATCCTTGACCTCTCATTCTCATCACCTCATATTCAATATGTTGCCAAGGTCTGTCTATTTCTCCTTCATAACAAGTCTTGTATATGTTCCCTTCTTTTCCCTAACATTGCCACCACCCTGATGTAGACTCTCATCACCTGGACTATTGCAAGAGTCTTTTAGTTGGTCTTCATGTCTCAAGTCTCTTCCCATCCCAAGTCATCTTCCACTTAGCTGTCAAATTAGTCATAATCATATAGTAGCTCTCCATAACCTCCAGGATATAATATAAAACCTTCTGTTTTGCCTTTGAAATCCTTTACAACCTGGCCCCCTCCTACATTTCCATTCTTCTTCTTGTTCTTGTTTGTCCTTCATTCTCTAAGAGGACCATAACATGGAGAGGTGATGTCATGACTTGTAGTGAATTGGATTTAAGTGAGTCAGGGCTATACAAAGTTACAAGCCTTGTGCGTACCCTTTGACCCAGCAATACCACTATTAGGTCTTTTTCCCAAAGAGATCATAAAAAAGGGAAAAGGACCTACACATACAAAAATATTTTTAGCTGCTCTTTTTGTAGTGGCAAAGAATTGGAAATTGAGGGGTTGCCCATCAATTTGGGAATTGCTGAACAAGTTGTGGTATATGAATGTATATTGTGCTCTAACAAACGATGAGCAGGCACATTTCAGAGAAACCTGGAAGGACTTATATGAACTGATGCTGAGTGAGATGAGCAGAACCAGGAGAACATTGTACACAGTATCAACAACATTGGGTGGTGATCAACTGTGATAGACTTGATTCTTCTCAGCAATACAGTAGTTCAAGATACTTCCAAAGGAATCATGATGGAAAATGCTCTCCAAATACAGAAAAAAAGAACTGTGCAATCTAGATACAGATTGAACCATACTATTTCTGTTTTTGTTGTTGTTTTTTTTTAGTTTTCCCCTTTTGCTCTGATTCTTCTTTCACAGCATGACTAATGCAGAAATATGTTTAATGTGATTGTACATATATAACCTATATTAGATTGCTTTCTGTCTTGGGGAGGGGGAGGGAGGGGAGGAAGGGAAAAAAATTTGAAACTAGAAATATTATAAAAGCAAATGTGGAAAACTATATCTACATTTAAGAAAATAATAAAATACTTTTATAATTAAAAAAAACAAAGTCACTAGCCTCACTCTCTCCTTTAGAGCCATCTGGATACAGTAGCAAGATATGGATCAGGGCAACTGATAAATATATATATATATCATATAATATATATATAAAACATATACACACATATAAAAACATGTAACACATACACATGTACCCTCTTTTAAAAAATCTCTTTGGGGTACAAGCCTTACAGGGTATTCTTTGGTTAAAAGCTATGCATGGTTTAGAAATTTTGGGTGCATAGTTCCAAATTGCTTTCTAGTATGTCTAGACCAATTTATAGCTCCACCAATAGTCCATTATTGTGCCTGTTTCTCCCCTCCCCACAACATTTATCACTGTGCCATTTTCCTTTTTGTTTTTTAACAAAGTCTGACAATCTGATGGGTATAAGGGAGAACCTCAGAATTATTTTAAGTTATCTTTCTCTAATTATAAGTGATTTGGAGCATTTAAAAAAAAAGTCTTTCTAGCTATAGCTTGGATTTCTTCCCTTGAGAAGAGCCTGTTCATATCCTTTGACCATTAATCATTAACAGTTCTGTCCTTATAAATTTAATTCAGTTATTTCTACATCTTGAGATATAGAGATTATACAAAGATATTTTTTCTGTACTATGTTTCCCCAGCAATTATTATTGTGATATTCCAGGCAAAAGGTGATAAGAACCTGAATTAGGACAGTAACAGTGTAAGTTGAGAAAAGAGATAGGATAATAAAATTAGATATTGGTAAGTAGTAGGGAGGAATAAAACATAACCAGAGACTGTGAAGATGTAACTAGTGACTTGTAACCAAAGCTTTTCATTTTAATATGACCCAGATTTAGTCTCAGTGAGGTGGCAAGTGGTCATGGGGTGGGTTTTCTCACTGTCTGGCTTATGCTCTCATTCAGTACCTTATCTCATTCTTTTTCCCTGGGAACATTAGAATTTAACTGGTTACTAAGTATCTATAGAAAAGGTAAAGGACCCTCAGTTATCATGCAAGTATTCAGCCTATTAACATATCATATATAGGACAGGCCATGAAAAACAGTACATGAAAAACAGAAAGAATTTTCATTCAAGTCTATAAATAGTCAAGACAACTCTGCTTACCTTGCTAGTGGACCACCATTTAACAAAGGACTATCCTACAGTAGAGTCCCTTCTTTCCCCAATAAGGGGAAATTTCTTAGGACCTTAAAGAATTCATCCTTCACTCTCTGGTGACACCTACCTTCCCAGAGATCTATGGAGTGATCTCAAGACTCAGAGAACAAATTTTAACATCAAGCAAACCACCAAAATTAGTTGGTCCTTTCATTTTTGAGGGAGGTTGAAACAAGTATTAGGGTGGAGCTTGGCTCTGCCAAGGACTCTGGACAAAGAGTAGAGGAAAGGTGAGGTGGTGGGAATGGAGGTGGGAGAAACAGTAACAATACTGCAATACCTTAATCAAACTGACTTAAGTCATAAAATATTAGAGATGAATGGGACCTTGGAAATTATTTAGTCAAAGCAACAGACATATTTGTGGGTGGGAAAGATAGCCCCAGATGGGTAATTGAAGTCAAGAATTGCCAGGTCTAGAAATTTTGCATTCTCACATTTTGTCTATCTTGACCATTGGGAGAAAATATTTACAGATCAGGACTCAAGTGGCATAACAGCCCTCTCTGTGCTCATGGGAATGGGAGATGGACAGCTCTATCCATGTTCTGTTGTACTGAATTTGCCAAAGGCACCAGTAGAGGATCTAGTAACCTTGTTCTTGGGTAACAGATAATTAAGAAGAGAAAGACCTTTGGAAAATTAGACAACACAGTAGAGACATGAAGGTAGGAAAGGTGCAGATATGAATTTGCAGTGGGAGAATGACCTGTAATTCCAGTTCATACTGGGGCTGTTATCTATTAAACAAATGAAGCAAAGTAACCATTGTTGGTGTAGCTAGTGTCTCCTGTGCTGTCTCACCTCAGGATCTTAGGGAACCTCAAAATTTCCAAGAATGAAAAAGCAGATTGTGAAACAAGGAAAATGGAAAGATCTGCCTGTAATGTATATACCTGAAATTCCCTATTCTCTCTTCATTCGTCTGCAAGAAAGATTTCTTCTCATCCATCTAGAGTGTAAGGAAGAGAGAAAACTGGTGCAGTCAGAAGGAAGCTCCCTGTCTTCCATGCCAACAAGCAGTGGTACACTGTGGAAGTCAGACTACTTGGGTTGCTAGCTGTTGCTACTCATGCCTCTATCTTTGCTAACTGGGAGTAACATGGGAAAGTTGAGGCCAGGCAGTTGATGGGGTTGATGAAGGAGACACAGCTTCAACATGTGGCATTGGTGTTCAGCACTGCAATTTATGCTGTGGAATTGATCAGAGTGGAATGGAAATAGATACTAGAGCAAGAATAGACCCTTGAATGCATTTGTGAAGCTTGATGGAATAGTCGCCTAGGGGTGAAACAGCTCTTGACTTCCAGGTTTAAATTCTTGGGTTAGGGACAGCTAGGTGGAACAGTAGATAAAGAACTGGCCCTGGATTCAGGAGGACCTGAGTTCAAATTTGACCTCAGACACTTGACTTGTACTAGCTGTCTGACCTTGGGCAAGTCACTTAACCCTCATTGCCCTGAAAAAATAAATAAATAAATTCTTGGGTTCAGGGCTAAGGCCTTAGATATACCACTCCC
This sequence comes from Dromiciops gliroides, assembly GCF_019393635.1. NCBI lineage: Eukaryota > Metazoa > Chordata > Mammalia > Microbiotheria > Microbiotheriidae > Dromiciops > Dromiciops gliroides. The sequence continues at coordinate 374,401,049 of NC_057864.1, forward strand.
GCCATACACACAAACACCCCTACTCAGTTCATCATCTGTTAGCATAGTGCTTTGGTTGAGAGGAGCTCTGGGGGGAAATTTTCTGCAGAGAGCTCCAGATAGGGATCATTTAAACAGTTTTTTGTGAAGATGGCAGAGGAGAGGCTGTGACTTTTACAAGCTCCAGATAAACTTGTCCATTTACTCCAAAATAATTCTGTAAAAAAAAGACCCAACAAAAAACCCAACAAACCATAGCAGTCTAATGCACATAAGAACAGAGTGAGACTATTTTTCAGCAAAAGAAGGCAATTTCAATCACCTATTGATCGTGCTAAATAGCTCAGCTTGTGGTCTGGACCCATTCAGGAATAGACTGCTTCCAGTATGCCTCAGAGTCTTCAGTGCCAGCAGCTTGGTCTGAGGCTGGGATTGTGGACTGGTGAGGGGGTTCGGTGGTAGACCAGGATGAAGTGGAGGCAGTCTCTTCTGGAGTTGGGTCAAAGTGTCCTGGTTCTGAACCAGTGGGCTGAATTGAGTGGTGGTGGCCCAGTGAGTGAGAGGCACAGGCACACCAAGCTTCTGACCATAGAGAATCAGAGTTCAACCAGACTTCTGTTTCCAGGTCAAAGAGAAAGTGGCCATGGTTATTCACAGGCTAGGTAGGCTGAGAAGAAGCCCAATCACCCCATGGGCTCTCAGAACAGTATGTTCTGGAAGCAGAGCTACACTTTAAGAAGGCACTAAAAGCCAAGAAATAGGCATCCAAGATGAGCAGGCAGAGAAAGCAGCAGACCATCAAAAACTTCTTTGGGAGAAAGTAGACCAGAATACACCCTCAGAAGAAGATAATAACAAAGTCAAAGCTCCAACATCCAAAGCTTCCAAGAAAATTATGAATTGGTCTCAGGCCATGGAAGCACTCAAAAGGAACTTTGAAGAGAAAGTAGGAGAGATAGAAGGAAGATTTAGAGAGATGGAGGAAAGAATGGAAAGAGAAATGAGAGCAATGCAGAAAACTCATGAGAAAAAAGTCAACAGTTTGAAAAGCCAAATGGGAAAGGAAATAGAAAATCTCTCTCAAGAAAATAATTGCTGGGGGCAACTAGGTGGCGCAGTGGATAGAGCACTGGCTTGGAGTCAGGAGGACCTGAGTTCAAATCTAGCCTCAGACACTTAACACTTATTAGCTGTGTGACCCTGGGCAAGTTACTTATCCCCAATTGCCTCACTGGAAAAAAAATAATAATTGCCTAAGAATTAGGACTGAACAAATGGAAGCTAGTGGCTTTATGAGAAACCAAGACATGGTAAAGCAAATCCAACTGAATAAAAAAAATAGAGGGCAATATGAAGTATCTCCTTGGAAAAACAGCTGACCTGGAAAACAGATCCAGGAGAGATAATTTGAAAATCAATGGACTACTTGAAAATCATGACCAAAATAAGAGCTTAGACAGCATCCTCCAAGAGATTGTCAGGGAAAATTGCCCTGATATTCTAGAAGCAGAAGGTAAAATAGAAATTGAAAGAATACACCAAATACCTCCTGAAAGAGATTCCAAAAGGAAAACCTCCAGGAATATTATAGCCAAATTCCAGAGCTCCCAGGTCAAGGAGAAAATACTCCAAGCAGCTAGAAAAAAGGAATTCAAATTCTGTGGAGCTACAGTAAGGATAAAATAATATCTAGCAGCATCTACATTAAAAGATTGGAGGGCATGGAATATGATATTCCAGAGAGCAAAGGAACTGGGACTACAGCCAAAAATCACGTACACAGCAAAACTGCATATAATCTTTCAGGGGAAAAATGGGACTTCAATGAAAAAGAGGACTTTCAGGCATTTGTGATAAAAAGACCTGAACTCCATAGAAAATTTGACTTTCAAATACAAGACCCTAGAGAAGGTAAACAGGAAAAAGAAATCATGAGGGATATTAAAAGGATAAACGTTTTACATTCCTACATGGGAAGATAATACTCCTAACTCATAAGATCTTTCTCAGTATCAAGGCAGCTGAAAGGAATATACTTAGAGGGCACAGGTGTGAATTGAATATGAAGGGATGATATCTGTCAAGCATTTTTTTTTGTTTATCCTTGTTTTTTGTGGCACAAGCAGGGTGGGGTGGCTTATGTCTGGGGACGAATGTGGGCTCAGGGCCTCCTGGGTCCAGGGCTGGTGCTTTGTCCACTGTGTCACCTAGTTGTCCCATGATGACATCTTCAAAATAAAGTTAATGGGTAAGAGGAATGCACTGGAAGAAAGGGGACGGGAGAGGCAGATTGGGGAAAAGTATATAAAAGATATAAGAAAAAGCTTATGTAATAGAGGGGAAGATGGGGAAGGAGTGGGGGAGTGAGTGAGCCTAACTCTCATCAGAATTGCCTCAAAGAGGGAATAATTTACACACTCAAGAGCGGATAGTATTATATCTTGCCCTGTGGGAAAGTGGGAGGGAAAGTGAATAAGGTGGGGGGAGAGGCAATGGAAGGAAGAGCAGATTGGGGGAGGGGTCAGTAAGAAGCAAAACACTTTCAAGGAGGGATAGGGTAAAGGAAGATAGATAATAGAGTAAATATCCATGGGAGGGATTAAGATGGAGGGTAATACAGTTAACAATAGTAACTGTGAAAGAAAGGATGAGCAGGATGCTATCAGAAGGACATATGAAAAATGAAAACCATCAACAGAGATAGAACTGGTAGTATCTGAATACAGATTGAAATATAATTTTATTTGTTAGCTCCTCTTTCTAAAGGTATTTTGTCTATTTTCCTTCACAACCTGACTAATGAGAAGATGTTTTGCATAACTGCACATGTATAACTTATATTTATTTGGTAGATTTCATAGGGAGGGATGAGGAAGGAGGGAAGGAGAAAATTTAGAACACAAAGTTTTAAAAAATCAAAGTGAAAAGTAATGATGAGCAGGGGAGGTTCAGAAAGACCTGGAAGGACTTACATGAAATGATGCTGACTGAGAGGAGCAGAATCATGAGAACATTGTACACCGTAACAGCAGCATTGTGTGATGAACAATGGTGACAGACTTGACTCTTTTTAGCAATGCAATGGTCCAAAACAATTTCAAAGAACTTCATAATAGAAAATGTTCTCAACATCCAGAAAAAAGAACTATAGTTTAGAAATGCAGATTGAACCATACTGCTTCTACTTTGGGCCTGGTTTTTAAAATTCTTTTTTTGAGGTATTTCCCTTGTGCTCTGACTCTTCTGTCACAATCCGACTAATGCAGAAATATGTTTAATGTGATTGTGCATATATAGCCTATATTAGATTGCTTTCTGTCCTGGGGAGGAGGGAGGGAAGGGAGGGTGGGAAAAAATTTTGGAACTGAAAACCGTATGAAAACAAATGTTGAAAACTATCCTTGTATGTAACTGGAACATAATAAAATACTGAATAACAACAACAACAACAAAAAGCCAAAACATTTTTCCTTTTATTTTTCACTAGTAAACTAAGTGGCTGCAGTATGTTGACAGTCTATGTTCTGTGGATGTGAATTGTCTTTCCATGGAGAGTTCAAATTGTTCTGAGACAACAAAATTTGGGTGTCCTGAACATGACCAGGCCTTCTCTTACTCTGTGTCATTGCTTAGACTGATCCTGGTGCCTGAAATTTCTTATCCCTTCTCTTTACCTGCTGAATGCATTCCTTCTTTACTTCCACTGCCTAGAATCTTTCCTTCCTTTAAGTTTCAGCATTAAGTATCACCTTCTTACACAGAAACTTTCTTGATCCACTTGATGGCCAACATCCTTTCTTCCTGTCTTGTCTCTCTCTGACTACCTTGTATTTATTGTGTTCTTTATAAACTTATGAATGTGGAGTGAACCCTCATGTGTGGTGAGGGGTTACATGTAGCAAGATGCCAAGGGATTGGGTATATAGATGAGATGACCCTTGGGGCCAGTCTCTGGTATGATTTCTGATGCTGCCAGAAGTCCAGTTTCCAAAGGTAAATATGGACTCAGGATACATTCTTTGGAGATTTGTCAGAAAATCTGCACCCAGCTGTGGACCATTTGAATGAAGGATAAAACTTCTGTTCTTAAATAAGAAAAAATGCATTTCCCTTTAACCTAAGAAAGATCGACAGGCAGCCTGAGAGGAAATGTTCCTGCAAAACTTGGTGTGGGGGTAGCTAGGTGGTACAGTGGATAAAGTACTGGCCCTGGATTCAGGAAGACCTGAGTTCAAATCTGACCTCAGACACTTGACACTTACTAGCTTTGTGACCCTGGGCAAGTTACTTAACCCTCATTGCCCTGCAAAAAAACAAAAACAAAAACAAAAAAACCCAACCAACAACCCAAAATAAAAAACAAAAACAAAACTTGGTGTGTCTGTACAACCACCAAATATATAAAAAAATGTTATATAAAAACTCAAAGACTGAACAACATAATTTCCTAAGGGGAAAAATACCTGAAGAATTATGGCTATCTTATTACTTATGATGAAATTAAAAGGGGATGAAGAAGAACAAGACAGAAGATCAAAAAGAATTATAAGCACACCCCAAACAACCCAAATCAGTGATCTGGCATCATTACTGCAGTGTGCCTGCCTGTGTATTTCAGATAATAGTTGACATGATAAATTAAAGAGGCTCATACTAATCAATCATTCTTTTTGGCCTAGAATCCTAAGCAAGTGGAATGTTGTCTCCCACACCCTGTGTTCCCCACTTGCCAATAATAAATGCGGGTTCCACCCAGCCCCTGAAGTTTGTTTACAACAAATCAAGCAATTCTGATTAATAGGTTGCAACAAGATAAAGATTTGGTTGAGACCTGTATGCATTTGGGGAAAATAATTATAAATGTTAATTTAAAAATTAGGAAGAAATTAAGCTTTACTAATATTTAATGTATGGAGCGACACTTTGGAAGTCCAAAAAGGCAGTGGCCACCTCGCTAAACCAAGATTTTATTTTAAAAACTTTAATTTTTATTTAAATTTTTCCCCAATTACATGTAAAGATTTTTTTTGAGTTCCAAATTTTTCTGCCACTCTCCCTTCCCTTTGCCCACTCCTGAGGCCAGTAAGTAATTTGATATAGGTTATACATTACAATCATTAAACCAAGATTTTAAAGAATCATGAAGTCTATTCAACCACATTACTATTTAATATTTTAGTAAGAACAAAGGGGGCATTTGTATCATTAATAAATAAAATAAAATTGATTTAAATTATTTCACCTTGATCTCATTCTTTTTATTTCTATTTGTGTATTTTTATAATGCATGCAATATGTTAGTACTGTGTTATATGTATATAATTTATAAATAAGTATACAAATATTCGGGGTCAAGGCTCAAAACTTTTTTTTTTTTTTTTTTTGCTGATAGAGGTGTATCACCAGAAAGGTTTGGAGACCACTGTCCCAGACTGTAACAATCACCACTTAATTGGTCTCCTGCCCTAAGTGTCTCTCTTCTCCAATGCAACCTCTTCAAGAGCTGACAAACTGCTATTTCTAAAGTAGAGATCTGATCATGACAATGTCTCTTCCACTTCAAAATTTTCTGATGACCCTTTATTGCCTCTAGGATAAAATGCAAAGTCTGTAGCTTGGCATTTAAGTCCTCTACAATCTGACTCTCACCTACCTTCCCAGTCTTTTTTTTATTAATATCCTTCATGCACCCTCCATTCTAGTCAAATTGGTTTACTATTCCCTGTACACAGAATGGCATCTCCTGCTTTAAACTGTTACCCAAATTCAGAAGCCACAAACCCCTCACTGACACCTCTTTGGCTTCCTTCAAATAAGCTTTTTTTAAAAAAAACTATTTATTTATTTAGCTATCTATTTGTTTATCTATTTATTTATTTAGAATTTTCATCAAGTTACATGTAAAAACAAATTTTCACTTTGATTATTTAAAAACTTTGTGTTCCAAATTCTTTCAAATAAGCTTTTGTTTCACACAGGGCCTTTCTTGATCAATTCATGGCATTCTTTCTCTCTTGAAACTACTTTGTATATATTTGTCTTATGTTCCTGTACAATGTAAGGTTCTTGAGGTTAGGAGATGTTTCATCTTATCTTTCATAATACAAGCTTTGAGGCATTTAACTCTCACTTGCAGTTCCCCAAATTTCAGCTATTTATGTCCTCTCAGAGTTGGAGCTCCCCATGAGGTGTCAGAGAGTAGATTTTCTATTACTGGAGTTCATAAGGCCTCAGCAGTCTGCTTCTTCCCAATGGTTATCAGTTGGGAATGAGAATCATTTAGTCAGCCCGTCTCAATTAGATTTTAGAAATGTCTATTTACTAAGGTGGTATAGTAAGAAAAGTTGGTACAAAACATTCCCTCCCTAAAGTCTGTGACACAGTTTCCTACTAGCACAAACAGAGTCCTAGGGAAAATGGGCTTAAGTTTTAAGAACAAATGGAATGCCAGAAGTAATTTTCACCCCTTTTGAGGCTACTTGAGAAGTTTCCCACACTACCATGAGCCACTTCTGTCCCCAAAGATGTTAGGATGCTGATGGAAATATAGAAAGTCCAAAATCCTTGGTACTCATAGAAAACAGCAAGGTCCTCCTCCAGCTGTTGGATTAGGTGGGAGGTGGAGAGGAGACAAAGACTGAAGCCAAAGTATTCTCCTCCCTGACAAGTGCCTTCTTCCCAAAGGGTTTAGTGGGAATTCTCTCTTCTCATTTGCCACTTGCTTGGATCTGAATCTCACCCAGTGCTCAAAGAACTCGGATTCTGGATTAGAATAGGTCTTTTACTTTACAGATGAGCTTTAAGCAATATGATTACTCTTTCTGTTGATGTCACTCCAATTCATCTAAGGACTTTTTGTTCAGTCATTTTTCATTTGTGTTTAACTCTGCGACTCCATTTGGGGTTTTTCTTGGCAAATATACTAGAACAGTTTGCTGTTTCCTTCTCCTTACAAATGAGGAAACTGAGGCAAACAAGGTTAAGTGAGTCGCTCAGGGTTACAGTTAGTAAGCCTCTGAGGTCAGATTTGAACTCATAAAGACTCCTGACATCAGGCCTGGCATTCTATCTACTGAACCAACCTAACTGCCCTCCTTCTGCATATACTTCCTACTTAATCGAAAGTGTTTATTTGATTAACTGATAGTAACTCATTCTCACTAAGATATAAAGGACTTATAGTCACATATTTAGTGGCAGGTGGGATTATTGATTACTTCACCAACCCTACCCTTAAACTTTGTATCCTTCACTTCTAGCACAATGTTTCATATAGAGTAGACTCTTAATAAATGCTTGTTAAATTTTCTAATCCTCCCCTTTGCTTCCAAAGCCCATTAAGAAATCTATACTTGCTACATTTACTTCCTTAACCCCTGACAATCTAGTTTCCATCCCCACAATTTTACAGAAATCTTTCTCTTAAAGGAAGGAAGGAAACACACATTTATTAAAAGCTTACTATGTGCCAGGCACTGTGCTAAGTGCTTTACAAATATTATCTCATTTGATTCTCACAACAACTCTGGGAAGTCAGTGCTGTTATTATCCCCATTTTATATATCAGGAAACTGAGGCAGAGAGAGGTTAAGTGACTTGCTCAGAGTTACCACAGCTAAAAAGTTATCTCAGGCCAGATTTAAACTCAGAAAGGTCTTCCTGACTCTAGGCTTAATACTTTCTCTGCTATACTACCTAGCTGTCTCTTAAAACTACCTCCTAATCACCAAATCCAATGGTCTTTACTCAGCTTTCTTGAACTTTTTGTGTCATTTCATACTACTGACCACCTTTAATAGCACTATTTATTTAATAATAGTAGCTGTTACCTTTAACAATTGTTAAGAAAAATACAATTTAGAGCAAGACTGAAAGAAATATTAATATCTAAGTATAAACTGATACCTTGTTCACTTCAAACAATATGAATGAAAGTGATTATTTTAATACTTTAAAGATCTATAATTTTTTGCCATGGGCATAACCTTCAGTGAGGCAGATGATAACCCCTATACAGTTTAGTAGATCATTACATGAGTGGCCATGGCCAAGATAAGTTTTTAAATGGTGATTAAATCACCAGTAATAAGAATCTCTTTAAAACCATTCCTTAGACAATAGACACACAGTCCACTACTTGTTCATAACTGAAGACTTTCTAACTTGGAAGGTCACACCAAGACATGTGCTGCAATAGCATAACCTTTGAGAGTCTGTCTCCCCCAAGTTTTCATGCCATGAAGCCACAATGAGGAATTAGAGTAGGAATTTTATCACCTTTAGTTAACATATTGAGGATAACTTGCATTTTTAAAGCTCTCAATGGACACAAAGACCTTCACCCACATTATATCATGTAATCCTTTGAAGTAAAATGGAAAGAGCCACAGATTTAGAATTAGAGGATGTTGATTGAGATCAAAGCTCTGCTATTTACTACATCTATGGGTTTTAGCTCCCTATAATGTGAGAGGGTTGGACTAAGGTGATCTTTTAAGCCTCCTTCCAGTTCTAAATACTATGAACCTAGTGCAAATGTTATTTTTCCAATTTTATAGGAAATAACAGCATTCATAGAGGTTATACAACTAGTAAGTGACAAAGCCAAGACTTGTATGCAGGTTTTTTACCCCCAAGCCTGATGTACCATTCAACCTTCTTCACCAATCCAGTGCTTAATCTAATTTGAGTATTCTCCCACACCTGGGGCAGCTAGGTGGCCCAGTGGATAAAGCACTGGGACTAGAGTCAGGAAGACTCATCTTCCTGAGTTCAAATCTGGACTCAGACACTAGCTGTACCACCCTCGGCAAGTTGCTCAATCCTGTTTGCCTCAGTTTCCTCATCTACAAAATGAGTTGGAGAAGAAAATGGAAAACCATTCCAGCATCTTTGCTGAGAAAGCTCCAAATGGGGTTACAAAGAATCAGACACAACTGAATGTCAACAACCCAGACCCAATTTGTAAACTCACTCTGTATCTTTCTTTAGTTAGAAGCCTTCCAGGCCCTACTTACTGTGGTAGTGCTTCTGGATTCTTCCCAGAAGCCTGTGCTAAAAAGCCCCTAGCAAGGGAGCTTTGAAGTGTCTCCTTGCTTTTATCAGAGGGATGGCATCATTCTGCCTTCTTGGCTTTGCTGATTAGCTCTGGGGCACAACAGCAGTTCTCTGCTTCCTTTCTTGGTTAGCTCTCAAAATCCTCACCCTGTTCTCTCCTTTCATGACTAAAGCACCAGCAACAAATATTCAAATGTATTCACTACATATGCTTTCCCTAGAACTGGGACTTTAGAAAATAATTACTCCTGGCAACTCTGCCTGTCACTCAATCCTTAAATTGTCCCACCCTCCAATATTTTACATTGAATTCTTTCTCCCTTCCACCCCAACCCCATCAAGCTGTGCAGTTTTTCTATGTCTATGACTTGGTTTGTGTTCAAAACTTCTTTTAATCTGTAAATGGGGGCAGGTTCGTTTTCCCCGTTGATATTTTTTAAAATAGGGAAATAGTCCGGAACTCAAATGTAATCTTCCCAAAATATTTTTAAAAATACATTTGAACCAAACAGAAGAGTTTTATTCAAATTAACTACAAAGGACATATGAAGGAAGATACTATCTGCATCCAAAGAAAGAACTTATAAATAGAGTAATTCAGACTTCTCTTGTATGAAGGGAGAGCCAAGACATTTTATATGGATTTTCCAAATCACAGGGTGACATATCCCCCACCCCCATGATGTGGAAGCGATAACTATATGTGTGTGTGTGTATATGTATATATATATGTGTATATATATATATATGTATATATACACATAGATAGATAGATAGATGATAGATATATGTAGATAGATATAGAATGCATATACAAATACATATTATACAGATATACATTTATATATGCACATACATAAAAGAGAATCAATAAAATATTTCCAAAGAAAACTAAAGAAACAATGGCAGCAAATCCTTCCCACTGCCTTTTCTGATGGTGATCCAGGGACTGATAGATGACAGGATTCCATTGCACCTAGGGTCCGGTTCCACTGATATTCTCCTTTACTGATTTATTGGTTTTAACCATTCCTGTTCCAAAAGCTTTACCTGGCACTCTCCATTGCCTTCTGCACACCTTTGTCTTTGCTGCCACCATAGGATATCTCTATCAAATATCCATACTGCCAGCCCTCCTTCTTTCCTTCCTCTCAGCTAAAATATGATGCCCATAGGAAAGATTTATCTATGAATAAACAGTATATACATCAGAATGTAATGGCAGCATGGTATACTGGAAAAGGATTTGGAATAAATAGGTCTTAATTCAAACCTCAGGTCTGACATTTATTTTACTACTTATGTGACCTTGGACAAGTCACTTAGTATCATAGATTAGAGCTGGAAGAGACCTTAGAGACCAAAAACTGAGAGAGGTTATGAATCGCTCAAGGTAGCCAGCAATAAAACTGGGATTTAAACCCAGGTCTTGTGAGTCCAGATTGATCTCTTTTCCCTCTGCCACATAGTTGACTTAGATCAGTGGTTCTGAACCTGTAGGCCATTGGACCCCTGGTAGACGCTGGAATTATTGCAGGGGTTCTGAAATTACATATATGCCCTAGACTAATTTTGACCTTTGTTTAATAAAATGTGTCAAACTGCTTGGAAGTGAGGAATAAAGGAAGTTTGGTAAGGAGTAGCTTTCTCCCAAAGCTCCCTCTCTCCTAAGGTCACGGCCGCTGGCAACTACTTTCCAAGCAGGTTCTAGGAAAGCATCTTCTGGGCCTCCCCCACTACCCACCCTTCAGAGGGAGGTAATTAGAGAAAAAAAAAAGTCATACGTGTAGGAAGAACCTGGGAAAGAGTAGTTGAGGGGACCAATGAGAGGAAGTAGCTAGTTCTCTTTTTTAGCCAAACACTCCTAAGTAGCAGACTCTGGTAAACCTATTTACGTGCCTGTTTTTTCCTTTGTTAGAATATAAGATTCTTGGGGCAGCTAGGTGGCACAGTGGATAAAGCACCAGCCCTGGATTCAGGAGGACCTGAGTTCAAATCCAGCCTCAGACACTTAACACTTACTAACTGTGTGACCCTGGGCAAGTCACTTAACCCCAATTGCCTCACAAAAAAACCAAAACCAAATAACAACAACAACAACAACAACAAAGAATATAAGATTCTTGAGAGCTGGGACTGTTTCCCTTTAGGCTTCATATACCCTATGTCTACCACAGTGTTTCCAGTATAATAGATGCTTAATAAATGTCTGCTTGCTTGATTTTGGTTCCTAAATGGAAAACACACACACACACACACACACACACACACACACACACACAGATGTGGCCATTGAAAAAGGCACTATTTTAAAAGAAACTTGGAGGCATTGCTATCCCTTTACTTACATTAGTAAGTGAAAATAGTAGAGTTAGCTTGAGATTGCTTACCAAAGCAAAGTGAATACAATAAAAGGAGATGGAATTGACAATTACACTTGAGGTGATGAACATTTTGGAGAATCTTAACATTTCTACAAGCCCAGGTTCTTCCCCTGCCCCCAATCTCTCAGAGCTAAACTATAAAATTAGGGAAATAGGTAATTAACATAAATTTCTTTTAAAACATAAAAAGTTATCATGACATTTAAAAATTCTCTGATATCTTTTTTCTTCAAATGTACCTCAAATTTACATTTCACATGGGGAAGATAGTACATAGGCTTCAGATGGGAGAGTCTACTTTTGATACTTGAGATCTTTCTTGGGGGAGGGGTGGTGTCAAAGAAGATGTGGAGAATTTCCTTTCTGTAATTTTAATCAGAGAGGAAGCTTTTGCATAATGGATGGAGAGCTGGGCTTGGAGGCAGAAGACCTGATATCAAACACTGTCCATCTTGGCTGCATGGTCAAGCTGCTTAACCCCGCAGTGTCTCCAAGGAATACTAAGCTTCTACATTGTAAAGTCGGTCCTCTTCTGCATTGAGAGAGAAATTTCCATGTGGGGAATTATACATACAGATTAAATCACAGATGTGTTCCAATTTTTTAAAAATCCTACTTCATTTACATTAACATTCATAAGGAAACAAGGTTTGGTTTTTTGTTCTCATTTGGTGTGTGAATACGTGTTTTGGGGTGGGAGGGTGGGGTTTCAGTATTTGATTATCTCTATTTGGGGGTTGAAGAAGTACTATGAGAAACTGTCCCAGTAGCTGTCATCACAGAAAGAATAAGGCAACAAAGCTCTTATACAAACCCAAGGGATTTGTCTACTTTTGTCTATTAGCTGCAACTTTAAAAACAGAGCCTTGCAAATATTTAATGACCTTGGCATTCAAGACCACCCAGGAAATTGTTAGTGTAACAATTGAGAGGATAATAATTCAACTGGTTGCTTCAGTGGGGTCTGAAGTAAGCTAGCCAGCCAGACATGGTGATTAGCAGAAGCCTGTGAAAAGGGACTACACAGACTTCTCTTTCTGTTGTGGAAAAACAAAGGAAGAAAATAATAATGGACTTTTGCCTCAATCCACAGGGAGTCTGGCTTCACTTTTGATAAACTACAGTTCCCTCTGCTGGCTAAGTTAAAGGTCTGCATGATTTTGACCCTTGACCAACATCTTTAAATCAATTGATCACCATTTATTAAGCTCCTACTATGTGCCAGGTACAGGGCTAAGTGCAGACATACAAAAAAAGAAGCTCCTATGTTTAAACTTTATTATATACAAAAGAAAAGTCTTTATATTCCAAATTATGTTTTCCTCCCCTTGCCCCCTCTATTTTCTAGCAACAACTATGGCCAATGAATATATTGAGCATAAAAATTTTCTATTCTTTTTTCACAGCTGCAATGATGCCATCAGCTTTCATTGTGTTACTAATGGCTAAAAATAAGAGAGGGCTCAGTAAAGCCTGAATTGATCAGAACTGCCTTGTACTGATAACACTTTGATAACCTAGTGCTGGAACAATTTCTTTGCCTTCTCATTTAATTACTGGATATTTGTAATTAGCACTCCTTTTGGTTATTTTAATGTTCGTTTTTGCTGCATATTGACTTCAAACTTCAAGGACTGAATGTAATTACTTTTCTACTCTCTTCTACTATTAGAGAACATCAAAGATGATATTTACAAACATCAAATTTGTACTACTCCCTTCTACTATTCCAGAATAACAAAGATGAATTTACACACACATTGCTTTTCCTGCCTTATATGACTAAAATTAGAATTACAGTGGCTTGCAGGGGGTAATAGTTGATGTCAACCATTGAAGATGAAAACATTAATTTGGTTTCAAATCCTGTCATTGCTGGCATAATGGATGGCATCTGTTTAATAGATGTTTCTTTAATACAATTGGATTGAATAACATAAAACATTTTAAAAGGGTATATAGAGGTCTTTTGAAAAGTCTAAAAATGGGGGCAGCTAGGTGGCACAGTGGATAAAGCACCAGCCCTGGATTCAGGAGGACCTGAGTTCAAATCTGTCCTCAGACACTTGACACTTACTAGCTGTGTGACCCGCACATTGCCCCACAAAAAGTCTAAAAATGCCAAGCATTTACATTTATTATTTCTATAATGAAAATTTAAAGCACTGTAAAAAAAGCTACTAAGAGAACCCGATTGAAGCTATAAAGGAAAAAGAGGTTATTGGCAGAAATAGATGGAAAAATAATTTAAAACCCAAACTTCCTTGACTAACAAAGTGGTAGCAGGTTTAGGTATCATGGAAGATTATTACTAACTACTTGGGGTCCCCTACATATTGACAAAATACTCATTATTCCTATTGGCTCATCCATCCATGGTTAGGAAGAACATAAGCAAAAGTTAGTACATGGAGAAAAATAATTTAATATTGTCTTCCAGTATATCTATGTGCAGTGTACATACCCAGCTAGCCACTGGATGTCAGTGTAACCCCATGATCCTATTGTGTTTGTTAATGCCAGGATGAAGTGGTCTTCTGTGTCTGACCTACTTATGAATTTGCAATGTATATATTCAGACTTAAAGGAGTATAAGGAAATGCCCCAGACAAGAAGAGAGGGACAATTTCAACAGCTAAATGACTCACACTTTTGGGTTTTGTTTTGTTTTTTCTTATTGAATAGCTCCAGAACCCCAACACCTACTTTGGCTCTGTGGTACCACCAGTATAGTCTTAACCCAGAAAGATGAATTGATTTATTCTTAAGTAGTCAAGCAAGGATTTCAAGGGAGATGCTATGATTTCAAATACATGATTCTCTTTACTAACTCCATTTTACACAGCATGGTGAGGTTTGTAGAACATTTTGTATTCATTGTGTCATCCTCTCAAAGCCCTCTGAACTTTGTGCTATCATCTTCCTTTTGGCAGGATCTTTATTTTTGCCCCCAATTAAGGATTTAATAACTTCTTGACTTGCTCATTTTATCCTTCAAAAGGTGAAGGAGGGGCAGCTAGGTAACTTAGTGCGTAAAGCACCAGCCCTGGATTCAGGAGGACCTGAGTTCAAATCCAGCCTCAGACACTTGACACTTCCTAGCTGTGTGACCCTGGGCAAGTCACTTAACCCTCATTGCCCCCCCCCCCAAAAAAAGTGAAGGAATCAAAGGGGGGGGGAATTCTATTCTGGATCTGATTCTAATGAACAGGGAAGAATTGGTATCTGAGTTGAGGCAGACTGTTCATCTCCTCCCCAAAACGTGAGGAAGATCCAGATCACCCTAAACAGAGCATTCTGGCACCAGCGATTCCTAGTCAGCCATGTGGACACCGGAACAAGGACACTAAGGTGTGTTGTTACTGTCGTAAGGAGGGGCATGAATTGAGAGAATGTAGGACTTGGAGAAGAAATTCTAATTCTAATTACAGGCGAAATCAAAATAGAAATAGATCTTTTTGGAGGAATACAGAAAGGCAGTACCAGAATAATGGTAACCAAGACCCCCCTCAGAAGAGGACACAGGAATGATGGTGTCTTGGGGAGGAATGGAACATAGATAATGAAAGCCATATATTCCCAGATCCAGATTTTTTGAATGCACTTGTGCCAGTCCATTCACCTCCCCAGAGTAATGAACCACATGTCACCTTAAAAGTGGGGGAGACTTATTATGATTGTCTGCTAGACACAGGAGCCTCTAAATCAGTATTAGTAAGCAAACCAGATGCTGGGTGTAGACCTGTAGGATTTTTGAATGTAGTGGGAGTCTCAGGAAAGAGCCAGAGAGTGGCAAAATTGAATCCTCGCATGGTATCTATGGGGCCCTTAACAGTGGAACATTCATTTTTACTCATGCCTGATGCCCCTGTAAATTTATTAGGTCGTGATCTCCTTTGCAAGCTTAGAGCAACCATATCTTGTGCTCCAGATGGGGCTGTCTCCTTACAATTGCCAGAGGATACTGTTCATTTATTACCAATTTTACTTACAGAAGCTCAAGGAACAGCAGGGGAGGTATCCAAAATCCCCTCTGACATTCCTGAGTCTTTATGGGCCTCATCCCCTAATGAGGTGGGGCTCCTTAAGTCTGCCATGCCTGTTACCTTTAAAGTTAAGGGGGGACCACCCCCCTCCATTCCACAGTATCCATTGTCTAGGGAAGCAATAGAAGGGATCACCCCTATAATTGAGGCTTTGAAAAGCCAGGGTATTATTATTCCATGTCATCACTCTCCATGCAATACTCCCATTTTGCCAGTTAAAAAACCCAAGCCTGGGCCAGATGGTAAACCTGTTTATCGCTTTGTGCAAGATCTTAGAGCGATTAATAATTATGTTATTCCTAGACATTCTATAGTCGCAAATCCGGCTATGATAATTTCCTCAATTCCCTATGAATCTACATGTTTCACAGTGGTAGACCTTTGCTCTGCCTTTTTCTCCATACCAGTACATGAGGACTTCCAATATTTATTTGCTTTTACCTGGAAAAATAGACAGTGGACCTGGACTAGACTCCCACAGGGATTTGTAGACAGTCCCACATTATTTTCCCAAATTTTACAGCAGGATCTGGCCTCTATTACCTTTAAGGGCTCCACACTAGTACAATATGTAGATGACTTACTTTTGGCCTCTCCTAATGCTGAAATTTGTCAGGAAGATAGCCGTCACTTACTGCTGGAGCTGCACAAGAGAGGACACAAGGTTTCCAAGACAAAGGTACAATGGTGTTTGCCCCAGGTAGAATATTTAGGATTTATTTTGGCTGCTGGAACTCGCTCTGTCTCTTCTAAGAGAGTCCAGGCCATTCAACAACTCTCTGCCCCCACTACTAAGAGGCAGTTGAGAGCCATTCTGGGAGCAGCTGGGTACTGTAGACAATGGATACCCTCTTTTGGTGAAATTACTAAACCCCTCATAGCTCTTACAAAAAGTTCTGTTCCAGACAGTTTACAGTTGGATCCCCAGCATCTCTCAGCCATAAAAGAATTAAAACGGGCCTTGTTATCAGCACCTGCCCTAGGACTGCCAGATTATAGTAAGCCTTTCACTCTCTTTGTGCATGAACAAAGGGGGGTGGCTTCTGGAGTCCTGACTCAGTCACTGGGGCCTAACCAACGTCCTATAGCCTACTATTCAATTCAGCTGGACCCTGTAGCGGCTGGAGCGCCACCTTGCCTTAGAGCAGTGGCGGCCACAGCGCTTTTGGTAGAAAAAGCCTCTGATTTGGTCCTAGGTAACCCTCTAACTGTGCAATGCCCTCACGAAGTGGAGGCTCTCTTACTACGTCACAGGACACAAGCCTTTTCAGATCAAAGGCTGGCTAAGTATGAAATAACCCTGTTAGGTAATGAGAATATCACTTTAAAACGCTGCACAGTTCTTAATCCAGCAACACTACTCCCTAACTTACCATTCTCGGGGGAACCGTTGCATGACTGTGCTTCTTTAGTTGATATGGCTGAAAAACCCCGTGATGATCTTTTTGATACACCTTTAGAAAATCCTGATCTTGTCCTCTATACAGATGGTTCCTCATTTATGAGAGAGGGAACCCGTTTTACTGGAGCTGCTGTAGTTTCTGATTATGACACCCTCTGGGCAGCTTCTCTGCCTTCCCATTTTAGTGCACAGGCTGCTGAACTTGTGGCTCTTACACAGGCCTGTAATATAGCTAAAGATAAGAGTGCCACCATTTTTACTGACTCGAAATATGGCTTTGGCATATGCCACTTTATTGGTATGATTTGGCGTCAACGAGGCTTTCTAACATCCTCGGGCAAGGCTATTGCCAATGGGGACCTTATCAAGGACCTCTTAGATGCCCTAAAACTGCCTTCTTCCCTAGCCGTTGTACATTGCCCTGCCCACACAGGGAATAGTGATCCTGTTTCAAAGGGAATGTAATGGAATTTATTAATTTGATCATTGACAATGCTATGCTAAGGTTTTAAAAATACAGCAATTCAAACAGTTAAAGAAGATAATCCAGCTTTCCAGACCAGAGTCCAGAATCCAGTTTTCCAGACCAGAATCCAGTTTCCTCCTGATGACATCTTACCACTTCAAGAAGACAAGAGAACTCAGAGACTTTATATGAACTGTTTTGCTTTATTAGCTTTTACTATCTCCTTTCTGTTATATACTATCTGTAACATGTACTCTCTGCAGAGGCTCTCCCTTTGCAAGACTAATGTCAAAGCGTCGGTTCATGAGGAAAAAAAAAAAATCGCCCCTCTGGACAAAACTTTCCTCTCTTCCTTTTCTGTATTGTTGTTCGCATATTATTAGTCAGCAAAAGTTATTATATTCTTTTTACTGTTCCATCAAGGAAACATTCCGTTTCTTGAGGAAGCAAAGGGGGGAAATGTGGTAAAATATGAAAGTTTTTAACAGTCGGTTAGGATAAGTGAAAGACGCCAGTTTTTCAAGGACCACCCTTTTGGGGAGGAGATGAACAGTCTGCCTGCTGCGCATGTCAGACTGCCTGCCGGGTACAGTCCGCCTGCTGCGCATGTCAGACTGCCTGCCAGGTACAGTGCGCCTGCTGCGCATGTCAGACTGCCTGCCGGGTTTTTTTGACTTCCGGGGTGGAGAGAACGGGAGTAGCCTTTTTTTTGCCGGCTTGGCGGGACTCCGGGCGGCGCGGCACAGACGGTCTGACTCACTCCAAAGGTGGCCTAAATCGGTTTGGTGAGTTTTTATAAGGAATATAGACAGCCTAGATTTAAGACGATTTGTACTGTATTTCTGTTTTCCTATCCTTCTAATCAACAACACCTTATATACAATAAAGGCTCTATCTAGAAAACCAGAAGCTTCTTCCATTTACTAGTCTGGGAGATGAATTAAGGGAAGGGTTAAGTAGGGGAGATTTATGATCTAATATCCAATTTTAAATCTCACAGTTGGAAATGATGGGAACTCTGGAAGGAAGTAACCACTCCTTCCTACACTTTGTGATAGAGATGGATAAAAAATCTGTGCATAGTCTGACATGCATTATAGATTTGGGGAAAATAGACTTCAAAGAGTTCAGAAGGAAAATAGGTAAGATACCATGGAATAAAATGATTCAGGTGATTTCAGCCCAGGAGGTTTGGGAGATATTTTAAAAATTAAGTTCTGAAAACACAAAGTGAAACAATTCAAGTAAGGAGAAAATAATGGTATTTGTCTGAAGAGACAATGTGGATGCATAGGAAAGTCACCAATCAAGTTAGAATTGAAAAAGATGTCAAGAAGATAAAGGGAAGGTCAGGTAACAGAGGATAAATGTATGTAATATAAAACAATCCTAAAGATAGTTTTGTTAAATGTATGTTAAATCCCAGAATGAGTTATGGTTGATGAGGGAATAGTGACACTCGGCTACCCTGAATTCTCTTGACTTCCTGTCTGATTCATTGACTGCATCCCACCTGCAATTCTGGCTCCAAGGGTCACCATGTATAATATGCTATATATATCAAGTTTAAGTATGAGTTATATTTTGAAGAATTCTTGCTGTTTAATTTGATCATTGACAACACTATGCTAAGGTTTAGTAAAAATCCAGCAATTCAAACAGTTAAAGAAGAGAATCCAGCTTTCCAGACCAGAGTCCAGAATCCAGTTTTCCAGATCAGAGTCCAGAGTCCAGAGCCCAGTTTTCCAGACCAGAATCCAGCTTCCTCCTGATGACATCTTACCATTTCAAGAAGACAAGAGAACTCAGAGACTTTATATAAACAGTTTTTGTTTTGTTGGTTTTTGTTATCTCCTTCTATTATTATATACCATCTATAACATGTACTCTCTGCAGAGGCCCTTCCTCTGCAAGACCAATGTCAAAGCATTGCATTCATGAGGGACTGCCCCTCTGGACAAAACTTTTCTCTCTCCCTTTTCTATATTGATATTAACATATTATTAGTTAGCATAGGATATTTTGGCTGTTTCATTGAGCAAACTCATTCATTTTTTCAAATGAAACAAAGGGGGGAATGTGGTAAAAATTATTTGTGGTAAAGATATATATCAGAAGTTTTAGCTGAATCATTTGAGAGATTGCGCATGCTACTGAAGTGGCTGTTGAAGGACGTGAGGAACTTCCAGTACACAGACTTAAAAGTGAGGGCAGGAATGGAAGTTCTCTCTCTCTCTGGCGGTGAACATGGATGGAGCGGGATTGAAAGGAGTGCATGTGGTTTGGTGTTTGTTCTTTTCAGAGATTTGTGATCTGGCAGGCAGTTTTGGGATTCAGTGTTTTATAAAGGAATAGATGAAGCTTAGATCTAAGATTATTCATTTGTATTTCTCCTTCCTTATTTCCCTAATTGGTTTCAACTCTTGTTGTCTAATTAATTCCCAAGCAATAAAATAAAACCTGATCCATTGTAGATTAAAGCTCAGTGGCTCCTTTTTCTTAAGGAAAGTTAAAGGGGGAGATTAATGCTCCGTATATCTAATTTGGCTCTCACACATAGATCAAACTCTCAATTCTCGATTTGCTCATAGAACGGAGAAGGAAAAAACACAGAACAGAGACCCCAGACATGTTTCTCAGAGGTAAGAGGAAAGAGGGAGAGCAGGAGATGGAAGTCCTCCTTCTTTTAATTCCTTGTGCCTGGGCTATGGGTAAACATGAACCAGAAAGAGGATGGCAGAAAGAAAGTGATTTTTCTCATTCTCACCAGTTTTAATGACATAGGCAGTTAATCCAAGAAGGCCACACCCAACTGTGGTAGGGCATACAGTGGCCTCCATGTTAGGCAATCTGGATATTCTCCAAACATCTTTCAGGGTACCTCTGTATAGGAAAATCTGGCATGTCTAGACAAGCCCAATTAGTTTGATCTTAAATTACTTTAATCTTACAATTAATTTGAACTTCACAACAACCCTATGATATCGATATTATTGTTATCCTCATTTTTTCCCAGTAATTTTTCAGTTGCATCTGACTCTTTGTAACCCCATTTGGGATTTTCTTGGCAAAGATACTGGAGTTGTTTGCCATTTCCTTCTCCAGATTTTGCAGATGAGGAAAATGAGGCAAACAAGGATAAGCGATTTACCCAGGGTCACAGAGAGATAGCAAGTATCTGAGGCTGGATTTGAACTTCCTGACTCCAGGCACAGTGCTCTATCCACTGAACCACAATGGAAATTGAAGCTGAGAGATTAAGTGACTTGCCCTTAGTCAAATAGGTATTAAGGACAATAAAAAGATCTGTGTTTATTTGTCTGTTTGATAAATGAAAAAAGGATAGGACCATTGCTTAGGGTTGAGGAGACAGTGATATAAGGCAGAGTTACTCGATTCTAATTTTGCTTTTGTTTTCTTGCCAAAGATAAATAAGTGATCTTTGCACTGGATTGTTGTTTGTCCTTTGTTCTAGAAGAGGAAAGCGACTTTAGGGAGGTGATGTCATGACTTGCACTGAATTGGATTTACATGAGGGAGGGCTGTGCGAGGTAACCAGCCTCACTCTCTCCTCCAGAGCCATCTGGGTCCAGTGTCAACATATATATCTGAACAACTAGAGATGGCCAGGGATGCCCTGGGAAACCTTTTCCTTTTAAGCTAAGACCTTTCACAGGTCTATTTGTCTGAGGAAATGCTCATTCAGTGATTAAGGCTAGGTAAGAACTGAGGCAAACAAAGGTCTCTTTTACCTAGTCAAAAAAAATAGCTGGGGGGTGGGGCAGGGAGTGGGGTGGGAAATACCCTCACAGAACAAAAATAACTAACAGGGATTTTCTATGTAAGAGGATAGTAAGAGAGTGCATAGCAGTCCTTGAAAAATTCAAGTCTACTGATCCAGATAAACTATATCTTTGGGTCCTGAAAGAAAGGGTAATGTGATTGGTGAGATGATGTCATTGATATTTGAAAGATCATAGACCCCCAAAAGAGAAAAAGACCTATTTGTACAAAATATTTCTAGTAGCTCTTTTTTTTGTGTGGTGGCCAAGAATTGGAAAACAATGGAATGTACATCAATTGGGGAATGGCTAAACAAGCTGTAGTATATGATTGTGATGTAATATTATTGTGCTATAAGAAATAAAAAGCAGGATGATTTCAGAAAGACCTGGAAAGACTTATATGAAGTGATGTATAGTGAAGTGAGTAGAACCAGTAGAATGTTGTGCACAGTGACAAGCAGTATTGTTTGATGAAGAACTGTGAATGACTTTTCTCAGCAATACAAGGATCCAAGATAATCCCAAAGGACTAATGATGAAGCATACCATCCACCTCCAAAGAAAGAACTGATATTGATTGAATGCAGCCTGAAGCATACTATTTTTCACTTTCTTTCATTTTTTTTCTTTTATTCAAGTTTTCATATAAAATAAGTTTTCTTATATAATATGGTAATTTTTGCATAATTACACACAAATAACCTATATCTGATTGCTTACTGCCTCAGGGAGCAGGGAAGGAAGAGAGGAAGGGATAGAATTTGGAATTCAAAACTTTAAATAAAAATGTTTATTATTATTAAAAGTAGAAGAAAGATCATGGAAAATAGAAGAGGTACCCCATGATTGGAGAAGGGTAAATGTCTTAATTTTTGTTTTTGTGAGGTAATTGGGGTTAAGTGACTTGCCAAGGGTCACACAGCTAGTAAGTGTCAAATGTCTGAGGCCAGATTTGAACTCAAGTACTCCTGACTCCAGGGCCTGTGCTCCATCCACTGAGCCACCTAGCTGCACTTGATTTTCTTTTAAAGGGAAAAAGAACAATTACATGAGTCTGTAAACTATGGGGCAGTGAGTATGTTTTTACTTTCTGGAAATTTTCTAGAATAGATCATTATTAAATAGATGGTTGGTGAAATCTACAACCACAATTCCTGCCCTGATGGAGCTTAACTTCTAATTTTTGTTGTTCAGTCATTTCAGTTGTATCTGATTCTTAGGGACCCCATTTAGGGTTTTCTTGGCAAAGATAGTGGAGTGGCTTGCCATTTTCTTCTCCAGCTCATTTTATAGATATGAATAGGGTTAAGTGATTTAACATAGGTAAGACTTTAACAGGACTAAGTGACTTACCTAGGATCACATAGTAAGTAAGTGTCTGAGGCTGGATTTGAATTTACCAAGAGCTAGTCTTCCTGATTCTATCCACTGTTCTATCCACTGTGCTGGCCATGTGCCCTACTTTCTAATGGGACAGATATATTGACAACTAGGTACATACAAGATATAAACAAAGCTTAAGGAAGGCAATCTGAGAAGGGAAAGCCTTAGCAACTGGGTGGACTGGGAAAGGTATCTTGGAAAAGGTGGGGTTTTATTTGAGTTTTAAAAGAAGTTAGGGAAATCAAGAAGTAGTGGTCAGGGAACAGAGCATTCCAGGTGTGGCAGATAGTCAGTACGAAGCCATGAAGATGGGAAATGGAACAATGTGTTCAAGGAACTGCAAGTAGATGAGGGCTGCTAGAAGTGTTACCAAGTGCAAGGAGGAGAATCAAGTGTGAGAAGACTAGAAAGGTAGGAAAGGACCAGGTTATGAAGAGCTTTGAATGTCAAGCAAAATATATTTTATTCTGGAAGTAACAGGAAACCACTAGAGTTAATTGAACAAGAGAATGACATGATTAGACCTCTACTCCAGAGGATAGCTGTCTTCAAGGGTTTTTAAAAATTGTAGTCAAATCAACACCACCATTGCTTCTGGAAAAAGCTTACCAAAAAACTGACCTATTGTTTCACTTATCATCCCTATTATTTAAACATCCTTCCCTGGTTGATACTCCCGTATATGTGTTTTCTGCACCCCCCCCCTTTTGAGTATAAGCTATTTGAAGTCATGACTGTCTTACTTTTAAATTTTTTTCTTTATTGTTTATCATGCTGCTTAGAACAGTAAAAGCTTAATAAATTATTTTAAACTAATTCATACCTGATTTTTTCTATAGACTTTTACTTGATCTAATCAATAGGCAGCATTTTCAAGGGGAAACTACATGTATAGGGTCAACTCCAGAAGGCCAGGAGTTGCAAACTTTGAGCGTTTTTAACTGAGCTGTGGTAATTTTGATGAGCACATGCTTGCAGTGGAGATCTGTAATGTGGTTCATCTCCATAAAATCCTAGACTTTATGAGTTTAAAAGCATTAACTCATGTCTTAGTAACATTCCACCCTGATTATTATGATTCTTGGTGTGCTGCTTTACCATCTGCCCACCTGCAGGAATTATAGTCCTACTGAATGATACATCTAAAATCTAGAGTCAGATAAAGAAATATGATAATTCCTCAGTTCTTTCTTGCTTTCTTGATGCCATTTTTACACTTCCCTGGTATAGACACAATAATTAATTTCTTATAGTCATAAGTTTTCTCATCTCATCTTATCTATGTGTGTGTATGTATATATACATATATAGATATTTATACCTAATTTTTTCTTTTATGGATTTTATTTCTCTTTTGATCCACCTTGAAGTTTCTGGTTACTGTTACACAATACCTGGGGGATCCACAGGATTATGTCTTCCATCAGGCATAATCAATTCATTTTTCTTTAAAGTATGATATTTGTGAAGAAAGATTTGTGTTCTCTTTGATGTTTTTCTCATTCTTCCTTCTGTTTTAGGACACTCTATGTTGTTAAATTCATTTAAAGTTTATCTTATATTCCATAAAGATTTCAACTCAATTCAAGGATACAGATTCAGCTGAATTAAGAGAAATAGAAATTAGAATGAACCTATGAAGCCTCCTTTTTTTAGGAGCTGGGAACAAAAGGGCAGGAGAAAGGAGAAAGGAAGCATAAAATTATAGAATCTCAGTGTTGGAAGGAACCCCTGCCACAAAACCCAATTCAAATATGAACTTCCTATATCACTTACATGAGCAGTGGTCATTCAGCCTTTGCCTGAAGCCTTCTAGCAAGACAAACCTTTTGAAGTGACCCATTATGTTTTTGGATTGCTACCTATATTCCTTTTTTTTTTAAACAGGGCAATGAGGGTTAAGTGACTTGCCCAGGGTCATACAGCTAGTAAGTGTCATGTGTCTAAGGATGGATTTGAACTCGGGTCCTCCTGAATCCAGGGACAGTTCTTTATCTACTGCACCACCTAACTGCCCCACCCATGTACTTCTAATTCTCTTGTAACCTGTACAGTTCATAAACTCATACAATGTTGGAACTGGAAGGAAGGCATTGTAGAGCCCACTTTGATCAAAGGCTTCATTTTCCAGATTTCCACTCTGCAGAAGTCAGGCCACAGGTCTAGTTAATAGCTGAGCCTGGAACAGAATCCTCATCTCTTGATATCTAGTCCAGTGTGCTTTAGCCCCATGCCCTCAATTACTTAAAAGCTTCAATGGATCTGTGAAGTGAGCATACCCTTGAACAATACAGATTACAACCCAAGTCTTCTCATCCTCTGAACCTCTTGTCTGTGTCCCTCTAGAAATCCTCCATAGGAGAACTACCGCTAGCAGCTTTGCTCATACTTTGGACAATGGGTATTCTCTGTTTACCTGTTTTTCCTATGTTCATAGTTAACTGAACTCTTCTGAGTTATTATAGATCTAATTAAAAGGCTCTTCAGGTTTGATGGAACAAACAAAATGGTGGATTAGTAATTTTCTCCACACTTCTTCAACCCTCTGTCCTCATTCCCCTAAAATAAATTGTGTGCCAGATGTATGATAATTATAGCAGTATTCACTGAAGAAGGCAGAATCTTTGGCTAGATAAAAACCTATTACAAATTAATACCCCTTCTCTAGCAGATTCCACAAGTTCAGAACAGGAGGAAAAGCAAATTTACAAACTTGTATGCAACCAGGCCAGAGGTGAAGATCCCTTGCTGCTTTAATGACTGCCTCTAGACCTGCCTCAAACCCTTTTACCCCACAAGAAGCAGCAAGCACTGCTTTTTCTCAGACATATGAAGAAAATGAGGGAAGAATGAAATAAGATATCTGGGTGGGGGACTGCATCAGATTGGAAGAAAGGGGACTGAGCTCAGCTTGAGGAAGTCTTGTCCTGCCCAGAGGTTACTCAGAACAAAGACTTAGACCACTTATATGCCATGATATTAGGAGTCTGGGGTAGCCTTGTAGCCTGGGCTTAGGGGTCTGATTATCAGTAAAGGGAAGGGGCCAGAAAGTCAGTGACAAAGTCCAGCACAAAATCAAATAAAGCAATATAGAGGATGCTAAAACAGAAGGAAGAATGAGAAAAACATCAAAGAGCACACAAATCTTTCACAGCAAATATTATACCATGTAGAAAAGTGAATTAATTGTGCCTGATGAAAGACATAAATTCCCTACCCCCCCTCAATGGCATCATGGAACAATAAGAAAAAGCTCCAAAATGGTACAAAAGAGAAATAAAAGCCATAAAAGAAGAAATTAGAAATTAATATATAATTATCAATATAATATATCTAATTTTGCATTGAAAACTCAATTTTTTTAACCTATGTATATATATGCATATAAATACATACATATATATATGTACACATACATATATTTGAAACAATTTGGTGACTAGGAGAAATTGAATCCATAATTGAAAATCTCTTTAAAGAAATAAGAGATTGGGGTAGCTAGGTGGCACAGTGGATAGAGCACCGGCCCTGGAGTCAGGAGGACCTGAGTTCAAACCCGGCCTCAGACACTTAACACTTACTAGCTGTGTGACCCTAGGCAAGTCGCTTAACCCCAATTGCCTCACCAAAAAAAAAAAGAAAAAAGAAGAGATTAACATAATTGGAACACAACAATACTGAAACTAAGGGAAATTTGTCAGAAAAGCAACAAAAGGCAACCATGTTCAAAGAATAAATGAATTATATTCAAGTTAAAGTGACTGACCTTCAAAATAGGATATAATAAGATAACTTAAAGTTCATAGGTTTCCCAGAAAACATAACAAAGAAATTGTCATGCAAGAAATATAAGGAAACAGTTTGGTATATTTGAATACATCCCACAAAGTACTGATCAAGAGAATCCATAGATTGTTGTCAAGACTTGGGGGCAGGGTGAGGAAATGCTTTAAACCTCAAGTCCAAAAGGGTTTAAATTAAACAATTTTAGTGACAACCAACAATATTTTCAAGTATCCTGGAAAAAGACCTTTAAAAATGCAAGAGAAAAATGTAAACAACTCAAGATTATTCAGTAGTCACAAGAAATCTCAGAAGGGAATGGAATAATACATATCAGAAAGCTTCAACCTAAAATAACATATCTTACAACCTAAGCCTAATCATCAATGACCAAAAAAGGGAGGATGTTCAATAAAAAAGAATAATTTGTAATATCTATGAAACAACAAACAACCAAGATCTAACTAAAATTTTAAAATTACAAATATCTCAAACAACAGCAATATAAAAAAGATAATCTGTTAAGAAAAAAAAAGTAAATCAATTATTTTATGCCTAGAGGCTATTGTTTTTTATTTTTTTATTTTTTGTTTATTTATTTTTTTAGTGAGGCAATTGGGGTTAAGTGACTTGCCCAGGGTCACACAGCTAGTAAGTGTTAAGTGTCTGAGGCCAGATTTGAACTCAGGTACTCCTGAATCCAGGGCCAGTGGTCTATCCACTGCGTCACCTAGCTGCCCCAAGGCTATTGTTTTAAAAAGAGAAAGACTGGCTTTTGTGGCAAAATAAGAACAAAGTATGGAGGATCAAGGGATAATAAAGAATAGAAGAGGAAAAAATTTAAATTGAATTTAATGAATAATGAAAAGTAAAGGTAGAAGAATTGAAATGTAATATCAAGGACTTTATAAAAACCCTGACTTCCTACAGCTGAAGTAAATGTATTTTGAGGAAACTTAATATAAATAGAAAGATGAGGGATAGGGCATAGAGGAGAACAGGTAAAGCTTTCACCCTTACCAAATACATGAAATAATAGTGAAGATGTACATTGTGAGGATACCATCTCTGAGAATGTTATATCTCTAAGGGCAGCATCCCACCCCAGGAGTTGGAATATGTGAGTTCCTAGGGGTATATGAAACCCATAATACTGTTTGCAGGCCAGGAGACATAGCAGCAGAGATAAATGACACAGTTTAAAGAAGAAAACAGTTATGATAAGGGTCAGGAGTAGGACTGGACTGCACAATTTCAAACAGGGAAATTTCAACCATGTGGTGCTGCTTCTATTCAATATTGCCTGCTTTATCAGAGGAATTTACCATGAAGATATTTCCCCAATTAATTCTCTTCCAATTAAATTTTTATTTTGTTTGTGTAAAAGTTTTTCAATTTTGTCATCAGATTATCTACACTATCTTTCCCCTTATGTAGGTAAGAATTTTCCCCCCTATGTATAGTTGTGAAACTTCCCTTCTCTAGTTTTTTAATATGATCTGCATGATATCCTTTATGGGGTTTTTTCTTGTAGTACTGGTATTAGAGTTGCTGTCTCCCATTGGCTCAGTTTCCACTACTGTTATAGTTCTGTCTTCTGTGGTTCAGTTCTTTGTGTCTTCATTTGTGACACTTTCCAATAAATCAATCCATCAACATTTTTTTAAGTGCCTACTATGTGCCAGGTAGTGCCTCTGGAGATGAAAAAATTATGAATGATACAATCTCTACCTGAAAGGAGATTGAATTCTAGTTATAGATACTGCAGCAAGAAATCAACCAACATTTACTTATAATTACAGGTACTATGGTAGGCAATGGGTGTGATGTTTAAAATCTAAATGTGTGGTTGCCTTAAATTAGAAGCTTTAGCACCAGTCTTTGGGCATTAACCATTTAATCAAGCATACTAGGTATTAGGACAGAAAGAACATGTGGAGTTAAGAAAAAGCCTATCTAGCCTAAAGTTCCAGCCTGGTCTGGTTCTTCCTCAAGTCCTCCGCCATGAGCCTGTTTCAACCATGAACTCTTTTTCAAACAGTTTGGAAGCTTTTTATAGGTCTGGAGCAGAGGCGGTCCTTACACACTGCTTCAAGCTGATTTGTAGGCATGATCCAAATCCATTGGTTCACTGGACTTGAAGGTGGTCTCATGTTGAATTCAAAGTCCTTATCTTCTGATAACAATACATCCTTAAGGGCCAGCCAGGTGTGGTTACAATCTAACTTGAAGTAGGCTAATCAGCAAAGTCAAACATTCTCACTTAATTCAATCAGTTTAGATTAATTTCCAGGTGAGCCTTTGAGTATCTGCCAATTCCCATTATTTTCTCACATGGGGATATAAGCACAAAATATATAATGATCCCTAATCACAAAGAACTTACATTCTAATAGAGGAGATAGAAAGTACAATGTAAATATAAAACTTTAAAAATACAAATATACATAGAGTAGATAAATACAAGGTAGATTGTCTGGGGTGATACTAGAAGTTGGGGGCAGGGGATCAGGAAAGGTTTCAGGCAGAAGATAGTGCCTGAGCTGCTTCTTAAAGGAAGACAACTCTATGACGCGGAGGTACAGAGGGGGTGTATGTCAGTCATGAGATCAGCTGGGGCAAAAGGCATGAAGAAATGGTGAGTCAGGTGTGAGGGACAGAGAGGACAACCTGGCTGGATTTATAA
Organism: Dromiciops gliroides; assembly: GCF_019393635.1. Taxonomy (NCBI): domain Eukaryota; kingdom Metazoa; phylum Chordata; class Mammalia; order Microbiotheria; family Microbiotheriidae; genus Dromiciops; species Dromiciops gliroides. The sequence continues at coordinate 374,430,020 of NC_057864.1, forward strand.
AGTTATGGAGGGTAAGTAATATCTAATGAAGCTGGAAAGATAGACTGGGGCTAGGTTGTGTAGGGCTTTAAAGGTTTGGTACCTTTAGCAAGGGACTAGCTTTCTAGTAGTTAACCTGAACTATTCTGATGTTATGCTCAAATGTGTTATGGCTCAAAAGCACATCCAAATGTCTCTTAGGATGCTATGAAAATGTCTCTCTTTTCTCCCTTGAATTAATCTGTTTTTATTCCTATCTAGCTGAGGGGGAGCCAGTCCTTTTTGCTGTATGTCTCCCACTTCTCTGGGCAGTATGCTTCCTGCCAACACCAGCTCCTCCCTTTGAGTCTTATGGCTTGGAGGGACCCTTACCATCTTCATTCTTGTCTTTTTGTTCTCTCAGCTCCTTCTGTGGCAGTTGGACCATGATATTTAAATTATCCCAAGGTTGCTTCATTAAAATTTTCAAAAGAGAAGAGGGGAAGGGCAGAGCCATTGGCTTCTTGGCATGGGCAGACCTGCTTCAAGGAAATCTATAGATACAAACAGGTACCAACAGGAATAGGGCCTTTGTACTTGGATGCAACACATATCATGTTCATGCCTATGGATAATGTCAATTAGAAAGAAAATGTTGATTATTATATTGTGCCCTTTTGAATAATAAGTGTTAATGAGCTTATGATAACATTTTTTATGTGGTACTTTTTCACTTGGAGTTGCCTGTGTCATCCTGATCTACCTTTTTGCAAAAGAGTAGATATGATTAAAATGTCTTGTACATTTCTGGTCTTGATTCCCTACATATTTCTCACCCATACATTTTCTAGTTCATCATAAGAATATTCTTAACTTGGCAAGGACTTGTGACAAGCTCCCCTCCTCAGGTTGTCCCCCACCATAAGTAAAATTTCACAGACTTTAATAATCCATAGACCATTGTGACAATTAAAAATATGAGAGACATAGTTTCTTGATAATTGAATCATTTTTATTAATAAGACTGGTGGATTATCAGTAAAATGAGGTCTATGGCCATCTCTCTCAGACCAAAATCCCTAATGGCAGTGGGGTCACAGATTATATGCCCTTCAAAGAGGAAGTATTCCTGAGGAATGCCTAATCACTTCTGATTGGTTGACTTAATTTGGAGGTAGGCTATATTAAGATGAAGGGCTGATTGCAGACCCCCCCTTCCCCAACCTAGGGCTAACTATTAATCTTTACCTCTGACCTAATTTTTACTGCCCTAACAAGAATTTAGAAGGGTCATTCTTATCTTATCAAGATTCCTAAAAGTTTATAACCATGACCAGGGCCAAGGAGAATATTATGATTTATAGGTTTTATAGCCCTGATCAGCATTGAGTCAGAATTATATCTCCAAGATATTAATTACAAAAATCATTTCTCACACAATTTACCTGATTTTGCTTAACTTGATTTTTAAAAAATAAGTTTAATCTAGGCAATGTCATTGCATAAAGAAATATCACAGACATTTTTGAGTCTCCAAGTATATAAAATAAAGGATGTCCTAGGATGAAAGATTCAGGCATTATCTAAGAGTATAAGGAGGTATTTTTTTTCTTCAAAATTATGCTTTGAATTCAGAACTTAAATTCACATCAGAGATTTTTCATTTAATAATTATAGCTGACATTTATATGGCATATTAAGGTTTACAAAGTGTCTTTTTTTTTTTTTTTGGCGGGGCAATGGGGGTTAAGTGACTTGCCCAGGGTCACACAGCTAGTAAGTGTCAAGTGTCTGAGGCCGGATTTGAACTCAGGTCCTCCTGAATCCAGGGCCGGTGCTTTATCCACTGCGCCACCTAGCCGCCCTACAAAGTGTCTTATATTGATTATCTAATTGAAACTTCACAACCATGTGAAATAGGTACTATAGACATCCACATTTTACAAAGGAGGAACAATAAGACTCAGATTAGGTGGCTTGTCTAGGGTTACACAGCTAGTAAATTTCTGAGGAAAGATTCAAGGTGAACTGACTTCAAATCTAGGACTCAAAGAGGGTTTGGGCCCAGGGTAGGATACTCTAATAATAATTGCTGACATTTATATAATACTTTAAGAGTTATAAAACATTTATGACATTATGTATATTGATTTATATGTATATATGTATTTACATGTAAATTTATACATATTTTAAAAGAAAATATTTAATCTTCAAAACAATCCTTCCAGATTGCAGATATTGTTTTTATTGTTTATTGATTTTACAGATCAGGAAAAAAAGGTGTTGTAAATACCTAATACTTTTTTGGATGATTGAATTTAAGCAAATATGTATTTTTCTTTTCTAGTATAAATATGAATGGGATCATAGTAAAGAGTTTACTTATTTTTCCTCACTAATGAAATTATTAATCTTTTTTTTATTTTCAAAATTTCAAAGGGAGTACTGTTCAATGGGAGTATTCCCTACAATAAATGGCATTTACATAGTGTTTTAAGGTTTCCAACATGTTTTCCAAATATTATCTCATTTTATCCTTGCAACAACCCTGGGAAGTAGGTGTTATTATTATTCCAGTTTTACAGTCAGGAGACTAAGGCAAACAGAGGTATAAGTGATTAGGCCAAGGTTATCCAGGAAGTAGATGTTTGAGACAAGATTTGAACTCAGGTCTTTCTGACTCAGGCCTAGCACTCTATGCACTACACCACTTAATGGATACAGATACATGCTTCTCATCTGTGCAACTTTTGTCCATGTTTACCTTTCCATTATCCAGACAGAATCTACCCATTATCTTGGGGACATTCCTCTAGTTCTTTTAACATTATGGGGAGTACATAGTTTCTCTATCTGACATGCTTTCCTCTTTCTACCTAACTTCCTTCTTTTCCTAATAATTATATTATTAATAATTTCCTCCAGGTACAATGCAAGCTTTTGGAAGATAATAATTAAAAATAATTATAAAACATAAATTATAAAATAATTATAGAAGTGCTTAGCACAGTCCCTGGTGCATAATACATGCTAGCTAATTAGTATTACTATTATTATTTTCAATGTAATCCAGTCTTTTTTCTATTTCCATTTAATTCTAAATCTAGCTTATTATGTAGCTGAAGTGTTTGTCTAAGATAAATGTACAGCTTCATTTGCTCAGTGGACTGTCCATATAGCTATACAATTCAACTGAATAGTAGACCTTTATTGGTTTTTTCCTGTGTGGATTGTTAGGCTTGACATATTTGATGTAAATATTTAAACTCATTTCTTTTTTTAGTTGCAAAGTAAATATTTAAATTAATTTCTTTTTTAGTTGTACAGTTTTCAATTATCTGTTTTTCCTCCATATGTTCATCCACATTTGGGGTTATAAACACATACAGTGTCTTTTGTAATTCAATCTCAATCATTTTTGTAATTTAACCAATACAGAGTCCATTTCCATATGCTATACAAATAGGTATTTAATACATACTTCTGTGGATAATATTAAAGTATTGAGTAATCTATGAATAGATTTTTGAGAACATTTTAATTCCTTTAACTGGAAAATCCTTTTTAATTTTAAGGTCAAAAGTTCACAAGCCTTAATGGCATGTCCCAATGATTCAATAGTAAGACAAGCAATTCTTTTTTAAAAATGTCTTTTCAGATTTGCTCTGATCCATTCATTGACTGTTAGTTGGGGCACAGATCAACACATGAAAGTGAAAGCGGATAGATAGATTATGGGTAAGGACCGTAAGACTGGGTCTATACCTGGATGTTAAACTATTCTTACATTTTCAACTGAATGATGAAGACAAATATAAGACAACATTAGGGTGAAGTGGAAAGGCAGTATAGCTATTATGTAGAGAACAGAAAGTCAATCTGGAATCCAGGAAGAAGTGGTTCAAATCCTACCTTTGATACACACTGGTTGCCTGGCCCTGGGCAATTCACTGGACCTCTCAGTATCTCAGGCAACTCTCTGACATTAGAGTTTGCAGAAATGATGCTGAGATCTTGCATCAGGAGAGGAAGTTCCTTCCTGGGAACTCCCTAGACCAATAAAATCACAGGTTCAGTCCTATTTCATCACCAAGAAAGCAATGATGGTATAATCATAGACCCCATGTACCAATGAAGAAAATAGCTTTATCGACTTTTTGATGTGTGATAATAAATTAAGAATAAAGGACCTTAATAGCATAAGCAAGAAACAGCATGCACAGTAGATAGAAGGTTAGCTATGGAGTCAAGACCTGAGGTCAGCCCCTGCCTCTGATACAGATTAGTTATAAGGACATAGACAAATTACTTAATCTCTTAATGCCTTAATCTCTCCAGCTACTTTAAGTTGCTGATGAATTTCCAAACCAGGTGTTCCCTTATACCAATAAAATCTCAGGGCCAGATCAAGATGAAGAAATGGATGGCACAGAGACACTATTACAGTTTACATAGGTGATACTGATAAGGAGGTAGATATCAGGCTGGATAACGCTTGAGAAATTTCACAGTGCTTTAAATGGTCTCAGACTGTCATTTTAATAATCTATCTCTTTAATATGAATACTTTCAGGGGCAGCTAGGTGGTGTAGTGGATAAAGCACCAGTCTTGGATTCAGGAGGACCTGAGTTCAAATCCTACCTTAAACACTAGACACTTATTAGTTGTGTCACCCCGGGCAAGTCACTTAACCCTCATTGCCCTGCAAAAAAAAACCCAAAACAACCAAACACACACACACAATATTTTGCCAGGAATCCCATGCAACTGTGAATCAATGGATGCCATGATCTCATTTAAATCATAAATAAGGGGTAATAGATAAACATGATGGATGTAAATAATCTGTAGAATGCTACACTTGCAAAAAATGACTTAAAAGATGTGTTTGAAGCAATGTATGATGCAAAAAAGAGGTAAGCCTGTCACATAGAGTGAGAGACAAAAGATAGACACCTTGGTACAAGGGTACCAGGTACCAAGTACATTGGTATTCCCAAGATACTGAAAAAATAGGAAGAACTGTATCCTATTAAGTAGAATATCTCTGGAAGATTTATGGAGAAACATGAAGGAAAACCAATGTGACTTGGAGGGATTTCAGTTTGTGTTGAGTAATATATAAGCATAGGTAGCAAGCACCAATACAAAAGAAATTAATTGACTTTTGATGTCTAATAATAGAAAATTTATGAAAGAACACATCACTGGATATGTTATGACCTATAAAAGATCCTTATTTACATTTGTGTGCAAGGTCTCTCTGATAATACCTGTCATCCGTGGTAAGTGTACCATGACTTTTGACCTACATGGTGCAATGGAAAGGACCCTGGATTTGGAGGAAGAAGACCTAGGTTCAAATACCACTTCTCATGCTTAGTGACAGGTGTCACTTAGTGACCTTGGATAAATTACTTAATCTCTCCTATGCTTCAGCCTGGACCTTCACTGGAGGAGGTTGGACTATGTGGTTTCTTTGATCCAATGATTCTAAATTTTGGTGAGCTTCAGTCTGGAAACCTCAGGATCCAATCGCTTAATTTTTTTTTTAACTTGGAAAACTACACATGCAGAAAAGGACCATAGTGTACCTAGTTCTCAGATTTTCCAGGTAAAGAACAAATGACATCCTAATTAACATACACAATTGATCCACTTTAGTCAATAGCATCCTGACCTCCTTCCCAAGGTGATATTTATAGCAACATTATTAATTACACTAAATCTATATGTAGAGAATAACATAATATTAGTCTTATTTCTAGTAATAGAATAATAATTAAAAAATAATAACATGCAGATGAGTTTCCTCATTTGTAAAATGAGCTGGAAAAAGAAATGGCAAGGGATAAAACACCAGCCCTGGATTCAGGAGGACCTGAGTTCAATTCCGACCTCAGAAACTTGACACTAACTAGCTGTGTGACCTTGGGCAAGTCACTTAACCCTCATTGCCCCACCCCCAAATAATAATAATTAAAAAAAGAAAAGGCAAACCACCCCAATATCTTTGCCAAGAAAACCCCAAGTAGGGTGATGTAGAGTTGGACATGACTGAAACAACTGTACAACAATGGAGAAAAACATCAATAAGATTATAGGACCACTAAAGTAATGAAATATGCTTATGGGTTTTAGATTCTTCAAACATTTCTAGTCATCTCACTCTAGTAGCTACTACTGGTAAAAGCAGATTGGGCAATAAAAGGAAGTTAAACTCAGAGTGATCTTGCATGAACGTAGTTGTTTGCTTTCTCCCTCATTAGAATGTTAACTTCTTGAGGATAAGGACTGTGGTTTTGCCTTTTTTCATCCTTATAACAATGCCTGACAAATAGTAAGAACTTAAAAAATGCTTGTTGATTGATCAAAGGCCTTCCTCTTGCTCTTTTGCAGTAATAGCTCCTGGGCACCCGACCAATGCCTGGGCCATACATCCATTATTCCAGAATATTACTATATGAACAACCTACTTCTCTTCCAGAGCATGGGATCATAGATTTAGACATGGAATGGGACTTCAAGGTCCAAGTACAACCCCTTAATTTTATTGTGGACAAAATCAACATCCAAAGAAATTACTTGACAAACATTGGATTTGAATCCAGATTTAGACTCCAAATCCTTTGCTTTCCATTGGACTTTTAGGGCCAGAATATTTTGCTGACTCTTCAATGATCAATACGATCAATAACCAGAAACATAGGGTGATTTTTGTGGTTGAAAACTCATGGAAATTGCTCTTCTGTACCAGTAGTAAATATTGCCTTACTGACTAAATCGGATGGTAATTGTAGAATTCAGAGAATCTTATAACTGGAAGAAACCTTAGAGACGGTTTAATCCAACCCTTTCATTTTACAGATGAAGAAACTGAAGCCCAGGGAAATGCTCAGCCACATAGAGAGTGTGGCAGAGCCAAAATAGAATGTTCACTTAGTCTAATGTGCTTCCTACTGTACCACGCTAAAAGAGAACTGGTTCAGACGCACCTTTATTGTTACAAGTCATCTCCCAGCAATGCTGTTTTGAAATTCGTGAGACAGACTGGAACCTGACATTCTGATGAAAAGAGAAAAAAATGGGAAACGCCTCCTTCCTCTCATACTTAGCTGTCAAAATGAGGTGAATCACTGGTTCCCAAACTTTAAATGAGCCTGTTTCAGAGTTTCATAAAAAGGTTAAATTAGAGGAAATCTTATATAGGGTCTAAAGTGTTGATTGGAAACCAAGTTCCGATAACATGTTTTTAAACTCTGGTATAAAAAAAAAATCAGTAAGCTAAAATGTTCAGTAAATATTTTAGTAGTATTTGCTTATTTTTTCCTTCTCTCTTATGTACATTTTACCAAAAGTCAGTAACTATATGCTTATTATAAGACTGACCACATGTAAGCATACATAGTTTTTTAGATTGGTAAGCATCCATTCTTTAAATCATTCAAAAGGTCTTTGCAGGAATATCTCCCCAGATTTTCCACAAAGGTTCCAGGAACTCAAGCAACTGAAATAATTAGACATGTTTTAGAAAATTAGGTTGAGTCAGAAAAATGATCAATTCCCTGGCACTCCCTACATTTTTGGATTTCTAATCTTGAATAGAGTCACCCTTCTCTGAAATTGTTTGGCAACTGATCTCACTCTTCTTACCCCTTGGATTCTTCCATTCAGCCACACCCTGTTACAAGCCTGCCCTTTCGCCTTCAGTTTAAGCTTGTTCTCCTTTCAATTAAGATCCTGTCATCTTGGCCCTATACAGAGGTGACCCTTACCAAAGCCAAACATTGTATCTAATTAGGTCATGTCAGCCTGACCTTGGGGGCAACATGGCATGACATAGAAAAGACACTATATAAAGGTTGGTTTTGATTTCATTGTACAGGCATGAAAATTGAGGCCAGGAAAGAGAGCTGCCCAAGGTCACACAGCTAGTCAGTCTTGTTATTATCAGAACTTTGAATTAGATAGCTTGCCATGAAGCATGGAAGTGGTGAAAGGGGAATTGTGGGATGTAGGTAATGGTGTTATCAGGTAAGGGCTTGTCTGGTTCATGATAATTGGTACGGTTCAAATAATAGAAACAGTCATTATTAGACATGTGTCATTGACATGCTATCAGGACAGAAGGCAGGAGACAAAGGTCTTTCTTGGGGACTAGGTGGTCTAAGGAGGTAAATCAGACTTTTTCTAGTAAAGCAAGTAGAAAGCCCTCCTCAGAAGTTAGCATCATGGATGAAGCTGAAGGAATGCCAGACTTAAGAACCACAGGAAAAGGCAGATCACCATTTGGGAGAGTATTTCTTACAACTGTCTGAAATCACTAATTTGCTCTTAGACTATTAAAAAAACGGCAAACACATAATCACTTCTTCTTGACTGCTTATAGGATACTGGACCCTAGGTGTTTGTGAAGAAGAGTGTAGAGTAATAACTAAGTGAGAGAGAAAAAATGGGAATCTGTGTGAGAAAGAAAATAGGGCAGAGAGCTGTAAGTGCCTGGAATCAATACAAATGAATGTGAGGGAGGAAGGGTATTTAGCAGGTGTTATTCTTATAGACAGAGGAAATAGAGTGCTAGGGCAAGCTTGAGGCAACTATCCCTTTGCATAGTGGCTAGAGTGCTAGGCCTGGAGTCAGGAAGACCTGAATTAAAATCTAGCCTCGGACTCTTATAAGCTGTGTGACCTTGGACAAGTCACTTAACCTCTGTTTCAGTTTCTTCTGTAAAGGGGAGATAAAAATAGCACCTACCTGCTAGGATTATTGTGAGGATCACATAAGATAATATTTGTCATGGAAGAAAAGATGAGCAGGTGGATTTCAGAAAAACCTGGAAAGACTTACATGAATTGATGCTGAGTGAAATGAGCAGAACCAAGAGAACATTGTACACAGTATCAATAACATTGTATAATGATCAACTGTGATAGACTTAGTTCTTCTCAGCAATACGATGATCCAAGACAATGGCAAAAGACTCATGATGGAAAATGCTCTCCAAATCCAGAAAAAGAACTATGGAGTCTGAATGCAGATTGAAGCATACCATTTTCACTTTTGTTGTTTTTGTTGTTGTTTCTTCTTTCCTGTGTTTTTCTTCCTTTTTGTTCTGATTCTTCTCTCACAACATGACTAAAGTAGAAATATGTTTAACATGGTTATAATGTATAACCTATGTCAAATTGCAAATTGCTTGCAGGCTTTGGGAGGCAGGAGGGAAGGGAGAATGGGAGAAAAATCTGGAATGCAAAATTTAACAAAAACGATTGTTGAAAACTATCTTTACATGTAATTGTAAAAAAATAAAATACTATTAAAAAGATATTTGAGGGGCAGCTAGGTGGCGCAGTGGATAGAACACCGGTCCTGGAGTCAGGAGTACCTGAGTTCAAATCCGGCCTCAGACACTTAACACTTAACTAGTTGTGTGACCCTGGGCAAGTCACTTAACCCCAATTGCCTCACTAAAAAAAAAAAGATATTTGTAAAGCACTTAGCATATAGCCAGGCATATAGTAGGCACTATATAAATGTTAGCTAGCATTATTATTAGATAACTGGGTGATAGGGTTATTTGGGTGGGCTCATAGCACCTCCTCATATAGAAATATCAGTATTTTAGAATCTGTGATGACAAGCCCCGTTATGATAAAGTCACACTCTCTTATTGTTCTGCACAAATGACATTCCTTCCTAAGGGGCCTTTGGGTGGCCCTTCAAACACAGTCCAGTAAGTAGTTCAAGAGTGAGATGGTTCACATGATTCCAGGCCAGGAGCAACTTTGTGGAATGGTATTTTGGCACTGATACTAGAGGGTCCGTAAGGAAGATGGAGGGAATTTCTCTCTCCTTTTCCATGCCTCCTTCACACAGAGCATCTAGCATCAGAATGACTTGCCCAGCAGAGGACACTCTGCCCAGCAGTTTCAACATTCATCAATTTGAAAAAGTTAGGGGAGCAGAGGAAGATATTCTCTAGTTAGACACGCACTCAAAAAAGCAGTGACTTCAAGAATAAACAGTTTCAAGGAGCAAGACTCCCTGATATCAGATAAGAGAGTCAGTCACGGATGGAAAACTGACCTCGGGAGAGGAATAGATCCAGGGAGCCCAGTTGAGTGATCCACTTAGCAGAGAAGTGAGTATTTTGAACAATGCACAAGGAAAGAAAGGACAACAGAGTTCTGCAGTACTAGTCTGTGTCTACTTTTCACACGGATGCTGTGTGTATTTGTATTGGAGCGAGCCCTAGGCTTAGAGGGCAGGAAGGCAGAATATTTTATAGTCACTGTTCCTACTCTGCTATCTTATCATATATTTTTGGTGTGAGTTAATTGTTTCTATTGGCTATTAATGAGAGGCACATTGATGGGGGCTCATGAACTATATAGTTTGAGGAGTAGCCGTTCATAGAGTGCCCTAGAGCCTGTGAGTGGTAGTCATTCAACTCCCTCAGTCTCTGGACATAATCTGCAAACCTGTGAATGTCAAGTTGGGAAGGTAGTCCAAAGAGGTTGTTACATATGTACATGCTGTATTTCCCAATTGACTATATCTTCCTTGAGGGCTGGGACAGGTTCATTCTTGTCTTTGTATTGTCATTGCTGAGCACAGTGCCCATAAAGGCCTAGTAGATCCTTAATAAATGCTTTATTGTTTGGTTGATATTTTAATGGCACACAAGAAAAAGAATATCGAAAAATACTAATTAACTTAGAGCTTATGCTTGTGAACATATGTGAAATGTGTGCATAAGACAGAGACTTTTTCCTCATTAAATGGGGATGAATGAACCTCTTTTTAACTAGAGGCAAGGACAGGTAGCTCAGTACATAGAACACTGGGCCTAGAATCAGGAGGACCTGAGTTCACATCTAGCTACACTAGCTATGTGACCCTGGATAAGCCACTTGACTCTGTTTGCCTTAATCTACTGGAGAAGGAAATAGCAAACAATTCCATGGCTAAGAAAACTGAAATGTACAACATTGGTGCACGATGGTGCATGAGGTCAAGAAATCCTCTTGCTGACCCTTTGACAAAGAGTTGGACATGACTGAACTACTGAAGAATAGCAAGGGGGTAGCAGAAGAGGGTACCTAGATAACCCTTCTCTTGAGGTAGAGCCTACCTGGTCTTAAATAGCCTCATATGGTCCCTTACTTCTAGTCTTGCTACCCAATGACAAATCACTGTCATTTTCTACCCAAGCCCCTTCTCTATCAGGATCCCTACAAGTACATCAACCTCTGGACAAATTCATGGTTAACAAATTTGGGGAATTAAGCCTTCTCTTGGCTCAATTTGGGCAACTTTGCTGGGGCTTTTCTCTGGTAGTCTGTTTCTCCTGGACCTAGGATTAGGGTAATGGAAGGTGAACAGAGGGTGAGGCAGAGGTAGGGACACCATCCAGGGAAACTATTGAAACAGTCTAGGTGTTGATGGTGAGAATAGGCATGAAGGGATTGGAGCAGGAAACTTTCCAAAGGAAGAATTCAAAGGACTTGGTGACTGATTGAAAGTGGGGGTCTGAAATGGGAGGTGAAGGCAAGAGAGAAATCAGTGATAACTTAGGTCCAAATTGATGACCTGAAGGCCCATGGGCAGCCTCTAAGGGAACTAAACCAAATGTAGATAGAACTGAGTTATACCATAAAACTTTGATGTAAGGCAACAGCATAGTCCTGGAGGGAAACATACTAGAGTTAGAATTGGAGAACCTGGGGGCAGCTAGGTGGCACAGTGGGTAAAGCACCAGCCCTGGATTCAGGAGGACCTGAGTTCAAATCTGGCCTCAGACACTTGACACTTACTAGCTGTGTGACCCTGGGCAAGTCACTTAAACCTTATTGCCCCGAAAAAAAAAAAGAATTGGAGAACCTAACTTTGAATCCTACATACATTACATCTTAACCTTGATCAAATGATCTCATCTCCACAGGCCTTAACTGGCTACTCAACAAATTTTTATTAGATGCTTACTGTGTAAGGATACAAAGAAAGGCAAATATACCTCAAAGGTTACTTCCTTAATTTCCTCATCTATACAATGAGGGGTTCAGACTCACTAAAATGACCTCTGACCTTAATTTCCAAAGTTCCTTCCAGCTGTAAACCTGCTCTGATTCTAAATAACTTATGGTCTGGTCTGAAGTTGCACTTGCCTAATGTAACCACAAGAGGTCAGTAGTGTCCTACAGGTTCCTGCCCAACACTAAACTGTACCCCTTGCTTCAGGGTCCAAGCCTGAGAAAATTTCAAACTACAGATTCCTTAAAAATAAAACTAGAGACTAATGATACAGCATACCATCCACCTCCAAAGAAAGAACTGATGTTGGCTGAGCACAGATCGAAACATGCTGCTTTTCACTTTAATTTTTTTCTTTTATTCAAGTTTTCCTCTACAAAATGACTAATATGGTAATGTTTTACATAACTGCACATGTGTAACCCGAATCTGATGGCTTACTGCCTCAGGGAGGGGAGAGGGGAGGGAGGGAAGGAGGGATAGAATTTGGAACTCAAAACTTTAAATAAAAATGTTTATTATCATTTGGGGATGTGTGTGTGTGAGGCAATTGGGGTTAAGTGACTTGCCCAAGGTCACACAGCTAGTAAGTGTCAAGTATCTGAGGTCAGATTTGAACTCACATCCTCCTGACTCCAGGGCCAGTGCTCTATCCACTGCACCACCTAGCTGCCCAATGTTTATTATCATTAAAAAAAATAAAACTAGGAACTAGACATATGGAATCTTGTCCAATGTCATACAGCTAGTTAGTGGCAGGGCTGGGATCTCACTGTGCTTCCTACTTAACTTCAACCCTTCAAGGATCCGTGATAACATCCATGTTGACCCCTTCTCAGCCAGTGTCAATCACCTTTCCCTATCTTAGTCAATGGTGCATTAATTCTTGTAGCAAACAAATAAAAATACCCCCAAATCACCAAAAAAGTTCCCTGTTGGCACACCCTTAAGTAATGAGCTTCCAACACATATCGTCTGTCTCAATGCCCACACTTGAAGCCTTTCTGCTGCGGTAGGATCTGCCCAAACTTAGACTCTACTGGCATATTCTTTGAGAATGCTCCAGGTCACAAAGAGACATCAAGAGAAGACTTTGAATCATGGTCTTACAGCTGGAAGATATCATGAAAAGAACATTGGATTTTGAATGAGGACCTGGGTTCAAATCCCAGTTGTACTTCTGTGTCACCTATGTGACACTGGGCAAGTCACTTTCTGGGCCTTGGTATTCTCATCTGTAAAATGAGGGGGCTGGACCAGACGACCTCTAAGGTGACTTCCAGCACTCCAATTTAACCTAACCTCAATCATTTTATGAACAACTAGGGGTCGCAGTGGGTAGAGCGCCAGGCCTGGAGTCAGGAAAACTCATCATCCTAAGTTCAAATCTGGCCATGACACTTGGCAGCTGTGTGACCCTGAACAAGTCACTTAACCCTGTTTGCCTCAGTTTACTCATTTATAAAATGAGCTGAGAAGGAAATGGGAAACCACTCTGGTATCTTTGCCAAGAAAACCTCAAATGGGGTCATGAAGAGTTATACATGACTCAACATCAACATTTTACAGATGCCCATGGTCAGAAAGTATAGCCAGAATTTGAACCCAGATTTCTTCTGATCCCAGAGCTAGCATTTTTCTATTGTACCAAGCTCAGTAGAGGATTTAGTTTCATATGTTCATGTAAATTAATGTTTACTTGTAGAAAGGATGTTTGTAGCTTAGAGAACAGAATATGGTATATTAGTGTATGCCGTGTGTATGCCCCTCTCCTACCCTTCCTTCCTTCCTTCCTCCCCCCTCCCTTCCTCCCCCTCCGTTCCTTCCTTCCTCCTTTCCTTCCTTCCTTCCTTCCCCAATGGGGGAAAGGTAGGAGGGAGAAATAATAACTGCTTATTAATTGAACAAAATATAAAATGATATTAGAAAAAAAAAGACCACTTGGGAAAACAAGCCAAAGTCCACTAGCAAGCGGACCTCTCCTAAAGAGTTGCATAAACCCCTAGTAGCTTTGAAGTATGAGTATTTAGGGTGATTGTTTTTGGTTTTCCAATGAGTTCCTAGCAGACAGTCTGGGGCCCTGCTCTCCCCTGGCTCCTAGCTGCCCTCTGCTGGTGCAGTAACTGCAGTGATTTGGCTCTTAGTTCCCATTGCCCCCCAGTAGGTATAAACTAGTATTGCTCTCTGTCCTGGTTCCTTTCAGTATTTTTCCCATGGCTTTCCAGCTGGGAATTTTCTAGGTGTGGCTCTGTCTCATTCACTCAGCTGCCAAGCAAAGCCTAAACAAACAGAAAACCCTGTTTATATTTATAGTGTCATGGGTGAGTGCTTCACCATTGAAGGGTTTATAATCAAGAGTTCTGCTTACTTGGCAGAAGAAACAGTTCTCTTGCCTTTGGTACACTCCAGATGCTAGGCTCCTCTAGCAAGGAATTCCTTTTATTAAAATAATTCCCTTTGGTTTGATCCTCAAAGTCTAAACATAGAGCCGTCAGCCCAAGAGCAGGGTCTACCAGTGTTACCCAGCTTTAGGAGAGTCCCATAACTGACAAATGAATAATACAATACTATGAAACCACAAACACTGGTGACACCCCAGTTGGCTGTCTTTCATCCAGGAGAATACTCTCTACTTGTTCAGCAACTGACAAATCATTCCCCAAATGCTCCCAAATAATTCTCTTAAATGGAATTATTCAAAGCACACAAGTCTGTCAAACATCTGGAATGAATAAACATTTTGTCAATACACATTTATTAAGTGCCTACTATGTGTCAGGCCCTGTATTAAGTTCTAGGGATACAAAAAAAAGAGACAAGAAGATAGTCCCTGCCCTAGAGGAGCTCACAAGAAGTAAACAAATATTGGCTAACAGGCTATAGCCAGGATGAATAAGAAATAATTAAGAGAGGGAAGACTCTTCATTAAAAGGAGTTTAGGAAAGGATTTTTATAGAAAATGGGATTTTAGTTGGGACTTAAAAGAACCCAGGGAAGCCAGTAGACTGAAATGGGGAGAGAAAGAATTCTAGGCATGGGGGAGGGGGAAGTGGGGGGGGGGTGGACATCCAGAGAAAATACTCAGAACCAAGAGATGGAGTGTCTTGTTCATGGATCAGCCGGGAGACCAGTATTATTGGAAGGAAGGGTATAAGGTGTAATGAGAAGTAGGTGTAAGGAGATGGAAAGGTAAGAGGGAGTTAGGGCTTTGGACGTCAAACTGAGGATTTTGTTGGTAATTAAGCCTGCCTAAAGTGGAGGCTGAGCTTTTAGCAGCTCTCAGGCACTCCTGCCCTCCGAAGGGACCCTAAGTTATCTCCAGGAGAAGTGGGTGGGTGGGGGGGAAGAGGGAGGAGGTAAGTTGTTATCTTAACACCTCTACTTTGATAGCCATCACTCAATCTACAAGTGTTACTATGCATTTACTACATTCCAGGTGTTGTTAGACAATCCCTGACCTCAAGAAGCTTACCAACTATTAGGGAAGGAGATCATGCAGGTGTATCACACACACACACACACATGCACACATCTCACATATATCTATATAATTAAACACATAATAATAATATGCTTATATCTCCATAAAACATCTATAGATGTGTATGTATCTACATATCTATAGATGTAATAGATACCAGGAGATTTTGACAAGAAGTTAGGAAAGGCTGCATGTTGAATGTGAAGCTTAAGATAAACCTTGGGGAAAAAAAAAAGAGTTGGGGGCAGCTAGGTGGTGCAGTGGATTCAGGAGGACCTGAGTTCAAATCTAGCACTTAACACTTAATAGCTGTGTGACCCTGGGCAAGTCACTTAACCCTCATTGCCCTGAAAAACAAAAAGATAAATCTTGAAGAAAACTAGGATTTCCAAGAGGTAAGGAGAGACTGCATTCCGAGTGCAGGGACAGTTAATAGAGAAGGAATAGACTGCCATATATGTGGAAGAGTAAGTTGGACAGTTTTTAAGGTGGGTAGGTGATTGGACAGATAGAAGGCTGGACCTGGAATCAATCAGGAAGACTTGAGTTCAAATCCACTGTGAGACACTTACTAATCGTGTGACCCTGGGCAAGTCACTTAACTTTTGTCTGCCTCAGTTTCCTCATTTGTAAAACAGGAATAATAATAGTACCTACCTCCAAAGTGATTGTGAGGATCAAGTGAGATATTTGTAAAGCATTTTGCAAACCTTAGAGTGCTACTATATACGTGCTAGTTATTATTATTTGCACAAATCAAAGTTCAGGAAGGGGAATAACATATATGTAACAAGGCTGGAAAGGTGGGTTTGGATCAGGTTATGAAGACCAAAGAGAGGAGTTTAGTTTTGATTGTAGAGGTAATAGACACCATATAGCATATAACCATTAGCAAGCTGTGTTAAAATTGTATCTTGTTCTGGTCCCCTGACTACCCTTCCCTTTCTAATCAGTGTAATGAGTAAGTTTATAAATAACCAGTATAAAATGGCGATAGCAGGAAGTAAGATTGCAAAGGGGAACCTAGAAGTCACATATATGAGAGATTCTCTGTGCCTCTTCCCCTCCACCTCCTCTTCACCATCTTGCCGCCTTCTTCAACCAGCGCATCCCCCATCTCTATATTTCCTGCCTCTGCATCCCTCCCATCTTCCCTTTCTGTGCCATTTACCCCTATACCCTCTATGCCTCATTTAAGTATGATTGCAGTCTTCCTGCTGCCCTCATTGTCTTTCCTGGTGAGTACCCAAAGAACGGGGCATGCTTGCCCCATTTTGTAATTTCATGAATTAATTAGCAAATTTTCAAGTGTCAGTGGAGAATATTGACTTTGCAGATGTCTGAGATCATAGGCAATTCTATTTGTAAAGGCAAAAGTCACCTTTCAATGAAAGGTTTTTAAGCTTATTGCCTTAAAAAACAAACTTGATGATGCCTGGTATCACATTCACAGGTACTATAATTTAGGTTGGAGGAAACTATTTTCTCAGGGTAAAGATTAAGAAAATTAAGAAAATTTCTTTGTTTTGGCATTTGAAGAAGTCATTCTGGTAGAGTGACAAGAGCATGGGCCCTGTGGTAGCAAATCATGGGTTCAAATCCCACCTTTTAGAATTGCCGTGTGGTCTATTCACTTAATATCCCCGGGCCTCAGTTTCCTCATTGGTAAAGTGAGAGTTTTTGACTGGATGGCCTCTGAGGCCTGCTTTAGATCTATTGTGTTGAAGCTGTCCCTGTTGGTTTAACATAAGCACTGGCAAGCCATGTTTTAGTTAGCTTAAGGATCCCTAGTCTTTTACTCAGGTCCCTGGCCCTTGTTATACCACAATTTCAGAAAAGAGCTTTGCTAATTGCTTGGATTTCTAAAAGTTTTACTTCTCTTATTTGCTCTGTAGTCCTCGACTGACTGGATGATGGAAGTTGGATCTCTGTGCTTTCTTAGTTAACTCGAATTGGACATTTTGTGATTTAAGAGATTTGGGGCCCCAGCTTGGTGATGGAAGAACCTTATAAAACTGTCCAGCTATGCTAGAGTTCAATTGCTTGTTATATGGACTACGTAGTTTTTCCTGGATCAGTGGTGAGGAATCTGATGGTAAAGCAAGACCCCATGGATTTCAGTGCAGGTAAAATTGGAAGCCCTGCACATCTCAACAGTGTCCATTTACAGCCTATTTAAAACGCATGTAGGGGAGAAAGGAGTTAATTTCTCTTGCACCATTGATATTTAAAAGCCTCTTGGTAAGGCAGCTTGGGATATTTATATCGTCCAATACACAAAGTAAACAGCTGTGGTCACATTTATAGAATCCTGTTGAAGAACATGCTTCAGATTCATGGCATGGAATTTCACATTTTTAACTTTTATAGGCAGCTTCAGTCCCAAAGTACCTGGAAAAAATCAAGATAGATTGAAATTTTGCAAAAAATAAAAAAAGGAGTCTTACTCCATTCCACTACTCATAGGGGTCTTTTAAATCCTCTCTGCTATTGGAATTCTGCTTACCAGCACAATACTGTATGCCATCTCTGTTTTGTTCTTCGTTTCTCTATTTTTTATTATTCATTCAAGTCCTAAATCCTGTTCATATCATAATAATCAATTGATTTTAGCAGCTATTTTTAAAGTACCTACTATGTGCCAAAAGGATATACTATATGCTGTGCTGAGCATTGGTGATACAGGAACAAAAATGGAATCCAGCATTCTATTCTTGAAGACAACACATACAAGTATAAGTTTAATTCCTAAGTGAGGAGAAGGCTTGACTGCTGAAGGTAATCAATTTTTGCTGCTCCCTCCTCCCTTCTGGAAGAACTGGAATTGAATCTAATCTAGGCCTCACCTGTTTCGACATCTCCCCCTCCCCCTTTTCCTTCCTGACATCTGAAGCCTGCAAATATCATTAGCCACACATTGTTAGCAGCATCCAGCTCACTTTTACAATTTAATGGCTCTCAGGTCCTTGCTGTCGCTTTCTCTGCTATTTTAAGGAGTTTATGTCAGACAAAATGTTATTAGTACAATCACAATAGCTTGGGCCATGCAGTAAGGAAAAATGCTGTCCTTCAGACAGATTTGGCTCTTTGTCCTAATGAAAAGTTTTTGTGTATTCCCAAATATTTATAACGGTACTTTTTTTTTTTTTGCGGGGCAATGAGGGTTAAGTGACTTGACCGGGGTCACACAGTAAGTGTCAAGTGTCTGAGGCTGGATTTGAACTCAGGTCCTCCTGAATTCAGGGCCAGTGCTCTATCCACTGTGCCACCTAGCTGCCCCTATAACAGCACTTTTTGTGATAATGATATAATGGAAACGAAGTGGATACCCATCGATTGGATGATGACTAAAGAAATGGAGGTATATGAATGTAATAGAATATTACTGTGCTGTAAGAAATGATGATTATGATAAATACAGAGGTTCATGGAAAGGTGTATATGAAGTAAGAAGAGCAGAGGAAACAACATACACAATGACAACAACAATATAAAAGAAAGAACAGTCACCAAAAAAGTGAATGCTGCAAAATTACAATGCATGACTCCAAAGAAGAGATTGAGAAGACATTCCCACCCTAACCCATTGCAGAGGGGAGAGCTCTATAGATAGGGTGGCACATTGCACAGAGTTTCAAAAATTTGTGACCTATTGATCAGTTTTCCTGATTTTTCTTATTCTTTTTCTTTTACCCTTGTTTTAAAAATATTATTTATTATATGGAGTGGCTTTCTGGGAGGGAAAGAGGAGATACTCTGGTGAATTTTGGTGATGTTTAAAAAAGACATTGATTAAAATTTATATTAAGAAGAAGTTTGATATATCTCTTGCTAACCCTTGACCTTTTATAGTTGAGGCAAAAAAAAAAACAGGATTCAGGAAACATTTTAGTAAAAGAAATGAGCACAGGGTATTACAGTGACTGTTACTCTATAGACATGGGCAAAGTTGGAGAATGAACAGACCTTTTTTGACAACTTCCCTCAGACCTTGAAGAGATAAGTATGACCAATTTTGTTATTCAGTCATGTCTGACACTTCCTGACCCTATTTAAGATTTTCTTGGCAAACATGCTAGAGTGGCTTACCATTTCTTTCTCCAGCTCATTTTACAGATAAGGAAACTGAGGCAAACAGGGTGAAGTGACTTGCCTAAGGTCAAACATCTAATGATTATCTGAGGCTGGATTTGAACTCAGGTCTTTCCTAATTGGGGCAGAGCACTCTGTCCACTGTGCCACCTAGCTGCCCCAATACAAACAATCTATTCTGTGTTAGTGCTCTCTTCTGAGATGCTTGTAGGACCCAAGGAGCAACCTTAAACTTTCTCTTCTCTGTCCTAGTTCAACGCTCTTTTTAGCTTCTTATTTATATAAGTTTCTCCTTTTGGTTATTGCTCTTATGCTGGTAATTCTTTCTAGTTCATTAAGTCCTGGGTAGACCTGGAGATCTTGTGCCCCCCCTCCCCTCCCCACACCCAGGGCCATTGCTAACTTATTTGACTGGTGTTCAGTTCTTACAGTTCTTGCTCCTTAGTCTGTCTCTTGTAGAGACTTTGTAGATACTGTGTGTATGTGTGTGTGTGTGTGTGTGTGTGTGTGTGTTTGTGTCCTTTACAGGTCTCCCAGTGGTGATTCAAGTTTACCTTCTGGTTCAAAGGTTGTCATAGTACTAAATTATTCTCCAATATCAGAGAGCATGTTTGTCCCTCTGAACTACAAATCTCAGAATACCGATCAGTTCTCAAGCCTGTATTACATAAATATATACAAAATGCATAGGAGGAAGATAGATGTGAGTAATAAGGGAGTGCGAGAGCACATTTGAATTTAGGGACTTTAGAAAAGGTTTTATTACTAACTGTAAAAATACCTCTCAGCTTAACTTCCATGCCTAACAAAAAAGTCCCTACTTATTTGGGATGTGGCTAAAAATTTCCATCTTTCAAATGATGAGCGGGAGGAGTTCAGAGAAACCTGGAGGGTCTTGCTTGGGCTGATGATGAGTGAGATGAGCAGAACCAGAAGAACATTGTACACAGTATCATCAACATTGAGTGTTGATCTACTGTGATGGACTATATTCTTCTCACCAATGCAATGGTACAGAAGAGTTCCAGGGAACTCATGATAGAAGAGGATCTCCAAATCCAAGAAAAAAAAAAAAGAACTGTGGATGCTGAATGAACCATACTATTTCTTTTGTTTTTGGTGCTGTTGCTTTTTTCTATTTTGAGGTTTTTCATCATTGCTCTGATTTTTTCTCTTATAACATGACTAATGCAGAAATAGGATTAATATATATATAAATTAATATAATATATATTAATATATATATATAACCTATATGAGATTATCTGCTATCTAGGGGAGAGGGGAGGGAGGGAGAAAAATTTGAAATTGTAAAGCTTGTATAAACAAAAGTTGAGAACTATCTTTACATGTAATGGAAAAAAATAAAATACTTTATTAATTAAAAAAAATTTCCATCTTTCAAAATCAAACAAACAAGTAAAGATGACAAAAGATGGAAATATTCAAGGTTGGAGGGACTTTGGAAAGCCAGGAACATAAATTGCTTTTGGTAGAACTGTGAATTAATTCAATCACTCCGTAAAGCAATTTGGAATTATGCTAAAAAATAAGATGACTAAAATGTCTGTATCTTTCAATTCAGAAATCTCATCCCTAAGCATATACTTGAAAGAAGCCAAATAAAGAAAAACAGCACATACACCAAAATATTCTAGGCTGTGGTTTTGTGTGTGTGTGTGTGTGTGTGTGTGTGTGTGTCAGCCAAGATCTAGGCACAAAGTGAATGTACATTATCTGGGAAATGGCCAAACAAATTTTGGCACATGGATGTAATAGAATATTTCAGCATGAGAAATTATGAACATATGGGATTAAGAGAAGTATGGTTAGACATACAAACTGATGCAGAGTGAAGTGAACAAAATCAGGAGGAAAATTTACACAATACAATAGTGTAAACAGAAAGAATTTTTGTTGTTGTTTTTTTTGGTGAGGCAATTGGGGTTAAGTGACTTGCCCAGGGTCACACAGCTATTGTCAAGTGTCTGAGGCCAGATCTGAACTCAGGTCCTCCTGAATCCAAGGCTGGTGCTCTATCCACTGCGCCACCTAGCTGCCCCAGAAAGAATTTTTTAAAAAGGAACTGAACGTTGTAATTATAATCATCAATCCTGGTCTCAAAGAAGAATTGAGAAAATGTACTTTTCTTCTTTACTTGCAGAAGTAAGGGACTATGGGTTTGAAATATTACATGCACTGTAAGGGAATTCATTTGCTGTTTTTTGCTGAACTGCTTCCTTTTTCTATTCTTCATGTCAAGGAATGTATTGTGGTGTGGGGAGCAATATAACTGGAAATAAAGGAGAATTAAAAACAAAAGATATCAATAAAATGCTTAAATAATTTTAAAAGTAAGGCCAAAAAGGGAGTCAAATACCATTTTGACTCTTAAATCTTTATTCATGAAAAAATTTTCATTTGGGAACCTCTCATCCATTTGGGCTTTCTATTTATTCAAATATCCTATCTCTTTACCTGTTTAAGCACAGCAATGGATCCTCATTCTCTAACTTTTCTTGTTTTGTTGACATTGAAACCAATAACGACATGGGAGCTTTTGGATATTTTAAAGATTGATTTGGATCACAGTACAGTCAGTTTAAAGGAGGCAAGGTGTTATAGCTAATAGAGAGCTGGCCTTTGAGCGAAAAAGATCGGAGTTCAAGTCCAGTCTAAAACATATTAGCTCTGTGACCCTGACAAGTCACTTAACCTATCAGTTACCCAGGGAGCTCTCTAAGATTATAAATTAAAGATAGCAGTTCCTTATATTGATGAAATCATATGTCCTAATTGGAAAAAATTAACCATTTAAGCTATTTTTGCGGAAATCATCTCTTATACTGAAAAGTAGAACACATACCTGAACACCCAGTACATGAATTGCACAATAATCAATTATATCCTAACACATAGTCTTAGAGCATTAGTTATGTCAGGACCATATAGGTCAGAAAGTTTCAGTGATGATTAAAATAGAAAATCAGGAGTAATCTCACTTTGTCACTCGGACATAATCCTAGTCATGACCTAAAATTTAATGTCAAAATCTAGAAATCTTGAATGGCACTTTTTTGTTTTTTTGGGTTTTTTTGGTGAGGCAATTGGGGTTAAGTGACTTGCCCAGGGTCACACAGCTAGTAAGTGTTAAGTGTCTGAGGTTGGGATTTGAACTCAGGTCCTCCTGACTCCAGGGCCGGTGCTCTATCCACTGCGCCACCTAGCGTCCAGTCTACATGCATCTTCCATACCTGCCATTTGTAAATTCAGAAGCTAGAGTACCAGTCTCTCCCCTTCTAATCCATTTTACATCCAGTTGTTAAAGTGATATTTCAAAAGCTCATGTCTGAACGTACTGCTTCCTTGCTCAAACAGTCACAGTGGCTCCCAATTTCCTGTAGTATAAAAGGCAAACTGTCTCTGTGGCATTTCAATCTCTTCACAATCTCACTGTGTTATTTCATTAAGTGCTTTTCCTTTGAACTAATTGTGTTCTGTGGCTAACCTGTCAAAGTAGATACAGCAGTGGGAGCTCAGTGGTTATGGGTTTAAATGAACGTGGACCCACAGATTATCTGGAGCCGGTTGTAGTTTTCAGGGAGTGCTGTGTGTGAGGAGGTGGCTAGCTGCTCTATGTAAAAATGAATTGATCAGAGCAGATGATTTTTAAGGTCTTTTTCTACTCTAAATTCAATCTGCTTTGCTTGTGGTGGCAGTATCCTTAATGATAACATTACAGATCATTTGAGGTATCAGAAATATCCCTGGGTAGTTGGAGGTATCCCCATTATATTCCATTGCAAAGACATCTCTAATATTCTATCATAGAAAAAGACCCAAGTAAAATTATCTATGAGCAAAACCCCCAAAGCTATGATATGATTTCCCTAATGGGAAATTCTCATTTCTTGTAACAAAGAAAGGGAAGTGAGAAAAAACCCTCAGATTTGTTCAGAGTTAGTACACACTTCTGAAAAAAAATCTTAAAGAACTCTTCTTTTTATTTGTGTCTTAGGCATAGAAAATAGAAACAGCTGGTGGCACAGTGGATAGAGCACTATTCCTGGAAGGAGGAAGACCTGAGTTCAAATCTGGCTTCAGACACTTACTAGTTGTATGACCCTGGGCAACTCACTTCACATCTGTTTGCCTCAGTTTCCTCAACTGTTAAAATGGGGAGAAATTATAGCATCAACACCCCCCCAAGTTGTTGTGAGGATCAAATGAGATAATATCCATTTTTAATTTAGTTTTTTCAATCTTAATAGTATTTTATTTTTTTCCAGTTACATGCAAAAATAGTTTTCAACATTTATTTTTATAAGATTTTGAGCTCTAAATTTTTCTCTCTTCCTCCCTTCCCTCTCCCCTCCCCAAGACAGAAAGCAATATGATATGGGTTATATATCAACATCACATTAAACGTATTTCTGCATTGGTCATATTGTGAAAGAAGAATCATTACAAAATGGAAAAACATAAAAAACCAAAAAGAGTAGAAATAGTATGGTTCAATCTGTATTCAGATTCCACAGTTCTTCTTTCTGGATGTGGAGAGCAGATAATATCCATTTTTAAAAAGCAATCATCATAGTGTCAGCACACAGTAGGCCCTTTATTAAAAGGCTCATTCCCTCCTCCCTCTCTTTCTGTTCTGATATCTACAGGTCTGTCATCACTCTCTAATAACACCAGTTCTATTAGTATTGCCATCAGACCATAACAACCCAATGAAAGACTCATAATAATGACAAGATTCCCCCCCCCATTGCCACCTACTCTCACAACCCAATCTTTATTTAAAAACAATACTCTCTCAACTAGTAAAAAACTGTTAACAGTGATACACAAAGGGCCCTTTTGGCTATCCCCTGCCAAGGGTAAGATAAGACCACAGGAGGAGTTTCTGGTTGAAACTGAAGCACACCCACATAAACAGCCCCCAGTCTACGTTTGATTAAAATATATATGTGGGAGTTGGGGACAGGACCAGACCAGATGCTGGACCATATGATGAACACAGAGGATCATGGTATGGTATAAAAACTGGGCATTTATATGGTACAGCTGGCTATGCATAATCTTCTCCTAATTTATAAGGCTGAAGCATCTGGTCTGCTGTTGTCATTCTTTCCAATTTTCCAACAGCCTTATCCTTGAATCTCCTGTTTAATTATGCAGTCCCACTGTGCCAAGGAGACAAGGGAGGGTCACTACCAGTGAAATAGACAGTGGCTTTCACATTAGACAAGGAAAATGTTTTCTCCAGCTTTAGTTCCATTTCCATTTTACCTAAGGGTTGTTGATTTAAGGTCTGTTTTTCAAATATATGTTTTAATATATAGACACACGTATATATGCATATATATGTGCACATACATATACATACATACATACATACTTTACAAGGACCTTTCCTTCTTTTTAAATCTCCATCATGTCCCACCCCTTGGAACCCCCTTCCCAGTAACAAAGTATAGTTCAGTAAAACAAATGAACAAATTGGCTACGTATGGCAGTGTATGCCTCATTCTGTACTCATGGTCCCCCACCCCTTTGCTGAAAGGAGGAGTATATGTTTTGCTATCAGAGATTGACAAATTGAGATTGGTCACCGTATCAAATGTACTATTTTAACAGGAGCTATGCATTCCACCACCCATTTGACTCTGGATCTGAGTAATGGGGGTTTCCTTTCTGCATTTTTGTTAATCTATGGAAGAGACCTTAGTTAGATCTGCTAATTAGGTTTTTAACTGTCTCTCAGGCCCTATTTTGCAGAGTCCTCTGTACCCAAGGTCAATCCTGAACAAAACTAGAAAGTAAGTCGTCTTTTCTCTCTTTCCACCTCCCCTTTCGATCTCTTTTCTTCCCCTTAAAACCTCTACTTGGTTCCTTCTTTTCCTTAATCCTCTCCTTCCCTCAGAATGCCTATCCAATGTCTTGTGGAGTAGGGTCTTATTTTCTCTTACTTTCTCAACTAAGCATTGGAGAACTAATAATGTATTTGTGTTAGTTCTCTCAGTGATGTTTGAATGTTGAGCAGGGGTTCTTCAGAATTAAAGGTCTTGAATAACCCGGAGGAATGGATTTCTAATGACAAAATTTTAGGCACTGGTAACAAAGTAGTGGAAAGAGATTAGTGAAGAGGGTGAGAAAATTTACTGAAGCCCCTTAAATCCTAACATACCAAAATTCAATCCAACATTTAAATACGTACCATATGTAAGGTACTGTCGTAGTCACTGTGAGGGGTATGAAGACAAATAAGACACAATCCTGCCTCTCAAAGAACTTATATGTTACAGTGTCCTAGGCAATAACAACTCCCTCTCCAAAGCATGTTCCAAGGATATGCCAGTCCCAATAGAAGAGGCTGGGGAATCTGTTTCCAGAAAGCAGGGATAACTTGTAATAGAAGTATCCTGCTCCCTGATTTGGAGCCTCTGAAGATATTTCATAATTGGTTATGTCTCTTTACCACGTGGTTAGCAGACCAGATGGAGCCCTCATTGGCCAGGCCCCTGTTATACAATATCATAAGAGAATTTTTAATGTTTTCTGCATTGGCTTCAGTATCACCATTTAATTAGTTCAAGCCTTTTGAATTTAGCTGAGACCTCAAAAGTTTAGCTCTGCTTACTGACAGAAAAATTTCTAGCTCAGCTTTAGCTGAGCCATCTTCTAGAACTGATGTTCTTTAGTTACTTCTTGCTCTATTTGCAAATTTCAGTTAAAATCCCCTCATATTTGCTGATCCAATTAATATTTTCCCTGATATAGATCTAGTTCTTTGAGGTATAAGTATTAACCTTCCCCTTTGCCCTCTGTAAAATACTAGTTGTATCTTTCCTGCTGATGTAACTAAAGACTAAGATTTTTGGAAATGCCACTTGGGACCCATTGGTTTTTGTGTACCATGGGACTGTGTTGAGTTAACTATTCATTAAAATATCTCTGCATGTTTATGAATGTGATTGGCAGAGTACTTATCAACAAATCCCTGAATATTTTTATATTATGATCCATTAAAAATATAAGATCAACAATAGCTAATAGAAAGTAGAATATGATTAGTACATAAGAGAGGTGCACAGGAGATGAAATGAGAGTTTGTTTTATGGAAAGGCAAAGGCTAGCTACCTTCATTCTCCTTTCTGTTTTTCTGGGCTTCAAACCATACTTTTTCTACTGCTGACTCATCTTGAAACTTCCCTCAGGACCAGCAGTCTCCTTTTCTTAGAATAACCTAACATCTCTGTGGCTTGCTCACTTTGAAATACTCCTCTTCCATACATGCCCCTCATTCCCCTTCCCCCATTGGTGAATTTCCTCCTGGAGTCTCCATTTTGTGGAAGGACCCAAGCAGATCTGCCTTCATTCTTTTCCCTGTCCTGTTTCCTGGTTTTCTGGATTTTAAAACCATGCCCTTACACTGGGTATCTTCCTCCTCTCCTGCTTTTACAATTTCTTGAGGGCAGGGATTCACTTTTTGCTTCTGTTTGTATCACCAATGCTTAGCATTACTGCCTGTTAGATAGTGCTTAATAAAAGCTTGTTTCCTTTCTTTCTTCCTTTATAGAAAGCAATGATTACTCCTGGCTGGGAATATGGATGGGGTGGTGGTAGAATCAAGACTGAAGGTTATATTTGATTTGGACCTTAAAGAATTGGTAGAATTTCAACAGGTAGAGAGGCAGGATGGGGTGGAGACAGAGTAGGAATTCTAAAAGTAGCTACTCTGCTTAGTAGTGCCTAATCTACTGATTGGTACAGCTTAGTCCTGCCTAGACAGCACTGTACTAGATGCTAAGCATTGGTGATACAAACATAAGCAAAAAGAGAATCCCTGTCCTCAAGGAATCGTAAAGGCGGGAGAGGAGGAAGATACCCAGTGTAAGGGCATGGTTTTAAAATCCAGAAAACCAGGAAACAGGACAAGGAAAAGGATGAAGGCAGGTCTGCTCGGGTCCTTCCACAAAATGGAGACTCCAGGAGAAACTTTACCACCTAATTTGCTTCCTAAATATTTAACCTTGGTTTGTACTTGGCTCTTCTTACATGACCCTGCTCCTGGTGGCTGTCTCAATCTTTCTTTTCTCATGCTTTAAATTTTGGTTAATGCACATTTAATAAATTTTTCTTATAATTAACAAGCATTTATTTTCTTTCCCTCCCACTAGCCATTGCAAAAGAAAAAAGAAAACCAAAACCTTTGTAACAAATATGCATAGCCAAACAAAACAAATTCCCATATTGACCATGTTCTAAAATTAATATCTCATTCTGTATATTTAGTCCAATACCTCTCTCTTAGGCACTGGATGGCATTTTTTATCATCCATCCTCTGGAATCATGATTGGTCATTATGTGCTTAAGTCTCTTAAATTTGTTCAATTGTTTTTCTGGTTCTGCTCACTTTACTCTGTATCACTTTATACAAGTCTTCTAATGTTTCTCTGAAACTGTCTTTTGTCATGTCTTACAGCGCAATAGTGTTTTGTTACATTCAAAGGACAAATTTTAGCCATAACTCATTTGTCAAAAACTTTCTTAGTTTCTAGTTATTGTTTTACCACAATAAAGAGTCAATTACAAATATTTTTGCATATGTGAATCCTCTTTGTCAAAAAAAAAAAAAGTCACCAATCTTACTCTCTCTTCCAGAGCCATCTGGGTGCAGTGGAAAAATATACATCAGGACAAGTGGAGGTGGCTCCAGATATTTAAGACAACTGGGGTTAAGTGACTTGCCCAGGGTCACACAGCTAACAAGTGTCTGAGGTGAGATTCGAACTCGGGTATTTCCAACTTCAGGGCCACCTAGCTGCCCTTGTCATTTCATATAACACAATAGTATTTCATTACATTCATATGACAAATTTTAGCCATTACCTATTTGTACAGTGTAAACAGTTTACATGTAAGCATTGAACAGTTGTCAAAGTTTATCTGATTAACTTTCTAAAACCCTGGCCCTTTCCTCTAAGAAAGTTATGTGCTTTAAATAATTATTTTTAAAAATCTAATCGATGTCATTTCAATAAATACTACAGTCTCTTCCTCATCTACACACAAATTATATACTTCTCCCTCATAACAATAAAAATAAAAAAGTTAAGCAAAAGTGAACATAGGAACTGCATCTGACAGTACATTCCACATTCCACATCTATGTCCTCCTTTCCTATCTATGTGTTAGACCCTGTGTTAAATGCTTCATATCATCTCCTTTTATCTTCACAATAGCCCTATGAAGTAGGTGCTATTATTATCCCCATGTTATATATGAAAAAACTAAGGAAATGGAGGTTAAGTGACTTGCCCAGGGTCACTCAGTCTGTTAGTGCCTAAGGCCATATTTTAACTTAGGCCTTTCTGATTCCAGGCTACATGGCTGCCCTATGAGTGAGTAAAATAAGTACTTTAAAATTGACTTTTTCCAGTGTTAATTCATAAGACTTACTTGGATCCCAATAGATGCAGAAAAGGCCTGTGATAAAGTACAACACTAGAAAGCATAGGAATAAAAGGAGCTTACCTTAAAAGGATAAGTACTATTTATCTAAAACCATCAGCAAGCATTATCTGTAATGGGGATAACCTAAAAGCTTTCCCAATACAATCAGGGATGAAGCAAGGATGCTCATTATCACCTTTATTATTTAATATTGTATTAGAAATGTTAACTATAGCAACAAGAGAAGAAAAAGAAATTAAAGGGATTAGAATAGATAATAAATAAGGAAACAAAACTATCACTCTTTGCAGATGATATGATGGTATACTTAGAAAATCCTAGCGAATCAACTAAAAAACTACTTGAAATTATTAACAATTTTAACAAAGTTGCAGTATACAAAATAAACCCATGTAAATGATCAGCATTTCTATATATTGCCAATAAAGTCCAGCAACAACAAATAGAAAGAGAAATTCCATTTAAAATAACTGTAGCTGGGGGCAGCTAGGTGGTACAGTGGATAAAGCACTGGCTCTGGATTCAGGAGGACCCGAGTTCAAATCCAGCCTTAGACATTTGACACTTGCTAGCTGTGTGTGGCCCTGGGCAAGTCACTTAACCCTCATTGCCCCACCAAAAGAAAGAAAGAAAGAAAGAAAGAAAGAAAGAAAGAAAGAAAGAAAGAAAGAAAGAAAGAAAGGAAGGAAAGAAAGAAAGAAAGGAAGGAAGGAAGGAAGGAAGGAAGGAAGGAAGGAAGGAAGGAAGGAAGGAAGGAAGAAAGAAAGAAAGAAAGAAAGAAAGAAAGAAAGAAAGAAAGAAAGAAAGAAAGAAAGAAAGAAAGAAAGAAAGAAAGTAAAATAACTTTAGCAAATGTAAAATACTTGGGAATCTACCTCCTAAGACAAACATAGCAACTATATGGCCAGAACTACAAAACACTTTTCACAGAAATAAAGTCAGATCTAAACAATTGGAAAACTATTAATTGCTCATGGGTAGAAAGAGCCAATATAATAAAAAAGACAATATAACCTAAGCTGATTTATTTATTTAGTGCTATAAGAATCAAATTATCAAAAAATATTTTTAGAGCTAGAAAAAATAATAACAAAATTAATCTTGAAAAACAAAAGTTCAAGGATATCATGCAAATCAATAAAAAATGAAAGAAAGTGGTCTAGCAGTACCAGATCTCAAACTGTATTATAAAGCAGTAATTATCAAAACAATTTGGTACTTGCAAAGAAATAGAGAGGTAGATCAGTGGAATAGAATACATAGAAATTACACTATAGTAAATAACTATAGTAATCTAGTATATGATAAGCCCAAAGATCCAAGCTTTTGGAACAAAAACTCATTATTTGACAAAAACTGCTGGGAAAACTGGAAAACAGTATGGCAGAAACTAGACCAACATCTCATACAGTACACTAAAATAAGGCCAAAATGGGTATATGATTTACACATAAAGGATGATGCAATAAATAAATTAAGAGACTATGAAATCCTTTATCTGTCAGATTTATGGGCAGAAGTAGAACTTAGGACCAAAGAAGATAAAGAGAATAAAATAAAATATAAAATAAAATAAAATAATTTTGATTAAATAAAATTAAAAGGCTTTTGCACAAACAAAACTAATGTAACCAAGATTACAAGGGAAGTAGAAAACTGGAAAAGAATTTTTGAAAAAAATATCTCTGATAAAGGCCTCATTTCTCAAATGTATAGAGAACTAAGTCAAATTTATAAAAATACAAGTCATTCCCCAATTGATAAATGGTCAAAGGATACAAATAGGCAGTTTTCAGACAAAGAAGTCAAAGCTATCCATAATCATATGAAAAAATGCTCTAGATCACTATTGATCAGAGAAATGCAAATTAAAACAACTCTGAGGTATCACCTCACACATATCAGAGTGTCAAATATAACAAAAATGCAAAATGTTGGATGTTGGAGGGGATGTGGGAAAGCTGGGACACTAATCCACTGTTGGAGGAGTTGTGAAAAGATGCAACTATTCTGGAGAGCAATTTGGAACTATGCCCAAAGGGCTATAAAACTGTGCATATCTTTTGATCCAGCAATACCACTGCTAGGTTTATATCCTAAAGGCATCACCAAAAAAGAGAAAAAGACCTATTTGTACAAAAATATTTGTAGCAGCTCTTTTTGTGGTGGCTAAGAATTGGAAATCAAAGGAATGCCCATCAATTGGGAAACGGCTAAACAAGCTGTGGTATATATGATGGTGATGGAATGTTACTGCACTATAAGAAATGATAAGCAGGATGACTTCGGAAAGGCCTAGAAAGACATGTATGAAATAATGTATCGTGAAGTGAGCAGAACCAAGAGAACATTGTACACAGAGACAGCAATATTGTTTGATGAAGAAGTGTGAATGAATTAACTATTCTCAACAATACAATGATCCAAGACAATCCCAAAAGACTATTAATGAAACATCCTATCTATCTCCAAAGAAAGAACTGATATTGATGGAACACACACTGAAATATGCCATTTTTCACTTTTTTCATCTTTTTACTTCAAGTTTTCCTATAAAAATGACTAATATGGTAATGTTTTACATGATTATACATGCATAACCTATATCTGATTACTTACTGCCTCAGGGAGGCAGAAGAGGAGGGAAGGAAAGAGGAATAAAAATTGGAACCCAAAATTATAATAAATAAAAAATGTTTATTAAAAAAATAAGACTGACGTGGTTGGAGTTTTCCATTCTTCTGTGGATTCAATCACAATTGCTTTACATCTGGAACATATTTCCTAAATTGGGAATTTTTTTTTGTTTTTTGTTTTTTTAGATTTAGTAGGGACTGAAGAAAAAAAAATCTAGTTTGATGTTTAGTTGGTGATGTAATCTCAAAAGTTTTGCATATTGGGGGTGTGTTAGAGCCACTTCTGGACCACCAATTGTAAAATTGTCAGAAATTGGCAATCACTAGCAATCAGGACTTAATTTACTCTGTTGATTGTCTAGACTTAAGAAAGTATATGAGGTAAATTTGACTTAAAATTGTGTGTTTGTGTGTGTGTGTCGTAGCCAAGACAGATTAGGGATTAGGGGCAGCCAGCCAGCTGAACTTTCTCAACATTCATTTCCAAACAACTTTCAATAGCACCTCAAATAAAATTTTGGAGCTGCAGAGCCAACAAAAGGTCAGAGTGAAATATTATTTTGGGCCTAAGAAAACTTCAGAGGTGAGTGTGAGAAGTCTGTTTCATGGTGTTAGAGGCCTGTTCAGAGCCCACACATGCAGTCAAGGCACCAACCCACAACAGCAGTAGCTTTGGGAGCTCTCCACCCACAGACAGTAAGGAGGTCAGACAAGTGGTCAGAAAGAAATTACAGGGAATACTTTGCTGGCAATGATTGACAAAATCTATTGCCCATATGCACTTCTAGGGAGGAGAGGAGTGCTAATGGCTGATCACAAGGGAGCAGGGGCACTGGTCATAGTGTCAAAGCAAAGAAAAGAACTAGTGCTTATGGTTGCAAGGAACCATGGACCCTTCCTGAGTAAAGACCAGAGTGCAGACCAAGAAAGTAGTGACCATACTTCTTTCAGTATCACATCAAAGTACCAAAAACTTTAAGATCCTCAGAACCAGCTCTGAAAACAGTATGAAAAACCCTGAAACTTTGAACAGTTCCTTCCAACCTCTAGGCAAACAGAGTCCAACTTTAACATAAAATTCAAAGTCAGGAAATAGGCTGGAAAATGAACAAACAACAACAACAACAACAACAACAAAAGAATTTCACTATAAATATATACTATGGTAGCAGGGAAAACCAAGAAATAAACTCAGAAGACAAAAATGTGAAAACTGCTACCCAGAAAAAGCCTCAAAGAAAAATGCCAGTTGGACCCAAATACAACAAGAATTCCTGGAAAAAGTTAAAGAAAGGATGAGTGATAGAGGAAACATTGGGAAAAGAAATGAGAGTGATGCAAGAAAATTATGAAAAGAGATTTAATAGCTTTGTAAAAGAGGCTTTAAAATGCTGAAGTAAAACCTTAAAAAATGAACTGGTTAAATAGTAAAAGAGGCACAAAAATGCACTGAAGAGAACTTCTTTAAAAACAGAATAGGTTAGGGGCAGCTAGGTGTTGCAGTGGATAGAGCACCAGCCCTGGAGTCAGGAGTACCTGAGTTCAAATATGGGCTCAGACACTTAACACTTACTAGCTCTGTGACCCTGGGCAAGTCACTTGACCCCAATTGCCTCACTAAAAAAAATTAAATTAAAAACAGAATAGATTAAACAGAAAAGGAGGTACAAAAATTCACTGAAGAAAAGAACTCCTTATAAAGCAGAATTGACCAAATGGAAAAAAGAGGTATAAAATCTCACAAAAGAAAATAATTCCTTGAAAGTAGAAGTGCGCAAGTGGAAACTAATGACTCCATGAGACATCAAGACATGAAAAAAAGTCAAAATAATGAAAAAATAGAGGAAAATATGAAATATCTCATCAAAAAACAATTGACCTGGAGAATAGATTGTGGAGAGATAATTTAAGAATTATTGGACTACCTGAAAGCCATGATCAAAGAAAGAGCCTAGAAATCATATTTGAAGAAATTATCAAGGAGAACTGCCCTGATATCTTAGATCCACAGGGTAAAATAGAAATTGAAAGAATCCACTTACATGTGAACTTATTTCACCCAATAGAATGTAAACTCCTCAAAACCAGAAATTGCTTTCATTTTTTGTCTTTGTGTCACCAATGCTTAACACAGCATATATACCTGGTAGAAGCAGATGCTTAATAAATGCTAATTTGTTAACTGATTAATTCAGTTTCACTGATGAATAAACTGAGGATCAGAAACTTTAATTGAATTGCTCAAGGTCACACAACTTGGAAGTACTAGAGGTGTGATATGAAAATAGTATCTGTGAAATGATTAAGATTAATTCTGTATCATTATAATTGATCTTATTTATAATTAATTGATTTTTTCCTGTTACTGACTAAGTTATGGTTCTTTATTTCTGAATTTAGTTAAAAAATTCAGTAGGCCTGCAATGAGTTTAGTTTAGAAATCCAGTTATCTTCCTAGTCACCATTCTATTCTTGCCTCAAGGAAATATACTATTCTTGACAAATGCAGGTAGACATCAAAGATGGTCCACTATCTCTAACATTGCAGGTGAACTCAAACAATGAACATTTCTTAGTCATAGGAGGGAAGGAAGTTGTTGCTGACTCCTCATTCCCAGCTTTCAACCAACCATATTGTAACCTATATCTCAGTTATGTAATCAATCATATTGATTTTACCATTCATGATACTGAGCTCTTATTCCCAACCATATCTGTGAAATCCCGTTCTTTGTTCTTTACTCCTCAAAGAGAATTGTCTCCCTCACTGGGGGTCTTTGCTTTGCCAAGGAAGCGTAATCCTGTTTGTTGGTAAATTCATGTTTTACTAATAAATTAATCATTCTAGGAACTTTGTCCCTTAGTTTACCTTATTTTAACTGTTATATCTGGACTCCAAGTCCACTACCCTTTTCATTCTACTGCATTGGGGCGGCTAGGTGATGCAGTGGATAAAGCATCAGTCCTGGATTCAGGAGGACCTGAGTTCAAATCCGGCCTCAGACACTTGACATTTACTAGCTGTGTGATCCTGGGCAAGTCACTTAACCCTCATTGCCCCGAAAACAAGACAAAACAAAACAAAACAAAACAAAACCACCAAACAAACATTCTACTGCATTACCCATTCACTAGTCAGAAGAAAAGAGATCAGTGCAATCTGTAAACCTGGGGTTTTCACCGTGTATTTCCTCCTTCAGATTATTTATCATGATTTTAAATTAAACCCATTTCACATAAGTGCTAAGAAAACTACAATCTTTCCATTTTTCTGGGGAGAGTATGTGTGTAACTTGGTCTTTTGTTCCTTCTATCTAATCCATGTTCCTGTTCACAAGGAAGCAGTACCACCCATCCTGCTTGGGAATAATTTCCAATACTATTTGAAAGCCTGGCTCAAACATAAGCACTGGCTCTTCATCATCCCCAAGCCACAGAGAGTTCTAATAGATTAGTCAGACAGAATTCCCCTTATGGAGAAGATGTTATCTTTAATCCACTCCTAATCCACTCCGCTGCACAGTCCCAAATATTGACATACATTCTTAGAATTTAAAACCCAGAGCAATGTTTCTGCTGCTGCTGGCTAAGGCTTGAAAGAAGGTCACTGAAGCTGGGTGAGGTATTATAAACACTACTGACTTCCTGAGCTGCTCATTTCTGTTTATTTCTGGAAAACAATCCCATTGTGTTCCCCTACTTGAAAAAATGTGCCAATGGAAATAAAAATTTTCTCTTCAAGTTAAAAAACGATTTTCATTCCTCTCAGTTAAGAAATAGAGTCATGATATGAGACAACATTGGTGCACCTTTGTTTGGGTCTTACCTAATGGATTTTAGTTTTTGAAAGACTGCATGGCTGGATCTCTCCATGGCCTGTTGTCTGAGACCCTCTCGTGGCATTTCAGATTAGGGGACCATCATGCTGGAAGGGACTTCAGAGACCATCTAGTCCAACTCTTAATTTTACAGTTGACCAGGAAGTTAAGTTTAAGTGACTAACCCGAGCTCATATAGCTAGTGGCAGAGACAAGATTTGAATCCAGGTCCTCTGACTCTTTTTGCTGTTTTTTTTTTTCCTACCTTGTATTATTTATTTCTCTTACCAACTAGATGCATGGTGGGTACAAACAATATCTTCTTTCCCTGTGTCTTCACTAGGGTGCTTTCTGGATGGTAGCTCAGA
Organism: Dromiciops gliroides; assembly: GCF_019393635.1. NCBI lineage: Eukaryota > Metazoa > Chordata > Mammalia > Microbiotheria > Microbiotheriidae > Dromiciops > Dromiciops gliroides. The sequence continues at coordinate 374,465,895 of NC_057864.1, forward strand.
TTGTTTCCTTTTAGATTGTGCTTTAAGACTTACAAAGACATACCCTCCCAATGTCCTTATGAAGGAAATAGTGCAAATACATTATCCCTTCTCTACAGATGAGGAAACAGAGGCTTGTAGACTTTAAGTGATTTGGCTAGGATTACACAAATAGTAAAGGTTGAAATCTTGATTTAAACATAGGTTTGTGGACTCCAGATCCAGAAGGATGAATGACTTGAAAAAATGGTTCAGAACACACAACAAAAATCTATTTGTCAAGGCTGCCAAAACCAACACTTCCATCTAGGAATGAAATAGTGGAAAAAGCATCAGCATATGAGTCAGGAGACCTGAGTTCTTTTCCTAGTTCTGATATTAATTTACTGTGGGACCACTGGCAAATCCCTTAACCCCTCTGAGATTCAGTTTCTTCATTTGTAAAATTAAGAAGAAGAATAATTGCACTGCCTACATTACAAGGCTTGTGAGTACTCAATTTAATTAACCTAGACAAGTAATTCACAAGCATACTACATGCCAATCAGTGAACTAGGCACTGAGATTTTTTTAAAAAGTTACCTTTGGAGGCAGAGCCAAGATGGCAGAGGAAAGATATTAAACACAGAGCTCATGATACAATCACCCCAAAAAATAGCAATAAAAGAAGCCTTGGAGCAGAAAAATACATAAAAATATGGGCTGAGAGTTTTCTCCAGCTATAAATAGATTTCAGGGGGCCATGCTGGGCCATGAATAAAGCCTAACCCTGCAATAGGCCAACACACCAGACACCTGCCTGAGGAATTTGCCCCAGTGCCTCTGAATTGGCTGCAGCACCAGCGTCTTCTGGAACTGAGGGCGTGGTGGGGTTGAAAGGCTGGCCCCAGGTGGGGTAAGTGCAGGGGTACCAGTGGACTGGGGGGAAGGATTCGACTATCCTACCCCAGCAGGGAACCAGGAAGAAATCCTGAGTGGCGGGAGGCCCAGGTGGGGGAGGGGAGCAGGGGAGCAGTCTCATCGAAGCTAAAAACCACACCACAGAAAGCTTTGCTGGTTGGTTGTTTAGGAAGTAGGCTTGAGGTTATCTCTGGACCAGAGAACAGGCCAGGTGAGATTAAAACCTGCCCCCCCCCCCAAACCAAAACACCTGGGACCCTCTGAAGCTGGGAACAGGAGCTGAGCCAAGAAGCAACACCCCCCACACCCCCCAGTGGAGAGTTTAAAATCAAATAATAGCAAGGCCAGGTAGGCTGAGAAGAAGCCCAATCACCCCCCAGGCCATGCTGTAGCTTGAACAGTGTGTCCTGGAAGCAGCACCACACTTTAAGAAGGAGTTAAAAGCCAAGAAATAGTAAGCCAGGATGAGTAGGCAGAGAAAGCAGAAGACCATCAAAAACTTCTTTGGGGGTAAGGTAGACCACAATACAACCTCAGAAGAAGAAGATAATAACAGGGTCGAAGGTCCAACATCCAAAGCTTCCAAGAAAAATATGAACTGGTCTCAGGCCATGGAAAGCTCTCAAAAGGGACTTTGAAGAGAAAGTAGGAGAAATAGAAGATGCAGATAAAGGGAGGAAAGAATGGAAAGAGAAATGAGAGCGATGCAGAAGTCATGAAAAAAAAGTCAACAGTTTGAAAAGCCAAATGGAAAGGAGATTAAAAAGCTGTCTGATGAAAATAACTGCCTAAGAATTAGGATGGAACAAATGGAAGCTAGTGACCTTATGAGAAACCAAGACACAGTAGAGCAAATCCAACTGAATGAAAAAATAGAGGGCAATGTGAAACATCTCCTTTGAAAAACAGCTGACCTGAAAAATAAATTTAGGAGAGATAATTTGAAAATCTTTGGACTACCTGAAAACCATGACCAAAACAAAAGTTTAGATACCATCCTCCAAGATATCGTGAGGGAAAATTGCCCTGATATTCTAGAAGCAGAAGCTAAAATAGAAATTGAAAGAATCTACCGATCACCTCCTGAAAGAGATCCCAAAAGGAAAACCTCCAGGAATATTATAGCCAAATTCCAGAGCTCCCAGGTCAAGGAGAAAATATTGCAAGCAGCTAGAAAAAAGGAATTTAAATACTGTGGAGCTCCAATAAGGATAAAGCAAGATCTATCAGCTTCTACATTAAAGGATCGAAGGGCATAGAATATGATATTCCAGAGGGCAAAGGAACTGGGACTTCAGCCAAAAATCATGTACCCAGAAAAACTGTGTATAATCTTTCAGAGGAAAAAATGGGATTTCAATGAGAAAGAGGTCTTTCAGGCATTTGTGATGAAAAGACATGAACTGAATAGAAAATTTGACTTTCAAATACAAGACCTTGGAGAAGGATAAAAACGTAAACAGGAAAAAGACTTCATGAGGAATATTAAAAGATCAAACTGTTTACATTCCTACATGGGAAGATATTACTTCGAAATCATAAGAACTAACTCAGTAAAGGAATTCACAGAAGACACAGTTCTGAACTGAATATGAAGAGAGGCTATCTGTAAAGCATTTATGTTTTGTTCTTTGTGGGGCAGACAGGGTGGGGCGTCTTATATCTGGGGCTGGATTTGGGCTTGGGGCCTCCTGGGTCCAGGGCTGGTGCTTTGTTCACTGTGCCACCAAGCTAACCCATGATGACATCTTTAAAATAGGGCTGAGGTGTAGGAGGAATAGACTGGGGGAGGGAGAAGGGGAGAGATGGTCTGGGGAGAGGTAGTTCACATGAAGGAAACAAGAAAAAAGCTTATGGAGGGGAGGAGAAAAGAGGGAAGGAGTTGGGGAGTGAGTGACCCTTAATATCATCAGAATTGGCTCAAAGAAGGACTAACATACATACTCAAGTAGGTATAGTAATATATTTTTGCCCTGAGGGAGGGGAGGGGAGAAAGGAAGGAGGGAAGGGCAGATTGGGGGAGAAAGCAGTAAAAAGCAAAACACTTTCAAGGAAGACGAAGGTGTTCTGCATTACTGAACCAGTATGACATATTGAATTGCTTGATCTCATAGGGAGGGTTGAGGAGGGAGGGAGGAAGAAAAATTTAGAACACAGAATTAGCTCAGGGACCTTGATCTCATCGGAGTGGGCTCATGGAGAGAATAGCATTCATACCCAATTGGGAGGAATAATCTATTTAACTCCTGTGGGAGGGGAGAAGGATAAGGAAGGAAGGGTGAAAAAAAGGAGTGCAGAGCAGGGGAGAGGATAGTCAGAAGTAAAACACTTTTGAGGAGGAATAGGTAAAAAGAAGATAGAGTAAATGTCATGAGAAGGGAGTGGGATGGAGGGAAATAGTTATGATGATTGATTATAATGGCAAAACATATGGTACCTACTTTGCTGGGCTATTATGAAGAAAAATCTCTGTCAAGGTTAAGGTACCATATATAGGTTATGATGATCAGGATACTATCAGAAAAACCTGGAAAGACCTACATGAACTGAAGCACAGTGAAATGTACTGTATACAAAATAACAGCAATAGTGGGGGATGATCTGCTGGGAAGCATGTCGTTATTTTCAGCAAGGCAAAGATCCACTATAACCCTGAAGGACTTATGAAGTTTGCAGCCCATCTGCAGAGAAAGAACTGATAGTATCTGAAAACAGATGGAACCACATTAAAAAAAAATTTTTTTTTCTTTTCCTCTTTGACAATTCCTTAATCTGAAGTTTTGGGGTTTTTTGACTGTTTTCTCTCACAACTAGCTAATATGGGGGGTGGCTAGGTGGTGCAGTGGATAGAGCACTGGCCCTGGAGTCAGGAGTACCTGAGTTCAAATCCGGCCTCAGACACTTAATACTTAGTAGCTGTGTGACTCTGGGCAAGTCACTTAACCCCAATTGCCTCACTAAAAAACAAAAACAAAAACACCTAGCTAATATGGGAATTTTTCCATGACTACTCATGTATAACTTATTTTGAATTGCTTTAGTTCTTGTAGGTGGGGTGTGGGAATGGAGAGAGGAAGAGAAGTCGGAACACAAAGTTTTAAGAAATTGATGTTAAAATTTGTTTTTACATATATTTTGGAAAATAAAATTCTATTCAAAGCAAAAAAAAAAAAAAAGACTTGGGAACTCTCTTCAACACTATAATCAACCATAATTCCAGAGGACTCAGAATGAAACATGCTACCTGCCTCCAGACAGAACTGATGGATTCAGAGTACAGACTGAAGTATATTTTCCTTCTTTCTTTTTCATTTTTTTTTTGAGAGGAAGGGGGAGGGAAGATAATTTGGGATTCTGCATGAATACACATACTTGTTTTTATTTTTCTTTACTTTGTTTTTCTTGCCTTCTCTCTGGGTGAGAGAAGGGGAAGAAGAAAATTCAGAAGTCAAAATAACTTTTTTTTTTTTAAAAAGAGTATTTATGCATCTCATTTAAGAGTTGGAGCCTGTTACAATCAGAACAATGTTATCTGTAGGAAGGACTATTTGGAGGAAAGAGGCAGTGGGAGGACCTCTAAGTTCAAATGCCTACTCTGATACTTGCTACCTATGACCTAGGAAAGGTAACAAGCTCTCTGGGCCTTGGTTTCTTCTTCTGAAAAATGAAGTGGAAAAAGATGACCTCTAAAGTTTCTTCCAGCTCTAGACCCATGATCTTATGATCTACCTATCTGACCAGACAGTTTGACGCATCTATCTCACCCTAATTTATACTTTGGTTGATATTAATAATCAGAGAACCATTGAATAAGGTCATTGTTGTTACATATTTTGTATACTTCTGACATTTGTATGGGAGACATCTTGTTGCAGGGAAGTTTTAAAGCAGTTTTTTGCTCTACCCAATAAATGCTTTTTTATTTTTAGCTGACAAATAAGCATAGTGGGATCTTTAAAAAAAAAAGGTTACCTTTGTTATAAGAGAAATATCTCCTCTTTGAGTTCATGTAGCTAGGTGGCATGGTGGATAGAATGCTAGGCTTGGAGTCAGGAAGACTTATCTCCCTGAGTTCAAATGCAGCCTCAAACAGTGTGACCCTGGGTAAGTCACTTAACCCTATTGGCCTCAGTTTCTCATCTATAAAATGAGGTGAAGAAGGAAATGGCAAACCACTCCAGTATCTCTGTCAAAAAAACCTAAAAAGAGACGCAAAGAGTCAGACATGGACACAACTAAACAACAAAAGTAGGTTACTGATGCTTTAATAAATCAACCACAAAAAAGAACTAATAAATAAAACTAGGTGCTGGTATTATAAAATAACCCCAACAAATTAGATAAACCATTGGTTAATTTGATTTAAAAAAGGAAGAAAACTAAATTGCCCATATAAAAAATAAAAGGGTGAATGTACCACTAATGAAGATGAAAGTAAAGGAATTATTAGGTGTTTTGCCCAATTATATACCAACAAAGGTAACAATCTAAGTGAAATGAATGAATATTTGCAAAAATATAAATTGCTCAGATTGACACAAGAGGAAATAGAATAATTAAATAACCCTCTCTTAGAAAAAGAAATTCAACAAGTCATAAATGAATTCCCTAAGAAAAAATCCCCAGGGTCAGATGAATTCACAAGTGAATTTTACCAAATATTTAAAGAACAATAAATTCAAATACTATATAAACTATTTGGAAAAATAGACAAAGCAGGAGTACTATCAGATTCCTTTTATGACACAAATACAATGCTGATATCTAAACCATGTAGAGCCAAAACAGATAAAGAAAACTTATAGACTATTTTCACTAATGAATACTGATACAAAGAATTTAAATAAAATACTAGCAACAACATTACAACAACATATCACAGAAATCATACATGATGACCAAGTGTGATTTATATCAGGAATTCTAGGCTTGTTTAATAATAGAAAAACTATCAGCATATATGACCATGTCAATAACAGAAACAACAGTCATGCAATTATCTCGATAGATGCAGAAAAAAGCTTTTGACAAAACAGAACACTCATTTCTATTAGAAAAACTAGAAGAATAAGAATAAATAGGACTTTCCTTAAAATAAGTAGTGTCTATCTAAAACCACTAGCAAGCATTATGTATAATGGGGATAAGCTAGAAGTTTATCCCTTAAGATCAGGGGTGAAGCAAGGTTGCCCATTATCACCACTATTATTCAATATTGTGCTCGAAATGCTAGCTTTAGTAATAAGAGAAGAAAAAGAAATGGAAAGAATTAGAATAGACAATGAGGAAACAAAACTAGCACTCTTTGCAGATAATAAGATGGTATACCTAGAGAATCCTAGAGAAACAACTTAAAAAACCAGGCTGAAACAATGAACAACCTTGGCAAATATATAGGATATAAAATAAACCAACATAAATTATCAGCATTTCAATATATTACCAAGTAAGTCCAATAGGAAGAAGTAGAGAAATTCCATTTAAAATAACTGCAATATATTGCAATACTTGGAAGTCTACCTGCCAAGGTAAACCCAAGAACTATGTGAACGCAATTATAAATCCAAACAATCAGATAAATATTAATTGCTCATGGGTAGAATGAACTAATATAATTAAAATGACAATTCTACCTAAATTAATTTACTTATTCAGTGTCATACCAAACTACCACAAATATTTTATATTTTTTATTATATATTATTATTATTGGCTTAATCTAATTTTTTTTAATTATAAAAGTATTTTATTATTTTCCAGTTGCATGTAGAGATAGTTTTCAACTTATATATTATTTTATGGAAAAAATGATAACATTCATTTAGAAGAAGAAACAAAAGGTCAAGAATATCAAGGAAATCATTGGGAAAAAATGTGAAGGAAGGTATTCTAACAGTACGAGATCTCAAACTGTATTACAAAGTGATAATCATGAAAACAATCTGTCATTGACTAAGAAAAAGACCTGTAGAACAAATAGATCAGGTAAAGAATACACATTAGTAAATGACCATAGTAATCTAGTGTTTGGTAAGCACAAAGATTCAAGCCTTGGGGACAAGAATGCATTATTTGACAAAAGTTGCTGGGAAACCAGAAAGCAGTTTGGCAGAAACTAGGTATAGACCAACATGTCACATTGTATATACCATGGTTTCCTGATTTAAACATAAAGGATGATATCATAAGCAAATTAGGGAAGCATGTAAAATTTTACTTGTCAGATAATATGAAGAAAAGAAGAATTTATGACCAAACAAAAGATGGAAAGCATTATGGAATATAAAATGGATAATTCGGGTTGCATGAAATTAAAAAGAGTTTGCACAAACAAAACTAATGCAGCCAAGGTTAGAGGGAAAGCAGGAAACTGATGGGAAATTTTATAGCAAGTTTCACTGATAAAGGCTTCACTTCTCAAATATATAGAGAATTGAGTCAAATTTATAAGAATATGAGTCATTCCTCAGTTGATAAAGGATTAAAAGATATGAACAGGCAGTTTTTAGAAGAAGAAATCAAAACTATTTCTAGACAAATAAAAACACTCTAAATAATTATTGATTAGAGAAATGTAAATTAAAGCAATTCTAAGTTACCACCTCAAACCTATCAGACTGGCTAATATGACAGAAAAGGAAAATGACAACTGTTGGAGGGGATGTGGAAAAATAGGGATACTAAAACAATATTGGTGAAGTTGTGAACTAATCCAACCCTTCTGGAGAGTAATTTGGAACTATGCCCAAAGGGCTATAAAACTGTGCTTACCTTTTGACCCAAGTTTACCACTACTATATGTCTGTATCCTAAAGAGATTTAAAAAAAAAAAAAAGGAAAAGCACCTGTATGTACAAAATATTTATAGCAGCTCTTTTTGTTGTGACAAAGAACTGGGAATCTAAGGAATGCCCATCAATTGGGGAACAAATTGCACTATATGATTGTTATGGAATACTATTGTACCATAAGAAATGAGAAACAGGATGGTTTCAGAAAAACCTGGGAAGATTTATATGAACTGATGCAAAGTGAAGTGAGCAAAACCAGGGAAGTATTGCACACAGTAACAACAATATTGTGTGATGATCACCTGTGAATGACTTAGCTATTCTGATCAATGCAATGATCCCAGATAATTCCAAAGGATTTATGATGAGAAACGCTCTCCATCTCCAGAGAAAGAACTTATGGAGTATGAATGCAAATTGAAGCATATTTTTTTCTTTATTTGTCTTGTTTTTTGTTGTAACATAGCTAATATGGAAATATATTTTATATTTTTTCACAAATTACAATTGATATATTTTTTGCCTTTTGAGGGTTAGGAGGAAGGGAGAGAATTTGGAAGTCAAAGTCTAAAAAATAATGTTAAAAATAAATAATAAATTTAAAAAATAAAATTACCATAATGCAGAAATCATAGAGAGAAATATATAGGTTTTATTATGGTTATGCATAATAAAGGTTTTTAAAAATACCCCTAAAATAAATATTAGGATTCCAAAGAGGCTTTTATGGATGAAATTATGTCATAGTAACAGAGATATAATTCTTTTAAATATTAATTTTACATATACATATCATATATTCTTTTAGGCTATAAAAATTTTGAAAGACAGATTCATAATCCCATACTTCCTTCAATGCCATGATAATTGAAGAAATTTAAACAGAATCATAATCTCATAAATCTAAAGAAACAAACCTAGTTAAATAGACTTTATGGGTAAACAAAGTTAGCTTACAGTTAAACTACATTTGCAGCTTTCATAGTGGGTTGATTATCTCAGGAATGTAAAAAATTTTACTTTTATATCATTATTCTAGGAGTCAGGTTTTAGTCAGCTGATATTACTATTAAGAGAAGACAGGCTTGGGGGGCAGCTAGAGGGGACAGTTGATGAAGCACTGGCCCTGGATTCAGGAGAACCTGAGTTCAAATCTGGCCTCAGACACTTGACATTTACTAGCTGTGTGACCTTGGAAAAATCACTTAACCCTCATTGCCCCACCAGAGAGAGAGAGAAAGAGAGAGAGAGAGAGAGAAGTTAGGCTTTCAGTTAACCAAGAGCTGTAGGAGTAATGACACTGAGTCACAAATAATAAAAATTAATGACATCAGTCCTTCTCCAACATCAACTGTCTCCATGGTCTAGGATACCCAGAATCCAAAAGGAAGTCTAAAAAAAATCCATGGACTGACTCTCATTGATCTTGAACTCACTCCACACTCCTAGTCCACCTCCTGTGCTACCCTTATTGAGCTACATTAGCCAGCCCATTGCACCTATCAGTAAATTGAAAACTAGGATCCCCTCCTTCTCCCCCTAACCTCTATCTCATGTCACCTTAAAAACCTATGCTCAATATTATTATGCACACTTACAATTCTTATTTCATATAGCACACACCAGTATTTCAGTTAATCAGTTGGAAAATGCTATATGAGAATAAATTAAGTTCCTAAATAAACTCTGATTCCTGTTATGATGAAATGGGAACCTTTTCTCTTTAAAAAAAAATGTTACATTAAGCTATATTTAAAGGCTTAGAAAGTGGTTTTGGACACTGAAATTGACCTGGATGGTTTTTTTTCATTCTTTTGGTTTTGCTAAATACATAGGTTCCTTCAAGCCCCAAATGATTATTTTCTTTATCTTTTTTATTAAAGACACACACATTACCTGACTGTACCCGAATTTGCAATGCAGACTGTTCTCATCAACAGTTCTAAATGTTCTTAAAATATTTCTAACTTCAAAAATGAAGTTGGTTCTACAAAGAATGTGTGTGAATTTGTGTGTTTGAGTGTGCACATCTGGGCAGTAGTGATGTCAGTGGCTAGGGGTGGCTTTATTTCAAAGTCAATAAACTGCAAAAAAGATCCTAGACTGTGTGGTTTCTTTGCAGGTGCAAAGAAAGCATTATACCATGTGAAATATTTTGAGGAAATGGCTAAGATGTAGCCCCAGTTGATGCAGTTCATTGATTTAGAGCTTACGCACATATTACCCACAATTCCATATGCAAACACACAGGTTTATTCTAAAGTTACCCGAAATGGTCCAGTTCCTGGTAGATAGTTTTTTTGGGGGCGTGGGGGTGGGGAGTAACTAGAAACTACAAGAGGCAGCCTAATCCTATATCAGAGGTAGGATGAGACTGAGTCAGAGAAACTTGGATTTTAGTTGTTTGACCATGGGCTAATAACTCAACCACTTACTGTCCCTAAGTTACTGTCCTGTTCACTCCATGGTTGAAATCACAAGTTGTAATAGCTATGCACATATACAAACAAACAAATAAAAAACAGATAAATAAATAAGTGGGCATGTGAATGAAGGGGTGAATAAATAAAGTGCAAAAATAATTACATTCATGAGAGATAGGTTTGTTTGTTTGTTTTTTACAAAACAATACATTGTTAGTTGAATTCTGGGTCACATGAGCAACAAGATGGAGGACTAGACCTGTTTGTTCTCTTATGCCTATGACCTCTCAAACCTCTTCAAAACAGAAATTATATACCAAGGATTGTCCATTGTCTCCATGGTCTAGGACAATCAGAATCCAAAATAAGGTTAAAAAACCAACAAACTGGGGCAGCTAGATGGCACAGTGGATAAAGCTCCGGCTCTGGATTCAGGAGGACCTGAGTAAAAATCCAGCCTCAGATACCTGACACTTCCTAGCTGTGTGACCCTGGGCAAGTCACTTAACCCTCATTGCCCTGCCCCCCCCCAAAAAAACCCCATAAACAACCAACAAACCATGAACTCTCATTGCCTTTAAGCTCATCTAAAATCCTTCATCCAGTTCCCATGCTACTGACAGTGCAGCTGCCCTAGCAGACCCAAGAATCTGATGCACAAGTTTGGGCTTGCAACAAAATCCAATCCCACAATCTGGTACTCCCTTCCTCTTTCCAGTACCATGAAGACTCCAGCTCTAGGCTGTGGCATCTTGCCTAGGCAGTGACAGCTAACCGGTATAGCAGGCAGCAGCCCTTTAGAAGGAAAAGTCTGCTGGGAACCACAACTCCATAGCACCAGCATAACAGTTCTGCTGGTACCATGCTGGGACAGACAATTCCATAGCATCAGTGCTGCAAAGCTGTAAACTTCAGGTTCAGGAGCAGATAATGTGTGTGTGTGTGTGTGTGTGTGTGTGTGTGTGTAAGGGAATTGCATGCAACATTCCACTAGGCCTGAGGAAATGAGCACAACATCCATCTGGGGCCAGTTTTAACCATCCCAAAGTGGTTAGAAGCAGAAACCTATGCTGGTGAACCATTAATTGACCAACATGGGAGGAGAATGAAATATTTTGAGATCTAGCCTCCAAGGATACCACCATTATAGGGGACAGAGTCAGAAAGTGAATAAGAGACAATTAGAGGGGAAAAAAAGACCAAAATTACCAAAGATCTCAGGAAGAAGAAAACCCAAATGTCTTGAATATAAGTAGATAAATCAGTAGGGAAAACATTTACAACAGAAGGAAACATGGCCTTTAGATCTAGCAAACAAGTTCAGGCATATATGAATAATTACTGCAAATGAAAGATGCTTCAACACTTGGTGAGTCAGAAGACCCTGTGAAATGTAAGGAGAACATGAAACCACAACACACTGTTCCTGATTTAGCAATAGAGAGAAGATTTTTTTCAGCCCCTTTGTGTCGTGCCCTCCTTCTGATAACTTATGAATCAACCCTTCAATGCCACCCCAATTATATCACTTCTAGCTTGGATCTCCTTTATTTATGGTATAATCTGGCTTTTTCCTTGTGTCTTGCTCTCTTTGATACCATTTCTATGTCCCTTATAAGCACATATGGGACTGTGATATTAGAATTCAAATGTTATGATTCTGTTGTCCTTGGTGGTGAAAGTAGTTGCTTGTAAAAATAATTGCAGATCTCCCTTTTTCTAAAAGAAAATATTCATGTGTGCAAGCATGAGGTTTCTGTGAAATGTGCAGGTTGAGAAGGAAGTATACAATAACCAGCAGGGAAAAAATGTCTTCCTTGTTATTCATTGGATCATCGTGATGGTGACCACTACTTCTATCTTCCCAGTGAATCAATGGCATTCTAATGGCACAAGTGTGCTCCTGAAGAAAGGAGGATTTTAAAAAAGGCATCATTAGCAAATCTACCTCCATGTCATTTTAGCATCTGGCCCCTTCTCTCCTTGCACCAAGCTACCCACTCTAATTTTTTTTTTTTTTTTTAGTAAGGCAATGGGGGTTAAGTAACTTGCCCAGGGTCGCACAGCTAGTAAGTGTTAAGTGTCTGAGGCTGGATTTGAACTCAGGTACTCCTGAATCCAAGGCCGGTGCTCTATCCACTGCGCCATCTAGCTGCCCCTACCCACTCTAATTTAAGCCTTCATCACTGCTCTATTGCAATACCCTACTATTTGGCATCTACCCCTTTTCAATCCATCCATCCAAACAGATGTTCCTGAAGCACATATCTGATCACATCACGTCACTCCCCTACTCCTGAAGGTTCTGTGACTCCCTATTGCCTCCTGGATTGCTAGAGGCAACAAAACACTCTGTTTGGTATTTTAAGCCTTTCACAGTCTTTCACGTTATTTCCCTAACATTTGCTAGATTGCAAACTGTCCAAATTGGTTTTCCCTGTACATTACATTCTATCTTTAGTATTTCCATTCATTTGCATAGACTGCCTCCTATGGCTCCAATGTACCTACCCTTTACCTCTGCTTAGCTTGTTTAAAGGTTCAGTTCCAATGGCACCTTGCACACAAGGTTCATTCTGCTTCCCCCTTCCCCATCTCCTCCACCCCAGAAATGATTTTATATTTACTTCATATAAGTTTTGTGTTTCCTTTTCTGTTTACATGTTCTTTCCTCTCTCTATATAGAATGTCAGCTCTCCCATGGCAAGGACTGTTTTGTTTTTGACTGTAAAACACCCTATTACCCCAACCCTTACACCTATCAGAATGCTTGGTACACAGTAGATACTTTAAAAAGCTTGTTGTGGGGCAGCTAGATGGCGCAGTGGGTAGAGAACCGGCCCTGGAGTCAGGAGTACCTGAGTTCAAATCTGGTCTCAGACACTTAACACTTACTAGCTGTGTGACCCTGGGCAAGTCACTTAACCCCAAATGCCTCACTTTAAAAAAAAAAAAAGAAGCTTTTTGAATGAATGAGGCTGAGTGATACAGTGGATGGGGAACTGCATTCAGAGTCTATTTCTGGATTTCAATCCTGCCTCTAAATTTTTATGTCAGCTTGGGCAAACCTCTTGATTTTTCAGTTTCTGTAAAATGGATGTGTTGGGGTAGGTGGCCCCAGGTTTCTTCACATTCAAAATCATGATTTCATAAATGACTAAAGCAGAAGACAGTGCAGGGACAAATTTCATCACAAAATACAGTTACCAACTTGGAATAGCTTCCCAGAATTGTTGGAAAGAATACAATTGGATCATTAACAAATTCTCCCTCACCTCTAACACTGTCCCTTGATTTATATGGTATATCAGCTTGGCTCTTTCTGAGTGAAGGCAGCAGCTGATTGAAGTGCCAGGGGTTGATTTCCAAGGAATTTCACATGCTTAACAATCCCTGTTTAAGGACCCTACACCTTTGGGGATCATTTAAGCTTGTTTGATTTTTAAAAAAATATAGTTTATTTGTCCTAGTATAGGAGAAGTCCAGACCTACAGTTGGATGGTTCTATATATCCCTCGGAAAATTTTTTGTTTGTTCCAGTTTATTTTAAATTTTTACTTTCTTTTTCTTTCTTTTCTAATTTTCTTTGGCTGTTTCACTAAAGCTGGCAGGAGTTAGAGGAACTTTGTAACATTTTGTGTGCATGTTGAAGCTGTATCACTATACATTTGGGAGTGGGAGCAAGCGTTTGGTATCTCAAAAAGACTCAAATTTGGATGTATCCAAGAACTTCAAGTATGTTATTGAGATTCATTACATGTAACTGGGAAAGACCATTAACAACTGTGACTAAGGGACAACTTTGAGAATCATTCTAAGTCACCAAAGAGCTATCCAGGATTGGTGGCAGGGACTGATGTTCCTCAAAACACTTCATTTGGGTGTATCGGGGCATCGTTATCATCACTAGCATTTATATAGTGCTTTAAGGTTTGCAAAACACTTTAAAAATATTTTTATTAATTTTGTTGTTGCTTTTTATATTATCATAGTTTTCCCCAGCATGCTTCTTCTTCCCCTCTGAGAGAGCCAGCCCCATAAGAAATAGTCATTTTGAAAGACAGAAAGAGAAAGAGAAAGAGGAGAGAGAGAAGGAGAGAGAAGGAGAGAGAAGAAGAAGAAGAAGAAGAAGAAGAAGAAGAAGAAGAAGAAGAAGAAGAAGAAGAAGAAGAAGAAGAAGAAGAAGAAGAAGAAATCAGGACAACCAATAAATGTGCAATATTCAACACCTGTGAACTTCCCAACTATACAAGGGATATGTTAGGGGTTTGCAAAGCACTTTACAAATATATGCGACAGCTAGGTGGTGTAGTAGATAGAACACTGGCCCTGGAGTCAGGAGGACCTGAATTCAAATCCGGCATCAGATATTTGAAACTTGCTAGCTATATGACCCTGAGCAAGTCACTTAACCCTGATTGTTTCAAACACCTGGGGCTATCTCCAGTTATCCTGATATCTATCTTGCCCCTGGATCCAGGTGGTTCTGGAGGAGAGAGAAAGGCTGGTGACTTTGCACAACCCTGCCTCACCTAAATCTAATTCACTGCAAGGCATGACACCACCTCCTGATGTCATGGTCCTCTTCCAGAACAAAGAGCCAACAACAACAAATTTATTATCTCTTTTGATCCTCACAACAAATCTTGGAGGTAGATGTGATTATTCCAGCTTTATAGTTGAAGAAACTGAGACAGAAGTAAAGTGACTTGCCTAAGGTCATAAGGCTAGTAAATGGCTGAGGCAGGATTTGAACTCAGTTCTTCTTGAGTCCAAATCTAGTATTCAGAATTAGGGTTAGGGTAACCCTGATCCTGTCACAAAACAAAAATGAAACTAAAAGGTTATAAGTAGATTTTGGACCACCTTACTATATATAAAATTTCCCCCCAATTACATGTTAAAATACTTTAACTTTTTTTTTTGACATTTATTATGTTGGGGGTTTTTTTGGGTGGGACAATGAGGGTTAAGTGACTTGCCCAGGGTCACACAGCTAGTAAGTGTCAAGTATCTGAGGCTGGATTTGAAATCAGGTCCTCCTGAATCCAGGGCCAGTGTTTTATCCACTGTGCCAGCTAGCTGCCCCCAATTTTTAACTTTCCAAAAAAAGTTTTGAGTTCCAAATTCTGCCCCTCCCTCCCCCCACCTCCAAACAGTAAGCAATCAGATATAGATTATACATGTGCAATAATGTAAAACATTTCCATATTAGTCATTAGTCATAAAAAAGAAAAAAAGAAAGAAAGAAAAGAAAGAAAGAAAATGAAAAATAGCATTCCTCACTCTGCATTCAGACAATATCAGTTCTTCCTCTGGAGGTGAACAGTATACTTCATCATTAGTCCTTAGGGCATACAATAGAGTTGGAGAATAGACTCTGACTAGCTCAGTGAACTGATGGGATTAAGCTGCACCTATCTGGACTTTGACTTTGCCCTCAGGGGGTTAAGTCTCCCATTAAACCTTGATGTCATCATGGTAGAGCTCTTCTTAATATGGACCACCCTCAAGTCATGTTAACCAATTTAATTGAATGATGCTAGCCAATTAGCTTTGATCAGTGTGTAAGAGCCACCTCTGTTGGAAGAAGAAAAAGACTCAGACCATGAGGTGAATGCCATTCTCGGCTTGCACTCTAGGTTCAGAAGGCTGTCTGGTTGGTGAGCACTCTCCTCTTAGGACAGTATGGGTAATGAATTAGGGATGGATTTAATTGATCAAATTGATCGTGAAGTGTCTCAAAGAATTACAAGACTCAGTGACTCAGTTTCCTAAGTTTTATTAAAATATTGTGAGGCTACAGGGAGACACCAAGGAAGTATGGGGGAGGTCTTATCCTAATTTGTACTTCCTGGAGTCCTAAGACAACCCCTGAGGTGGGTACCTTTTTCCTTGGAGCTGTGTTTTGGGGGTTTACATATCATAAATGTCATAAGGTGAACCTAAGAACACATTTGGTGTTTCTGCGCATGTTCATAAAGACATACTCAAACTTGACAAAGCCAAAGGGTCTCTGGGTTTATGATATCTCTTTACTTAAGATCTGGTTTCTAGGTGTCCTGTCATCCAGGAATATTAATGGCTATTAATGGTTAATGGTCCCTAGTTACTGTCTCTATTGATTGTGTGGGTTGAGAGGGATTCGAACCCTTTTGGTTACTGTACTTTTGATAACAACACCAACCTTAGTTTCTCTATTAACCCTTTTAGCTACTAATGATCAAATTTTAGGTCATCTGTTAACCCCTTTTAGCTACAGTAGATAGGTTATCTGTTAACCCTTTTAGCCTCCTCCATCAGATAATGTAGAGACAAAATGGTGATGGGTTTTTTTTTTTTTGCTTGTGTTAAATGCCACACGGTCAATTCTTTACTAATACTTAATACACTTTAATAATAAATGCTTACTGCTTAAATGGGTGCAATAGCCATTATTACATAAATAGCCATTAATTTATAAGTAGCAATATATTTAAAAAACCCAGTCTGGCCCCCCAATAATTTAGCTAAAAACCCAGCCAAGTTTCCCAATAAATTTGTAATACAAGGTTTAATAAAAAGCCTAGGTGGAGGGCCTCAGAATAATCTTCAGTGCTGTATGTATCCATCCATCCATCCATCTATCTATCCTTTCATTCACTTATCATTCCTACTGTTTCTTGGTCCTTCAGAACTAACTTTACCTTTCTGGAAAGGTGTTCTTAGTGGTAACAAGGTTTACAACTTAAATTATAAAGAGTGATTCACAAGGGGGCCTGCTTCTCATCTCCCTTTTCTATTCCAAAGATTTTCTCCCTGGTAAAGCTTTGCACATGAAAGATGTGTAAAATAAAGACTTGAATATTAATTTTTTAAAAAAATATGGGACATTATACTTCAAATCCGAATCCTCACAATCCTATTAAACATTCATACCAGTTCTCTGAGCCACGAAGGTCCAGATTTCAGTGCTCTTACTGCTTCAGCCTAGTTCAGGCAAATATATTTCTGCAACTATATAGTTGCTGGAGCCAGGCATCACACCCATTTCAACCTTTTCATTGGCGCCTTCATGTAACCTTTTGCTTCTTCATGCAAAGGGGACAAAATAGACAGTAATGTGGACTTCAGAAATACATTGTTTACTATGGTTCCAATAAAAAACAGAATAATTATACATGGAGATGAAAAGGTAACATGGAATTTATATTCATACAAAGATTTTAAAAAAACACATGAAAAAAGAAATAATTGAATGATGTCATTGATAGGAGATCCCAGGGAAAATGCCTTTCCTTGCCAAACTCTCAATATTGAGATATGGAAACTACCCTAGGATTTGATGTGTAAATGGCCAAGGGGGAAAATATCTCAAAAGTAAATATAGTTATATATCTACCAAACTCAGAGAAAATATCCAGGAAATTTACCCTGAAATCTAGCAGTCTTTGGAATTTGGTTGACTTAGGATAATAGGATTTAGAGCTAGAGGTGATTTAAAAATCATCTTGTTTGAACCAGAACCTACTTCCTTCCCCCCATATCATATATATGAAGAAATTCACAAAGAAGAATTTATTACTGTATCAGGCACTAGATTTAATCTTTTTCTTGGTAATCTTGATGATGTTGATTTGGAGGAAGAGGAAAAGGAAGACATTTGAATGCTTTATCTGAGGGGGAAGGTCAAACTTACACGTAAATTCAACTCATCGTGTCTAGAGAATTATTCATTATAAATACTTGGCATACTAGCTCATAGTAATTTTGTATTGACATGTTTCTTCCTTTTTTCTTTTATAGGGTGAATTTGGAACACGGAGTATCAATTGTATTAATCTGTTACTTTGTATCACACTGATAGATGGAAGTCCTATTTTTGCTGGAGAAAGAAAAGGAAAATTAGGCCAGTAGGGAAAACAGCATATTCACTAGACCTAATTATTTCACTTGGCCAAATTATAAGCAATGGTCAATTATTATCAAACTCTTGAGAATGTGATTCACAGGTGGCAAACATTGGCATCTCTTCAACAGTCATAGGGATGGTTAATGATCCTGATGGAGAGCAGGCTCTGATAGTTCTTGTTTCAAAATTACCCAGAAAACATTTTCAGCTCATCATAGACTTGTTTTTAGAAAACGTGACTTTCGAAACAAAACAAAATAAAGAAAACTTCAGTGTAAACAATTTTTTAAAAGTCATGATATGAGAAATCTAGACAGGTTCCAAAAGTTACAAAATTGCAAAGGAATTTCCTTCCCCTCACTCCCCTTCTCTAAAAACTCCAGAGTATCCTTCAAATTGTTTTTAAAAGCTCAATTCTTTCATCTTTGTAACACTGTGGGAAGAAAGAGAAAGTTAAGATCTTTGGTTTTAGCATTTTAAAAGATGTTTTAAAATTAAGGACTGGTTACTCTGTGCTAGGTCCTGTCCTAGACACTAGTGATAAAAAGGCAATGATGAAAACATCCCCTGTATTCAAGGAGGCTACAGTCTGTAAAAGAGGAAAAAATATAATACACACACATACACAAAGACATACATATACACACACATACATACACTCACATATAAATAAAAAACAATATATACAAAGTAAATACAATCTAATGGAAATTGGCACTAGGCACTGGGAGAACAAGAAATGCTTTATGTGTGTATGCAGGAAATGGCACTTCAGCCGAACTTTGAAGGGATTCTAAGGGGTGGAGGTAAAGCACTAGGGGTGTATTTCTGTCATGGGGTAACTACCTGTGCAAAACAATGGAGATGAAAGATGGAGTGTTATGTTTGAGGAAGTAAAAAAGGGGCAGTTTGGCTATACCACAGAGTTCATGGGCAGCTGGGTGGATCAGTAGATAGAGTAATGAGCTCATAATCAGGAATACCTGAGTTCAAATCTTGCTATCTGTGTGACCCTGGGCAAATCACTTCACACTGTTTGCCTCACTTTCCTCACCTGTAAAATGAGCTGGGGAAGAAAATGGCAAACCATTCCAGTATCTTTGCCAAGAAAATCCCAAATGGGGTCATGAATAGTTAGATACATCTGAAAGTACTGAACAACAAGAAACAAGAACAGAATTCATGGAGAGAAATAATGTGTAAATAAGCCTGGAAAGAGTGGTCAGATCCAGATTGTGAAAGGCTTTAAATGCTAAGAAAAACACTTTACATTTCACCCTAGAAATAATATGACGAGGTCAGACCTCTGTTTTAGGAACATCCCTACAACAGCTGTGTGGAGGATGAAGTGGAGAGGGCAGAGACTTGAGAGAGGGAAACTGATTTGGAGTTTATTGTGGAACTCTGGGTGAGAAGCAAGGTCAGAACTTGAACTAGGCTGGGGCCAGGTGAGGTGAGAGAGGGATCTGGGTTCCAGAGCTATGGAGGGAGAAACTGACAAGACTTGGCAACAGGTGACATATGTGAGATGAGAGAAAATGAGGGAGTTGATAATGATTCCATGGCTTCATACTTGACTTATTCAGATCACTGAGGCGTAAAAGTCCATAGAAATCATAAAACTCGAAGGGATTCAGTATGGTTGATAGCTCAGCCATCCACAAGAGTGGACTCGCTCCTGGAAAATTAATTAATCTTCTTCCTACCATGAAGTTATAAATTTAGAGCTAAAAGAGACCTGAGAGGCCATTTAATCCAATCCCCTCATTTTATTGTTCTTATTCAGTCATTTTTCAATTGTGTTCGACCTCATCTGGGACTTTCTTGGCAAAGATACGGGAATGGTCTGCCATTTTCTTCTCCAGCTCATTTCACAGATGAGGAAACTGAGGCAACCAGGGTTAAGTGACTTGCCCAGGGTCACACAGTTAGAAAGTGTTTCAGGCCATATTTGAACTCATGAAGATAAGTCTCCCTGATTCTGGGCTCCAATCCTTGAGAAAATAAGAAATTCTTAATATACACTTATCAGTGTAAATATTGTATACTCCCAGTAAGATAGAATAACCTCCTCATTCATTTTGTTTTTTTGTTTTTTGGTGAGGCAATTGGGTTAAGTGACTTGCCCAGGGTCACACAGCTAGTAAGTATCAAGTGTCTGAGGCCGGATTTTAACTCAGGTACTCCTGAATCCAGGGCTCTATCCACTGCACCACCTAGCTGCCCCCCCATTCATTTTGACAAGCTTCTTATACCCCAAAGAGGAACATGCACCTCAGATTGAGAACTCTATTCTAGTTCTGTCCTCCAATGAAAGGATTCTTTTTTTCTAGTGACCCATCATTTTGTTTATATTTTCCTCTTATATTTCCAAACTGTTGAGTTTTATCATGTTATTCTAAGATGTCTTAGCCCTATTCAGTTCCTTTTTTATTTCATCTGTTGATAGTTTTGCCAATTTCATCTCTTCCTTTAATTCCTTTAGTATGTTTATTGTCCATTTTAGTCTGTTTTAAAAATTCTAATTTTTTTTTTCTTGGTGCTCCTGCTGGACTTTTTTGAGTCTACTTTTCTTTTGGTGCTTTTGCAGCTTGGAGGCACAGTGGATAGAATACCAGGCATGAAGTCAGAAAGACCAGAGTTCAAATACAGCCTCAGACACTAGCTGCGTGATCCTGGGATGCATGTCACTTAACTGCTGCCTGCCTCAGTTTCCTCAACTGTAAAATGGATTTATTAATAGTACTAACTTCCCTGGATAGTTGTGATATTTATAATAAGAGATGATATTTATACATATTCTAGTACAATGCCTAGCACATAGTACATGTTTAACAAATGTTAGTTTCCTTCTGCAGAGCTGCAGAAATAATAATAGGCATAGAATATCCTGTATATTTATTTTCCCACCAGGGGATAAATCTCTTTGTCATGCTCCAGTTAATATGGATGACAGTAGAGGTAGCTTTCCATAATAAGAAACTTCCATAATAAAGTTCAGTGCACATCTGAGGTTTCATCTGTCAGGTCACAAAAGAGTTCATAAATGCCCAACATTCCCCTTTGTCCATTGTTTCTACCCATACCTATAGAAGACAGAGGGAAATTGACAACAACAACAACAACCCTCAAGACCTACCTAGATGTTCTTTTTTTGTTTCTTTTCTAGATGACTGCTGTTTTTCCCCTGGCTAGTTGAAGCCATTTTGCAAATATCAACACTGTAGCAACAGCCTGGAATTATTCTTAAGGATTCCTCCTGTTCCGTTGTCTTGCTGGGGTGCTGAATCAACCTCTGGGCTACTGAGAGGTCATTTGGACTTCTGTGTTTTAAGGATTGGGACCCTTGGGATGCAATGGAAGAAATGATGGATTTGGAGCCAAAGGATATGGGTTCAATAGTCTGGCACTATTATTTGTGACCTTTGATCTTGAGCAAATGGTTTAATCTCTCTAAGCCTCAGTTTCCTCATTTGCAAAATGAGTTTTAGAACAAATGAAACTTGAGTTCCCTTCCAGCTTGACATGTATGATACTGTTTTGTTTATTTCCCTAAACCATTAGCTGGAAGAAAGAATTTACTAGCTCTTTATCTAGGGGCAAGGAGAAGGGAAGGGAAGGGAAGTGAAAGGAATAAGCATTTATATAGTGCCTACTATGTATGAAGCACTGTGCTATATGCTTTACAAATATTATATTATTGAATCCTCACAATAACTCAGGGAGTAGGTGCAATTATTATCTCTATTTTCTAAGTGAGGAAACTGAGGTAGGTAGTGGTTAAGGGACATACCGAGGGTCATATAGCTAGTAAACATCTAAGGTCTGATATGAACTCAGGTTTTCCTGACTCTAGACCCATTTCTCTGTGATACCTTTTGTTGTTGTTCAGTCATTTCAGTCATGTCTGACTCTTTGTGACCCCATTTGGAGTTTTCTTGGTAAAGATTCTGGAGTGGTTTGCCATCTCCTTCTCCAGTCCATTTGACAGATGAGGAAATTGAGGCCCGCAGGATTAAGTGACTTGACCAGGGTCACACAACTATTAAGTATCTGAGGTCAGATTTGAATTCAGGAAGATGACACTTCCTGACTTCAGGTGAGGATACCCTATCTATTGAACCACCTTGCTGCTCACTGTACTGCCTAGCTGCCTCATTTAGATAGGAATATGACAAGTGGAGAGAATAGAGAAGGGTAAATGGCTTTTCTACCATTCATTACGACTTTTAGGTTCCACTCTTTTGTTGATATTCACACTCTGTCCTTTGATGTAGATAACAAACCCTCTTTATCTATTGGGTGTTCTTCAAGAAATACTGTAACCAAATATTGCTATAGCTAGCCTAAAAATTAGCCTGTCCTCCAAAGTTAGCTAGTGCTTGGTTCTTGGCCAGCACATATGATCTTTCACAGAGTTGAAATATAATTCTATTGTCATTATAAATGTCAAGTCTTAAAATAAATCAACCTCATTAAGCAGAGGAAAAAGCATGTTTAATTGAGATAAAGAAGGTCTTGAGCCAGGGACACAGCCATTCATCTGATATGTTCAGGAGGAAAAACAAAGGGTGCAAGGTCATATGAGGATCAAGGCCTGGTCATGAACTTCTAGCCACCTTTGTCGGTATGAGCAAGAAAACTCACTTCATTTTGGTTGGCTTTGCACTTCATGATCCAATTTCCCCCAAACCTTAATAAGGGGGTAAGGATACTTGGAGTCTCTTTCTATAGCTGTGGCTAGCACAAGTTAGTTCTATTTACAGAATAAACCAAGCTAAAGATTACCAGTGTAGTTTCCTCAGGGTGAAGTCCACTCCAACTTAATTGAGCAAGGTGCCTTAGAAGCAGAAATGCAATGACATTCCTAGAATTCTTCTCTTACTGTTAAGGATGGCTTTTAAATAGAGAAGGGAATATTACATTTGATATTAACAACATTAAAATTAATTTTCCTGTCAGGGTCCATATACATCCCATTGACAGCTAGGTGTGTGATTCTAGGCAAATCATTTAACCCTTTTTGCCTCAGTTTTCCCATCTGTAAAAATGAGCTGGAGAAGGAAATGGCAAACCACTCTAGTATCTTTGCCATAAAGACCTCAAAAGAGGTCATAAAGAGTTGGACATAACTGAAACAATTTGGCAACAACAACTATCTCAACAGAGTTGGTTTTTGCTGGTGCAACTTTTGAGAAACCCAGTGACATCTTTTTAAAATAGAATTTTATTTTCCAAAATATATGTAAAAACAAAATTTTAACATCAATTTTTAAAAAATTTTGTGTTCCAACTTCTCTTCCCCACCTCCATTTGCACCCCCCATCCACAAGAACCCAAGCAATTCAAAATAAGTTATACATGAGTAGTCATGGAAAAATTACCATCTTAGCTAGTTGTGAGACACTACCATAAGCCATGAAAGTTGAACTGTGATAAGAGCACAGAGTAAAAGGCAGCATGGGTATAGTTTCTCAAAATGGGTAGTGTTTCTTAAAATGTGGAGTCCCTGATGCCCTTTCAGGCAGCCCATGAGGTCAAAACTACAACTTTGCCTTATTTAAATCCAATTCACCAGCAAGTCAAGATATAGCCATCATCCACTATTCTACCTCAACATTGTGATGTCATTGATCGTCTTCAAAAATGAAGGATGAACAACATTTTTCATAATAGTGCTAAGACATTTAATTTAGAATGCGGTAAATATCAAAAGATATAGCCCACATAAACAAAAACTCTTTGGTAGGATGAGGACTTCAATAAATTTAAAGAGAATCCACAGGTCCTGAGACCAAAAATTTTTGAGAAACACTGGCCTACAGTATGGCAAGTAACCTGGTTAGCTGGAGAAAAAACAAACAAACAAATGTGTGTCAGGAGTAACCAACCCAGTTAAAAGACTTTGGATTGTATTCAGTGGACAATGAGGAGATTTTGAAGGTTTTTGAGTATGTGTATTACTGTACTTAAGGAACAGTAATCTGATAGTGGTAGCAAGATGGATTGAAAGGAGATACTGTAGTTGGTGGAGCCACTTCTGAAACTATTGCAATAAATAGCTCATGAACAAAGTAGTGAGGACTTGCACCAGTATGAAGGCAGTGAGAATGATAAGAGTAAAGTTCCCAGGAAGTAAACAAGGATTTTCATGATTGCTGTGGCTCTAAGTTCTGCTCCAAAGTATTTTGATACTTCAAGGGGTTTCAGTGATGTTTACTCCTTACGATGAGACATATTGTAAGCCTATCCACATCTATTCATACTCTGCCACCATTGCCCCTGCCCTCTCATGGATCCTCCACAAGGGATCCACCCAGGGATCTACCTTGAAAACACATGAGTAAATGGATCTACCTTGAAAACACATGAGTATTAATCAGTCATATAAGCTGTCCACCAGTTTTCCCTTATTCTCATTAGGTGACTGTTTCATCTTTTTTTCTCTCCTGGTCATATATCTGACAGCATAATTTATTCAGCTTTCTGTGCAAATTTTCATTTGTTAACATCCTCACGCCTACTCTATGTCCCTTTATTTGTCCTCTGAGTGACTCTCGATTTTTATTCTTGAGACTGCATTACTTTTTTATTGATTAATTTTGATTTAACATATCAGACAAACCAAATTTACTAAGCATTCTCCTTGAAAGCAGTTAAGCAAAATAACAATAAAGAGTAATTACAACTAGTGGTATATGGAACTATACATTAAAAGAAAGGAAAACTTCATTACTATTGTGTTGTCTATTCTATTTAATCTGAATTTTGTTGCTATTTAATGTTGAGGTTTTTTAAATTAAAATTTATTTTTAAATTACAGATATCTATTTCCTTTCACTTCTACCCCCAATGCCTTTAAAAAAAAAATTCTGTGCAACAAACATGCATAACAAATTTCATTGTCTGTGTTAAAGAATATATATCTTGTTCTGAACCTGAATCAATCATCTCTCTGTCAGGAGGTGGACAGAATCCTTTATCATCAGTCTTCTGGAATAATGGATAGTTATTTGCATTGAGCATAGTTTTTACAGCTTTTAAAGTCATATATCTTCACAATATTATTATTGTGTAAGTTATTCTCTGGGTTCTGCTCATTTCATTCTTCATCATTTTGTAAAGGTTTTCAAAATTATGTTTTTATAGTATTGATAGTATAGTATAATAGTGATAATATTGTAATATAAATTATTCCTCTGGTTCTGCTGATTTCACCAGGCCTCAGTTCATATAAATCTTTCCACATCTGTGACATCATCGATTTCTTCATTTTAAAAAAATACAATAGTATTCCATTACCTAGCTGGGTATAGTGGATAGAGTATTTGGAATGGAGTAGAAAGAATCATCTTCCTTAATTCAAATCTGGCCTCACACACTTACTATCTGTGTAACATTGTACAAGTCATTTAACCCTGTTTGCCTCAGTTTCCTCATAGGTAAAGTGAGATGGAGAAGGAAATGGCAAACCATTCTAGTATCTTTGCCAAGAAAATCCCAAATGGAGTCACAAAGAGTTGGATGTGAGTGAAAAGAAATGAACAACAACAATTCCATCACAATTATTTGCCTGATTTGTACAGCATTCTCCAATTGATGGGTATCTTCTTAGTTCCTAGTTTTTTGCTACCACAAAAAGAGCTGCTACAAATATTTTTGTACACATAGGACACTTTCTTCTTTCTTTGACATCTTTTGAGTATAGGCCTAGCAGTGGTATAGCTAGATCAAAGGGCATGCATTAGTTAGTAATTCTTTGTGTATAATTCCAGATTACTTTCCAGAATGCTTATATCCATTCACAAGTCCACCAGCAGTGCAAAAATGTGCCTGTTTTCCCCATAGTATTCCATTATAGAGCCATTCAGCATTACCAGAAAAATATTGCTCTTA
Source organism: Dromiciops gliroides (assembly GCF_019393635.1). Lineage (NCBI taxonomy): Eukaryota > Metazoa > Chordata > Mammalia > Microbiotheria > Microbiotheriidae > Dromiciops > Dromiciops gliroides. The sequence goes on from NC_057864.1 coordinate 374,491,775, forward strand.
AAAAAAAAAGATAGGTCTTAATGCATTTAAAATTAAAAAGGGACATAGGTAACAGGAAGAAAAAATATTTGTAGCAAATGTCTCTCTCTAATAAGGGTCATACATATGGATAGGCAGTTTTCTAAGGAAGAAATCGAAGCTATCAATAGACATATTTTTTTAAAAGGCCTCAAATCACTAATAATTAGGAAATGCAAATTTGTCAAATTAGCAAAGTTGATAAAAAAGGAAAATGACAAATATTAGAGAGGATATGGGAGAACAGACATGTTAGTGTATTGTTGGTAGAGCAGTGAATTGGTACAACCATGCTGGAAAATAGCCTAGAACTATGCCCCTCAAAATATCTAAATTATGAATTCCTTTTGACCTATTGGGGCCACGATTAGAAGTGTATTCCAAAGAGATCAAAGAAAGAGGAGAAGGAACCACATGCACAAAAATGTGGTTAGCAGCTCTTTTTCTATTAACAACAAATTGGAATTGAAGGGAGTCCATATCAGTTGGGGAATGGCTGACTACATTTTGGTATATGAATGTAATAGAATACTATTATGCCATAATGAAGGATGGTTTTCTCTTGGACAACTTTAAAGAGTTGCATGAAATGAAGAATGCACATTCTACAACAATGGCAACACTGTATAAGCAAAAAAATTTGAAAGATTTATGAATTCTGGCCAACACAATGGCTATCTATGATTCCAGAGGACATGTGATGAAATATCATACCCACTTACTGACAAAGAAGTGGTGGATTCTAGGTGCAGAAGGAAACATATTTTCTGGATATGGACATTGCAGAAATTAGTTTTGCATATTTGTTACAAGGGTTTTGTTTTTGTTTTCAATGGAGGGGGTGTTAAAAATTGATATTTGTTTATTTAAAAAATAAAATTTTATTTTAAAAAGACATGTCTTGAGGCAGCTAGATGGTGCAGTGGATAGAACACCAACCCTGGAGTCAGGAGTACCTGAGTTCAAATTTGGCCTCAGACATTTAACACTTACTAGCTGTGTGACCCTGGGCAAGTCACTTAACCCCAATTGCCTCACTAAAAAAAAAAAAAAGACATGTCTTTATGCGAGTCATTCTGTAATGGTCAAAGGATGTGAACAAACAATTCGTAAAAAATTACACACTATAAACAACTAAATAATAGAACACTCCAAATCACCAATAATGAGAGAGATGTAAATCAAACCAACCGTGAAGTTTCACCTCACACCCAGCAACTTTGCCATGATGATGAAAATGAGATGGTCAATGTCAAAGAAGCTGTTAAAAGATAGGCCCCTTGATATACTGCTGGTGAAGCCATGGATAAATCCACACAATCTTGAAATATGCTAAGAAAATGACTGAACTATTCTTTTCCTTTGACCGTGAGATCCCCTTGCTAGTCATATATCCCAAGGAGGTCAAAGATAGAAGGGTCACCAAGATATTCATAGCAGCACTTTTTGTAGTAGCAAGGAACTGGGAACAAAATAGATACTCATGTACTGAGGAATGAATCGAACAATCATGGTACGTGAATATAATGGAACATTAATATGTCATAAGAAATGATTATTAGGAAGAATATTAGAAAAGCTTAGGCAGGGGGCAGCTAGGTGGTACAGTGGATAAAGCACCAGCCCTAGATTCAGGAGGAACTGAGTTCAAATTCAGCTGTACACACTTGACACTTACTAGCTGTGTGACCCCGGGCAAGTCATGTAACCCTGGGCAAGTCATGTAACCCTGGGCAAGTCATGTAACCCTCACTGCCCTGCCCCTCCCAATTTTTTAAATTAAAAAAAAAAAAAAAGCTTAGGCAAACCTGTATGGACTGATGCAGAGTGAAGTAAGCAAAACTATACGCACCATGACTATAAAACTATAAATGGGAAGAAGAACATTGAAAATTAAATAGAGTGCTGTATAATTATAATAATCAAGCTGGAAAAGGAGATGAGAAAAGGACCCTCTCTCCTTTCTTTGTAGAGGTGGGGATTGCAGCTGTGAAACATCGCATATACTGTCAGAATCAGCTGATGTGTTGCTTAGTTTGGTAGAACCACTTTTTTATTTTCTCTCTTTTATTCTTTGTTACAAAGGATGACTTTCTGGAGGGGAGAGAGGAAGAGAGGGAAAGAAAGCTATATTTCGAAGTGAAAGTGATGCAAACACAAAAGATATCAATAATTTCAAAAAGGAGATGGGTATTTGTTTCATTCCAAAGTGCACATAAAAACCCATTATTATCCTCTGATTTCCTAAATTTTAAATGAAATTTTGCATCACTTTACCTCTTATTCCCCATCCCCTCAAAGAAATAAATGTCCAATTTCCTTCCAGCCGAGGAACATAACAGGATGGGTACAAGAGGTTTAAAGACCCAGAAGAGACCAAAACAGCTGTAGACCTGTACCTCTGATAGGTCACAGACTACGTTGAAGGTATAAGACTACATTGGGAAAACCCTCATATTGTGTCTGGGGCTGCAAGCAGCTTCCAAGTCTTTTACTTTCTACTTTGGGTCTGAATCAGTGGGAATCAGGAAATCAGAGTTTGAAAGGAAATGTCTTGCCCATCTCAAGGTCACAAAAATAAAGACTATGGTTAAGTCCACAAAAGCAAAAACAACAAAGCTAGAGAGGGCCATTCACCAATTTGTACTGCTGCCCTGTAGACTCCTTTAATTAACACTTCAGTAACACCCCTCCCCGACTCCCCCCAAAATACACTGAGTAAAAACATAGTCATCTTTTTTTTTTATTTTGCTTTTTTTAAATTTATTTTTTGTTTGTTTGTTTTGTTTTGATTTTTTGGTGAGGCAATTGGGGTTAAGTGACTTGCCCAGGGTCACACAGCTAGTAAGTGTTAAGTGTCTGAGGCCGGATTTGAACTCATGTACTCCTGAATCCAGGGCCGGTGCTCTATCCACTGCGCCATCTAGCTGCCCCCAAAACATAGTCATCTTAAACACAGAGTCTCCATTAACTGACACCAGACAGAACTTCTTCAACCAAAAACCCCGAAGTACTAACATAGATGGTATATTCAGAAAACTGTATCTGAGAAGAGTATAAAAGACTTTCATACCCCCAAAAAATGAAAATTGGATGTAGCTGAATACATTCAGAAACTGTCTGACTGAATGCAGAATCTTATTGGGCTACTCAAGAGTTCTTAACCTAGGGTCTATGACCTTGTTTTATTAACATTTTGATAACCATATTTCAACATATTGTTTTTAAAATGATGCTATGTATTTTAGTTTATACATTCAAAAACATTATTTTGAGAATGGACCCATAGGCTTTACTAGATAGCCAAAGGTATTTATGACACACAAAAAAAGGTTATGACTCCCTAGGTTACAGGAAGTGATCAGCAATGAGGTTTTTAAAAATAGGTTTTTGCCATTTCTGAAGCCAGGTTGTTTTGCATTTATAGGCTTGAGAGTGAGAAGTAGGGTTATGGGGGTTTCTAAATTTGAACTAACTCCATAAGGCAGGTTGGAAAATGCCTATGATTCCATAATTTCTAGGGGAATTTCCAAGTCACTGCTACTCTTCCTGTGTGATTCTGCTATCCCCTCTCCAGTGCAAAAAGTGAAAGTTAGCCAGGAGCACACTAGTAAATGTTTAACAACTAGTTCTCAGAAAAAGAAAAGCACACTGAACACAACTTTTATGTTAGTTTGTACCAGTAACATTTTTCTCCATTGGTTTCTTACGTTTAGACAATCAACAAAACACCAAACCAAGCCCCATTTTGTAATGTTTGATGATTTCTGAGGTGCTCACAAAGAAAATCTAATAACCAGTTCTTGTGGGCCAATTTGAAGTTCTCACACACCCCTGGAAAACTGAGCCCATTACCCTGTGAGGCACTAATAACTGTTTGAACTTGCGTGAGATTTCCAGTGACTGAAGAGTTCCCATAGCTTATCTCCTTGACAACAATCCTATGTTAGGCAATAATGGTAATAAAAGCTGACATTTGTTTAGGGCCTTGAGGATTTATAAAGTGATTTTCATCCCTTTCTTATTTGGTCCTCACCATAACCCTGTGAAATAGTGTGAATGTTATTACTTTTGTTTTACAGAGTAGGTAATTGATACTCAGAGAGTGTCCTGTCCAAGGTCACATGGTTGGGAATCACAAAATTGAAATTTGAACCCAAATCTCCCATGTTCAGTGGTCTTCAACTGGAATATGGTACAATGTGACTCATAGAGCTTTCTGACTAACTGACGGCAAGGACTGTGTCCTCTATCAGTTTCATTCTACCTGGACTGAGGAAGGAGTATTTTAGGGACCTCTGGATCATGGATTCAAAACTGGAAAGGACCTGAGAGACCGCTAAGTCCCATCCTCTCTTTTTGCAAATAAAAACAAACCAGGACCCTGAGAAATTAAATGCTTTGCCCATGGTCACACAGGTAATAAATGATAAAGCTGAGATTTGTATCCATACCCTCTGACTCCAAATCCATCATTATTTCCTTGGCACCTCAGGAAAAGGAGTTTCCCATGCAGGCAAAAGTCAGGAGTTCCATTTACTTACATTTTGTACTGAACAAAATAGACTCTGTTGTTGGGAGTGAAAGCACTTCTAGGATACCAGGGTAAAATACTCCGGAGATTAAATAACTGCAGATTCCTTTATTGGCCAGCTTTCTGGAACAAGAAAGGAAGGGAAAAAACAGAACTAAGAGATAAGCTAGAAGTGATTTGCCAGTATTTGTTTAAGGACCAGAACTGTATATTCTCTAAATATGGTTCAAGACACATTTCCCTTTTCAAAGAACTTTACCCCTTTCTGGATAACACCACGTATAATATTACAAACAGGTATGTGTAAAACACAGGGAATTACTACATCCCCTATTAGTTGCTGTTTCCTGCTAGGCTAAATTTGATATCACAACCTGCCCATGCTTCCTGATTGTCTTGTTTCGATTCTTTCTCCCCACCTTATTTCCTCATTCATTTAGAGTATCTCCTGCCTGAACCCACTGTGATTTTTCCTGTCTATACACTTATACATAATAACTATCCAAAAAATCCTCTATCCCTCAAATTTAGTGCCTTCTCATTGGCCTACTTAAATAGATCTAAAAATTCTGTAATACACAAGCATTTATTTTCTAGTAGGAAGCAGAGGTAGGATGAGAGATGAGGCGGTGATCATTCAGCAAAATTATAATTGTAGCTGTTTCTCAAAGCCTGAGGTAACTAGGTGGTGACTGCTAGCAACACGTGTTTCTGACATTTTTGGCAAGATTGACAGTCAACCTGTGTCAACAAGCTTTTATTTCTAAGGCTCTGTGATGTACCAGGAACTGTACTAAGTGCTGAGGACACAAAAGAAGGCAAAAGATGGTCCCGGCTCCTCTTGATGGAGGAGACAACATGCAAATAACTATATGCCAACAAGATTTATGATGTTGTTCAGTCATTTTTCAGTTGTGTCTGATTCTCGGTGACCCCATTTTGGGGTTTTCTTGGCAAAGATACTGGAGTAGTTTCGTCATTTTCTCCTCCAGCTCATTTGACAGATGAGGAAATTGAAACAAACAGGGTTAAGTGACTTGCCCAGGGTCACACAGCTTGTAAGTATCCGAGGTCAGATTTTGAACTCAGATCTTCCTGACTCTAGGCTGGCACTGTATCCATTGCACCATCTTTATACGTGAGATAATAAACACAGGAAAGTGACTAGTATTTAGTAATAGGTTAATGCCAATTTGTTATTTTGGTCATAACTGTGAGTGACAGATGGACTGAAGCTTGTGTACTAGCCCTGCTTCTTGACAGGAACCTGGACAATCCCTCTGTCCAAGTTTAAGCAGCTAGGTGGCATGGGACTCAAGGCAAGAAGACTTTGATTCAAATCCCGTGCCAGACACTCTGCAGCTGTGTGACCCTGGAAAGTCATTTAAGTTCTCAGTGCCTCAGTTTCCTTATCTGTAAACTGGGGATAATCATGTCATCTATCTCTAGGGGTGATTGTGAGGCTCAAGTGAGTTAACAGATGTAAAGTGTTTTGCAAACTTAAAGATCTATATAAATGCTAGCATTATCATCTTCCCCAACATCAGTGTGGCTGCTTGTGAATTAGCCCTGGCAAATGGAAAGCTACAACATAAGTAGCAGATACAGTAACTGTCTTGGGAAGCATATGGGATAGGGTGCTAGATGTAGCATTGTAAAGAACTGGGTTTGGGGCAGCTAGGTGGTACATTGGATAAAGCACTGACCCTGGATTCAGGAGGACCTGAGTTCAAATCAGGCCTCAGACGCCTGACACTTACTACCTCTGTGACCCTGGACAAGTCACGTAACCCTCATTGCCTTGCCAAAAAAAAAAAAAAAACCAAAGAAAAAGGAAAGAACTAGGTTCAAATATTGCTTCAAATCTTTCCCAGTACTGCCAAATCACTTACCATTCTAAGCTCAGTTCCTATTTCTATTCCCAACAAAATGGGGAGTAAGGAATCCAGGATGACACGTAGGTTAGGAATCTGGGTGACTGAGAAGATAGTGTGGTGCCTTAGACAGTAAATAGGGGTGTTAAGAAGAAGGGAGAGTTGGAGAGTGGGGGAACATAAGGAGCTATTTCTAATGGTGAATGAATGATTGTTTTTTTGTTTGTATGGGTTTTTGTTTTGTTTTGTTGGGGTTTTTTGGGTAGGGCAATGCAGGGTTTCTCCCAGGCTAATAAGAAAGGAGATTAACAGCCTCTTTTTCACCAACAAACCAGGTTTTAATAATGGGGATAAAATGTACAACAAAGATGAAGTTAATAAAGCCAGTGACAAGGTAATAGGGACAGAGAAAAATGAATAAGCTCCCTGGCTCTAGCAAAGACTGACTCAATCCCCAAACTTGCTTCCAGCTCAGCTAATTCAAAAAGCAGGCCTCGTTTCTAAATTAACTCACCACCTGGGGTCTGTAGTTTCTGTGGGAGTCAGTTGTGCAGTCCCTCTCCAGTCTGCTCTTGGAAGCTCACCAAGAGGAAAGAGAGCTCCTCTCAGTGAGCGTTCCCCTAGTGATGTCAGTAGTACACTAACACGTCACTCAGGGCTGTCCAGGTGTGGCCTATATCTAATCATCCCCAAGTAGGTACTTAGTCAGTTTCTCATTCTCACCCAATTCAAACAATACTAAATCAATCAGGTGGGGTGTCTGCCAAATTCCATTATTTTTTCACACTTGGTTGCTCGAAATTGTTCTTCAAACACTACTGCTGTTACTGTATAGAATGTTCTCTTAGTTTTGCTCATTTTGCTCTTCAGTATTTCATGGAGGTCTCATCATGTTTTTCTAAAACTATTTGATAAGGAAGCTTAGAAAGCAATGTTTGAGGATCATGGTCAGACTATGACTATAAGAGAAACAAATATTCATCTCCATAAACAGACACCTCCAACCCACCTGCTCCAATTCCAGGTCTTTATATCTATAAATAGGTTGAAAAAAAAAGGAAGTGATAGTGTGACCCTAGGCAAGTCACTTCTTAACCCTCATTGCCCCACCAAAAAAAAAAAGTAAGTGACAGCAGAAGGGTTTTTATGTTTTATGCTCTATCTATTATAAAGTACTGCCCTTTCATATGAAACTACTGAAAAGAGCAAAAAAGATATTTTTGTGTGAAGAAAAAAAGTTAAATGAATTGGTAAAGGATCTAAGGTATTACTATTTTTATGGATGAATAATTTAAAGTCTAAAAAGAGCAGGAAAAAATTGATTTAATAGGAGTAACTAAAATATATGTGTAAAGAAACATTTTTCAAATTGAATTTGAACAGTTTAGAATAGAACTAGAGCATAACGAATTAAATCACCTTCTAAAAAACAAAGGTGATACCTCATTTGTATGTGAATTTCTTATGGCTTAAAAGGGACAAAGAACTTTTATTTATTAAAAACTGATGAAATGTATGTATGAAGAAATACAGTTTTCAAGACAGTGTTGTATAGGATCATTTTGAGAAAGGGCATTATGGTCTCAGATTATTTCTGTGTAACCATTTAAAAATTATAATAGAGTCAAACAAAAATTTTATAAAAATCACATAACTGAAAAAAATATAACTGGCAATTAGGGATGATGAAATAAATACCATTGTTTTCATAGGGGAAATTTGGTGAATTGTTGCATTATAAGTGAAAGGTGATAATGAATACCAGGAGATTCTGATTTAAGCCACTGAAATAGGCTGAAGGCTTATGTTGTGCAGATATGGTAAAGATGCTAACTCTCGGTCCAGAGCTCTGTCCATTGTGCCACCCATCTGCCTTTTGGAGTCAGAAGATCAGTGTTCAAACCACAATTCTCCTCTTTTTTTTAAAAAAAAAATAGTCATCTATTGTCCCTGGTCTATAAAATGAGGCAGAAGGGCAAGGTGGTCTTTAAGATTCTTTCCGGCCCTATATCTTAGAATCTTCTATAATCACTAAAGTTCCTTCCAGTTTGAAATTTTAAGATCTATGAGAAGAATTGGAAATACTACCCTGCTCATTGACTTGAGAATACCCACCTGGACCTATACCTGCATTTAGCCTAAATTTTTCTAGAAAGTAGTTGCTATTTTACTAATGGACTTCAATCAAATGGATATGACTCTTTTGTTCACTTATTGATCTCTGGTGGCTTTGATCAAAGACTCTATATTCACTAGACTCTATCTTCACCCTATCCATACTATAAACAAACTCCCATTCATCACCCTCACCATCTATGTGTGTGTTTAGTCATGTCATCTAATCAATATGTCAGATACAGAACTTGAAAGCATGTGAGGAGGACTCTCTATCCACTATTGCATGTTCTTTCTCAGGCTTAAAGATAGGGAGAACAAAAAATGATTGAGTGCCTGGGAAAATAATGGACAAAAATAGGAAAATCCCTGTTTCAATGGTGGAAAATTCCCCTTTCTAAGTATACAATAACATGATTGTAGATATCATACAACAGAATATAAACATTGGGAAAAACAGCAACCCAAAATAAAGAGTTCAGTTAGAATTTAAAAGAAACTCCACATGGTTAATTTGAGAGTTCTTAAGCTTTTATCAATGTTGTTTGCAGGAAAAAAAAGGAACAATGATGGGAACTAAAGTTACAGGCATACCACCACTTTTTAAAAATTGAAGTATCTTAGATTTGAGGATAAGAAGAACTTTTAAAATGTCCCCTTTTTTTCTTTATTTGTTAACAGTGAATTTGGATACAAATAGAATTAGTCAATCAATAAATGTTGGAGGTATATAGAGAAAAATGAAAGGGCCTGACTTTAACTAATGTGGGTGAGAAACAACGAGAAGGCTAATGTGGTTGGACTTCAGAAAGGTTAGACTTTAGGAATGCTTATCAAGGTTAGAAAGTTGGATTTTGAAAGGTTTTTAAAGCAAAAAATAATAGTTTATTTTTGATCCTAAATCCAAAAGGGGGACATTGACGTTTACTGAGTAGGGAAGGAAAGATACTTTTAATATTGGGTTCTTATAGAATTGGATTGAATAAACACAGCTTGCCAATAAAAGAAATCAGCTGTCACAGATATTTACATGTTGTCTAAATACTATCCAATGGGGCTTCAGGATCTTACTGTATATTCTGTATCCTGTAGAATATAGTAAAAGACATCTTCTTCTGAACTGAACACAAACCTCAGTGATCCATATTCTCACTTGTAGAGGTCTATCCTCTACAATCATCCATTGACTCTTCTCACTTTCCAAACGTCCTATTTCAGGAGGATGAAAGAAAAAATAATAACCAACACATAGAGTTTGGTTTTTTTTTTAATGAGGCAATTGGGGTTAAGTGACTTACTCAGGGTCATACAACTAATAAGTGTCAAGTATTTGAGGCCGGATTTGAACTCAGGTCCTCCTGAATCCAGGGTGGGTGCTTTGTTCATTGTGCCACCTAGATGCCCCTACTTTTATTATTATTAATAATAAAAATAGTTCACATTTCTATGGTGCTTGAAGGTTTGTAAAGCAATTTACATACTTTTTCACTTTAATGATAATATGCTTCCTTTATGTCTATAACAAACTTTAAAACTATGTGTTGGGGCAGCTAGGTGGCGCAGTGAATGAAACACTGGCCCTGGATTTGGGAGCACCTGAGTTCAAATTCAGCCTCAGACACTTGACACTTACTAGCTGTGTAGCCCTGGGCAAGTCACTTAACCCTCATTGCCCACCAAAAAAACCCAACAAAACCAAAACCAAAACCAAAAAAAACCTCTATGTGTTGGTTATTATTTTTCTCTTTCATCCTCCACGGTCTCTTGATTGTATCCCTTCACTGTAAACTACTTGACACCTGGGAGGGATTTTATTTTTGTTTTTGTAAAGCCAGTCCTAACTTAGTGCCTTACTCTTTTTTTTTTTTTTTTGCGGGGCAATGAGGGTTAAGTGACTTGCCCAGGGTCACACAGCTAGTAAGTGTCAAGTGTCTTGAGCCTGCATTTGAACTCAGGTCCTCCTGAATCCAGGGCCGGTGCTTCATTCACTGCGCCACTTAGCTGCCCCAACACATAGTTTTAAAGTTTGTTATAGACTTAAAGAAGGTACTCAGTAACACTTGATTATTTAAAACAAATTAAGTGAATAATTCTGAATACCACCTGTGACTAATTTATGCTAGTGTCAATCTTTAGAGATTCCACTAGTCCAGCATTTACCCTTCTCCCTGTTCCTTTGGGGTTTTTACTGTCCACTGTCTCCCATAATTTCAGAAAGCAACATGCAAATATCTTCTCTTTCATTTCCTTCTTCAATCTCCTTGCTTTGTTTTATAAGTTGTAGGCCAGCACCTTGACCTTTACCTCCCCTCCATTTACTCTCCAAATTTTGGAATCAGCCAACATGTTGACTATGTCTGAAAGTATATATAATATTCTACACTTATCATACTCCAAAGAGGGAAAGAAGGTAGAGTTCCTCAAGTCTTCTGCAGTGGCTTGGAACTTTACAAAGAGTAGTAAACCTTTCTTAGTTCTAATCCTAACTTTCTACTTTTTAGCAGCTGACCTTGAAGCTATCAGTTCTCCCTCACGGCCTCAGTTTTCTTATCTCTAAAGAGGGAAAAGTTTACATTTTTGAATAAAGTTGAGTGCAACTTTACCTAGGAAGGATTACCATGACTTTTAATTGTTAATAACATTCTTCAACTCAAGGACAGAGACCTTATTGAAGCTATAAATCATAGTGTATGTTGTTTTTTAAAACATAAGGATGGAACCATGTTTTAGATCAAATAGAGTCTTGCAATGGCTCAGATGTGTGTGTGTGTATGTGTGTGTGTGTGTGTTATGAGCTGGAGCTAGAAAATGCAGCTGCTGGGGTTTTTTGCCCTGGCTTTTTCAGGCTGCATGTTTATTAATTTTTCTGGGATTTAGTTGCCAGAGACAGGACCTCCATTGCTCTTCCTGGCCTTTCTCCACTGGAAATATCATTTCTACCTCTTCCCAACCATAACCTTGGACTCTGGCACCTCAGTCCTCTGGCTCTGATTAGGTGAATTTTTTGCTTTATCCTGCTTGGCCTGGATCCAGGACTCCAGACCATTTCCCAGATAACTCTACACAATTCTGTACCACTATTATATCTACCTCCCATTCATATATTTTCTCCATCCCTTAGATTGTAAGCTCCCTGAGGGCAGGGACTATCTTGCTTGCTTTTATTTGTAAGCACAGTGCCTAGCACTATAAATGAATAAATGCTTAACAAATGTGCTATTTCATGGGGTAGGGGTGGGGGTGGGGAGGGGGTGATGATGATAAAATGGTAATAGCAATCGCTTACATCTATATCTCTTTTGGTCTTTATGACAACCCTCTGAGGTAGGTAATACAAATATTACTATCCCTGTTTTTACAGATAGGGTAGCCAAGGCTCTTAGAGCTGGACTGATTTGTTCAGGGTCTCTCAGATAGAAAGTTGAGGGTGAGGATTTGAACTTCTGTCTCTTCATAAAATGCCAGGCCATTGAAGAAGTGTTAAGAAAATGTACCTCCCTCCCCTCTGTTAAGAAGTGGATGACTCTGGGTGTGAACTATGCATATATTGTCAATATAGTTAATGTGTTGGTTAGTTTAGTTGAATTTTTTTTTTCTTTTCCTCTTTCTTTTTTCAATCTATGTTATAAGAGATTGCTCACCAGGTGAGGGGGATGTGAGGAGAGGATATATTTGAAATGAATTTAATGTGAAAAGTCATCAATGAAAATAAAACAAAAAAGTGAAACTCATCAATCTTGGTTATGGATGACTGATGATAAAACATACCTCCTTCTTCTTGGTAGAAAAGAATGTGCTATGGAGGTGGAATGGGGTTATAACCCCATACTATCAGACACGGTCAATTTGGTTCATTTTGCTTAGGACTACTTTGTTATAAAGGAAAGTTATATTAGAAGTATATTGAAAAGTGAAAGCAATGTAAATAAATTAAAAAAATTTTTTGAAGTTCAAATGTTTAAATGTCTGAAATTGCATGGGTATTTTCTTACTTTAAGAAAGTGGATCAAGTGGTTAACTTCTTAAGGTCTTTTGATGATACATGTATAATTCACTAAAAAAAAAGTTTATTTTTTTCTTTTTCAGATTTTTCTCACATGTAATACCTGGAACTTTGGTGTTCCCAGAATCGCAAAGAATATATGCACAAAATCCATTTTTAGGAGGTCTTTTTTCCTTTTGACTTTGGCCAACTCTGCTGAAAAAAAGATGACCTTTAAGCAATTCCTCTTCCTGGAAATAATTGGCAACCATTTCAAAAGAATTTATGGGACTGAGTTTGGGAAAATGGAACTTCTTTAGAATCCAGACATAAATAATTATTATAATTACTGGTCCCACCATAAGTTTTTACATACTGAATGCAAAGCAGTTCATTCTTTATGGCTTTCATTAAAAGCTAAATTCTTCCATGTGGTAGATATCATACCCATTCATAAATTTAGGACTCTAATTCTTGATTCAGATGACTATTACTATTTACTCACCAATAATTTTTAGTTGAATATTTTCTCAGAAACTTGACATTAATTAAACATCACTTCAAATAACTATATTTGCTTACTAAATGCTTCTATTTAAATTAGCTTCTTTCAACACATAAAGGATCATAAAATGATTCCCTAAGGAAACCATTAACCATGGATAAGAAGAGAGTCCTCATATACCAAATATTGATAGCAGCACCTTTTTTGTGATAGCTACAAATTGAAAAACAAAGTGGATGCCCATCAATTGACTAAACATATTGTGGTACAGGAATGTAATGGAATGTTACTGTGCTGTGTGATGAAATAATGGGATTTAGCAGATACTCAAAGACCCACCTGGAGATTAATCAAGACTGATTGAATCAAGTGAGAGTGATTGACTGCTGATTAAGCCTACTTCAAGTTAATTGGATTGTATCAAGTTAATTGGATTGTGATCACACCTGGCTATCCCTTAACAATGTGGCATACCCCAAATTCTGACTGCTTAAATACTTTAACCTTAACAAGCTTTTCCTTCTGCAGGTAAACTGCTTTTTTGTTTGTTTGTTTTTTGAACCATGAGTTTAATGAGTCTGTTTATGGTATTATGTTTAAAACCTATTGCTTGATTTATCAATGGACATATAGCCTGCACCATGCGTAGGTGAAGAGATTAGCCCCTTTAAAGGGGGTTCCTGATTAAAGCAGGCTAGTGGAGGAGGACTTCAGGAAGAACCCAACCAGGCTGGAACTCTAGGCTAGGTAGGACTTCTTTTTCATAACCTTCTGAACTCTTTGTAAATATCTGTATGCTCTAATAAATGTTTAATGCCCAAAGACTGGTACTGAAGCCTTTTAATTTTTGGTGACCACAATTAAGATTTTAAACATCACAGCTGTGAAAATTGATGTATGTGATGAATACAGAGAACCATGGAAAGATCTACATGAACTGATACAGAGTGAAGTAAGCAGGGCTAAGAAAACAATATATGGTCCCACCCCAGCGGGGAACCAGAAAGAAATCCTGAGTGGCAGGAGGCCCAGATGGGGGAGGGGTGCAGGCTCATCAAAACTAAGAACCACAGCACAGAAAGCTTTGCTGGTTGGTTAATTAGTAAGTTGGCTTGAGGTTATCTTCAGACCAAAGAACAGGCCAGTCAAGAGAAATACCTGCCCTCCCTCAAACTGAAACACCTGGGACCTTCTGAAGCTTGGGACAGTGTAGCCCCAGTGGGGAGTTAAAAGTCAAGTAAAAAACAGCAAGATGAGCAAGAAAAGAAAGTTAAGAATTATAGAAAGTTTCTTCAGCAACAAGGAAGATCAAGGTACACCCTCAGAAGAGGATAACAACCTCAGGGCCCCTACATTCAAAGCTTCCAAGAAAAATATGAATTGGTCTCAGGCCATGGAAGCACTCAAAAGGGACTTTGAGGAGAAAGTAGGAGAGATAGAAGGAAGATTTAGAGAGACAGAGGAAAGAATGGAAAGAGAAATGAGAGCAATGCAGGAGAGTAATAAGAAAAAAGTGAACAGCTTGAAAACCCAAATGGAAAAGGAGATTAAAAAGCTTTCTGAAGAAAATTATTGCCTAAGAATTAGGATTGAACAAATGGAAGCTAGTGACTTTATGAGAAACCAAGACAAAGTAAAGCAAATCCAAATGAATAAAAAAATAGAGGGCAATATGCAATATCTCCTTGGAAAAACAGCTGACCTGGAAAATAGATCCAGAAGAGACAATTTGAAAATCATTGAACTACCTGAAAAAAAATGACCAAAATAGGAGTTTAGATAACATCTTCCAAGAGATTGTTAGGGAAAATTGCCCTGATATTCTAGAAGCAGAAGGTAAAATAGAAATTGAAAGAATTCAATGATCACCTCCTAAAAAAGATCTCAAAAGGAAAACCTCCAGGACTATTATAGCCAAATTCCAGAACTCCCAAATCAAGGAGAAAATATTACAAGCAGCTAGAAAAAAGGAATTAAAATACTGTGGAGCTCCAATAAGGATAAAACAAGACCTCACAGCATGTACATTAAAGGACTGGGGGGCATGGAATATGATATTCAAGAGGGCAAAGGAACTGGGACTACAGCCAAGAATCACGTACCCAGCAAAACTGTGTATAATCTTTCTGAGGAAAAAGTGGGACTTCAATGAAAAAGAGGACTTTCAGGCATTTGTGATGAAAAGACCTGAACTGAATAGAAAATTTGACTTTCAAATACAAGACCCTGGAGAAGCATAAAAAGGTAAACAGGAAAAATAAATCATGGGGGATATTAAAAGGTTAAACTGTTTACATTCTTACATGAGAAGATAATACTTCCAACTCATAAGAATTTTTCAGTAAGGAATCCACAGAGGACATAGGTTTGAACTGAATATGAAGGGATGATATCTGTAAAGCATTTATTTTTTGTTTATCCTTGTTCATTGTGGGGCAAACAGGGTAGGTTGTCTTATGTCTGGGGCCGGATTTGGGCTCTGGGTCTCCTGGGTCCAGGGCTGGTGCTTTGTCCACTGTGCCACCTAGCTAACCCATGATGACATCTTTAAAATAGGGTTGAGGGGTAGGAGGAATAGCCTGCGGGAGGGGGAAGGGGAGAGGTGGACTGGGGAGAGGTACCTCACATGAAGAAAGCAAGAAAAAAGCTTATGGAGGGGAGGGAAAGAGGGGGAAGGAGTGGGGGAATTGAGTGAACCTTACTATCATCAGAATTGGCTCAAAGAGGGAATAACATACATACTCAAGTGGGTATAGTAATATATTTTTGCCCTGAGGAAAAGTGGGAGGGGAAGTAGATAAGGGGGAGGAGTGGGAGAAGAGGGGAAGGAGGGAAGGGAAGTTTGGGGGAGGGAGCTATAAAAAGCACAACACTTTCGAGTAAGGTGAAGATGTTCTGCATAATAGCACATGTATGACATATATTGGATCACTTGATTTTATAGGGAGAGTTGAGGAGGGACTGAGGAAGAAAAATGTAGAAAACAGAATTAGCTCAAAGACTTTAACCTCATCAGAGTAGGCTCAAGGAGGGAATAACAGACACACTCAATTGGGAGGAGTAATATACTTAACCCTACAGGAAAGTAGGAGGGGAAGAGGATAAGGAAGGAAGGGTGAATGAAGAGTGGGGGAGGGGGAAGTCAATAGCAAAACACCTTTGAGGAGGAATGGGGCAAAATAAGATAGAAAATAGAGTAAATATCATTGGAAGGGAATAGGATGGAAGGAAATAGTTATGATGATTGACTACAAGGGCAAAACGTATGGTACCTACTCTGCTGGGCTATCGTGAAGAAAATTCTTTGTTAAGTTTAAGGTACTATATAAAAGTTATGATGAACAGGATGCTATCAGAAAAACCTGGAAAGACCCACGTGAACTGAAGCAGAGATAAATTTACTGTATACAAATTAACTGCAATAGTGTAAGATGATCTGCTGGGAAGTACATGGTTATTTTCAGCAAGGCAATGATCCAATATAACTTTTTTTTTTTCCAGCAACAAACATTTATTTTATTTTCCATTTACATGTAAGGGTAGTTTTCAACATTCATTTTCATAAGATTTAGAGTTCCAAATTTTTCTCCCTCCCTCCCTCCCTTTCCTCCCCCCTCCACAAGATCGCAATCAAGTTATATATGTACAATACACAAGTGTTCTTTTTATCAATTCTTTCTATAGGGGTGCAGAGTAAGCTTCCTCATTAGTTCCTTGGGATCGTGTTGGATCATTGCAATGCTGAAAGTAAAGTCATTCACAATTGCTTATTGAACAATACTGCTGTCACTATGCACAATGTCCTCCCAGCTCTGCTCACTTCACTATACATTGATGTTCATTAGTCTTTCAAGGTTTTTCGGGGATCATCCTGTTTGTCATTTCCTGTAGCACAAGACCATTCCACTATAATCATATAACACAGTTTTTTCCATCATTCCTCAATTGATGGACATTCCCTTGATTCTCAATTCTTAGCCTCCACCAAGAGTTGCTATAAATATTATTTGTATAATTTTTCCCCTTTTTTTCTTTTTCATGATTACTATTGTTAACTGTTTCCCTTCCATCCTATTCCCTTCCCCATGATATTTATTCTATTATCCATCTTCTTTCATCCTATCACTCTTCAAAAGGGATTTGCTTCTGTCTGTCCCCTCCCCCATTCTGCCCTTCCTTCTTTTGTCCCTCTCTCTTTATCCCCTTCCCCTCCTATTTTTCTGCAGGGTTAGAGAGATTACTCCACCCAATTGAGTGTGTACATTATTCCCTCCTTGAGCCAATTCTAATGAGATTGAGGTCTTTGAGCCAATTCTGATGAGTGTTAGGCTCATTTACTGCCCAGAGTAAATAGATTACTCCACCCAGTTGGGTGTGTCTGTTAGTCCCTCCTTGAGGCAGCTCTGATGAGTTTAAGGTCTTTGAGCCTTTTCTGATGAGTGTAAAATTCACTTACTGCTCTGATCCTCTCCCATCTCTTCCCCAACTCCATAAGCCTTTTCCTGTTACTTTCATGTAGAATTTCACTTCTGCCCTTTCCCCTCCCCCAGTGAATTCCCTTCACCCCTCAATTTAACCCTAAAGATGTTATCATCTAGCTAAGTGACACAATGTACAAATCATCACCCCTGGACCCAGGGGGATCCCAGCCAAAACCCGGCCTCAGACACAAGACAGTTGCCCACTGTATGACACCAGGTATGTCCCCCAGCTCCAATTTTTTATGGTTCTCTAGGGTCTTGTATTTGAAAGTCAAATTTACCATTCAGTTCAGGTCTTTTTATCACAGATATCTGAAAGTCTCCTTTTTCATTAAAGTCCCATTTTTTCTGCTGAAAGATAATGCTGAGTTTCACTGGGCAGGTGATTCTTGGTTGTAATCCCATTTCCTTTGCCCTTTGGAATATCATATTCCATGCCCTCTGGTCCTTTAATGTAGAAGCTGCTAGATCTTGTGCTATCCTGACTGGGGCTACACAGTACTTGAATTCTTTCTTTTTTGGCAGCTTGCAATATTTTCTCCTTGACCTGAGAGCTCTGGAATTTAGCTATAATATTCCTAGGAGTTTTCCTTTTGGGATCTCTTTCTGGAGGTGATAGGTGGATTCTTTCAATTTCTATTTTAGCTTCTTATTCTAGAATTTCAGGGCAATTTTACCTGAGAATATCTTGGAAGATGGTGTCTAAGCTCTTTCCTTGATCATGGTTTTCAGGTAGACCAATAATTTTCAAATTATCTCTCCTGGACCTATTTTCCAGGTCGGCAGTTTTTCCCAGAAGATATTTCACATTGCCCTCTATTTTTTTATTCATTTGGATTTGCTTTATTGTGTCTTGGTTTCTCATAAAGTCACTGGCTTCCATTTGTTCAATCCTAATTCTTAGGCAATTATTTTCATCAGAGAGCTTTTGTACCTCCTTTTCCATTTGGCCAATTTAACTTTTCAAGCTGTTGACTTTTTTCTCATGTCTTTCCTGCATCGCCCTCATTTCTCTTTCCATTTTTTCCTCTACCTCTCTAACTTTATCTTCAAAGTCCTTTTTGAGCACCGCTATGGCCTGAGACCAGTTCGTATTTTTCTTGCAAGCTTTAGATATAGGGGCCCTGATGTTGACATCTTCCTCTGAGGGTGCCCCTTGGTCTTCCTTGTTACTGAAGAAACTTTCTATGGTCCTCACCTTTCTCTGTTGGCTCATCTTGCCTTTCTTTTACTATACTTTTAGCTCCATAAAGCGGGGCACTATTTCCAGGCTGCAGTATCCCAAGCTTAAGAAGTCCCAGGTGGTATGATTTAAGGAGAATCAGGTTCTTCACTTGCCTGGCCTGTTTCCTTGTCCTAGATGACCCCAGACTAACTTGCTAATCAACCAGCTTTGTGTGTTGTGGTTGTTAGCTCTGAGGAGCCTTTGCCCCTCCCCAACCTGGGCTGCCGCCGCTGCTGCTGCTGGAGCCTACCTCCTGATTCTCAGCAGGGGTGTAAAATCCAAGTTCTGCCTTAGCACCGGCATAGACCCCTGTAGTCTCCCCCCTACCCAGTGCTCAGCCCACTGACCAGACTGTGAGCTTAGTTCCAGACAACACTGGCGCTTCAGCTGATTCAGAGGCTCTGAGGGTCTCCTTCTCTGGTGAGGCCTTCCTGAGACTGGATCTATGTCAGGGTGACTGTGGGGTTGGGCTCAACTCCTGTATCAGCACAGCAGTTCCCTCCTTCTGACCTTCCAAGCTGTTCTTGGTTAGAAGATGATTTCAGCACATTCTTCTGTGAGTTTTGCTGTTCTGGGCATTATTTGGATGTTTTTTGGAGCAATCATCGATCTAATATAACTCTGAAGGATTTATGAAAATTGCAATACATCTACAGAGAAAGAACTGATGGTATCTGAAAACAGACTGAAACACATTTTTTTTCTTACAATTCCTTAATCTGAAGTTTTGTTTTTAGCTGTTTTCTCTCACAACCTAGCTAATGTAGAGATGTTTTCCATGACTACTCATGTATAACTTACATTGAATTGCTTGAATTCTTGGGGTGGTGGGTGGAAGTGAGGGAGGAAGAGAAGGTGGAACACAAAGTTTTAAAAAATTGATGTCAAAATTTGCTTTTACATGTAATTTGGAAAATAAAATTCTAAACAAACAAAAAAACAGTATACACTGTACTACAATACAATACAACAATGTAAATGGGAAGAACCACAAACAGAAAAAATCAAAAGTGAATGTAACAAAATTATAAAACCTGACTCAAAAGAATACACTCTCAAAATGAAAAGAGACCCCCAAACCACCCCTTCATGAAGGTGAGAGGTCCATAAATGTTGCATATTGCATTTTGGGTTTTTTTTTTCAATCTGTTCATTAATTGTGCTGATTTTTCTCTCATCTTTTTCTTTTTTGTTCTTAAAATATCATTTCTTATATGGGATGACTGGGAAGGATATGATGATGTAAAAAACAGAAGACATAAATAAAATATATATTTCATCACACCAGTTGATTCCTCTAGGAGCTGACATACTAATGGACAACATGTATAAATATAGGTATAACATGTGCAAATGAAAATAAATTTATGTTGGAAGTTAAATAAATGAACAAATGAATAAAGAGCTAAATATTAGCAATTTTGGGAGGGAAGGCATTAGCAACTAAGGGGATCAGGACTTGTATGTAGATAGATGGTGGCATTGAGTTAAATTTTGAAGAAACCAAGGATTCTGAAAGTTGGAGGTGAGAAATGAGTGCATACCAGGCATGAAGAACAGTCAATGCAAAGGCAGGAAAACCAGATATGGAACAACATGTTCACAGAACAAGTAGACCACTATGGAGTTTGTGGAGAAGGGTAATGTGTGAGAAGACTGGAAGTGCAGTTTCCAGTCTTACTCAGTGCGAAGAGGGGAAGATGTTGATGGTCAGAACTATACTTTAGGAAAATCACTTGGGTGGCTATATGGAAGATGGATTAGAGTGGAGAAAGACTTGATGTAGGGAGACCAAGTAAGCTGTTGTGATAGGTCAAGAGGTGATGAGAGTCTGAAATAACATGGTGAATATATGAGTGGTGAGGAGAGAAAATATCGAGATGCTGTGGATATGGAAATGGAAAGATGTGGTAACTGATTCAATATTTGGCTGAACAAGAGTGAGGAGTCAGGGGTGACACTGAGGCTGCAAATCTGAATATCTAGAAAGACAGAGAGACCCTTCATAGTAATAGCGATGTTTAAAAGAAGGTGCAGGGTAGGGGGAGATGGGTTCTATTTGGGATGTGTAGTTTGTGATGCCTATGGGAATCCAGTTTTAAATGTCCCATATTTAATTTGTGATGTGGTTATGGAACTTCAGAGAAACTGTGCTGGATACATGGATCTCAGAGTCATTGGCAGAGTCATTGAGCATGTACAGAGAGAAAAGAAGAGGACCCAGGATAGTTGGTGCAACAAGGAGACTGAGGAGAAGCAGTCAGACAAGGTAAGAGAACCAAGAGTTCATAAGAACTCAGAATATCTAAGAAGAGAAGATGGCCAACAATACCAAATATTGCAAGGGATTCAAGAAAGATGAAGATTGAGAAATGGGGATCAGATTTGGCAATTAAGACATCATCATCAACATAGATTTAAATCCTCTTTCCCCTTGGAATTTCTTGTCCAAACTATAGAAATTATGGGAGAAAATAATTTTTCAGAACTATTTCAAGAATTGAATTTGGTCTCAGGACTCCTGAGACCAAACAGGAACTCCTGTTTCTTAGGAATTTCTCCTACCCTAGCATTATTTTAAAATTAAAAAAAAAAACTTATTTAAAGTGAAAGGTCTGAGGCTGATTCTCCACACCTGTTCAGCTTCTCTGTATGTTCTTCAACTTTCGGAGATTTGAACAATTTCAATTGACAAGGGTTGTTAATACTACATGGCACATTCGGCCTATTTTTTAAAATGTAAAAATATTGATAAGTAAATTCCCATGTGTGTAATACTTATGAAAAATATACTGGAATCCTCAGAAGGAAAAATAATCTTGAGGTAAGGAAAGCACCCCTTTTTTGGCCTTTTATGGACTATTCAAAGCTTTCCTGAACTATTTTATGACTTTACAAGAAGCATATCAAAAGTTCCTCATTTACTAGATAGGGGTGGTGTAGGTTTCCCTGTAAATGTTCAGTGATTAATAGTATGATATACATTCAAGGGTAATTGACAATAAAAACTGGCAAAGTCAACGAATTACTCTAGTCCTTGAACAGAAGGGTCAGATATTATCTTTACTGTTACTATTACTATTATCTCCTTTTGAGTTCATTGAAGAAATTTGGCCGTTTCTCATCTTTCCACACGTTTATGGTGCTTCCCGAACTGGTAGGTGTTCCCAGTTGGTAATGGGGCTTTCTGTCTCCTTAGAGAATCATGTATATACTGTGGAAATTTATTTTGATTTGGGGACCCTACCTTTGGGCTGAGATTAGAAAACCTTAGGCCCTTGAGGCTTTTCTGTGTGGGAGGGGCTGGTGCCCCTCCCCCTCAGCTTCAGCTGAGCCAAAAAGCCCCTGAGCCAGGTCAGACAGCTGGGGGGGAAAAGCCCCAATTCCCTCTGCCCTGGGCAGATCTATCCCAGAGATCCTGGCTAGTCCAGGCCGGCCTCTGGCATAGCCTGTGCAGAGGTCCCTCAGGGCATAGCAGGGGGCACGGCCCCTGGAGCCTTGGGTGTGGTACATGGGAGACACTTGAGCCCCAGCTGCAGCCCTAGGGTGGCTGGCGGATTAGCTTGGTGTGTGGGGGGGCACAGGAAACCCTGAGATTTGAGTGGAGAGCAGGAATATATATAAACTGGAGAGTTAGACAGAAGGGGGGCTGACAAGATTAAGGAGGACTCCGGAGACTAGAGACCCTGAGACAAACTGAACAGAGAAGGACACAGGAGATTAAGAGGACTGGGGAAGGAGAAAAAGCTAAGAGCAAGAAGGGACGGAGGCCGATATGGAGCAGGGGCGCTTTTCAGTGAGGAGGAGGCAAAAAAAAAAAAAGTTCCAGGCGCAGCTGGTGTAAAGAGACATGCCGGAACGCAGTCAGATTGTACATTTTATTTGCTTGTATTCTTAATTTTAAATAGTTTCTCATAAATAAACTCTGCTTTGATTATTTAGTTAAGAGGCTTCTTAATCCTTTGCTTATCAATTTGGGAGCAGTGTGGAGAGATTTTTAAATGGCCCATACTAAGTTAATAGCAGTCAGATAGCCAGTAAATCAAAAGTCCCCAGATTAGTCCTCCAGTCAGATTAGGCCCCCCAAATTAGGCAAGTTAACAAAATATTTTTTTACAATACTAAACTCCTTGCATGTTGTAATCCTCCTTGTCAGTCTTTCTATTCCCAGTATCTAGCACAATGCCTTATACATGATTAATACATACAGACTCAAAGTACAGAATGAGTTATGCATTTTTTAGAATTGAGGAAATTAAGTTTGCTTAAGCATCTTTGTTACAAGGATTTTGTTTTTCTTTTTTCTTTTCCAATAGGATATGAATAGAAAAGTAGATATTCATTAATTTTTTTTAATTAAAAAAAAGGAAGATGGGTGGGAGGGGGAAATGTTAAGCGCTGCTGGGCGTTGTCTCAATTTTGTTAAACCAAGAGAGAATTTGAGGCAAGGACTAGAAATAAGGGCAAAGGGCAGAAATGAGGGCTTGATTTTTCTGGAGCAGATCTCTAGCCCGATATGATATTAGTTAAAATGGTCAGGAAGAGATAGAGTCTAAGGAATTTAGATAGATTTCCTAGATCAAAGGAGGCCTAATGGAGCAAAGCATTAGAGTGTGACATGCTAAGTCCTTTGAAGGAAGAACCATCGGGATTATTTTGTACCAGATTTAGCTCATGGATCTAGTTTAGTATTCTAGCCTTTGTACTCCCCCTGCCCAGTACAGTGCCTGACACATAGTGAATACTTAATAAATACTTGTTGAATGAATGAATGAATGAATGAACCTAAGGGTTTTCAAACTTGTTGAAACCACAGAACCTTCATTAAAAAAAATATCAAGGGGCAGCTAGGTGGCACAGTGGATAGAGCACTGGCCCTGGATTCAGGAGGACCTGAGTTCAAATCTGGCCTTAGACACTTAACACTTACTAGCTGTGTGTGTGACCCTGGGCAAGTCACTTAGCCCCAATTGCCTCATCAAAAAAAAAAATATGTATATATATATATATATATATATATATATATATATATATATAATATATATATCAAGGGGGCAGCTAGGTGGTGCAGTGGATAAAGCACTGGCCCTGGATTCAGGAAGACCTGAGTTCAAATCCAGCCTCAGACACTTGACACGTAACAAAACAAAACAAAAACAAAAAAATATCAAAACTTGTTCAGATAGTAAAATCTTACTCATATATGTGTAATTTTGTCTAGACCCATGATTTTGATGGTATTGGGAGCCTCCCTGGTAAGGAAGCTCCTACCAATGTAGATCTGCAACTGTTCTTCAACTTACCATTTTATAAAGCTGCCAAAGATTCAGGATCACCTAGTTATTATACAGCAGAGAGAGATAGGATTTAATCCTTACCTGCAGACAGGCCTGCTCTCCATTCTACCACACCGTTTCTCACTGCATTCAAAGAAGGTTATGATATTAGTTGCTGAAATAGAAATGATAGGAACTTTAGGGGCAGGGGATCACTCTTAGAATTCTTGTTAGAGGAGAGAAAAGTTGGACAGAATCTGGTGTATAAATATGGAAAGCTCTCTAACAATGTCAATATTTAGATCAATATCTATATATCCATGTATATCCATATATGTACACATACATATGTATATCAACATTAAAGAAAATTGATGTATTTTAGTCACCAAAATATGTTAAAGAGGAAGGGACATATCTGAGATGTTAGTAATGGTTTATTTCAATGTTAGAAGGATCTGGGATTCCTCCCAGAGTGGGTATTCCCTCTTTTGACCCACATCACAATCTATTTCTGCCTTAGCATATTGTTCTCTTGAGCTGCTATGGCCCCCAAACTCATCATCTCATGGCCTACCTTCTTGTGTAGCAGGAACAAGTGCTGGGGATAGCATCAGAAGGTATGGGCTTGAATCTCGGGTAACTCTGCTACTTAGGACCTATGTAATTTTGGGCGAGCCACCGTACTTCTTTAGGGTTAGACTAGATGAATTTTAAGATCTCTCCCAGTCTTGAGTCCGATGAATCTATGTTGATGATCCTCGTTGTAATCAAAATACTTAGACTATAGACTTTTATTACATTTTCATATCCAAATAGCTAAAATAAGAAGGAAGTAAAAATATCAGGGCAGCCATGTGACATGGTGGATAGAGTGCCGAGCATGCAGTCAGGAAGACTTGAGTTCAAATCCAGCCTTAGACATTAGCTGTGTGACCCTGGGCAAGTCACTAAACCCTGTTTACCCCAGTTTCCTCATTTGTAAAATGAGCTGGAAAAGGAAATAAGAAACCACTCCAGTATCTTTGCCAAAAAACCCAAACCCTAAATGGTGTTATGAAGAGTTAGACATTAGAGTACTATTTCAAATTAGAGTACTGTTTCAAAGTGGAGGCTTGATAAAAGTTTTCTTTTTTATCCTGTTCCCAAGATGGGTCTTAGAAAAAGTAATGTAGCAAATTGTCCATCCGTATAAAGTCAATTTTTCTGTTTACTTTCTAGAGAACACCATGACTTCAGATACCTATATTCAAATATATAAATGATAGGTAATAAGCAGTATGAATAATAGAGTCTACCAAATAGAGGTAAAATTCATATCAGAGGCATCACTGAAACTTGGCGAGAATGATGCCCAGACTGGGACATAGCTCAGAAAAAGTAAACTTTATTCAGGCAGAACAGAACAGAGGCAGCTAGGTGGCATAGCAGATAGAAGTCCTGAAGCTCTAGCAAAGTCACTTAACTTCTCAACTTTTGTTTTCTCCTTTGTGAAATGGAAATCATAATGGCATCTACTTTATGTAACTGTTGTGAGGATAAAATGAAGTAATATTTGTAAAATACTTTGCAAACTTTAAAGCACTATGTAAATGCTATTATTGTTGAACAAGTATGAAGGAAGGTAGAATAGCATTGGAGATTAGGAGCATATTGTGAGGCAGTACCAGAAACTCAAATGGGGAAGCATGGAAGAGTGTATTTGGGTGAGGGTCAATAGAGGGAGAAACATTAGTGATATTACTGTGGGAGTAAATGCACTGAGAAGTAAATTCACAAATTTGATCTTGGAGCCTTTCTAGACCTGAGTCATCAAGTGTTGTCTCTGATATCTACTTGCTGTGTGATCTGAAGCACTTAGCTTCTCAATGGCCCAAGCAACACTTTAAGACTATAAGCTATAGTTGCTGATTTGTATTGATAGATGGAGCTTTCACACTAGGGAGCTCCCCATATAGTTGGGGGTCATGGTCTGGGACAAAAAAAGAAAATATGGACTTGATGACTCAGGAAGTTGATGAGGAGTGCAAGAAAGAGTATAAATCTGAAATGGTGTTATATGCCACAGAAGTATGGGGGGACTTTGGTTATCTAGACATCTGCTGGAGGTCTACCTTTGTCAAAAGCAGAAGAGTTGATAAATCCTTGACTTGCCTTAATGCTGATTTTATTCTTAAAAAGCTAAAGGAAGTGACAAGGGGAATGGGCATTCTGGACCTAATGCTGACCAAGAAGGAGATATGGGTTGCTGAAGTTCAAATGATGAAACCTTCAGGACAAAGTAACCACTTCATCATAGAATTCATGAGAGAAAAGCTGGGCAGAATCTGATGAGTATGCCTTAGATTTGGGAAGAATGGCTATCGAAGGGTTTATAGAAAATATAGGTAGCATCTAATGGTCTAAAATTCTATAGGGGAAGTAGATACAAGAGGATAGGAAGCTCAAGAATATAATTGAAGACAAATAGAAATGATTTAATCAAATATTTATATTTAAAATAAATTTAATTTTTTTGTTTTTAGTTTACGGAAATCCCCCCCCCCCAATTCTTCCCCCAATTCCTCTCAGATAGCCATTCCATAAAACACAGAATATTTTTTTGGGGGGTGTGGTTTTGTGGGACAATGGGGGTTAAGTGACTTGCCCAGGGTCACACAACTAGTAAGTGTCAAGTGTCTGAGGCTGAATTTGAACTCAGGTACTCCTGAATGCAGGGCCGGTGCTTTATCCACTGCGCCCCCTAGCTGCCCCCCAGAATATTTTTTAAAGAGGAAGAAAAGACAACCAGCAAAATCTGTCTGTCTGTCTACCTAAGCTGAAAATATATGCAATGTTTTACACTCATGGATCTTCCACCTTTGCAAAAGGTGGGGGAAGGGAAGAGGTGTCTTCTAATATCTTTTCTTTGGGACCAGACTTGCCCTTTGTTATTTTGCAATATTCACTTTTGATTGTTTTGTGGTTCTTTCCATTTGCATTATTATAGTCACTTTGTATATTGTTTTCTTTCCTCTGCTTACTTCAGAATTGTATCTGTTCATTTAAGTCTTTCCATATTCATCATTTCTTACAACGACATAGTAATATCCCATCACATTCATGTTCCATAATTTGTTTGGTTATTCCTCTATTAATGGTCATCTACTTTATTACCAATTCTTTGCCATCAAAAAACTACTGTTAGAAATATTTTGGTATGTATAGGAGCTTTCTTTTAATCAATGACCTCCTTGGAATGTAAACCTAGTATTGGAATCTCTGGGTCATAGGGAATGGATATTTTAGTCATGTGATTTAGCAAGTATTTATTAAGTATCTACCATTTTCTAGATAGTGCTAGGCACTAGGGATTTCTGTATATCTTTATACAAAAGCAAAACTTCCTACCCTCAAGGATTAACTCATAGGGAGAGACAATATTTATATTCATAGGTATATACCAAACATAAAGCAAATATAAAGTAGCCTTCAAGGGTAAGGCACTTAGCACCTGCAGGATACCAGGAAAAGAACCTCTGAAGAAGGAAACCTGGGTTAAGTGAGGACAAAGAATATTAGAGGATGAAGCTGGGTGTCAATGCAGGAAACTCATCAATCAACTTAGATTTTTAAAACACACACATACAGATATGTACAACAGATATTCATAGACAGGCACATCTATTTTATATGTAACATATTAATACATTCACACATGTAGTATGGAACTAAGCACAGGCAACAGAGGATGCATTAAAAAAGGATACCGTGATTTCGAAAAAGTGCTTTTCAGTAGGCCTTGTTGGTGGTCAATGAGGGATCTGAGCTGAGAGGGATGGGAATACTGAGTGGATGGAAGGATAATAATAGATACTGGAGAGTAGACAGAACTTCCCAACTCTTGTTTTCATTTTCTCCTCTGAGAAAAATGATCTTTTGATCAGGAAAGGTAGAAGAAAAATGGTTACAAGGAACTGAAACCCCAAATGAGTATGACTCATAAAAAAAGCACCTTGTTATTCTGAATGACATGTGGTCAGCAGGCCTAGAGAAACTATATCCTAGAATACTTAAAGCACCAACAAGACTTCTGGGTCATGTGAATGAGATGGAGGACTAGTCAAGGGCTTCTTAAACTTTTTCCACTCCCGACCCCTTTTTACCAAAGAAATTTGTACTTGACTTGGGTATATAAAATAGGTGTGCATAACTTTTTGAGCTGTCTTGTTTTTGTTTTTTTTTTTTGGCAGGGCAATGAGGGTTAAGTGACTTGCCCAGGGTCACAAAGCTAGTAAGTGTCAAGTGTCTGAGGTTGGATTTGAACTCAGGTCCTCCTGAATCCAGGGCCAGTGCTTTATTCACTGTGCCACCTAGCTGCCCTTGTGAATAACTTTTTATTGTTGCCAAATTTTTCCAAAACCCCCCCATTCAGTTTTGCGACTCCATATGGAGTCATGACCCATAGCTTAAGAAGCTAGGGACTAGACAGTATCTCCAATCCTCACTCACAATATCTCAAACCTCTCCAAAACATTATGTTCAAAAAATAAATTTGTAGTTGTCTCTATGGTCGAGGATATCCAGAATCCAAAAGAAGGTAAAAAAAACCTTAAACAAACCTCAAACCCACGAACTGATGCTCACTGACTCTGGGTTCACCCAGCATCTCTCCCTCAGCTCCCATGCTAAGTTGCATTAGTAATAAGCGCAAGGACCCAAGAAAGGTTTATAACAAAACCCACCCACAAACCCCAGTGCAACCTCCCCCTTTCTAGTGCCATGGAGACCAGCTCCAGGATGTGGGGAGTTTGTCCACTGGGACAGAAAACCAGGGCCGTCAGTCCTTCCTTCAGGAGCAAAAGCCTGCTCATGCCAAGGGAAACACCATAGTACCAGAGTTGCCGGGGCATCTAACCCCTCAGAGCACTAGCATGGCATATCTCTGAACAGCCAGTGTTAGGCCAGAGAAACTAAGGGACAGGAGTGGGCCATCAGGTCAGGACACTGTGTGTGTATGTGTTGGGGGGGAGCTGAAAAAAAAGGGCAAAGTATCTAGCTGGGGTCAGTTTTGACCACCCAAAAGTCACTTAGGGCAGAGACTTAAGAAACCACCATCAGAAGGGAGAAAGTCAGAAAGTGAATAGGGAAAAATGGGGAGGGGGGGAGAGTTATTGGGGGGTGGGAAAAAGACAAATTGCCAAAGATCTCAGAAGGAAGAAAACTCTTAAGATTTTGAACATAGGCAGATAAATCAGTAAGGAAAATATTAACAACGGAAGAAAATATGGCCTCCAAATCTAGTAAACAACTTCAGGCATCTATGAATGAATAACACTTGATGATGAGACAGAGGATCCTGTGGAATGTGAGAATATGGAATTATAATACACTGTTCTTGAGTGCTGCAAAAGAAAATGAAAATTATGAGAGCAGAATTTATGGCCTGCACAGCAAAAATAATAGGCAGAATAGAAAAACTGGTATCTGTGATGGCAAATCTCTCCAAAGAAACAAAAAAGAGAATAATAGATTGAAAATGCAAATATACAGAAGTGAAGGACAAACTAGAAGAGAAAAAAATAACATTAAAAGAAATTCTGCTCTCTCAGCAAAATACAGAATTCAAAAAAATTAAAAAAGAAGAATGAGTAGAGATAAACTAAGGATCATAGATTTCACAGAAAACCATGACAGGAGAAAAAACCTTAACAGTATAATGCAAGAAATAATAGAGAGTAGCCTAAAATTTCTGAACATAGAAGATGAAGTATCAGTTGAAAGAATCCACAAATCATCTCCAAAAAAAAAAAAAATCCAAGACTGCAAATTGCACATTCCTTGGTTAAATTTAACAATTTAATTTAGAAACAATAAATTCTGCAGGCAATCAGGAAATATTTTCAAATACAAAGGAAAGGAAATTTGAATAATACGAGACAATTTTGTACTCACTCAAAAAACATAGGAAGTAATGGAATGTGTTCCAAAAAAGCAAGGAACTCATGATAGAGCCCAGGATGACCTATCTTGAAAATCTGAGCTTACCCATATGTGAACAAATATAAGTCATTCAACAATGAAAAGGTATTTGAAACATTTAAATTTATTTTACTAAACATTTTTATTTAAGGTTTTGAGTTCCAAATTCTCTTCCTCCTTTCTTCCTCTCCCCTCTCTCTAGATGGGAAGCAGATATAGGTTATACATGTACAATTATGTAAACATTTCCATATTACTCATTTTGTATAAGAAGACATATACAAAAATGAAAGTGAAAAATAGCATGCTTCAGTCTGAATTCCATAAATAGCAGGTGCATAGTATGCTTCATCATTAGTTCTTTGGGATTGTCTTGGATTATTGTACTGCTGAGAATAGCCAAGTCATTCACAGTTTTTCACTGAACAATATTACTTTGACTGTGTATATTTTTCTGGTTCTGTTCACTTCACTATACATCAGTTCATGTAAGTCTTTCCCAGTTTTGAAATAATTTTTAGGAAGAAAATTAGAACTGAAGATATTAGTTGCTTCTTGAGCATTCCAAAGAACAAAAACGTTGGAGTAAATAAATATTGCAGCCAAGAGGAGCTGTGATAGCAGAGACCAGTAAGAAACTTATTTCTAAATGTAAACAAGGAGATAGAGGTGAAAATAGTGTCTTCTCTGGCACATTCATTAAATACCATTGTTTTTGCAGTGAGGTACAATGTCTACATGACAATCTCTACAGGGAAGCGGTTTAGAACCAATACACTATAAGTGTTGATAGCATGAGAAATTAAGAGAAAAGAGAACAAATAAATATAGTGGACATGAATCTGAGAATGAGGGTCTAGAGTAGACAGAAAGGTGGAATCAATAATGAGGAGAGAAATTTGTTTTGAAAAGGGAAGCAAGGGGGCAGCTAGGTGGCACAGTGGATAAAGCACCGGCCCTGGATTCAGGAGTACCTGAGTTCAAATCTGGCCTCAGACACTTAACACTTACTAGCTGTGGGACCCTGGGCAAGTCACTTAACCCCAACTGCCTCACTTAAAAAAAAAAAAGGGAAGGGAAGCAAAAAAAGCAAAAAAAAAAAAAAAAAGAAAGAAAGAAAGCTAGGGAACAGGACTAGTTGACCAGGAACAGAGAGGAAGGCAGAATCTACTTAAGAGGAAAAAGAGGGGGCTGGGGGGGGGTGTTGGGAAGAATTATATAACCAAATGAAAGCAGGAGAGAAAAAGGTACTAATAAGCAAAGCCCAAAGGTAAGAAATGAGAGAAGATCAGATGAGGGGAAGAGAGTGGGAATAGGGCCACTCTAAAAAAGATTAAGGTAAAGTAATTAAATATGTTTATAGCAGAAGGAAAAAAAATCATAACCTAAAAACACTCCCAATATTTGAGACAGATGGAAGAAAATATAAACCTGATTTTCTTAAGTTTAAATGTGAATGGATTAAATAATCCAATTAAATGAAAAAAGTGACAGATTGGGTAAGAAAGTAAAACCTTACAATCTATTGATTAGGAGAAATACATTAGAAAAATAAAAACATACACAAAATAAAATTGAGAGAATGGAAAAAAATTACTATGCATCAAGTGAAGCCCAAAGTGGGCAATCATGTTATTTCATAAAGCAATAAAAACTTAAAAAAAACAAAGGATGAACAAGGAAACTATTTTATGCTGAAAGGAATCATAGAGAACAAACTGTGGTGGGTGAAAAATGAAATGAAACAAAAGTTCAAGCTTCCAAGGGACCAGTTGTGTTCTTCAGCTTTGGCACTGAACCCATAATACAGGGGGAGACAGGTTTTTATACATTAAAAACAATCAAAAACAATTAATTGAAAGGAAACAATTAACCAGAATACATTACTCTTATCTCTAACTGGAGGAAGGATTAGGGACTTTCCAAGGTAGGAGGGGTAGAGTTGAATTCCTTGAAATCCAAAAAAAGAGATATCTTACTCCCTCGGAACATTGATCTATATTGGCCAATTTTCAGATAAGACGTTTGGGTTACTTGAGAAAACCTGCATCAATCTTTGGATCTGACTGGGGTTCTGGTCAACATAACCTAGGTCTTTAGTTAATGGTCTCTAAGTAGTAGATAGAGGTTGTGGTAAAAAGTTAACAGTCGGTTAGTGAATACGGAAAGACGCCAGTTTTTCAAGGAACACCCTTTCGGGGAGACCAACGGCCCTGCATGGGCTACGCAGGCCAGTCCGGCTGCTAGGCACTCCACTTCCGGGGTACGAGCTTAAAAGGCAAGGAGAGAACGGAAGTGGGATCTCTTTTCCGCTCTCCTTGTTCACTGGCTGCGCTGCACACAGAGGCTGACTGAGGTTGGACTCGGCCAGGCTCGCCGTAACAGCACGTGCTTGACATGGCTCTCCCCCCCAAAGGTGGCCTTGGGCTTTTGGTGAGTTTTATACAGAATATAGACTAAGCTTAGACTTAAGACTATTTGTTTTGTATTTCTACTTTCTTATCCTTCTAAACAACATCACCTTGTAATTTCCAAACAATAAAAGCTCAAACTAGAGACCAGAGGCTTCTTCCATTTACTGGTCTGGGAGATAAAGAAGGGAAAGGTTAAAAAGGGGAGGTTAATGCTCTAGTATCCAATTTTAAATCTCACAAGGTGGTCCAGCTTCCCAGTCATGCAGGCCTAGGTTCAAACAATACAATAAGGTTTTTTTTTCCCCCTCAATTGTCACAATGGAATAGTTTTCTCATAAGACAGAAGATTGACTAGACCCATAATTAAACAGAAAGGGAAATAAGCTAGAACCGAATCACAAGATAGAGTCAGTGTGGTTCACTCAAATCTCACAATTAACCATTTGTTGTCCTAATCCCCTCAATTCCCTCAAAACTAAGCAATAAATCAATCAGTAAACATTTATTAAGCACCTATTGTGTGCCAGGCACCCAAGTGTGGAGGTTACAAAGAGGTGCAAAACAGTCCTTGACTGACAATCTAAAAGGGAAGACAACAAATACATGCAAAGCAAGCTATAAACATGATAAACATTAAATAATTAATAGAGGGAAAGCTCTAGAATTAGCAGGGTTTGGGAAAGGTTTCCTGAAAAAGATGGGATTTTAGTTGAGACTCACAATGCTGACCTTTAAAAAAAATAGTTCCATGTGACGTCTTCCCTTCAAGGACATTCTTTGAATTGAGAGCCCAAGTTGGAGATAATCTCTCTGTTTAGGGGTCAATTCTTGGGCCCCAGTGACTGCTGTGCTTCACCATCATGATTGTCTTTGGTCTGAGAAAGATGGTCAAATGACCATGCTTTTATTAATAACCTGCCAGACTTATTAAGAAAATGATTAAATTACCCAGAAACTATGTCTCTTGAATTTCTAATCGTCATGAAGGAAACCTGAAGTGAGGCAATATGGCACAATCAAAAGAACAGGAGCCTGAAATACTGATTCTGGCTTTTCACAAACTGTTCAAACAAGTCACTTGACTTAACTGGACCTCAGTTTTCTCACCAATAAAATCAAGGGCTTGGACTAATAATTCTTTTTACTTCTGAAATTCCAAAAGCCTTCCTACCTTAGAACTGAGCACTTTTTACTTATTTATATAGAATCCTGACACATTAAATGGGATGGTAGATGAGGGAAAAATAAAACAAAATGACATAATTGGTGGGTGAAACATTATCATATGAAGAAATTCAACAAATGCACTAATGTGGATGCTTCAATCAGTTAAGCAGTGGAAGAGCTGAAAACAAACCTAATCTTGGGGGAGTCAAAAGCTACTTGAAAGGATAACCTTGGGGCCTGACCTTTGACTTGCAGTGGGGTGGGGTGTTAGGTCAATTAGACAATTCTGTGGCAACAGCTCCAACTGAGAATTCTGTTACCAGTTATCTTATGCTGCCTTCCATGTGCATAATTTTGTTGAGTGAACACTAGTAATTGGTACAATTTAAACTAGATTTCTATTATTTGTATCTACTTTTAAGAAAAAACAATAATTTTTAAAAAGGACTATATGATTTTTAGGGTAATTTAAGACAACAAAAGCTTTTCAAGGCCAAATGTAATGTCTTAACAACTGTGGTAGAGGCTGTTGGAGGGAGCCAAGGCTGGCGGATCACATGAGTTCACGAGTTCTGAGCTGCAAGGGGGCTGAAGTCAATTGGGTGTCTATACCAATATGGTGAACCTGAGAGTATAGACCACAAGGCTGCTTAAGGAAGGGCCAACTGGCCCAGGTCAGAAAAAGGGAGAGGTCAAAGCTTCTGTTCTCATTAGCAATGGCATCAGGCCTAAGAGTGGGCATTGGGCTTTTAGCCTGAGTGAGATGGGGAAACTCAATCTCCCCCAACTCCCTAAACATAAAAGTTATGAATTGTGGTTGAAATTTTGGTTTCCAAGCACGCACCATACTTTAAAATTTTTATACTGATCTAAACCTTCTTATTTAGTTACAATTGCTTACCCACATAATTCCATATCATTAAAAAAAAATAGCATCCTAAATGTCCTGGTTAGACTTATACTATCTTGGTTACTTTTGATTTTCCTTAGTCTCACACAGCTCTGATAACTAATCTAAATCCTTTACATGAAGAGTATATGGCAGAGATAGAAAAAAGAATTGAGTTAGTTAAATGAGTTACTTCACTCCATTAAAAAAAAAAAAACAAAAAACTTGGTTTATTAACTTTAATGATGATCCATTTCATGCTTTTTGTAATATTCAAAACCACAAAGCCGGAAATAAAGTCTGGGCAACAAAATCCATATTCAAAGGTCATCTCCAGTGTTTTAATGTTAAGTGAAAGATTGGAGCTCCAGCAATAGGTAACTACACCCAAGCACAGATAAAGATTACACGTTTGGCCATAAACTGAGTTCTATATTCAAAGTGCTAAATAGTTAAATTCACACAAGTGAATTATAGGTATTGTAGCTATCACTTCTGTATCTTCATTAGACATGTATTCTGCATTTAGGATTGCAGATTTAAAGTACTGTACAAAGGAACCTTAGAAACCAAGTCCAAATCTATTTTACAGAGGAGGAAATGGAAGTCCAGAGGCATGAAGTAATTTGTTCAATATCACAAAGAACAAGGATTTGAAAGCAAAACTTCTGACTCAAAATCCAAACACAGTATCACTCAACTTGAACATTACTACCTCCTTTATGCATAACCTGAAAAGTCAACTTTTAGGAAATGCAAAACGTCAAATTTGCTTCGTTCTAGCTGAATGCTAAAAAATTTCCACAAATGGTTCTGAAGGTCGATAACCAATCAAAGACTCTTTATCATTGGCATCTAGAAGCATGTCTTCTAGAACGTGAGGTTTATCATAGCCAAAAGATGTGTTAACCTTCCTTAGAGTGATGTTGTCTTGAATGTCTGTCCTTGATTCAGGGTCATTTTGTGGAGGCTCTGGGTCAGATATGAAGTTGCATGATTCCACATGGCTATTCTCAGAAACATCCCTAGGAAGGCAAGAGTCTGAAATGAGACTGCCAGATTCAGCTTGACTGCTGTTAGAAGGAAAATAATTCTCTTTCATCATTGCGCTGTCATGATTATCAGAGGTCATGTCTGTAATATTTTCTTCAACAGTCATTTCTTCTGTTATGCGTGATACTTCTTGAAAGTGCTCTGTTTTTTCGCTATTGTCTTCAGAATTTATGTTACTCACTGGGGTCAAATGACCGATGTGTTTTTCCTCACTTTCTGGGACTGGCAAGTATGATGTTTCAACAATAGAAATACATTTTGATTCAGAATTTACCTCTAAAATGTTGCGTGAATTAAAATTTCTTACCACAGATACCTAAAGGAAAAAAAAGTATGTTACTTGAAAACAAATTCAAGCCTCCTGTTCACAAATTAGACAGTGATCTAAGGGCAATAAAATGAGAACAACTCAAATACTAGCTAATTTGTTACTTTAAGATAAACTATAAGTGGAATGAAGGTGAACAGTACTCAAACCATTGTACATGGCTCTTAGAAATTCCAACCTGTGGAATATTATTGTGCTGTAAGAAACAACAAGCAGGATGATTTCAGAAAGGCCTGGAAAGACTTGTAGGAACTGATATATAGTGAATTGCACAGAACTAGGAGGACACCGTGCACAGTGACAGCAGTAGTTTGATGAAAAACTGTGAATGACTTAACTATTCTCAGCAATACAATAATCCAAGACAATCCCAAAGGACTAAGGATGAAGCATACTATCCACCTCCAAAGAAAGAACTGATGTTGAGTGAATACAGACTGAAGCACGCTATTTTTCAATTTTTTTTTTCATTTTGGCTGATAGGGTAATGTTTTACGTAATTGTACATACATGACCTATATCCGATTGCTTATTGCCTCGGGGGGTGGGGGGAGGGATAAAATTTGGAATTCAAAACTTTAAATAAAAATGTTTAATATTAAAAAAAAATAAATTCCATCCTGGAGATTATACCATTCCTATAATCTAGCTATATACTTACCTCATGCTGTTTCATAAAGCAAAGATCTGTAAGGGAACCCATAAGATCCAGATGGTCTAGCAACAGGCCTTACTGTAGTAGACCTGGCTCAGTCCTTGCTTTTTAAATCACCTAGTCCTAGGGTGGTCTTACGCAGTTTCATACCACTATTAATTGGGCTCATCATCCTTATAATGCACCTAGCCTCAAACTCCATGTCTACCAAAATCACTTCATCTCTTCCTATCAAACATATAAGGAAAAGTTAAATTTCAAATTTAACATATATTACAGTTAATGGGAAAAAAATTAAATTTAAATGAGTTACCAATGACTTGGGCAATTTGAAGTTCTGTCTCTGAAAAACCTTTCTCTTCAAGACCATGTAAATTGTGAATCCTACACACACAACGAAGGCAAGGAATATAAAAAAAATTATGATGGACAGAGAAGAATCTAAAAAAGAGAAAAGAAACAAGATTAATATGAAGACAGAACATGGTTACAACAATTTCAATAATTTACAAGAGTTATTTAAAGTTATTTCTTAATATGTAAAATTTTAGTTACCATAGTAACATTCGGACCATGGTGGGAACAGTTAAGTGAAACTACCATGAAATAGTGAAGAACAACCCAGAGCTTGAGAATTTAAAGTTCTGGGTTCTAGTTCTTATCAATAACCATTTGACCTTTGGAAAAGTAGTTTCCCACTTTTGATCTCATTGCGGGGCATGAAAGGAAAGGATTTAAAAAAATATTTTATTTCCCCCCAATTATGTGTAAAGATAATTTTTAACATGAGATGGCAAGCAATTTGATACAGGTTATATATGTGCAATCATGAAAAACACATTTTCATTTTAATCATGTGGTGAAAAAAAACACACAGAATCCCACCTCCCACACCCCCCCCCAAACATGAAAAAAAAAAATGAAAAATAGTATGTTTCAATCTGCAGTCAGACTCCATCAGTTCTTTCTCTGGAGGTGGATAGCAATTTTCACCACAAGTCCTTCTGAATTGTCTTGGATCACCGCATTGCTAAGAATACTTAAGTCTTTCACAGCTGATCATTGTACAGTATTGCTGTTACTTTGTATGATGTTCTCCTGGTTCTGCTCACTTCACTTTGCATCAGTTTGTCTTTCTAAGTTTTTATGAAATCATTTCTTTTAGTACAGTAGTATTCCATTATATTCATATACCACAACTTGTTTAGTCAATCCCCAATTGATGGGCATCCCCTCAATTTCCAATTCTTTGCCAATACAAAAAGCTGTTATAAAGATTTCTGTACAAATAGGTTCCCTCTTCCCCTTTTTATCTCTTTGGGATAAAGACTAATAGTGGTATTGCTGGATCAAAGGGCATGTATAGTTTTATAGCCCTTTGGGCATAGTTCCACATTGCTCTCCAGAATGGTTGGATCAATTCACAACTCCACCAACAGTGCATCAGTATCCCAATTTTCCCACATCCCCTTCAAAATTTATCATTTTCCTTTTCTATCACATTAGTCAATCTGATAGGTATAAGATGGTACCATATGTTGTTTTAATTTGTATTTCTCTAATTGATTTAGAGGATTTTTTTCATATGACTATTGGCAGCTTTCATTTCTTCATCTGAAAACTGCCTTTTCATATCCTTTGACTATATATCAACTGGGGAATGACTTGTACCTAAAAATTTTTATTTATTTATTTATTTTTCTTTTTGGTGAGGCAATTGGAGTTAAGTGACTTGCCCAGGGTCACACAGCTAGTAATTGTTAAGTGTCTGAGGCCGGATTTGAACTCAGGTCCTCCTGACTTCAGGGCCGGTGCTCTATCCACTGCACCACCTAGCCGCCCCTATTTTTTTTGGGGGGGTGGGGCAATCAGTTAAGTTACTTGCAGCTAGTAAGTATCAAGTGAATGACCCGTATTTTTAAAAATTTGATTCAGTTCTCTATAAATTTGATAAATGAGGCCTTTACCTGTTGTGAAAAATTATTTTCCTAGCTTTCTGCTTTCCTTCTAATCCTGATTGCAGGTTTTGTTTGTAAAAACCCTTTTTAATTTAATATAATCAAAATTATCCACTTTACATCTGGTAATGTGCTCTATCTCTTATATGGTCACAAATTCTCCCCTTCTTTACAGATCAGACAGGTGAACTCATCCTTGCTCACATAATCTACTTATGGTGTCACCTTTTATACTGACATGATTTTGACCTCATCTTGATATCTGGTATAAGATTTTGTTCTATATACCTAGTTGCTCCCATACTGTAAAGAAAAGATTCTAAATGCCTGGAAAGTCCAAGTGCCTTTAAAAACACCTTATGAAACTTTCAGGAAGAAGAAACAAGTTTTATTAGTATAGAACTTTTAGCCTTCAGTTTGGCCCTTTGGCCTGAATAAATTTCCTAAAACATTACTTCTTTTTTGAGTATTTCAGTTAAACCAGGTTTTACTATATTTTATGATTTGAGGGAAATTTATTTTTGTACTCTGAATTTCTCCATGAGATAAAATTAAACTGTTAAGGATCTCAAAGTAGAGTTTACTTAAATTCCAAATTGGATCACATCTTTGAAACCCTTCTATAATTGTTAGTCACAATACTTAGGATTACTGGTAAGATTAATGAAGAGTAACAAAACATTACCTTCTTCTCTATTATATGAAGGTGTAATACACTGTTCTTCTGATTTTTCATATGTAATTTCCCAAATTTCAGAGACTGGATAAAATCCTTTGGCAGAAACACAATACTCAGAATTAAATGAAATTGCTGGTATAATTAATTGGCACTGAGTTTCATTGCAAGATTGGACATCCCATTCTTCCTCATCGTTCTGTATGAAAGTTATAAAAATGAATAAAAAATAAATTTTTTAAACAACCATTACTTTAGCCAATCTAGAGACACTCTTGTAAAGAGCTTATTCATGATAAGTATTTACTAAATCTGAATAACTTAAATAATTAAGTTTGTAGATGACAAAGTTGGAGGGGATTGATAATTGTATAATTATGATTCAATATGGAAGGGTGGGAATGATGTGCTAATAAAAATAATTAAGTGCTCAGTAAAGGGCCAAGACTGTTTTGTATCAAGACCCTCTGGGCTAAGAATAGTTTTTACATTTTTCAATACAACAAAACTTTAGATTCCTTGAAAACATCCAGCCAAGATGAAACTGAACCATTAACAACTATCATAAGTTTAACCTTTAACTCAGTCTTAAATCCATCTAATTGTTTTATCATTTAGTCAGCTTCTTGACATCTTTAGTATGAGTCATATTATTAAATATTTAACTAACATCTTTGTATACTCTACAAAATTTCCTTCATCTATTAGTCTGATAACCTCATAAAGAAAGTAAGGTTTGTTTGACATCAATCAACAAACTCTTATGTGTCAGGTAATGGGGACACAAGTACAAAGAATGAAACAGTTCCTACTCAGAAGGAACTTACATTCTAATGGGAGAGACAACAAATACAGATAGTTCATGCTTTACTTAATAGGAAAGTTTTAAAGACTTCAATGCAAAGCAATTTTTATATAATGTGAATGTGGGGAAAGGAGGGAGAGAGACAGGGATGGGGTCTCATGCCTGTGGAGGGAGGGGGTCAGCACATGGTTCAAGGACACTTTAGGGCTGGGGACAGAGAAGTTAGAACAGGAGGAAGAACATGCAGGGGCTGGGGCCTGGCTGGAACCAAGAGGAATAGCACTTGGGGGGAGGGGGGGAAGGTGAGGTAAACACACGGCAGCCAGACACAGACACACAGTATCCAAGCACAGACAGACTGAAGAACAACATGCAAGAGGCCATACGCAAGGGTGGGTGGATGGAGTTGGGAAAAGGTCTATTCTCTCTGTGCCAGAGGTCTCAAGCCACCCCCCAAATCTGGTGGAAGTGGAGAGAGATTGAGAACACTGTACTGTTCAGTAAAGTTAATATAGGTGGGTTGTTTTGGAATCATGTACACATGTAGAGAGGTGAGTCTTTGCAAGAAAAAAGGATTATATTTTTCCCAGAGACTGAGGAGAGAATGTGTGATGTCATGTGATTTTAATGGGAGGAGTCCAATACAAATGTCTTCAATTCCTTGGTGAAAAGCAAGATTCTTAGCTGAGAGAGGGGAGACAGGGGAAGCATGGGAAG